>NC_037347.1:45173548-45778055 GCF_002263795.3 Bos taurus
TTGGCCTGTGGGATGTATGTTTTGTTGTTGTTCAGTCACTAAGTCACGTCCAACTCTTTGCAACCCCATGGACTGCAGCATATCAGGCTTCTCACTATCTCTCAGAGTTTGCTCAAACTTATGTCCACTGGGTTTGTAATACCATTCAACCATCTCATCCTCTGTGGTCCACTTCTAATCCAGCCCTCAATCTTTCTCAGCAACAAGGATTTTTCCAGTGAGTCAGCTCATTGAATTAGGTGGCCAAAGTATTGGAGCTTCAGCTTCAGCATCAGTCCTTCCAATGAATATTCAGGCTTGGTTTCCTGTAGGATTGACTGGTTTGATCTCCTTGCAGGCCAAGGGTCTCTCAAGAGTCTTCTGTAGCACCACATTTCAAAAGCATCAGTTCTTCAGCACTCAGCCTTCTTTATGGTCCTACTATCACATCCATACATGACTATCAGAAAAACGATAGCTTTGATATATGGAACTTTGTTAGCAAAGTGAACTCAGTGCTTTTAATACACTGGTTGGCCATAGCTTTTCTCATTGTTTTGTTTTTCATAGTTTTTCTTCTAAATTTCTTTTTTCCTTCTAGGTATGTCATGGCTTTTCTTCCAAGGAGCAATTGTCTTAATTTCATGGCTGCAGTCACTGGCTACAGTGGTATTGGAGCCCAAGAAAAGAAAATCTTTCAGTTTTTCTACCTTTTATCCATATATTTGCCATGAAGTGATGGGACAAGATACCATGACCTTAGTTTTTTGAATGATAAACTTTAAGCCAGCTTTTTCACTCTTCTCTTTCACACTCATCAAGAGGTTCTTTAGTTCCTCTTTGCTTTCTGCCATTAGAGTGGTATCATCGGCACATTTACCATCCAGTGGATGTTAGCAATTTGATCTCTGATACCTCTGTTTTTTTCTAAATTCAGCTTAAAAATCTTGAATTTCTCAATTCACATATTGTTGAAGCCTAGCTTGAAGGATTTTGAGCACTACCTTACTACCATGTGAAATGAGCACAATTGTAAGGTAGTTTGAATATTCTTTGGAATTGGGATTGGAATGAAAACTGACCTTTTCCAGTCCTGTAGCCACTGCTGAGTTTTCCAAATTTGCTGGAATATTGAGTGAAGAAGTAAAGTGAAGTCGCTCAGTCGTGTCCAACTCTTTGCAACCCCATGGACTCTAGCCTACCAGGATCCTCGTCCATGGGATTTTCCAGGCAAGAGTACTGGAGTGGGTTGCCATTTCCTTCTCCAGGAGATCTTCCTGACCCAGGGATCGAACCCAGGTCTCCCACATAGTAGGCAGACTCTTTACCGTCTGAGCCACCAGGGAATATTGAGTGCAACACCTTAATAGCAGCGTCTTGTAGGATTTGAAATACTCAGCTGGAATTCCATCACCTCCTCTAGCTTTGTTCATAGTATTGCTTCCTAAGGCCCGACTGATTTCATACTCCAGGATGTCTGGCTCTAGGTAAGTGACAACACCATTGTGACCGGGTCATTAAGACATTTTTGTACAGTTCTTCTGTGTATTCTTACCTCCTCTTCTTAATATCTCTTGCTTCTGTTAGGTTAATACTGTTTCTGCCCTTTATTGTGCCCATCTTTGAATGAAAAGTTCCCTTGGTATCTCTAATTTTCTTTAAGAGATCTCTAGTCTTTCCCATTCTATCATTTTTTTCTATTTCTTTCCATTGTTCACTTAAGAAGACTTTCTTATCTCTCCCTCCTCTTCTCTGGATTTCTGCATTCAGTTGGGTATATCTTTCCTTTTCTCCTTTGCCTTTTGATTCTCTTCTTTCCTCAGCTATTTGTGAAGCCTCCATAGACAATCACTTTGCCTTCCTGCATGTTTTTTTTCTTTGAGATGGTTTTGGTCACCAACTCCTGTCATCAAATGTACAGTGTTTGGAACTTCCATCCATAGTTCTTAGGCATTCTACTGGATCTAATTCCTTGCATCTATTTATCACCTCCACTGTATAATAATATGGGATTTTACTCAGGTCATACCTGAATGGTCTAGTGTTTTTCCCTACTGTCTTAAGTTTAAGTTTTAATTTTACAATAAGGAGTTCATGATCTGAACTACAATCAGCTCCAGGTCTTGTTTTTGCTGACTGTGTAGCATTTCTCCATCTTCAGCAGCAAATAATATAATAAATCTGATTCTGGTATTTACTATCTTGTGATGTACATGTGTAATCTCTTGTTTATTGGAAGAGGATGTTTGCTGTGATCAGTGTGTTCTCTTGGTAAAACTCTGTTAGCCTTTGCCCTGTTTCATTTTGTACTCTAAAGCCAAACTTGCTTGTTACTCCAGGTATCTCTTGACTTCCTACATTTGTATTCCAGCCCCTTATGATGAAAAGGACATCTATTTTGGTGTTTGTTCTAGAAGATCTTGTAGGTCTTCATAGAACTGCTCAGCTTCACCTTCTTCAGCATTAGTGGCTGGGGCATAGACTTGCATTACTGTGGTTTCATGCTTTCCTTCGAAATGAGCTGACATCATTCAGACGTTTTTGAGATTGCACCCAGTACTGCATTCCAGTACTTGTTGACTCTGAAGGCTACTCCATTTCTTCTAATTCCTTTCCCACAGTAGTAGATACAATGATCATCTGAATTTGGCCGCTTTCATTCATTTAAGTTCACTGATTTCTAAAATGTTGATTTTCACTCTTGGTATCTGCTGCTTGACCACATCCAATTTGCCTTAATTTATGAGTCAAAAATCCAGATTATTATGCAATATTGTTCTTTACAGCATCAGACATTACTTTCACCACCAGGCACATACACAACTGGGCATAGCTTCTGCTTTGGCCCAGCCTCTTTATTCCTTCTGGAGCTATTTCCCCACTCTTCCCCAGTTGCATATTGGACACCTACTGACCTAGGGGGCTCCTCTTCCAGTTTCATATCATTTTGCCTTTTAATGCATTGCATGGGGTTCTCTTGGCAAGAATACTGAAGTGGTTTACCATTTCCTTCTCCAGTGGACTATGTTAGTCAGAACTCCACCATGTCCTGTTCATCCTGGGTGGCCCTGTATTGCATGGCTCATAGCTCACTGAGTTACACAAGACTGTGATCATTTTGGCTAGCTTTCTGTGATTGTTGCTTTCATTCTGGAGGATGTGAGATTTTAGTTCTTGCTTCTTCTCTTTGCCCTCTGATGAATGAGGACAAGAGGCTTGCTTGTACAAGCTTCCTATTGGGAAGTACTGGCTGTGGGGAAAACTGGATCCTCCTCTGTTGGGCAGGGTAATGCTCAGAAAATTTTTAATCCAATTTTCATATATATGTATATAGATATTTATGCACATATGCACACATACATATATGTATATTTATATATGTAAACTACATATTGTGTAGGCTAAAACATCACAAGTTTATTACATTTAAAGTTTTGGTGATCAGCAATTAACACAGGTGTCTTGGGCTACAATGATCACAATGTCAGGCAAGGCTGTCTTGCTTCTGAAGGCTCTAGGACAGTGGTCCCAAACTTTTTTTTCACCAGGGACAGGTTTCTGGAAGACATTTTTTTCAGACTTGGGATGAGGATGATTTTAGGATGATTCAAGCTCCTTACACTTACGGTGCACTTTATGCCTATCGTCATTACTTTAGCTGCACTTCAGATCATCACGCATTGGCTCCCAAAGGTTAGGAACCCCTGTGGTAAGAAGAAT
This sequence comes from Bos taurus, assembly GCF_002263795.3. NCBI lineage: Eukaryota > Metazoa > Chordata > Mammalia > Artiodactyla > Bovidae > Bos > Bos taurus. The sequence goes on from NC_037347.1 coordinate 45,177,248, forward strand.
CTCTTTCCTTGTTTTTTCCAAGTTCCATAGTTTGTCCACCTTCTTTGGCTTATGGTTCCGACCATCTTCCAAGCCAACAGTGGCCAGTCAAGTCTCTCTCGTATCATATTACTCTGATACTTACTCTTCTGCTCTGTCTTCCATATTCAAGGACAGAAGCTGCATCCATTACTCACTGTGTACCTGTGCAATTGTGGAGATCAGAGGTCCAGTGGGTTTTATAAGGGTCATATCAAGGTGTCAGCAGGTGTTTGTTTCTTATGGAGGCTCTAGGGGAGATCCTGTTTCCCTGCCTTTTCCAGTTTCTAAGGCTATACAAGTTTAGAGTGACTCATGTTGGGATCAGTGCTCAGTCATTTACTATTTGTGTAATATTGGGAGGTTATATCCCTCAGAAGCTCAATATATTTGCATATATAATGGAATGTGTGTTAGTCACTCAGTTGTGGCTGATTCTTTGTGACCCCATGGACTATAGCCTGCCAGGCTCCTCTGTCCATGGAATTCTCCAGACAAGAATACTAGAATGGGTTACCCTTTCCTTCTCCAAACCCAGGGATTGAAACCAGGTCTCCTGCATTTCAGGCCGATTCTTTACTATCTGATCTACCGGGGAAGCCCTATTTAATGGAATAAGAGTAGTATATAATTCATAGGACAGTGATTCAAAAAATGTGCTTAGTCACTCATTCATGTTCAACTCTTTGTGACCCCAAGGACTGTAGCCTGCCAGGCTCCTCTGTCCATTGGGATTCTCTAGGCAAGAAAACTGGAGTGGGTTGCCATGCCCTCCTCTAGGGGATTTTCCCAACCCAGGGATAGAATCCAGGTCTCCCAAATTGCAGGCAGATTCTTTACTTTCTGAATCACCAGGGAAGCCCAATTCAAACAATGGAACTCACTAAAAGTATCTTAACACATTTTGTCAAAAGTGATTCCTGAACCTACCTCCAAGAATTTGATTTTGTAGGTCAGGGTTGCTTCCCTGAATTTGTGTTAACAATTTGATAGAAAGGAAAAAAAAAGAACATCAGAGATGTTTACAAAGGAATATTTCTATTTAAAGGCTTTTAGAAGAACACTATGCATAAAAACTCAGAACGTTGACAAAACTATTACTATGATAATGGATATGTGTCTGTGCTGTTGTGCATTTATGTATAAATGTTTGCAATCATTTGTTACTTTTAACTACACTGTTTTTTGAGATTCCATATAGTAGATGCAAAATTTAGCCTTGAATCATTATTTTTAAAAAATTAGCAATTTTGATTTTCATATTTTAAAAACTTTAAATATGAAGGTCAATATTAATGACTAGCTTATAGATGACAATTTTAAGTGATGATTTTATTTTCAATAGTGAAAATTATCTACAACAATTTTAGTTTTAATTAAAAAGATTTTGGTCTCATGATCACAAGGTAATTGAAACTTTTCAACACCAATACAGTAATTGAGTAATCTTACATTGAGAGCTGGAGCTTAAAGAAGGCTCAGAGTCAAATAATTGATGCTTTTGAACTGTAGTTTTGGAAAAAGGCTCTTGAGAGTCCCTTAGACAGCAAAGAAATCAAACCAGTCAGTCCTTAAAGGACATCAACCCTGAATATTCATTGGAAGGACTGATGCTGAAACTCCAGTACTTTGGCCACCTGATGAGAAGAGCTGACTCACTGGAAAAGACCCTGGTGCTGGGCAAGATTGAAAGCAGGAGAAGAGGGCGACAGAGGATGAGATGGTTGGATGACATCATCGACTCAAAGGACATGAGTTTGAGCAATCTCTGGGAGATAATAAATGACAGGAAAGCCTCTGCTGCGGTCCATGGAGTCCCAAAGAATAGGATATGACTGAGCAATTGAACAAAAACAATAAAAACAATAGAATAAATAGATGCAAAGCTTATGGGTACAAGTTTAAACAAACAAAAAAAATTGTAATTGAGTTTAAACTAGCACCTAGATTCATTCTCATGCTATGAAAACCATGAGAAATCTGAAAGTCGTTAGGGAGAGATTAAGAATGAACTTTAATTGAATTTTTGAGTAGCTGACTAAGGATATTACTATGAGAAGTATATTTTTATTTTCAATATACAGTCCTTAATATTGACACATATTTGACATTTCAAAGTAAACTAAATAAAAAATGCCCATACTCTTAATTGTTCTTTAATTTTTATTATTAGCTTGCAGCTTTTTATTTGGTATAATCTTGATTCAGTTTCTCAAATAGCTTTGGTATTGATCCTCTAAATATGTTTAAGAACTTGACTGTCAAAATTTCTGAGTGAGTTTCTTTTCTTTAATACTGTTTCCTCTACCTTCTGGGATAATATAACTTTGAAAAAAGAGATAAACATTGACAAGTGGAAGGAGTTTTCTGGTCACCTGAAGAATAGTTTTCCCACTTCTAATTAATCACATGTCAGCTGCTGGGCATGTGTAATTAATGGCTCATACCCCCAAAGCTATTATGTATAAACACATTGCTTATCTGGTTAGAGAAATAGTAGCATGCTGATGATCACTGCAATGAGAATGCCTTGCTAATCTGGTCTTTAACTATTGAAGGCAGTGCATTAATTCATGTCAGTATGAAAATAGCAAACAGATTAGTTGGAAATAAAATGCATAGAATGATGCAGCATAAACATTCATTTACACATATTCATATACATATTATATAAAGACAAAATCAACTTAACTGCATTGCATACATTGTTTTACTATGAACATGGCAGAGGCACAATAAAAATAGGTAGAAGAATCTGGCTTCAAAGAGCTACTGTAACCCTTGCTAACTATAGAAATTAGAAGAATTAGTTAATTTTTTGAATTGTCTTTTTCTCAAATGTAAAAGAAGGAAACATCATTCCAACTGTAAAGATTTTCAGAAATACATATAATGACTTTTTTATTTGGTTTTTAATTTTGAGCTAAAACTGACATATAACATTGAGTAATTTTACTTATTTTTTTAAATTGAAGTATGCTTCATTTACAATGTTGTGTTATTAATAGTTTCAGGTGTACAGCACAGTGATTCAGATATATATTTATATTCTTTTTCAAATAGTTTTCCCTTTTAGGTTATTATAAAATAACAGTGAGTAATTTTAAAGTATACAATGTGTTGATTTGATACAGTTAAATATATGATCTCTACCATAGTGCTAGTTGGCACCTCTATCATACCACATAGTATTTCTTTTTTGTGGTGAGAAAAATTAAGATCTAGTCTCTTACCAACTTGAAGTTTGTATTAAGTTCTGTTGATTATGATCACTATGATCTACGTTAGATTTCAGGAACTTATTTACCTACTCAATTGCAAATTTGTACACTTAAACAGCACCTCCCTAATATCCCTAACTCCCCGTTAACCACCTGGTAACTCTTGGTAACTACCATCCTATTCTCTTGTTTTTTGAGTTTGGATTTTTCAGATTTCACATATAAGTGATATTGAACGTTTGTCTTTGACTTACGTCACATAGCATAATGCTCTCAAGGTCCTTCCATGGTAGGTACAAGTGGTAGGATTTTCTTCTCTGTCATGGCTGAATACTATTCCATTATACGTATATATTGATATGTGTGTGTGTATATATACATATATATATATATATTCTCTTAATCACCTCATCCCTTGCCACACACTTAGATCACTTAGATTGTTTTTATATTTTGTCTATTGTGAATAGTGCTGCAATAAATATGATAGTAAAGACATATTTCAGTATCTTGCTTTCATCTCCTTTGGCTATATACTCAGAAGTAAAATGATTAATTGGAACTTTACCCCAAGGCAACAGATAATATTGATAAGACACCATGGTTATTTGCAAAAGTAGAAATCTTCAAACAGCATACTGAAAGCTAGCTACACAACTCTTAAAACTGTAACCTATATTAAAGATATAAATAAAGATTATTGGGAGACTTGGAAGATAATTTATTCAAAGAGAGCTACTGATTTGCTATAAACATTTTCTCTACAAGTTTGGAAAAAGGAGGATTTCCCTGAGAACTCAGAACTAGAGAGAAGAGCTTAGCATATAGCCAAGTCAAGACATAGAATATAAAGCTACTACAGTTGGGGCTGGGAGATCCAATGGGCTAGTGTTTAACACTTTTCAGCTGATTTTAAAGTTTGAGAAAAGTCTGTTTAGTGCTGAAGAAAACCTGAGGGGACATAGCTATCTGCAGACAGATTCTTACTGCTTGAGTTTGTTTTCTGTGGAACACAATAGATACAATGTATGAGGGACAGCCAGGGTGAGACCATATTAAGAGAGGAGTTGTGTGCTCAGTTGTGTCCGACTCTTTGTGACCTTGTAGACTGTAGCCTGCCAGGCTTCTCTGTCCATGGGATTTCTAAGACAAGAATACTGGAGTGGAATGCCATTTCCTCCTCCAGGGGATCTTCCAGACCCAGGGATTGAACCTGTATCTCCTGCTTTGGCAGGTGGATTCTTTTCCACGGAGCCACATTGGAAGTGGGAGATCACTTTATGTCCTGTCCAAAATGGTTCTTGGAGTAGTGAGTGACAGCAGTAGGAAGAAGCTGAAGGTATTGCTGCATTCCTGGGTGGGCATTACTAACAACAACAAGTGAAGGATTTCTAGTGTCAAGATGTCTGCTGGGAAGACACACAAATGCTGCCTCAAAGCAATAAAAAAGAAGTTTTATATGTTTTAAACTGTTTTAATCAAGTGAGAATTTACTGGTATTCCTCCTTCTTCTTCCCTCTCTTTTTCTGCTTTCTTGACCTGTTAGAAATAGAAACTAGCTTGTTAAAACAAAGTAGGAAGTTGAAAATGGTGGGGGAGGAAGAAGATTTTTTATCCCCTTACCATGATTTAGGACTATCACACTTTGCCAGCCATTGTTGATGAAGACAATATAAACTAAAAAATTAGAATGCTTAAGGAACTAGATATTGTATATTACTGAAATGAGCTTCTTTGGCAAATTTAACCTTATCTAAGGAACACATATGTGAACCGTGAACTTCCAGATGTTCAAGTTAGTTTTAGGAAAGGCAGAGTAACCAGAGATCAAATTGCCACTATCTGCTGGATCATGGAAAAATGAAGAGAGTTCCAGAAAAACATCTATTTCTGCTTTATTGACTATGCCAAAGCCTTTGACTATGTGGATTATAATAAACTGTGGAAAATTCTGAAAGGGATGGGAATACCAGACCACCTGAACTGCCTCTTGAGAAACTTATATGCAGGTCAGGAAGCAACAGTTAGAACTGGACATGGAACAACAGACTGGTTCCAAATAGGAAAAGGAGGATGGTAAGGCTGTATATTGGCACCCTGCTTATTTAACTTGTATGCAGAGTACCTCATGAGAAACCCTGGGCTGGAAGAAGCACAAGCTGGAATCAAGATTGCCGGCAGAAATATCAATAATCTAAGATATGCAGATGATACCACCCTTATGGCAGAGGGTCAAGAGGAACTAAAAAGCCTCTTGATGAAAGTGAAAGTGGAGAGTGAAAAAGTTGGCTTAAAGCTCAACATTCAGAAAACGAAGATCATGGCATCTGGTCCCATCACTTCATGGGAAATAGGGAAACAGTGTCAGACTTTATTTTTCTGGGCTCCAAAATCACTGCAGATGGTGACTGCAGCCATAAAATTAAAAGACGCTTACTCCTTGGAAGGAAAGTTATGACCAACCTAGGTATCATATTCAAAAGCAGAGACATTACTTTGCCAACAAAGGTGCATCTAGTCAAGGCTATGGTTTTTCCTGTGGTCATGTATGGATGTGAGAGTTGGACTGTGAAGAAAGCTGAGCACCAAAGAATTGATGCTTTTGAACTGTGGTGTTGGAGAAGACTCTTGAGAGTCCCTTGGACTGCAAGGAGATCCACCAAGTCCATTCTGAAGGAGATCAGCCCTGGGATTTCTTTGGAGGGAATGATGGTGAAGCTGAAACTCCAGTACTTTGGCCACCTCATGTGAAGAGTTGACTCATTGGAAAAGACTCTGCTGCTGGGAGGGACTGGGGGCAGGAGGATAAGGGGATGGCAGAGGATGAGATGTCTGGATGGCATCACTGACTCGATGGACATGAGTTTGGGTGAACTCTGGGAGTTGGTGATGGACAGGGAGGCCTGGCGTGTTATGATTCATGGGGTCGCAAAGAGTCAGACACGACTGAGCGACTGAACTGAACTGAACTGAACTGAAGGAACAAATCCTGGAGGAGGGCATGACAATCCACTCCAGTATTCTTGCCTGTAGAATCCCCATGGACAAAGGCGTCTGGCGGGCTATAGTCCATAGGGTGGCAAAGAGTCTGACCTGACTGAAGCAACTTAGCATGCATACATGCAAGGAACAAAGAGTAATCAGAAGAGTTATTCATGGCAGGTTAAAATTAGCCTACTGAATAAAATCAGAGCAACTGTAGAAAAAATATCTATGGAATATCATTTAATCCTACCACTTATGCTTCTGCAATACACTTGTTCTATTGCAATAGAATTGCTTTTAAAATATAATTTTTGTCTCTTCATTTTAAGTAATTCATTTTGACAGTGAAAATTCTGTCTCCCAAATATTTTGATCCTGCTATTTTAGTTTTCTCCACTGGAAAGAATGGTTGCTGATGAATGACATAATTGGGATTATACATTTAGATAATAAGAAATACTAATAATCTAGTTATCTCTCAAGATGCTTTCTCACAATTTTCTTATAGATTAATTTAAATATGTAGCATATAGATAATAAATATTACAAGTATAATTTCCACAAAAGTTAACTTTTAGTAACTAAAATGGCATCCAACAGCATTATTTAATAGAAATAATAAAGTCATCACATTAAAATTTAGTTTGTCTATATTGATCCTGGAAGGTTGAGTCTGAGACACAATATAGGAATATATTATTGCAATATTTATTATACATTTTGGGAAAAATTATAACATCTATGTGGAAAATAAAACATTGTCTACCATCTAGAAGGAAAGGAAGAAGAGTGTGGTAACTAAAATGTAAGACAAAAATATGTCTAATGGTACAAACTTGTAACTAGAAGTCTTGATGCACAGTATAAGGAATATACACAATAATATTGTATTATAATCATCAAACTTGCTGAGACTAGATCTTAATTTTCCCATTCCAAAAAAGAAAGACTAATTATATGTTGTGATAGAAGTCCTATTGTAGACACCATACTACAATATATAAATGTAACAAATCATATTGTATACCTTAAATACACATACTGTATTATATGTCAAATGTTTTTCAATTAAAAATGGCAAAACAAGAATTTCAAAAAGAATAGAACAATCATGTCAATTATCTGATACTAATCAGTGAGATAAAATAAAATGAACATTGGTAGTTAATCATTGATTTTAGCAAATTTGAAATTATTGGCGATTTTCTCTAGGGGAGAATTTAGTAATGCAGTGGGGAAAAAGACTGGGTAAAGCAGCTGAAGAGAGAATGGGAAAGAGGATTTAGAGGCAGGTAATTGATTCTTCTGGGGAAGGAAATGGCAGCCAGCAACAGGACTCTTGCCTGGAGAATTCCATGAGAGCCTGGTAGGCTACAGTCCATGGTGTCACAAAGAGTCAGACACAACTGAGCGACTTCACTTTTTTTTCACTTTTAATTCATTCTTCAAAGGAATTTGGTTGTGAAGGAGGAGCAGTGATATGGGTAGAAGCAGATGGAAAATGTGAAATAAGGAAAAGTTTTTATTTTTCAGAAGGCAAAATTAATACCTTAATGTTATATGCAAACTTTTTTTTTATTCTTTGTATTATACATATTTCCACATGTTCAGTCAGTTCATTTCAGTTATTTAGTCATGTCTGACACTTGGCGACTCCATGGACCGCAGCATGCCAAGCATCACTGTCCATCACCAACTCCGGAGTTTACTCAAACTCATGTCCATGGAGTTGGTGATGCCATCCAACCATCTCAACCTCAGTCATTCCCTTCTCCTCCTGCCTTCAATCTTTCCAAGCATCAGGGTCTTTTCCAATGAGTTAGTTCTTCCCAACAGGAGGCCAAAAGTATTGCAGTTTCAGCTTCAGCATCAGTCCTTCCAATGAATATTCGGGACTGATTTTCTTTATGATGGACTGGTTGGATCTTCCTGCAGTCCAAGGGACTCTCAAGAGTCTTCTCCAACACCACAGTTCAAAAGTATCAATTCTTCAGTGCTCAACTTTCTTTATAGTCCAACACTGACATCCATATATGACTACTGGAAAAACCATAGCCTTGATTAGACAGACCTTTATTGGCAAAGTAATGCCCCTGCTTTTTAATATACTGTCTAGGTTGGTCATAACTATTCTTCCAAGTAACAAGCATCCTTGAATTTCATGGCTGCAATCACCATCAGCAGTGAATTCAGAATCCAAAAAAAAAAAAAAAAAGAAGTCTCTCACTGTTTCCATGTTTCCCCATCTATTTACCATGAAGTTATAGAACCAGATGCCATGATCTTAGTTTTCTGAATGTTGAGTTTTAAGTCAACTTTTTCACTCTCCTCTTTCACTTTCATCAAGAGGCTTTTTAGTTCTTTGCTTACTGCCGTTAAGGGTGGTATCATCTGCATATCTGAAGTGATTGATATTTCTCCCGGCAATCTTGATTCCAGCTCGTGCTTCATCCAGCCTAATGTTTCTCATGATGTACTCTGCATATAGGTTATATAAGCAGGATGACAACATATAGCCTTGACATACTCCTTTCCCTATTTGGAACCAGTCTGTTGTTTCATGTTGAGTTCTAACTATTGCTTCCTGATCTGCATACAGATTTCTCAAAAGGCAGATCAGGTGGTCTGGTATTCCCTTCTCTTGAAGAATTTTCCACGGTTTATTGTGAGCCACAGAGTCAAAGGCTTTGGCATGGTCAATAAAGCAGAAATAGATGTTATTCTGGAACACTCTTCTTTTTCAGTGATCCAACAGAAATTGGCAATTTGGTCTCTGGTCCCTCTGCCTTTTCTACAACCAGATTGAACATCTGGAATTTCACAGTTCATGTCCTGTTGAAGCATTGCTTGGAGAATTTTGAGCATTATTTTCTTAGCATGTGAGATGAGTGCAATTGTGCAGTAGTTTGAACATTCTTTGGCATTGCCTTTCTTTGGGATTGGAATGAAAACTAACCTTTTCCACTCCTGTGGCCACTGCTGAGTAGTCCAAAATGCTGGCATATTGCATGCAGCACTTTCACAGCATCGTCTTTTAGGATTAGAAATAGCTCAACTGGAATTCCATCACCTCCACTAGCTTTGTTCGTAGTGATGCTTTCTAAGGCCCACTTAACTTCACATTCCAGGATGTCTGGGTCTAAATGAGTGATCATACCATCGTGATTATCTGGGTTGTGAACCTCTTTTTTGTACAGTTCTTCTGTGTATTCTTGCCACCTCTTCTTAATATCTTCTGCTTTTGTTAGGTCCCTCCCATTTCTGTCCTTTGTTGAGCCAATCTTTGCATGAAACGTTCCCATGGTATCTTTAATTTTCTTGAAGAGATCATTAGTCTTTCCCATTCTGTTGTTTTCCTTTATTTCTTTGCATTGATCACTGAGGAGGACTTTCTTATCTCTCCTTGCCATTCTTTGGAACTCTGCATTCAAATGGGTATATCTTTCCTTTTCTCCTTTTCCTTTTGCTTCTCTTCTTTTCTCAGCTATTTGTAAGGCCTCCTCAGAAAACCATTTTGCTTTTTTGAATTTCTTTTTCTTGGGGATGGTCTTATTCCCGCCTCTTGTATAAAGTCATCAACCTCCGTCCATAGTTCTTCAGGCACTGTGTTACCAGATCTAATCTCTTGAATCTATTTCTCACTTCCACTGTCTAATCCTAAGGGATTTGTTTTAGGTCATGCCTGAATGGTCTAGTGGTTTTACCTACTTTCTTCCATTTAATTCTGAATTTCACAATAAGGAGTTCATGATATGAGCCATAGTCAGCTCCTGGTATTGTTTTTGCTGACTGTATAGGGCTTCTCCATCCATGGCTGCAAAGAATATAATCAATCTGATTTCAGTATTGACAATCTGGTAATGTACATGTGTAGAGTCTTCTCTTGTGTTGTTGGAAGAGGGTGTTTGCTATGACCAGTGCATTGTCATGACAAAACCCTATTAGCCTTTGTCCTGCTTCATTCTGTACTCAAAGGCCAAATTTGCCTGTTACTCCAGGTATTTCTTGACTTTCCCATGTTAATATATATTGTATCTACTTTATCTTTACTTATGTTAACAAGTTTCCAGTGGATAGCACTTAAGTTGTTTTATGCTTTTTGAAATTAAAAGCAATGAAACAACCATTGCTATAATTTTATATACATGTACATATTTACTTATAGGATGAATTTTTGAAAGTAAAAACACCAAGTTCAAGATTATATATAGATGAAGAAGCAATATTACCAAATTGTTTTCCAAAACATCTGCACCAATTTAAATTTCTAAAATACTGTTTGTGAAATATCTGTTATTCACACTATCATTAATATAATGTATAGTCAAATGCTTGTTTCATCAGTTAATTTGGGAGAAATTATACTTTATATGCTTTTTGTAATAGCATATAACAAACTTTGTGGATGAATAACACATATTCTAGTTTAAGTCTCTTAAATGTCTGTTTGAAATCCTTTTGCCAATGATGTATTTAATTTTTTTCTTATTAAATCACAAAGAAAAATGTTACACAGATAGAAATTTTCATACAATGACCAAAATAACAAATATATTTCCTGTTATTTGTAATAATAAAGTAGAAGTATAAGGCAGTAGCTGGCCAATGGTTTTGACAAAACATATATTGTTTATTTGAATTTGAGTTTAAAATTACAATTTTATCTGTATATTTTCTGCACACAAAGTGATGTCTAAATTTTATTTTAAGAATATAAGTGTTAAAAGCATAGTGAGTAATTGTCCCTGGTTTCCTGGATGAGTTTGCTAATATGCTGATTAATTTTAATATTCAGTGGTTTTCTCAAATTATCTTTTTGGGTGAGAATAACAGTTCACACAGAGAAAGCTCTGTTGGAAATAAGCAGCCTCAAACACTTGTAGGCCTTTTCCTCTATCCTGAGAATGGCATAAACACTAGATCTTACATACTCACAATATATACAAGAATTAAAAGGAGGATAACTTACTTTCTTGGATTAAAAAGAAAAAAAAAAAAAAAACATTTATCACCAGGATTAGAGTAAACTGCATGATGAAACACTTTCTCTCCAACATTTCTCTTGTAATTTGACTCTAGAGATCTTTTTCCATAAAACAAACAAACAAACAAAATCCCCTACTTTGGTGTCTTCTATTATTTCCCCTCATTCTGTGTGTTGTCTCTATCCAAAGCTACTTAAAGAGACAATCAGTCATGTTTGGTTAAGTCCTAACCACAATTCCTGGGGTTTCCCAGGTAGCACCTCTAATGGTAAAGGACTCACATGCCAATGCAGGAGATGTAAGAGATGCAGATTTGATCTTTGGGTTGGGAAGATCCTCTGCAGGAGTACACAGTAACCAATTCCAGTGTTCTTGCCTGGAGAATCCCAAGGACAGAGCAGCCTGACAGGGGCAATCTACAGAGTCACAAAGAGTAGGACACAATTGAAACAACTTAGCATGCACCCACAATACCTAGTTTTACACTAAAAGCCCAATCTTCATATATTAATACATTAACATTGTAAAGTATTAAGGGTTAGGGCTTCAGCCTATGAATTTTAAGGAATAGAGTTCAGCTATAAGATCAATTTGTCTTAGGCTCTTGACTTTGAGACCAATAATGGATCAAACCTGACCTAATTTAAATATGGAGAGATAAAGTATAATAAACAGAGATAAAGTATAATAATACCTTGGAATCCTGGGATTAAAGAACAAGGATGGGAATGATGAGACTCAGGACAAGAATAGAGATATTAAGTGTTTTCCATTGGCAGGATTCAAGACCTCCTACACGGTTGGGTTTAAAGATTTGTATAAACCCAAATGTTTATTCAATAATGTCTCCACTTACTTTTCAACAAAAACACAAAGGAAACTGAAGGTGGTTTAGCATTAGTTAAATAGGTTTGGATTTATAATAATAAACATAGCATATCTAAATAAATATTGCACTTGTAACGCCTATGCTAAAATATTTTGCTGATTGTGAAAAACATGGTAGGACAAAGAATTTTTCGTTATGGCCTCTGTATACTCTTGTCCCCTGAAGCTCTTTATCTCATGACCTCTTGAAAATAAATTTAGTTCTTCAGTGTTCATTAGCCCCTCTTGATAATATCCAAGTTACCCCCTAAACAACCGTTAGGTCATAAAACCCAATCCTTCCTCTTCCAAGAATCATCCTTGACCAACAATTTCAGAATTTCACAGAACTCCAAAATTAACAGAACTTTGGCTGACCCAATCCTGCTAAAGCCCTTTGAAGTATTCCTTCCTCTTGCCTAAATTAAAATACTCTTACGGAGTCTTCAAATAAAAGCTCTCACTGATATTAGAAAATTAACTATACTAATGCATATATATGGAATTTAGAAAGATGGTAACGATAACCCTGTATGCGAGACAGCAAGAGACACAGACATATAGAACAATCTTTTGGACTCTGTGGGAGAGGGAGAGGGTGGGATGATTTGGGAGAATGGCACTGAAACATGTATAATATCATATAAGAGATGAATTGCCTGTCCAGGTTCGATGCATGATACAGGATGCTTGGGGCTGGTGCACTGGGATGACCCAGAGGGATGGTATGGTATGACCCAGAGGGGGCTTCAGGATGGAGAACATGTGTATACCCGTGGCGGATTCATGTTGATGTATGGCAAAACCATTATAATATTGTAAAGTAATTAGCCTCCAGTTAAAATAAATACATTTATAATAAAAATAAAATAAAAATTATTACTAACAAAAGAAAATTAACTTTTAAAGAATCACACAGAATAGATGATGTAAAACATAAAACATGCATTAAACATATGACATCCCTCCATTTCATTAACAGTCAAACCTGCTTTTGAAATAGACAATGATAATTTAAAATTTCAGGGTATTAACTACTAGGCCCATTTGAGCTTCATTTTCAAATTACAGATTGCCCAGAATTGTCTTTCTAAAATATTCTGAATTGAAATACTACATAAAAAATGGATGGTTGGTTTTTAAAACAGTAAACAAGAACAGACAAGCAAAAACATATCTACCAAATGATCTTCTTATCTATCTGGTCATATTATGGACACAATTATAATTGGTGGTAAATCCTCCTTTTTTATATTTCAAGGAATAAGTTTCTTTAGGCTTTCTCTGCTTTGGAAACACTCAGGTGTGATTTCTGGTTTCAGCCAATTTCCATCAAGTTTCTCAGATTGACACAACCAGATATATCATTTGCATGCTCAGTTGTTCCGTCATGTCTGACTCTCGTGACTCCATGGACTATAGCTTCCCAGATTCCCCTGTCCGTGGGATTTTCCAGGCAAGAATACTGGAGTGGGTTGCCATTCCTTCTCCAGGGATCTTTCTGACCCCTGAACCCTCATCTCCTGAGTCTCTTGCATTGGCAGGCAGATTCTCGCCACTGAGCCACCTGGAAAGTCCCATACCATTTGTAGTATATCTTAAAATTTAATATACATTCGATTTGAATTATTTGAGAATCTTTTAACAATGAGATTTTAATTTTGCAATTTTAGGTGTATCCCAATTTTCTGTAATTCTAGCAAATTTTTGAGTGATTCCAGTGGTTTTGGACAATAGGAGATACTTTGAATAGCAAGGCTTTAAATTGTCAAATCTATTCAGCTCAATTTTGTTATATAAAGTCTAATAGGAATCTCATAATCTGTCTCCTCATGACATTTGCTTTGGTCCAGCCTCTTCCTGCTGCTAAGTTGCTTCAGTTGTGTCTGACTCTGTGCGACCCCATAGATGGCAGCCTACCAGGCTCCCCCGTCCCCAGGATTCTCCAGGCAAGAACACTGGAGTGGGTTGCCATTTCCTTCTCCAATGCATGAAAGTGAAAAGTGAAAGGGTAGCTCAGTTGTGTCCGACTCTAGTGACCCCATGGACGGCAGCCTACCAGGCTCCTCCGTCCATGTATTTCTCATATTTTCTATAGACTTTATATGTCTTTCTGTTTATACCACTATTTAACTTTTGGTTACAAGCTTTTAACAAAGTGGTGATTTTCCAATCATTTCCCATCAAAACAGTTAGTTATACCCACAATGTTGCACATTGTTTTTCCTATCTGGTGTTATAGCGGGCATTTCCTTGACCAAGCCTGTTAGAATTAATTATATTTCCCCAATTCAACAAAACACATGGGTTAAGGCAGGACAACCTAAATGTTTACTAAGGAAACAAACAAACAAACCATATCCCCCAAAATGCAGAAAGAAATGGATTTACAGAAATTTTCAAAGTATTGAATTTATTCTTTAAAAACCTTATGCTATAAATGCTGCTGCTAAGTCACTTCAGTGGTGTCCGACTCTGTGTGACCCCGTAGACGGCAGCCACCAGGCTCCCCCGTCCCTGGGATTCTCCAGGCAAGAACACTGGAGTGGGTTGCCATTTCCTTCTCCAATGCAGGAAAGTGAAAATGAAAGTGAAGTTGCTCAGTTGTGTCCAACTCTTAGCGACCCCATGGACTGCAGCCTACCAGGCTCCTTCATTCATGGGATTTTCCAGGCAAGAGTACTGAAGTGGGGCGCCATTGCCTTCTCCGGCTATAAATGCTAACTTTCCAGTATACCTAAAGTATCTAATGCTAGATATTTACTCTGATGAGTGTCCGTAGTTTGGTTCATGCTCTGCTTCCACATTTGGCTTTTTTTCTGTTAGCTCAGAGAATTTTCAGGCTCTCTTATGAAATAATAAGTAAATTAGAGGGACCTAAGGACTTTGATAATAGAGAATAACAACAATTAAATTTGATGGTGACAGTCAATCATTTTATAGTGGTTATTCATCTTCCACAATTTCAATACTCTCTACTTTAGGAGATGCGATAAATTTCTTTAGGAAAGGTAAAGAATCACTAACTGAATTAAGTTCAAATAGGGAATGCATATTCAAATGCAAAATTTTCTTTAAAACAAAATATCTCATACACCACCGGCAATCTAAATTCCACATTTACCACCTATGCATTTAAATCCTGTAATTTCAGTCTGTTTTGCAACCAGAAAATTACTCTTTCTCTTCCCCAAATTACCCTACTCTGCTGTCACATCATTAAAACAGACATTTTGAAAATCAGGTTAACTACAGAGTTGAGCACATCATAGTTAACTTAGTTTCTTCCAGGGTTGCTGTCCCTTTGCCCCTGGTATTTAACGAACCTTGCTGAATGCTGTTTTTGTTGTTTTCGTTAACAAGAAAATATCTTGAGAGAAAACATCTACAGAGTATAATGAATGAAACGGCCCTTAAATGCATGCAAACATCCAATGAGCTTTGTTTCTTGTGTCTGCTCAGGGAAACTATTAACTGGCAAAGAAGTATATTTAGACTTTAAAATAGATGCTGCTAAGCACCAAGTGTTTAGACTGACTTGATGTCGATTCATTGTTTTTTTCAAGCTTCCCTGCTGTTTACAATACCAAAGCATACAGATATGTAAAACATCAATTTAACTATAATCCTAACTGCATCCTTACAGAGCAAATGACACAAAAATCTACACAATGACTCAAAAACTCCTGTCTTGGAAAGAGTAAAATATATCTCTTTCAGAGCAAATAGTTTACTGTAATGTTTGCTATCAAAAATCATTGAGTTGCTTATCACTAAGCAGCAGGGCTGAGTATCTGAACAGGATTTCAGCTTTTAATATGACAAAAACATCAGGTGTTTTTGTCAAGTATTTTGTAATATTGAATTCAAGGAATTAAACCATTAAAATATACCTATGAATAATTATAGATAAGTGCCCTTACTTCATTTTAAAAATCTAGCAATTAAAAAAGTTTTACTTTGAGTTTTTACCCTACTTTAGTATTTATGTTAAACCTAAAGGGAAAGGAATGAAATTTGGAGCAAGAAATATTCAAATTTTGGTACTGTCCACTTAACCTAGCTTGATTCTCATTTAACTCATCTGCAAAATGAGACACAGTTTATATACTCAGTTCAATTCAGTTCAGTTCAGTCCCTCAGTCGTGTCCCACTCTTTGCGACCCCATGAATTGCAGCACGCCAGAACTGGACATGGAACAACAGACTGGTTCCAAATAGAAAAAGAAGTATGTCAAGGCTATATATTGTCCTCTGATGTTTTGTTTGCCAAATTTCCTGGGTACAGATAATGTATATGAATTTACTTGTGATGTGCAGACTGGATTATCAGCTAGCAATACCTTTTATAGGCCCAACACAAGTTCAAAGCATTGAAAAGTGCCATACTCTTGAATCACCAGAATCTTCTATCCAGCATCGCATGCTTAGATTCCTCTTCTGGCTCAGGGATCTTCCCTTTTATCCATTTGTTCCTGAAATTTTTAAGCTTATTAGCTACAGTCCATTTATAGCTTCTTCATAAAAGGTTTGCTCTGATCTCTGTACCTTGTCTGTCTCCTGTTGACTCTGGAAAAATTTAACACATTAATCTAGACAGTAATCACAAGCAGATATGTAGCCAATACTAACCAGTGATGGTACCATATAAGAGAACATCTAGTGTTGACATTACTGGATATTAAAATACTGATGTTACCAGATAATAAGATATATAAGTATTAGTATTTCCACACTTGGAGATATATTATCCCCTTAGTATTTCCTGCTTCTTCTGATGCCATGTGAACTGCACCAGGAATCTTTCCCCCCAATATTCCCATGCTCCAGAAATTGAATGATCAATCTTGTCATACAAGAGGCTTTGTAGAGTTATATGCTAGTGCAAATGTCAGAATCTATGATTGCTCATTTCATTTGCTTTAAGTGGTATCATTTTTTTACTTTAACAGGGGAGGAAAATGAGATGCAGAGAGATTATGTAAGATGTAGAGCTTCCATTCAAACCTTGTCAGCTATGCATTCCTTATCCTCATCCTGCAGCTTTCCTTGTCTGGCATAAAGCATTGAACTTAGCCTAAGTAAATATGGACATCCTTATTAATAAATTGTGAATACTTAATTCACAATTAAAATACAGTATCTATAAAAATCCTAGCTATAATTTTTAAGTTTGTAATATTTTATGCAATTGTTTTAGCTAAGCAGCAGTAGGAGAAGCTTTAGCATATTGAACAAAGTCATTAATGTTTGAAGTAATTCAAAACATAATGAAACAAAAATGCATCTATGTCTATCGAACAAAAAAAAAAAAAAAAAGAAGAAGCCATCAGAAGAATTTGATGTTAATCCTCAGGAAACATTTTGTTCCAGACAAGTGCATGGTTTCTTTAGCAAGGGACACATTAATCAAAAACAAACAACTTAATAAGCATTTACAAAAATAAATTTTTAAAAACACATTTGTGAAGTATTTTAAATGATTTGGTAAACAGTTTCCTCTACAGATTATTTGATAAGCAGCATTATGTATGTACCTCTGTGTTTGTATGTGTGTACAGAGGGAGAGATTTAAATACAGATTGATATTTAAATTGTATGTGAATTCCTATTATCTTCCATTTTAAAATATATAGCCTGGATTCTTCCACATGTCTGTCTATGCTTTTCAAGTTGCTTCACATTATATTTCTCTTTATTGTGTTGCTCTACATCCAACATCTCAGATTTTTTATTTTCAGGGCTCCCTGGCTCTCATCTCTCCTGTTTGTTCCTTCCTTTGATCCCTTCATGAATTCTAAAAACTTGAACCTCTGATTCTCTATTAGCTAATATCCTTATAGCAACAAGTTGAGATTTTATGAAATGTGAGATGATGCCATTATTAAATCTCTCTGCTATTTTATCTATGTTTGCCACATTCACTCTGCATATATACATATATTTATATATGTATATGTATTATGCAAACCTAAAAATATAATAATTTTGGAAATTAGGAAAACTTCTTTGAAACTGGAGAAACAGGTTGTAGCTATGACAATATGATATTCTTTTCCCCAAAGACAAACTAAAAATGGAATCTGAGAACCCTTAAATCACAAATATTCCATGATAACTTTGGTGAGTGTTATTGACTGATTTATGCCTGTCAGTCCAGGCCAATTCGCAGGTTTTAATCCTAACCTTCAGTATCTAAGATTGTGAATGCACTGGAGATAGATCTCTAAAGAGATAACTAAGTTAAAATGAGTTCATTAGGGTGACACAAAGAAAAGATGCCCATCTCCTAAGTCTTAGTGTTTGAGTCCCCTCAAAATTCACATTTTGGAATCTTGGTGCCCAATGTTACAGTATTAGACAATGAAGCCATTGGGAGGTGATTAGGTCATGAGGGTAAAACCCTCATGAATGGGACTAGTGCTCTGACGAAGAGACTACACAGAGCTCCCTGACTCTGCCATGTGAAGATTCAAGCAGACTTCTGAAACCAGAAGAGGACCTTCACCCAATCATGCTGACACCCTGTCTTCACTCTTCCAACTTCCAAAACTGTGAGCCATAAATTTGTGTTGTTTATAAGCCACTCACTCTCTAGTATTTGCTATATAGCACCTCAAAGGGCTAAACTCTATAGGGGAGGATGAAAGTTCTCCTTGAGCTTTTTAGGGTCCCTGGCTGCATCTGAAAATTAAATTGATATATATATATATATATATATATATATATATATATGGTTTGTTTTATGTAAAATGTGAGCCTTCATAGATAAATGAAGATCTGAAGAAACAAATTTGAGTTTTGTGCTAGGTTTGATGAAGAGTGGACAGTTATAGAGGAACAGGGCCAGTGCTCTGTGACAACCTGGAAGGATGGGGTGGGGAGGGAGGTTGGAGGAAGGTTCAGGATGGGGGGACACATGTATACACACCTATGGCTGATTCATGTTGATGTGATGCAGATGCATCACAATATTTTAATTATCCTGTAATTAAAATAATCCAATAAAATTTTTTTAAAGAGTATAAAGTAAATACAATGTAGAGCCCTGGGGGAAACATAACACGGCTTGTTTGGATTCTTCTCAGTATTTCTTTGTCTTCAGAGATAAGTATATGTATGTATATATTTCAGCTTCCCTGGTAGCTCAGATGGTTAAGAATCTGCTTGCAATTTGGGAGACTCAGGTTTGATCCCTGAGTTGGGAAGATCCCCTGGAGAAGGCAGTGGCAAGCTACTCCAGTACTCTTCCCTGGAGAATTCCAGGGACAGAGCAGCCTGGAGAAGTATGTTCCATGGGATTGCAAAGAGTCAGACACAACTGAGTGACTTTCACACATGTGTATGTTTGTAAGTGGGTCTTCCCAGGTGGTGTTAGTGGTAAAGTACCCCCCTGCCAATGCAGACCTCATAAAAGATGTAGGTTCAATCCCTGGGTTGGGAAGATACCCTAAAGGAAGGATTGGTAACCCAGTCCAGTATTCTTGCCTGGAGAATCCCCATGGACAGAGGAGCCTAGTGGGCTATGCCATAGCATCACAAAGAATCACAGGACTGAAGCAACTTAGCACACATGCATGTATTTATCTATGTATCTATTTATCTATGTCCATATAGTCTAAAGTATCATTTAAAGCCAGGGTTTTCATATTGATCTTCTCTATGGATAATTTTGTCCATTGATGTAAGTGATGTGTTAAGGTGTATTGCTATTATTATGTTATTATCAATGTCTCACTTTATGTTTGTTAATATTTATTTTATGTGTTTAAGTGTCCCTGTATTGTGTGCATGTATATTTACAACTGTTATATCTTCTTCTTGGATTGACCCTTGATTATTATGTAATGTCCTTTTTTCTCTCTTGTTACAGTCATTTTTTGTAAAGTCTATTTTCTGATACAAGTATTACCATATAGTCAAAACTATGGTTTTTCCAGTAGTCATGTATAGATGTGAGAGTCAGACCATAAAGAAGGTTGAGTGCTGAAGAACTGATGTTTTTGAATTGTGGTGTGGGAAAAGATTCTTGAGGGTTACTTGGAGAGCAAGAAGATCAAACCAATTAATCCTAAAGGAAATCAACCCTGAATATTCATTGGAAGGACTGAGGATGAAGCTGAAGCTCCAATACTTTGGCCACCTAGTGAGAAGAGTCAACACACTGGAAAAGGCCCTGATGTTGGGAAAGATTGAAGGCAAAAGAAGGGGGTTGCAGAGGTTGATATGGTCAGACAGTACTACAGATTCAAAGGACATGAATTAGAGCAATCTCCAAGGTTTCCCTGGTAGCTCACTTGGTAAAGAGATGAGAATGGCTGCCCATTCCAGTTTTCTTGCCTGGAGAATTCTATGGACAGAAGAGCCTGGCAAGCTACAGTCAATGGGTTCACAAAGAATGGGACACAAGTGAGTGACTAAAACTTTCCGTTTCACTTTCTGAGAGATAGTGGAGGACAGGGGAAGAATCTCAGGCCCTACCTTGGCCAGCCTTGTTCTTTGCATGTCTGCATTCTTAGCTTGTATTCCTCATTGAAGACTTTTTTTTTTTTTTCTTTTTATTTTGGCAGAGTCCCTCAGAAGTCTTCCCAGTTATCTGTACAGATTGGCTCCCAAAGTCAATAAATGAGAGTAGTTTTTTGTTCAGCGATCCCTTGATAATGGAAAAATTGTCCCTGTCTGTGCTGATGCATCTGACCCTTCTCTGCTGCCTATGATGAAAAATAGAAAATTATGACAGCTGACATCATTTACTGCTTATCTTCTTGTTTATAGTGCTGCAATAAGCAATTAAAGTCTTGAGTGTTACTTTAATTTTGGCTCCTTGTCTTAATCGACTCCTCCAAAAAAGACAGCTCAGCTCTCCCCAGCTCAGCTCTTGAGTTAGAAGTTGGATACAAGAGGTATATGACTGAACTTTAAGACTACTTTTCATTCCTGTTACAAATGAAGAATCACAACTTAGAATAAGTAATATAAGGGATGTGTCTTACCCTTCTGTACATGAAGCTTGTTCTTCATTCTTAGGTGGTTGTGTTGGGTATGATGAGTTAAATTTAAAAATGGACTGGAATTGGTAATTTTAACTCAGATGACCATTATATCTACTACTGCAGGCAGGAATCCCTTAGAAGAAATGGAGTAGCCATCATGGTTAACAAAAGAGTCCAAAATGCAGTACTTGGATGCAATCTAAAAAATGTCAGAATGATCTCTGTTCATTTCCAAGGCAAACCATTCAATACCACAGTAATCCAAGTCTATGCCCCAACCAGTAATGTGGAAGAAGCTGAAGTTGAATGGTTCTATGAAGACCTACAAGACCTTTTAGAACTAACACCCAAAAAAGATGTCCTTTACACATACAGGGGACTGGAATGCAAAAGTGGGAAGTCAAGAAACAGCTGGAGTAACAGGCATATTTGGCCTTGGAATACTGAATGAAGCAGGCAAAGGCTAATAGAGTTTTGCCAAGGAAACACACTGGTCATAGCAAACACCCTCTTCCAACAACAAGAGAAGACTATACACATGGACATCACCAGATGGTCAACATTGAAATCAGATTGATAATATTCTTTACAGCCAAAGATGGAGAAGCTCTATACAGTCAGCAAAAACAAGACCAGGAGCTGACTGTGGCTCAGATCATGAACTTCTTATTGCCAAATCTAGACTGAAATTGAAGAAAGTAGGGAAAACCACTAGACCATTCAGGTATGACCTAAATCAAAACCCTCATTATTATACAGTGAAGTGAGAAATAGATTTAAGGGGCTAGATCTGATAGATAGAGTGCCTGATGAACTATGGACTGAGGTTTGTGACACTGTACAGGAGACAGGGAACAAGACCATCCACATGAAGAAGAAATGCAAAAAAGCAAAATGGCTGTCTGGGGAGGCCTTACAAATAGCTGTGAAAAGAAGAGAAGCCAAAAGCAAAGGAGAAAAGGAAAGATATAAGCATCTGAATGCAGAGTTCCAAAGAATAGCAAGAAGACATAACAAAGCCTTCCTCAGCGATCAATGCAAAGAAATAGATGAAAACAACAGAATGGGAAAGACTACAAATCTCTTCAAGAAAATTAGAGATACCAAGGGAAAATTTCATGCAAAGATGGGCTCAATAAAGGACAGAAATGCTATGGACCTAAAAGAAGCAGAAGATATTAAGAAGAGGTGGCAAGAATACACAGAACTGTACAAAAAAGATCTTCACAACCCAGATAATCACAATGGTGTGATCACTGACCTAGAGCAGACATCCTGGAATATGAAGTCAAGTGGGCCTTAGAAAGCATCACTACGAACAAAGCTAGTGGAGGTGATGGTATCCAGTTGAGGTATTTCAAATCCTGAAAGATGATGCTGTGAAAGTGCTGCACTCAATTTGCCAGCAAATTTGGAAAACTCAGCAGTGGCCACAGGACTGGAAAAAGTCAGTTTTCATTCCAATCCCAAAGAAAGGCAATGCCAAAGAATGCTCAAACTACTGCACAATTGCACTCATCTCACATGCTAGAAAAGTAATGCTCAAAATTCTCCAAGCCATGCTTCAGCAATACATGAACTATTAACTTCCAGAGGTTCAAGCTGGTTGTAGAAAAGGCAGAGAAACCAGAGATCAAATTGCCAACATCTGCTGGATCATCGAAAAAGCAAGAGAGTTCCAGAAAAGCATCTATTTCTGCTTTATTGACTATGCCAAAGCCTTTGATTGTGTGGATCATAATAAACTGGAAAATTCTGAAAGAGATGGGAGTACCAGACCACCTGACCTGCCTCCCGAGAAACCTGTATGCAGGTCAGGAAGCAACAGTTAGAACTGGACATGGAACAACAGACTGGTTCCAAATAGAAAAAGGAGTATGGCAAGGCTGTATATTGTCACCCTGCTTATTTAACTTCTATGCAGAGTACATCATGAGAAACGCTGGACTGGAAGAAGCACAAGCTGGAATCAAGATTGCCAGGAGAAATATCAATCACCTCAGATATGCAGATGACATCACCCTTATGGCAGAAAGTGAAGAGGAACTCAGAAGCCTCTTGATGAAAGTGAAAGTGGAGAGTGAAAAAGTTGGCTTAAAGCTCAACATTCAGAAAACGAAGATCATGGCATTTGGTCCCATCACTTCACGGGAAATAGATGGGGAAACAGTGGAAACAGTGCCAGACTTTATTTTTGGGGGCTCCAAAATCACTGCAGATGGGACTGCAGCCATGAAATTTAAAGACGCTTAGTCCTTGGAAGGAAAGTTATGACCAACCTAGACAGCATATTGAAAAGCAGAGACATTACTTTGCCCACAAAGGTCCGTCTAGTCAAGGCTATGGTTTTTCCAGTGGTCATGTATGGATGTGAGAGTTGGACTGTGAAGAAAGCTGAGTGCCGAAGAATTGATGCTTTTGAACTGTGGTGTTGGAGAAGACCCTTGAGAGTCCCTTGGATGGCAAGGAGATCCAACTAGTCCATTCTAAAGGAGATCAATCCTGGGTGTTCTTTGGAAGGAATGATGCTAAAGCTGAAACTCCAGTACTTTGGCCACCTCATGTGAAGAGTTGACTCATTGCAAAAGACTCTGATGCTGCAAGGGATTGGGGGCAGAAGGAGAAAGGGACGACAGAGGATGAGATGGCTAGATGGCATCACTGACTCGATGGACATGAGGTTGAGTGAACTTCGGGAATTTGTGATGGACAGGGCGCCCTGCCGTGTTGCAATTCATGGGGTTGCAAAGATTTGGTCACGACTGAACGACTGAACTGAACTGAACTGAGTATTCCTAACTCGAGCGTAATAAATGGAACTGTGGCTGATATTTCTGTTGATTAAGCATTAAATACATTTATTAAATAACAAACATCAGTCTTCTTTTGTGGCTCAGACAGTAAAGAACCTGCCTGCAATGCAGGAGACACAATTTCAGTTCCTAGGTCAGGAAGATCCCCTGGATAAGGGAAAGCCTACCCACTCCAGTATTCTTGTCTGGAGAATTCCATGGACAGGAATCTGGCAGGCTACAGCACATGGGCTTGCAACGATTTGAACACGACTGAATGACTAACACACACAGGCATTTATTAGAGGATTTAGGAAGCTTATAAAACTTTTAGAGGAGCTGGAGGACTTAATTCAGTAACAAATTTCCAGAGACAACAATAATCACTCAGAAATGGTGTGACCAGGATATAACATTGCTGCCACCAAGATGTGTATACAATGAGCTATCTCTACTACTCAAGGAATTCAAATTATTACCTTCACAGTAATCAGTGAAAGAGAGATAAAGGAATTCTTAGAACCTTTCTAATTCTGTCCTTTTTCATACTCTTTGGGACAAAATTGGAAAGGTAAATAGATACAGAAACAATGAAAAAGTGAGAGACTTTATTTTCTTAGTCTCTAGAATCACTGCAGATGGTGACTGCAGCCATGAAATTAATAGAAGCTTGCTCCATGGAAGAAAAGCTATGACCAACCTAGACAACATATTAAAAAGCAGAGATATTACTTTCCCGACCATGGTCCATCTCGTCAAAATTATGTTTTCTCCAGTAGTCATGTATGGATGTGAGAGTTGGACCATAAAGAATGCTTAGTGCCAAAGAATTGATGCTTTTGAACTGTACTTTTGGAGAAGACTTGTGAGAGTCTCTTGGACGGCAAGGAGAGCAAACCAGTCAATCTTACAGGAAATCAACTCTGAATATTCATTGGAAGGACTAATGCTTAAACTGAAGCTCCAATACTTTGGCCACCAGATGCTAAGAAATGGTTCATTGGAAAAGACCCTGATGCTGGGAAAGATTGAAGGCAGGAAGAGAAGAGGATGATGGAAAATGAGATGGTTGGATGGAGTCGCCGCTTTGATGGACGTGAGTTTGTGCAGGTTCCGGGAGTTGGTGATGGACAGGGAAGCCTGACATGCTGCAGTCCGTGGGGTTGCAAAGAGTCTGACACACCTGAGCAACTTAACTGAACTGAATTCTGTCCCAGCTCCTTGGTCAGAGTCAAGAAGGAGTCTGTATGACAGGCAGAGACTAGAGCTTTGCACAATCTATATAGTGACATGGTTAACACCACATACTCCTAACCTCCATGGACTGTCTATCACATCAGAAAGCTGTGTGATCTTCTGTAAGTTTCTTAACCTCTCTGTACCTGAGATTCTTCATCTGTAAAATAAGAATAATATTGGCAAGTGAGGAACAAATAATTGTTATAAAATAAAACACTTAAAACAATGTCTGGAATATTATCAGCATTATTATTTTTCAATAATTTTAATTGCAAGAGAGACAAGGAGAAGTGATTCTCAAGTATCATTTCTTCATATTAGTTGTGATTAGATTTTGATCTAATTTACACCTGATAAACAGGTAACTCTCCAAATATTCTATAACATCAGGCTTTTGGGTAAAAAAAATAAAAACTTCATCATAAGACACTAGGAAGTATGTTCTTCTCTTTGTATATTGAGAGTATCCTATACATTAGAATATACTGTATATAATATATACTCTATATATTATATGAGAATTAATGTTATATAAAATTTTGTGACTGTTTTCATAAATCAAGTCAGTAATTACTGAAAAATATTTCTTAAGACTTATTCTCTGTGTGGATTAAAGATGGAACAGATGAGTGGAGATCTTGCAAAAAGCCACAATCAGACTTCTGAGCTCTGATGAGTTAGAATTTCATACCTGATTAACAAGCTAAATATACTGAAACCAAAGGATTTGAAATCGAGGAACATATTGCAAGGAGTGTAAGCCTGGAGGAAGGCTTTGAAGAAAAAATTAACTCATCAAAGTGGAAAGAAATGAATTCTAAATATAAGAGTTGGGAAAGTGCACCCTTCTAATTGTTGTCTTTTTGTTTCTGTCTCTGGATCAGTGAGCTTAATTCTTCACTTCAGTTAAGGTTTTATAAGAAGAATAGAGGGGAAAAAAGTTATTTTCTTTGAACCTTAAAGCTAAGCATTGTTTTATTGTAGTATATGAAACCTTTTCTTGTTTACATTGGGGCTTTCTAGGTGGCATTAGTAGTAAAGACCGCCCCCCCCCTGCCAGTGCAGGAGGCATAAGAGATACGTGTTCCATCACTGGGTAAGGAAGATCCCCTGGAGGAGGGAATGACAGCTCACTCCAGTATCCTTGCCTAGAGAAACCCATCTTGTTTATATTTGTTTACAATAATTACTATACTTAAATTGGATGGTAAAATAGAACAATATTTTCCTCCATGCCAGAGATGTGCAACATTCTTGAGGGTATACAGTGAAAGTTGAAGGAAAAGTAGCAAAAATAATTGGAGAACAAGTTTTATTTGGAATAATATGAAGTGAAATGCATTATTATTATTATTACTATTATTTTAGTCAAAAACTATCATATTAATTAGTTATATGTGATTCAGTAAATTCATATTCTTAGTAATTATGTCAACTTTTTGCTCATGTTCTAATAATTATTTGCATTGAGTGAATTACTACCTCAGGCTTGACCTATTCAACAATTTGAGCTCAGTGCCCACCCTAACCCTTCCCAAATTATAAGAACTTTTTAGAAAGTGAGCCCTTCCCTTGATAATATTTACTAATAATTTGGCTGCAAAAAATAGCTTCTAATATTTCCTTTTTCATGCAGGAGTTTCACTAACTTCTGATAAAAGATAAATTGGTGCATATTTTATTTTATTTTATTTTTTTCAGTGAAGCATATTAGGTTTATTTTCTAACTCAAAAGAAAAGTTTTTATCATTTTACCATTAAATATAATTTTTCTGTAAGTTTTGGAGGTGTTTTTCTCAGATTAAAGATGTTTCTTCTAATCTGATGTTTTTATTTATTTATTTCTATTTTTTTAATTTTATTTTATTTTTAAACTTTACATAATTGTATTAGTTTTGCCAAATATCAAAATGAATCCATCACAGGTATACATGTGCATATTTTAAACATTAAGTTTATTTGACCAAAAATCAGTTCAAATTGGGCAGCACTAGACGGGAAGTGGTTAAGTGTCCTTCTCTCACAGAAGCTTAGGGAGAGACATTTTAAAGAAAACGTGCAAGCAAAGCAAGAAAACTATTGACTGCCTGTAACTTAGAGCCTTGGTGCTGTTTTAGTTGCTAAGACATGTCTGACTGGTTTGTGACTCCATCGACTGGAGCATGCCAGGCCCCTCTGTTCATGGGATTTCCCTCACAAGATTACTGAAGTGGGTTGCCATTCCCTTTTCCAGAGCATCTTCCTGACCCAGGGATCAAACACACATCTCCTGCATTGGCAGGTGGTCCTTTGCCACTGAGCCACCAAGGAAGCCCAACATAAAGCCTAACTGACTGCAATTGGTTGTCCTTATGTTTTTATTCATAACTTTTATAGACACTTACAAGCTTAGGTTTTTCAAATAGTAATGTATGGATGTGAGAGTTGACCAAAAAGAAGGTTGTTCAGTTCAGTTTGGTTGCTCAGTCGTGTCCGACTCCTTGCGATCCCATGGACTGCAGCACTCCAGGCCTCTCTGTCCATCACCAACTCCTGGAGTTTACTCAAACTCATGCCCATTGAGTTGGTGATGCCATCCAACCATCTCATCCTCTGTCGTCCCCTTCTCCTAGCGCCTTCAATCGTGAGAGTTGGACCAAAAAGAAGGTTGAGCACTGAAGAATTGATGCTTTTGAATTGTGGTGCCAGGGAAGACTCTTGAGAGCCCCTTGGACAGCAAAGAGGTCAAACCAGTCAATCTTAAAAGGAAATCAGCCCTGAATATTGTTTGGAAGGGCTGATGCTGAAGCTGAAGCTCCAATATTTTGGCCACCTGATACAAAGGGCTAACTCATTGGAAAATACACTGGGAAAGACTGAGGCCAGGAGGAGAAAAGGGTGACAGAGGATGAGATGGTTGCATGGAGTCATCAACTCAATGGATATAAGTTGGAGCAAACTCCGGGAGACAGTGAAGGGCAGGGAAGCCTGGCATGCTGCAGTTCATGGGGTTGCAGAGTTGGATATGATTTACTGACTGAACAACAACAAGCTTATGTTTTGGTTTGCTTTAAAAAATTTTTATTTTATTGGTGTGCAGCTGATCTATGATGTTTATTAGTTTCAAATGTATAAAATTCAGTTATGCATATACATATATTAATTCTTCTTTAGATTCTTTTCTCATTTGGATTATCATAGAATATTGAGTAGATTTCCCTGTGCTATACAGGAGGTCCTTGTTTTTCCTCTGTCTTATATATAGTTGTGCATGTATGATCTTCCCAAGCTCCTGATTTATCCCTCTCCCCATGTTTCCCTTTTAATAACCATAAGTTTGTTTTCAATATCTGTAAGTTTGTCTCTGTTTTGTAAATATGCATCAGTTTTTAAAGTTAAAATTAACATATGTGTGATATCATATGATATTTCTCTTTATCTGACTTACTTTACTTAGTATGATAATCTCTAGGGCCATCCATGTTGCTGCAAATGACATTATTTCAATTTTTTTATGGCTGAGTAATATTCCATTGTGTAAATATACCACATCTTCTTTGTCCATTCCTCCACTGGTGGACATTTAAATTGCTTCCATGCCTTTGTTATTGTAGATGCTGCCAAAACATTACAGTCCCCTCAGTCTAGTGGCCTCCTAATTCAATTAATCTAACAATTTTTTTTTCAGAAGGAATGCCTCTTTCAGAGAGTCTAAAGTGAAAGACTTCATGAAATTTTCTAAGAAAATAATGCCTTTGAATTATTTCCTGGAATGACAAGTCTTCAAATGGATATTTATATTAATAACTCTCTAGAGTTATTAATAAAGAAGACTTCACAAGGAGGGTTTTGGTGCCAATAATTTTTAGGACATTAACTAGAATTGAATTGTTTGAGGATGTACCTATGTCATTGAGATTCTATATTTCAATCTGTTTTTTTGTTTTGTTTTTTTTTTTTTGTTTACACAATCACTCTTTTTTCACTTTACATAAAAAGTCATAGTCTTCACTCACTGTAAAATGTTAAAAAGGGCAGTGGTAAAACATTCGTGGATACCCCAAACAGGAACAATTCAGAAGATCTGTGTCCAAAGAATTGAATTTTACATTAACAAGGAAGCACTCTATCCAACTGAAAAAATCCTTCTCCAGAAAAATTTGCATTACAGTTTTACTGTGTTTTGTAAAATTCATAGTCACTGTACTTTTTTATTTTTTATTTTTGCTAATAAAAGTTGTAAGGATTACTAATTCCAGAAAAATAAAGTTTTGTAATTCAGGCAAAGTTAATTGTTTTTAAATAATAAATTTATATTTATGATTTTTAAGGATAATATGGGTGTGATCATAAGCAGACTTTTAAAAAAATGCATGTATTAACATGAACTTTTCTAGGGAAGAGAATGCAAATATAAGTTAAATGAGAAAACAGTGCACACATTTTGATTCTTAAAAATAACATGTGGATGAGACTTTCACTTATATTACACATGATACATTTAAAATAGTAATGGAATAGTTTTATTTTGTAAATGACATTTTTAAAAATAAGAGGGAAATTGTATTTATTGCAACAATTTGTGTTTTGGTTTTAAAAAAAATCTAGAGGTAAATTTTGAAAATGGGGAGAGAGGGTTTCCCTGGTGGCTGAGTGGTAAAAAATTCTGCCAATGCAGGAGACACAGGTTGGATCCCTGGTCTGGGAAGATCCCACGTACTGTGGAGCAACTAAGCCCCTGTGACACGACTATTGAGCCTGTACTGCTGAGTCCATGTGCTGTAGTTACTTAAGCCCATGTGCCTAGAGCACATGCTCTGAAACAAGAGAAGTCACCACAATAAGAAGACCATACACTGCAGCTAGGGAGTAGCCCAAACCCTCCACAACTAGAGCAAAAGCCTGCACCACAACAAAGACCAAGACAGTCCAAAATAAATAAGTAAATAAATATTTCATAATGAAGAGAAGCACATAATTAGAGTTTTAAAATAATTTTATTGAAATAGAAGTGAAAAAATAAGATTGTAAGCTGATGTTATGGCATAAGCAATTTTCATTTGAATTAAATCACTTGATGATAAATATCAACAACCAAATTTTTGTTGATCTTTATTTTTCTTTTACCAGAAAAGATATTTCAATAAAAGCACAAAGCAAATATATCTGAGATCCAAGTCTTCCATGTTAAAGATAAAGTGACAGGAATGCTTTGCTAGTATCATCTAATGTAGTCAACAACAAAATTATAACATACTGATGTTATAATTTTGTTGTATTATATATATATATTATATATTATATGTATATAATGTATATATATAATGTATATATATAATGTATATAATACATATGGTATTATATGTATATATACCAACCTACAGAGCACCTCAATACATTACTACAAGATTAAAAAAAAAAATCAATAACTCATAGTTCGATACCTCACAATGGCAATTCTTTCATCTAAAACTAAAATGAGTAGAAAACCACAGGCCTAACTACAGATCAGTTTAACTAAAGAGATAAGCATGTAGATCTTTCATGAAAAGGTGATTCAGTTCAGTTCAGTTCAGTTCAGTCTCTCAGTTGTGTCCGACTCTTTGCGACCCCATGAATTGCAGCATGCCAGGCCTCCTTGTCCATCACCAACTCCCAGAGTTCACTCAGACTCACGTCCATCAAGTCAGTGATGCCATCCAGCCATCTCATCCTCTGTCGTCCCCTTCTCCTCCTGCCCCCAATCCCTCCCAGCATCAGAGTCTTTTCCAATGAATTAACTCTTCGCGTGAGGTGGCCAAAATACTGGAGTTTCAGCTTTAGTATCATTCCTTCCAAAGAAATCCCAGGGCTGATCTCCTTCAGAATGGACTGGTTGAATCTCCTTGCAGTCCAAGGGACTCTCAAGAGTCTTCTCCAACACCACAGTTCAAAAGCATCAATTCTTCAGTGCTCAGCTTTCTTCACAGTCCAACTTTCACATCCACTCATGACCACTGGAAAAACCATAGCCTTGACTAGATGGACCTTTGTTGGCAAAGTAATGTCTCTACTTTTCAATATGCTATCTAGGTTGGTCATAACTTTCCTTCCAAGGAGTAAGAGTCTTTTAATTAGGTATTTAAATTCTATACTATCTATTAGGTTTTAACGACAAACTTCCTTTGCAAGAAAGCTGCCATTACTGTGAAGTCTTTCGGCCAATTGGATCACTTATATTTTCCTGGTTTTATCCTCACTAAAAGCTGTAGCCCCCAGTGACTTAAAGTCCCAACAATTCGAAAAAGCCAACCAGATCTAATGAATCATTGAATGATTATCATGAAATGATCAATAATATAAGGCATTAAGCAATAATCATTGTTTAAAGAATTTTAAATAAGAAGATGAAAAGAGGAAGGAGAGAAAGAGACAGAAAGGGGATGTGGGAGAAAGAGGAGGAGGGAAAAGGGGAAAGAGTAGGAAACAAAGGAAAGAAAGACTGAGGGAGGGAGGATGGGAAGAAAGGGAGGAAAGAAAAAATGAAAGAAGAATGAACTTGTACAGACTGAATTGTGTGTTTCCCAGATTTATATCTTGAAGTGCTTCACCCCAGAGTGATGGTATTTAGATAAAGAGCCTTGGGGATTTAGTGAGGTTTAGATGAGGTCATATTTTGGCACTGCATGGTGGGATTTGTTGTTGTTTAGTTGCTCGGTCATGTCCCACTCTTTGCAACCCCATGGACTGAAAGAGTCAGATATGACTTAGTGACTGGACAACAATAACATCATGGACTGTAGCCCACCAGGCTTCTCTGCCTGTGGGATTTCCCAGGCCAGATACTAGAGTGGGTTGCCATTTCATTCTCCAGGGGATCTTCCTGATCCAGGGAGCAAACCTGTATCTCCTGCAGTGGCAGATGGGTTCTTTACCACTGAGCCACCCAAGAAATCTATGATGGGACAAGTGCCTTTATAAAATGAGACATGAGAGAGCTTACTTTCTCTCTTTGCCATGTAGAAAAAAGAAAAAAGAAAAAAAAACAAGGCAGCCAGAAAGAAATCTCTCACCAGAACTTGAACATGCATATATCTTATCTTAGAATTAAAGTCTCCAAGCTGTGAGGAAGTAAATTTCTGTTGTTTGAACTCCGAGTCTACTTGATTTTGTTATGGCAGTCCAAACTGAGGCACTTCTTAAGTAGTGATATAAGTATTTAAAATATTAACTGAATGTTCAACCACTGGACCTCAAAAAATACTTTTTTTCATTTTATTTCTTAAATAATGAACATAATATTACATGTAATAAAAAGAGCCCTCAAAGCACCCCTCCAAAACTCACTTTAAAGTGTTTAATATAGAAAAATAATAGTGAATGGAGTAATTACATTTGATAGGCATAAAAAAATGCATGATGTCTGCAGGTAGAATTGAGATGAGGATTTGATGTAGAGAAAGCAACACTAAATTCTTGATGGTGCTTGAATTGCAAATAAGTCATCTCATGCAAAAGCATTTACTTCTTCTTACCACTTCTAAGGATAACCAAACTAAAAATATTTGTATACTTAAGAAGAGAAAGTAAAATTTAGGAAAAAAGAATATTCTTATTATGTACAAATAATTTTAAACATAAAAATATTAAAACAAATTTATAGGTAAGTTTAATAGCCTTGTTGAATGATAAACATAGAATTACATAATGATAAAATCCTCATTGTCATCAAGTGACTATGAAACACTTACTAAATTTAACCATAACCTGCTCAAGTGTTTAGCTTTTATTATCTTTAAATTTGTGCACATGCCCAATTGATCCAGAAATTATTCTACTCTGAGATTATTTATGCAATTTGGGTGTGTGTATACTGTGTTTATATGCCCTGGAACCTGGAAAAATATGATTCTATATATAGTTAAAATGTATGTATGTTTATAACAAATGTATAGCAGTATTATTCATAATAAACTATGATAAACTAAGCTAGAAACTGAAATTCCCAGCAGCATGATTATGAACAAATTAAATGTGCTGTACTGGAGGGCAGAAGGAGAAGGGAACAACAGAGGATGAAATGGTTGGATGGCATCACCGACTCAATGGACATGAGTTTTGGTAGGCTCCAGGAGTTGGTGTTGGACAGGGAGACCTGACATGCTGTGGTTCATGGGGTCACAAAGAGTTGGACACGACTGAGAGACTGAATTGAACTGATAAGGTTAAATAGAATATGGTCATTAAGTCAGCAATGTGTGGCCCCATGTAGCAAAAAACACGACACTGGAATACATATTGTTTTGCAGAAATCAGATAGAAAACAATATGTACCATATTATATGCTTCAGTTCAGTTCAGACTCTCAGTTATGTCCAACTCTTTGTGACACCATGGATTGCAGCACACCAGGCTTCCCTGTCCATCACCAACTCCTAGAGCTTGCTCAAATTCATGCCCATTGAGTCGGTAATGCCATCCACCATCTCATTCTCTGTCATCCACTTCTCCTCCTGACCTCAATCTTTCCCAGCATCAGGGTCTTTTCTAATGAGTCATCCTTCGCATCAGGTGGCCAAAGGATTGGAGCTTCAGCTTCAGCATCAGTCCTTCCAATGTATATTCAGGACTGATTTCATTTAGGATGGATTGGTTTGATCTCCTTGATGTCCAAGGGACTCAGGAGTCTTTTCCAATGCCATGGTTAAAAAGCATCAATTCTTCAGCACTCAGCTTTCTTAATGGTCCAACTGTCACATCCATACATGACTACTGGAAAAACCATAGCTTTGACTAGACAGACCTTTGTTGGCAAAGTAATGTCTCTGCTTTTTAATATGCTGTCTAGGTTGGTCATAGGCTTTCTTCCAAGGAGCAAGCGTCTTTTCATTTCATAACTGCAATCACCATCTTCAGTGATTTTGGAGCCCAAGAAAATAAAGTCTGTCATTGTTTCTCCATTGTTTCCCCATCTATTTGCCATGAAATGATGGGGCCAATGCCATAATCTTCATTTTTGAATGTTGAGTTTTAAGCCAGCATTTTTGCTCTCCTCTTTCATGTTCCTTGGGAGGTTCTTTAGTTCCTCTTTAAATTCTGCCATAATGGTAATGTCATCTATATATCTGAGGTTATTGATATTTCTTCTGGCAGTCTTGATTCCAGCTTGTACTTCATTCTGCCTGGCATTTTGCATGATATTCTCTGCATATAACTTAAATAAACGAGGTTAAAATATATAGCCTTGATGTACTCCTTTCCAAATTTTGAACTATATGTTTATGAAGGTCAAAAATAGGGTAATAATTTTTCAAGGAGGCTCTCAAAAGAAACAAATAAGTGATTAACACAGTGTCAGGAAAGCAGATACTTATGACATAAGAAATTGTGACTCAAAAGGAGTATCCAAGGGAATTCTGTAATGTTGACAAAATTCTACTTCTTGGACTGAATTTTGGTCATGCTCACGCGTACTCAGTCACTTCAGTCATATCCAACTTAGATCCCAAGGACTGTAGCCTGCAGGTCTCCTCTGTCCATGGGATTATCCAAGAAAGTATACTGGAGTGGATTGCCATTTCCTCTTCCAGGGGATCTTCCCAATGCAGGGTTTGTACTCACATCTCCTATGAATCCTGCATTGGCAGGCAGATTTTTTCCATTGCGTCATCTGGGAAGCCCTCCCCTAGCCCTAAATGTAGTGACCAAAATTTGTGATCATTTCTCATTTATTAAGACTGATAGTTGTGTTTTATACGATTTTGCAAATAAGCTGTATTTCAGAGGAAAAACAATTTTGAAAAAGCTAAAATCAGAATGTGTATTTAATAACTGTGTAAGTGCATGCTAAGTCCCTTCAGTTGTGTCTGCTGCTACTGCTAAGTTGCTTCAGTCGTGTCCGACTCTTAAGCGACCCCATGGACTGCAGCCTACCAGGCTCCTCCATCCATGGGATTTTCCAGGAAAGAGTATTGGAGTGGGGTGCCATTGCCTTCTCTGTCAGTTGTGTCTATCCCTGTCCAAATTTTATCAATGAAATACATGACACTGAGTGTGACAGATTTGCTGCATTCATCAGTTCAGTTCAGTTCAGTCACTCAATTGTGTCCGACTCTTTGCGACCCCATGAATCGCAGCATGCCAGGCCTCCCTGTCCATCACCAATTCCCAGAATTCACCCAGACTCATATCCATCGAGTCAGTGAGCCATCCAGCCATCTCATCCTCTGTCGTCCCCTTCTCCTCCTGCCACCAATCCCTCTCAGCATAAGGGTCTTTTCCAATGAGTCAACTCTTTGCATGAGGTGGCCAAAGTACTGGAGTTTCAGCTTTAACATCAGTCCTTCCAATGAACACCCAGGACTGATCTCCTTTATGATGGACTGGTTGGATCTCCTTGCAGTCCAAGGGACTCTCAAGAGTCTTCTCCAACACCACAGTTCAAAAGCATCAATTCTTCAGTGCTCAGCTTTCTTCACAGTCCAACTCTCACATCCATACATGACTACCATAACTTTGACTAGACTGACCTTTGTGGGCAAAGTAATGTCTCTGCTTTTCAATATGCTGTCTAGGTTGGTCATAACTTTCCTTCCAAGGAGTAAGCGTCTTTTAATTTCATGGCTGCAGTCACCATCTGCAGTGATTTTGAGCCCCCAAAAATAAAGTCTGACACTGTTTCCGCTGTTTCCCCATCTATTTCCCATGAAGTGATGGGACCAGATGCCATGATCTTTGTTTTCTGAATGTTGAGCTTTAAGCCAACTTTTTCACTCTCCTCTTTCACGTTCATCAAGAGGCTTTTTAGTTCCTCTTCACTTTCTGCCATAAGGGTGGTGTCATCTGCATATCAGAGGTGATTGATATTTCTCCTGGCAATCTTGATTCCAGCTTGTGCTTCTTCTAGCCCAGCATTTCTCATGATGTACGTTGCATACAAGTTAAATAAGCAAGATGACAGTATACAGCCTTGACGTACTCCTTTTTCTATTTGGAACCAGTCTGTTGTTCCATATCCAGTTCTAACTGTTGCTTCCTGACCTGCATACAGATTTCTCAAGAGGTAGGTCAGGTGGTCTGGTATCTCCATCTCTCTCAGAATTTTCCACAGTTTATTGTGATCCACACAGTCAAAAGCTTTGGCATAGTCAATAAAGCAGAAATAAATGTTTCTCTGAAACTCTCTGGCTTTTTTGATGATCCAGCAGATGTTGGCAATCTGATCTCTGGTTCCTCTGTCTTTTTTAAAACCAGCTTGGACATCTGGAGTTTCATGGTTCACATATTGCTGAAGCCTGGCTTGGAGAATTTTGAGCATTACTTTAATAGCATGTGAGATGAGTCCAATTGTGTAGTAGTTTGAGCATTTTTGGTATTGCCTTTCTTTGGATTGGAATGAAAACTGACCTTTCCAGTCCTGTGGCCATTGCTGAGTTTTTCTAATTTGCTGGCATATTGAATGCAGCACTTTCACAGCATCATCTTTCAGGATTTGAAATAGCTCAATTGGAATTCCATCACCTCCACTAGCTTTATTCTCAGTGATGCTTTCTAAGGCCCACTTGACTTCACATTCCAGGATATCTGGCTTTAGTTGAATGGTTCTATGAAGACCTACAAGACCTTTTAGAACTAACACCCAAAAAAGATATCATTTTCATTATAGGGGACTGGAATGCAAAAGTAGGAAGTCAAGAAACACCTGGAGTAACAGGCAAATTTGGCCTTGGAGTACTGAATGAAGCAGGGGAAAGGCTAATAGAATTTTGCCAAGAGAACACACTGGCCATAGCAAACACCTTCTTCTAAAGACACAAGAGAAGACTCTACACATGGACATCACCAGATGGTCAACAACAAAATCAGATTGATTATATTCTTTGCAGCCAAAGATGGAGAATCTCTAGACAGTCAGCAAAAACAAGACCAGGAGCTGACTTTGGCTCAGATCATGAAGTCTTTATTGCCAAATTCAGACTTAAATTGAAGAAAGTAGGGAAAACCACTAGATCATTCAGGTATGACCTAAATCAAATCCCTTATGATTATACAGTGGAAGTGAGAAATAGATTTAAGGGACTAGATCTGATAGACAGAGTGCCTGATGAATTATTGATGAAGGTTCATGACATTATACTGGAGACAGTAATCAAGACCATCCCCATGGAAAAGAAATGCAAAAAAACCCAAATGGCTGTTTGAGGAGGCCTTACAAATAGCTGTGAAAAGAAGAGAAGTGAAAAGCAAAGGAGAAAAGAAAAGATGTAAGCATCTGAATGCAGAGTTCCAAAGAATAGCAAGGAGAGTTAAGAAAGCCTTCCTCATCGATCAATGCAAAGAAATAGAGGCAAACAACAGAATGGGAAATACTAACGATATCTTCAAGAAAATTAGAGATACCAAGTGAAGCTTTCATTCCAAGATGGTCTCAAATAAGGACAGAAATGGTATGAACCTAACAGAAGCAGAAGATATTAAGAGGTGGCAAGAATACACAGAAGAATTGTACAAAAAAGATTTCACGACAAAGATAATCATGATGACATGATCACTCACCTAGAGCCAGACATCCTGGAATGTGAAGTCAAGTGTGCTTTAGAAAGCTGCATTCATAGACTACAATTGATCATGCTTCCTAGTTTTTGAGCTTTTGTGTACTCACTTCCAGTATCAACTCTCAACTTGGCCACGTGATGTGTTTTGATAAATGACATATCAGTAAATGTTACAGATAAAAAAGTTTCATTAACTCTTGTACATTGAGTTTTGACTTCTTCGAATGCCATTACTACTGTGTAAGGAACCTTTCCTAATATGCTGGAGAGGACCAATGGACAAGAACAAACTCCCCCACCAACAACCCTGGCTCACTGCCATATAAAGATATGAGATTTTCTTGGCCCATTCAGCTCTAGTCAATTTGCCAAATGACCACAACCACATGAGTGCTCTCAGGTAAGCTAGGCAGAAGAACCACCAATTGAGGTTAACATAAATTATAAAATAGTGAGCAAACAAATTGATGTTTTAGTCCACCAAATTTTAGGATGGTTGTTTATACAGCAATAAACAACTAATTCACCATGTAGATAGTTTTTAATATTTCATTCTTTCAGTAGAAATGGAATTTTAAACTGATATTTGATTCAAGTTATTTTAGAATGCAAATTTTATGTACATTATAAAAAAGTATAAGCTTGCCAGAATTATTACTCATGTCAGTCATCCTCAAATTTGGCAGCTGATTTGAATCATCAAGGGACATTCATTTTAAGTCTATTAACATCTCTTCCTTTATCAACTACATTTTGCTTTAAATGTATGTAGTGTGGTAGAGGGGCTGGTTTATCTATGTAACTATGTATCTCCCTCATATGTAATATATATTTGTGTATGTATGTATGATTTATCTTTCCCAAACTTCTAAGGCAAATCTATTGCAAAGTTGAATACTGGGATATGAAGACTAGCAGAAAGAATCTATTTAAATTCTTATGTGTCTAAAAATAGAACATAGTTACAATTGGGTAAATATTACCACAAGCCATGGAATAGAATACAGAAAAGCTACAGTAATTAAAATATCATATCTAATGGACCTGACATTCTGAAACTCTACTTGTAATTTTCATTTGTCTAGAATTATGTGACATGTCTTTCCTCAAATGGGGCCTGTTTCAAAAAGGGTGGAGACTTTTAAATAACATGGTTTTTACTCTAGTTAATAAAATGGTTTTTGTATCTCTTAAATGTTGAAGGGGTGACAGCTATTCTACTCAAAATCTTGGTCCTAAAGGTGCTTGTTGTTGGTGAAGCATGCTGGAATCAATTCTGACAGTATTAATATGTAAAACATTTAAATCATTTTTTAAAATCAACATTGTTTTATACAGTCAGTAAAGAAGATCTAGGGTCAGAAACAGAACAAAGTATGAAGCAAAAATATAAATCAGAAGAAAATAAATAGCACATGATAACTTTCTTAAACAAAATTGAAATATTTACAACTCAAATTTTTTGTCATAAGGTTCATGAGTGGATCAGACTGACATAAGGCACACTGCCAACCGGAGTACAGGCCAGCTTCAACAGTACTGGCATAACCTGGGACCGAATTAGGAATGCAGAATCCCGGGAACTAACCAAGATCTATTTCTTTTAAAGATCTATAGACAGTTTGTATTCCCATTAAGTTGGCAACAATACATTAGGTGATGTATTAATTTCCTATCACAGCTGTAAAATTTACCACCAGCTTAAAGGTTTGATGCTGTTAAAGTGCTGCACTGAATAGGCCAACACATTTGGAAAACTCAGCGGTGGCAACAGGGCAGGAAAATATCAGTTTTCATTCCAATCCCAAAGAATGGCAATGCCAAAGAATGCTCAGTCTACCACAAAACTGTGCTTAGTTCTCATGCTAGCAAGGTAATGCTCAAAATCCTTCAAGCTAGGCTTTAAATGTATGTGAACCTAGCACTTCCAGGTGTTCAAGTTGGAATAAGAAAAGGTAGAGAAACCAGAGATCAAATTGCCAACATCTGCTGAATCATAGAAAATGCAAGGGAATTAAAAAAAAAAATCTACTACTGCTTCATTGACTATGCTAAAGCCTTTGACTGTATGGATCATAAGAAACTGTGAAGATTCTTAAAGAGATGGTAATATCACACCAGCTTATCTGTCTCCTGAAAAACCTGTATAAAGGTCAAGAAGCAATAGCTAGAGCTGGACATGGAACAATGGGCTAGTTCCAAATTGGGAAAGGGGTATATAAAAACTCTATATTGTGACCCTGCTAATTTAATTTACATGCAGAGTACATCATGTGAAATGTCAAGCTGGTTGAATCACAAGCTGGAATCAAGATTGCCAGAAGAGTCATCAATAGTCTCAGATATGCAGATGATACTTTAATGGAAGGAAGCAAAGAGGAACCAAAGAACCTCTTGATGAAAGTGAAAGAGGAGAGTGAAAAGGCTGAATGTTAAACTGCTAAGGCTAAACATTACTGTTAATGTTAAAATGTTAAAAGTCGACATTCAAAAAACTAAGATCATGGCATCCAGTCCCATCGCTTCATGGAAAACAGAGAAAAAGTGGAAACAGTGACAGATTTTATTTTCTTGGCCTCCAGAATCATGTGGACAGTGACTGCAACCATGAAATTAAAAGATGTTTGCTTCTTGGAAGAAAAGCTATGAAAAACCTTGCTGCTGCTGAGTCACTTCAGTCGTGTCTGACTCTGTGTGACCCCATAGACCTAGTCAGCCCACCAGACTCCCCCATCCCTGGGAATCTCCAGGCAAGAACACTGGAGTGGGTTTCCATTTCCTTCTCCAATGCATGAAAGTAAAGTGAAAGCGAAGTCGCTCAGTCGTGTCCAACCTTTAGCATGGACTGCAGCCTACCAAGCTCCTCCATCCATGGGATTTTCCAGGCAAGAGTACTGGAGTGGGGTGCCATTGCCTTGACAGCATATTAAAAAGCAGAGGCATCACTTCGCTAACAAAGATCCACCTAGTTAAAGCTATGTTTTTGTTTTTTTTTCAGTAGTCATGTACAGATGCTAAAGTTGGACCATAAATAAGGCTAAGTACCAAATAATTGATGCTTTTGAACTGTGGTACTGGAGAAGACTCTTGAGAATCCCTTGGACTGCAGGGACATCAAACCAGTCAATCCTAAAGGAAACCAACCCTGAATATTCAGTGGAAGGACTGATGCTGAAACTGAAGCTCAGATAATTTGGTCACCTGATGGGAAAAGCCAGCTCATTAGAAAAGATCCTGATGCTGGGAAAGATTGAAGGCAAATGGAGAAGTGAGTTACAGAGGATGAGATGGTTGGATGGCATCACTGCACATAAGTTTGAGCAAATTCTGGGATATAGTGAAGGACAGGAAGGTATTGTGTACTGCAGTTTATGGTGTTGCCAGGAGTCAGACATGACAGTGCCTGAACGACAACAAGAGGGAAAGCACAAATCATTAATAAATGGCAGATTGTAGAAAATGCTGGGTATCTTTTCATGTGTTTGTTAGCCATCTGTATGTCTACTTTGGAGAAATGTCTATTTAGTTCTTTGGCCCATTTTTTGATTGGGTCATTTATTTTTCTGGAATTGAGCTGTAGGAGTTGCTTGTATATTTTTGAAATTAGTTGTTTGTCAGTTGCTTCACTTGCTATTATTTTCTCCCATTCTGAAGGCTGTCTTTTCACCTTGCTTATAGTTTCTTTTGTTGTGCAGAAGCTTTTAAGTTTAATTAGGTCACATTTGTTTATTTTTGCTTTTATTTCCAATATTCTGAGAGGTGGGTCATAGAGGATCTTGCTGTGATGTATGTCAGAGAGTGTTTTGCCTATGTTCTCCTCTAGGAGTTTTATAGTTTCTGGTCTTACGTTGAGATCTTTAATCCATTTTGAGTTTATTTTTGTGTATGGTGTTAGAAAGTGCTCTAGTTTCATTCTTTTACAAGTGGTTGACCAGTTTTCCCAGCACCACTTGTTAAAGAGATTGTCTTTAACCCATTGTATATTCTTGCTTCCTTTGTCAAAGATAAGGTGTCCATATGTGCATGGATTTATCTCTGGGCTTTCTATTTTGTTCCATTGATCTATATTTCTGTCTTTGTGAAAAGATGCTCAACATCACTCATTATCAGAGAAATGCAAATCAAAACCACTATGAGGTACCATTTCACACCAGTCAGAATGGCTGTGATCCAAAAGTCTACAAGCAATAAATGCTGGAGAGGGTGTGGAGAAAAGGGAACCCTCTTACACTGTTGGTGGGAATGCAAACTAGTACAGCCACTATGGAGAACAGTGTGGAGATTCCTTAAAAAACGGGAACTAGAACTGCCTTATGATCTAGCAATTCCACTGCTGGGCATACACACTGAGGAAACCAGAATTGAAAGAGACACATGTACCCCAATGTTCATCGCAGCACTGTTTATAATAGCCAGGACATGGAAGCAACCTAGATGTCCATCAGCAGATGAATGGATAAGAAAGCTGTGGTACATATACACAATGGAGTATTACTCAGCCATTAAAAAGAATACATTTGAATCAGTTCTAATGAGGTGGATGAAACTGGAGCCTATTATACAGAGTGAAGTAAGCCAGAAAGAAAAACACCAATGCAGTATACTAACACATATATATGGAATTTAGAAAGATGATAACAATAACCCTGTATACGAGACAGCAAAAGAGACACTGATATATAGAACAGTCTTATGGACTCTGTGGGAGAGGAAGAGGGTGGGATGATTTGGGAGAATGGCATTCAAACATGTATAATATCATGTATGAAACAAGTTGCCAGTCCAGGTTCGATGCACAATACTCGATGCTTGGGGCTGGTGCACTGGGATGACCCAGAGGCATGGTATGGGGAGGGAGGAGGGAGGAGGGTTCAGATGGGGAACACATGTATACCTGTGGCAGATTCATTTTGATATATGGCAAAACCAATACAATATTGTAAAGTTAAAAAATAAAATAAAAAAAAGAGAAAAAAATAAATCAGAAAGTGGCTGAGAACAACTAGAAAAAGACAAGGAATCATAAATCTCTGGAGAATGTTGTGTGAAAAAGACTAGGTAGACTCAAGTTAGAATGAGGAATATTCTCAGTTGAATTATATTAACTGCAAGCTTTTCTCTTACAGAATAGTATATTATATGTATCCTTAACTTTTCTCAAATAAATGTAAAACACCAAAAAAGAAAGAAAGAAAGAAAGAAAATGCTGGGTAAACATTGCTTACACACTGATATGTATATTCTGTAGTTATTTTCATTTATGCCAACAGTACCTTGATCCCTTTCCCTTCTTATTGAAGATGCCATAAATAAAGGAAGTGAGTGACAATGACATGAATGATCTGTATAGTCTTTTAACATTGTAAACCTGTCACATTTCAGCTCATTGCTTATACTTTTGTCAGGGGACATTCAGCTTTAAGGAATCCAATATGTTGTTTTCTTCTTTTGTGTGCTGTTTCTCAAGGGCCCTCTGTTCCTTATCAGTTTCTGGAAAACAGGAATGAGCAGAGCTGCATGCAGTTCTCAGGACTGAGATCATGAGACAGAGCACAGGAGTGGATTCCCTTCAGTGACCTCTTACTTTAATATAATCTATTCAGTCATGTACCTGTTACTCAGGATATGGATTGTCTTCTGGCCCTGTGACGATTGTTATTCACCTAGTTTTATTTTTGCTCAACTTTATTTTTGCTGCCTAAAGCTTCCTTGTATGGAGATATATAAAGCACACACTGCTACAAATAAAGTACCCTGTTTCACTCAAGACTTGGGTCCCCTGCATCCTTCTTTTCATCAACTCCAGTCCCCAGGTCCCGGTTATAAAGACTGTGACATACCTATTGTCAATACACATTAATTCTGGTCTAATCATATTGGAAAAATTTTACTATTATACTTCAGATTTTTTGGTGATTTTAATCACCAAATAATTAATCAATATTTGAAACATAAATGGAAATACACAGAAAAGGGTAAAAGCAATGGTTAAATTTCCCCCAAATGATCCTGGAGGGCTGATTTTCCCTTATTG
This sequence comes from Bos taurus, assembly GCF_002263795.3. Taxonomy (NCBI): domain Eukaryota; kingdom Metazoa; phylum Chordata; class Mammalia; order Artiodactyla; family Bovidae; genus Bos; species Bos taurus. The sequence continues at coordinate 45,220,894 of NC_037347.1, forward strand.
CCATAACTACTTTAACGTGGCTGACACAATTTTCTATTTCCATGAATATGCAAATACTCATAAGCTTACTCAAAAGATAAAGACTAAATATTAAGATGAACAGTTACTAATGTGTATCATACTCTCAGTATAGAAGAGACCTACTCAATAGCTCAGTGGTAAAGAATTCACCTCCAATGAAGGAGACATAGAGACATAGTTCAATCCTTGGGTCAGGAAGGTCCCCCAGAGAAGGAAATGGCACTCCATTCCATTATTCTTGCCTGGGAAATCACATGATCAGAAAAGTCTGACAGGATACAGTTCATGGGGTCATGAAAGAGTCAGACACTACTTAGCAACTAAACAACAAAATATTAGGATGGATGCTCACTAAATTCTATCTCTTCTCTGTGTAGAAGAGACCTACTAGTAATTCTGACCAGCAACATCTCTCTTAAAAATGCTTATCCTACACGTGAGATTGTTCCATTTTTCTATCATATTATTCAGTTTCCTGGCTGCAACAGATGTAAAAGGAAGAGAAGTTGCTCCTAACTGGGCTAATCAGGTGTTGGCTCTCCGAAATTTAGAAATGGGATCCAGAAAAAATCATCAACATATGGCTGAAACTGTGGAAGGTATAAGAGGAGCCTATTTTATCACAAATCAGAGGCATCCTGACAACATTTTAAATCCTTATTCAGAGTCTCTATTTAAAATAGATCATTGTCCTCAGTGTTGGAACTGGACACAAATTCCCTACCATGAGTTAGTTTCTGTTGCTTACAATCAAGCATCTTAACTACTTTAGTAGGCCAGACCAGCAATCTTTCTTCTTCTGATTATGAGTGCTGATGTTTTAGTCAGCAATTTGAACATTCTAATGAATCCTTGCCATAAGGTAGAATCTACATATTCACAGAAGGCCTAACATTTGCTTTATAAGCCAGAACACTCACTGGGGAGGTCTGTGTTTTCTCTATACTCAGGCTGTTGTGCAATTGCAATATTAATATAGAAGTAATGTTTCTGCAACCCCAAAAAACCTCCTTATACATGAAAGACAACATGGTATGTTTTCTTGGTATTAAAACAGTGCATAAAAAGTGGTTTTCTCAATAGTAAATTCAATAAACATTGTTTAAATATGTAATTGAATAAAAGAGTGAATAAAAGAAGCTATGGAATAAAAAAAAATTGGAGTAGTCAATAGGGCTTTTAATATGCATCTTCTCTGCCCAATTCTGAACACATTTGAGAGAAAAGCAAAACTGTTTTCAGGCCAAAATATCATGTTTACGAATGATAGAAGCTATGGATTTGGGCTTTTGTTCAGTTCAGTTCAGTCACTCAGTCATATCCAACTCTTTGTGACCCCATGAATCACAGCACGCCAGGCCCCCCTGTCCATCACCAACTCCCAGAGTTCACCCGGACTCACGTCCATCGAGTCAGTGATGCCATCCAGCCACCTCATCCTCTGTTGTCCCTTTCTCCTCCTGCCCCCAATCCCTCCCAGCATCAGAGTCTTTTCCAACGTCAAGTAGGCTTACTTAGGCAAACTTGGTGGCTCAGATAGTTAAGAATCTGCCTGCAATGTGGCAGAACTGGTTTCCATCCCTGGGTTGGAGAGATCTCCTGAAGGATAGCATGCAACCCATTCCAGTATTCTTGCCTGAAAAATCCCCATGGATCGGGGAGCCTGGCAGGCTATAGTCCATGGGGTCACAAAGAGTCAGACATGACTGAGCAACTAAAGGCATACATAGCCACTCATTCCCAAGACAATATAGAAACAGATAAAATAAATTCTGTCTTCATGTAACACAGGAATGTTTTTGCTGGCCATGAGCAGACCTGATTTCAAGAGGATGAGAGTCCAGGTGAACTGAGTAAGTACATTTTCATTTTCAAATATATGAGTCAGGTAATTGAGTCCATCTCTCTAAGATTTGAATGAACAAGTTGTCTGAGTAAGTAAAACAAAGAAGAGGCAGAAGAAACATACTGATAAAGTTCTCTATAGTAAGAATGAAATATCTGGAAGCGGGTAAGAGGTAGTTCTCCTTTTTTGTGCACACTAAAATGGACTTTTTGAATAAGGCAAGCAAAACATGTGGTTTCTCATCTGGGTACTCTTGAAAGACATAGAACTTCTGTGAGTTTGCAGAACATGTTGTAGACTGTCAGTTGCTCATGGCAATCCCTAATTTCTGAATTAATGAGAGAGAGGGATCTTCAGGATGTGTCCATTAATGTTTATCTCTAGCCACATTGCTTTAAGCAACATAGAATTTGAATGAATTCAATCAATCCTTCCACAGATTTGTACGATATCCCAGATTCTCCAGATTGATGGATGGAGAGATAAATGTAGCATTACAAAGTTCAACTGACAGCTATAATGCTTTAAGTATTTATATAAGCTAAAGGCCTAGGTCTATCTGCCCTTTCTCATCATTGCCAACATTAAATGATGTTATCTTTCAGTCAACCCATTCAATCACAAATGTACACTGTGTTTAACTGTTATGGCATACAGTGTTTTAGACTTTAGAAAATATACTGAAAAAAGATAAAATCCCTACTATTGGATCTTATATTTTAATGAAAGAGAAAGAAATTTGACAAAATAAATATATAAAAGTGTTAGCAGTTACTGGTAAAAAGAAAAATAAATGGCAAGGAAAATAATGAAAGATGTCATTGTAAATATTTTTGGAAAACTAGACTATGCAGGTGTACAAGGAAAGGATTTTCCAGGCAGGTAAATAACCAGTAAAAAAGGTGCTTTGTGAGTGTTTCCTAATTGGCTAACAGTGTTTCTCAACCTTTTTTTTATTGTAAAAATGTAAAGTAAAGTCGCTCAGTCATGTCCGACTCTTTGAGACCCCATAGACTGCAGCCTACTATGCGCCTCCATCCATGAGATTTTCCAGGCAAGAGTACTGGAGTGGGTTGCCATTTCCTTCTCCAGAGGATCTTCCAGACTCAGGGATCAAGCCCAGGTCTCCCACATTGTAAGCAGATGCTTTAGTGTCTGAACAACCACCAGTCCAGTTTTAGCTCCCTGCTAAAAAAAAACTTTTATATTTTTATTTATTTATTTTGGTTTGTGTTGGGTCTTCACTGCTATGTGCAAGTCTTTCTAGTTGCAGCAAATGGGGGCTACTCTCTAGTTGCAGTGCTCAGGCTTTTCACTGGGGTCACTTCTCTTGTTGCAGAGCATTGACTGTAGACGTGTGGACTCAGTAATTGCAGCACATAGGCTCAATAGTTGCTGCTTATGGATTAGTTGCTGTGGCATGTGGAATTTTCCCAGACCAGAGATGGAGACCCATGTCCCCCACATTGACAGCCAAGTTCTTAACCACTGGACAAACAGGGAAGTCCTAAAAATGCTTTTTTAGATAAATATTTTCACTAATAATTTTAGCAAAATTTTCATTCCACATATGTACTATAAATATGTTAATGTATTGTTTTCATACATATGATTTATTTTTAAAAGACCATAAGTTTTTTTTCACAATACCCTGACACTGAGAACTTATTTCTCTCTTGGGAAAGTTATCATCCCTTTTGAGAATGCATCTATAGTCTGGGAATGTGAACTAAGAGAGTAACATATATTAATGAGCCAAAAGGGTTAAGACTGAAAAAAATGTCATTTATTTAGAAATGAGAAGGCCATTAATAACTTTAAAAAGACCAGTTCGTATAAAATGGAAAATGTAGAAGGCAAAATATAGTTTTGGAAAGAATTAGGATGATGAAGTAGAAACAACAAATATAAGCTGTTCTTTCTAGAAACTTTCTATGGAAGGGAGGAGACATGTGCCATAAGATTTAGAGGGGATCAAAGCCAAAGGGAATGATGCTTGTTATTTATTTGTTTATTACCTTTGAAATGGTGGAACCTGGATGTGGATTAGATGCTATGAGGTGGCCAATAGAAATGAGACAAATGAAGAAACATGAAAAACATAGGATAATGAATAGAGCAAGTTCCCAGAGGATACTGAAAGTGATGGGATTTTGAACAAATATCAATAAATTCATCTTGAAGAAGAAAGAAACATCTATTTCTTTGTAGACTCAATTTGGACAGAAAGCACAACCTATCACTTCAATTGTGAACATAAAAGCACAAGTTGTTCAAGATGCTCTATTGTCTTTTATACATCAGATAAATTGTTTAGAAAACTGAACAGAACACAGAAATGATAGTGGTTATCAGTTCAGTTCAGTTCAGTCGATCAGTTTTGTCCGAATCTTTGCAACCCCATGAATTGCAACACGCCAGGCCTCCCTGTCCATCACCAACTCCCGGAGTTCACTCAGACTCATGTCCATCGAGGCAGTGATGCCATCCAGCCATCTGATCCTCTGGCTTCCCCTTCTCTTCCTGCCCCCAATCTCTCCCAGCATCAGAGTTTTAGAAAAGGCAGAGGAACCAGAGATCAAATTGCCAACATCCGCTGGATCATCAAAAAAGCAAGAGAGTTCCATAAAAACATCTATTTCTGCTTTATTGACTATGTCAAAGCCTTTGACTGTGTGGATCACAATAAACTGTGGAAAATTCTGAAGAGGATGGGAATACCAGACCAGCCTCTGATAGTGCCTCTTGAGAAACCTATATGCAGGTCAGGAAGCAACAGTTAGAACTGGACATGAAACAACAGACTGTTTCAAAATAGGAAAAGGAGTACATCAAGGCTATATATTATCACCCTGCTTATTTAACTTATATGCAGAGTACATCATGAGAAACACTGGGCTGGAAGAAGCACAAGCTGGAATCAAGATTGCCAGGAGTAATATCAATAACCTCAGATATGCAGATGACACCACCCTTATGTCAGGAAGTGAAGAGGCACTAAAAAGCCTCTTGATGAAAGTGAAAGAGGAGAGTGAAAAAGTTGGCTTAAAACTCAACATTCAGAAACTAAGATCATGGCATCTGGTCCCATCACTTCATGGAAAATAGATGGGGAAACAGTGGAAACAGTGTCAGACTATTTTTTTGGGCTCCAAAATTACTGCAAATGGTGATTGCGGCCATAAAATTAAAAGACACTTACTCCTTGGAAGGAAAGTTATGACCAACCTAGATAGCATATTCAAAAGCATAGATATTACTTTGCCAACAAAGAAAGATCCGTCTAGTCAAGGCTATGGTTTTTCCAGTGGTCATGTATGGATGTGAGAGTTGGACTGTGAAGAAAGATGAACGCCAAAGAATTGATGTTTTTGAACTGTGGTGTTGGAGAAGGCTCTTGAGAATTCCTTGGACTGCAAGGAGATCCAACTAGTCCATTCTAAAGGAGATCAGTCCAGGGTGTTCTTTCGAAGGAATGATGCTAAAGCTGAAACTCCAGTGGTTATCAGGAAACTATTATTAAAATTATTTTTATCTTGATTCCTTAGTAATTACTTGACTTGGGACAATTGTATAATACAGTTATTATAATAACATGTTAAAAAGATGGAGAAGGCAATGGCACCCCACTCCAGTGCTCTTGCCTGGAAATCCTATGGCTGCAGTTCATGGGGTCGCTAAGAGTTGCACAGGACTGAGCGACTTCACTTTCACTTTTCACTTTCATGCATTGGAGAAGGAAATGGCAACCCACTCCAGTACTCTTGCCTGGAGAATCCCAGGGACGGGGGATCCTGGTGGGCTGCCATCTATGGGGTCACAGAGAGTCAGACATGACTGAAATGACTTAGCAGCAGAAGCATGTTAAAAAGAATACTTGGTTGAGGTGAGAAATTTTAAAAATATATATGTATATATACATGCATATATATGTATATATATAAGAATTAAAATATGAGAATGGTTTATAAAGCAAAAAAAAAAAAAAAAAAAACCTTACAAATAGTTTTATCTTACAGAATAAACGTGTTCCTTTTTAACTAAGGAAGATGAGTTTCAGTAATGAATCAAAACCTAAAATTTCAGTAGAATGAATACCTACGTATGTACCTGACACAGGAAATAGTCCATGTCAGCCCTCAGAGCAATGATGTATTAATTATGCTCCATCACACTGAGGAAGTATTTAGGTAGCAGTAGAAGGATGAATGTAAACACATCAGCTTGAAACACTGGGTTCTGTAAACAAGCACTCTCAAGACACCTGGGTCTTTATTAGCTGTCAAATCTTATCTAATGTAAATTTTTGCAATGAGTCTAATATCAGATTCTGATATTCTGATACTTCTGAATTACAGTTGTTGATAAATGCATGACATTTACATATCTATTAGACAAAAGAGAGATATTAAATGTGACCTAATTTAACCTATATAGGAATAAAGGGAAAAAAAGAAGTGATGCATATTAAAATATTTCCACATTATTGATAATGACTAATAAATTGGTATTTGAAAAGTATCTTCCTTTTGGGTTCAGTTTGCATCAATTTGTTTTAAAATACTCTTTAGTCTCAAATTAGTCAAGCCAGGGTATTAAATACACCACTGTAATGATCTCAAAATAATTTCCAAATCCACAAAAATATAATTGGAAATTGTCACTATCAGCAAGTTAGACTGGCTAAGCCCTTTTCTTTTACTAGTTCTGTTATGAGGACATTTACCAAAACAGCTAGATAGAAAGACAGGTATTACTCAAATTTTATTTAATAATAGAAACCAGACACTGATTTTCTCAATCTATATACATTGAATGAATTTTCAAAGAAATGATATTTTAGTAATAATGACAATAAATATAGGAAATATGAAAAGTAAATATACATAGGATATCACACAAGATTTAAAGAAATCTTTTGGAATTACTTCAATGACACACAGTTCCGAGTATGTATCCTTAACACTGGGGAATCATTTATATCCTTATGTGTATAAATATTGTATATTTAGCTATAGAGTCGTTAATTGATTCATGTCATCTTTTTAAGCAACTTACATAGTTTTCAGAGGATTTTGCAGGTTAAAGTGACTTAATTCCCAGAATGACCTCTTCATATAATTATGTTTCAACGTTGATACCAACTTCCTTCTTTAGTAAACCAGTGCTCACATTACCAGTGTAATCAACAAATGTTTAGTTCTTCTTCATCATAATGTAAATATTAACATGTTTTCTTTCCTTTATCATTAATTTCTCCTCCTACAAAATTGCTGTTGAAGTCTTGCTGTAGAGGCTCCTTCCATCAGTCTTAGCTTTTCCTTGTACCTGGATATCAGCTGAAGTTTGCTAACCTATACTGCTGCAGTTCTTGATTTAGTGCTTCATTTCCCTGTACACTGTGGCTTTAGCCCCCTACTGCAGTGGCTGGCCTCCGTCTGAGGACAAAATAAATAAATAAAAGCTATTTGTTTTCTGTGTTCTCTGCTCTGGTAACTTCTTTTTGTGGAACTTGGTATATTTTAAGTAGCCAAACTAATGCCAACAGGCTGCTTAGATGGGGAATTGGTCATTTTTCAGGGAAGTGCTAGTGCTAGTGAAATTTGTTCAGTTGTATCCAACTCTTTGTGACCCACATGGCCCCATGTGACCCGACAAAGGCTACCCACTCTTTGTGACCCCATGTGGCAGCACGCAGGGCTCCTCTGTTTATGGAATTCTCCAGGCAAGAATACTGGAGTGGGTAGCCATTTTCTTCTCCAAGGGAACTTCCCAACCCAGGGATTGAACCTGGATCTTCTGCTTTACAGGCAGATTCTTTACCATCTGAGCCACCAGGGAAGCCCCCAGGGAAGACCTCTGCCCAGCACAACCAGATAGCACCTTTGCTAGGCTTTCTCCACACATTTACTTCAACGGTCCCATCAAAACAAAATTCTGCCTTCTCAGCAGTTTTACACTTAGTTTTACACTGTAGTTCAGCTAATGAAAATAACCCAGTACTCCTATGTGTATGCCTGTATAAGTTTTTCCCACTTTTAGTTCCTTGAGTGTTATTAACAACATTTAGTTACACTGAATATGAGTTTTGCTTTTTCAGGTTGAATTCTTTAGGAAATAAAGTAAAAGTATACATGTGGCTCAGCTATATCTGTGTTGGATATGGGGAACTCAAAGCAAGTGATGCTTTTTTCATTGCTTCACTGTGTACTGTAATCAAATAAAATAACAATATTTTTTCTGCTTTAAAACTATCAATTATATAAAATAATATTCTAATCAACATGCATTCTGATATTAATAAAGTACAAACATTCACTTTTGCATTGGTGAAAGTATACCTTCCATTTACTAACAATAATTACATTTATGGCTGAATTTCCAAGTACTAAGCACTGTCCTAATCAATTTATGATCTTTGCATAGTTTCATCCCTGTATCAAACCAATAATGTAACAATCTTTACTATTGCCATCATGAAGCTGTATCTTAGAGGAAAAATGCAACTTGCCTAAGTTCATACAGCTATTAAAATCAGAACCAGAATAAAAATCTAGAAGTCTGCATCCAGAACACTTAGTATTAAACAGAAGTGTTCTTATGTAGAAGAATTTTTCAGAAAGTAAAGTTTTATTTTTGCCTTGTTAATCTTGATAGAGAATCTAGTACATGTGGCCTTCTCAGGTGGCCCTAAAGGTGAAGAAGCCACCTGCCAATGCAGGGGACTTAAGACACAGCGTTCCATCACTGGATCAGGAACATTCCCTGGAGGAGAGCACAACAATCCACTCATGTTCTTGCCTGGATTCTTGCTTGAGTTCCAAGGACAGAGGAACCTGGTGGGCCACAGTCCAAAGGCTCACAAAAGGTTGGACATGAGTGAAGTAACTCAACATGCATGCTAGTACATGTAGGCCAGTCAGAAATCTGAAGGAAAAAAAAGAGAAAACTTTACACTGCTTGAATGACAGACTAGTTGACAATTAGTAGGTAGATGACTTAAAAGCAAATGGAACTCCATTAAAAAAGTGTACCACACTTTGTGAACAGAATCTTCAACTTGCCAGGAATATAGTGCATTCATTATGCTGCTGCTAGCACTGAGGAGAGTATATAAATTATTCAGAGTTGGGAGAGACATTAATTTTTTTTTACAATGCAAAAGAGATGATTCACAGAATAGAAGTGATCAGAATTTATTAATATATTCCTGCATTTAAAGTGAATAATTTATTTCATCTTCCATGGTAGGATGAAGCCCAGGCATTAGAACAAAACTAACAGTTAACAAATCTAGCTTTATTTCGTAAAGCCTGGGTCTGTTTTAAAAACAGAAACTTTGGTGATATATATTACAATGAATAATTTGCTAATTGAAAGAATATTTAATATTTAATGACTTTTAAAATATTTCTGTTAATAATGAATGAGAAACTGCTATATTCAGATTCATATTGTTTCATTTTGTATGCTTTCACATATGTTCATAAAAATGATAAAATCAGCTGTGTTTTATTTATCCCACCTGATCTCTTTTCAACTCTATATTTGAAATATTTCATTTGCTAGAGTACAAAGATTAATGCTATTGATTCTCCTCTAGGAAGATAAAGACATATAAATAAAACATGAAAGTGTAAATAATCATTCAAGCTTCTGATAGTTGCATGTATTGATTGGAGAATGTCAAAATGATCATATAGTAAGTGTGGAGCAGTCCTTTTTAAGGAAACACTATTTAGAGCTGTGTGTGAGCCACCTGCTGTCAGTTAATCTAGGATTGTAAGGCCACTAGTATGACTTTAAGACATGCAGTTCGATCCCTAAGTCAGGAAGATACCCTTTTTCAGGCAATAATACTGGAGTAGATTGCCAGGCCCTCCTCCACGGTATCTTCTTGACCCAGGGATTGAATTCCATGTCTCTTGTCTCCTGCACTGCAGACAGTCTTTACCTACTGAGTCATCAGGGAAACCCATTTAGAGCTGGGGGTTTTTAAAATCTGAGCTGGCCTATGACTTGCTTTGACCAAGAGTGTAGTGGAACTGATTTCTGGGTCTAGGTTCAAGATCTCTGTGCACTTCTAATTTCAGTTGAATTTCTTCTCATGAAACACAAGTGAGAAACACAGTGGAGCTTAAAAAAAGACAATAAATTACCTGGACCAAGGCAAGTCATACTAGTGGCCTGACAACCCAGGCACCATCAGAAGGCAGGCCCAATCTCCTACTAGCATTGTGAGCAACAATGAGTGTTTGACATTTAAGTTCCCACATGTGTGTACATGTGTACACACACACACAAACACACACACGTATGATTATGTCTCATATATGTCTCATATTTCTTATATGCAGGCTGTTCTCCTGAGACATATTGCCTGACAACTGTCTGATAATGGACACTGATTTTCTCACAATCAGAATACTGAAGCTGCAATTTAGATGAATGCAACAGTTATCTCCGCTCTACATACATACAACACATCAAAAACTCAACCTACCACCATACATAGTATTTCTGTAAGTCATAAATCGAGGTACTGTGTAGATAAAGAATACATCTCGAAGGCTACTTAAGAGAATACCATTAGAAAAATGAAATATTTGAGCCAAAATGTACCTGACCATCTTATCAAGCCACGTTCTGGCATGCTAGTGATAAATTAGCCCCTGTCCTTTTTATGAATTCCTCAACTCAAAAAGCTCTTGTTTTAGATCAGATCAGTCACTCAGTCATGTCCAGTTCTTTGCGACCCCATGAATTGCAGCACGCCAGGCATCCCTGTCCATCACCAACTCCCGAAGTTCAATGAGACTTACGTCCATCGAGTCCATGATGCCATCCAGCCATCTCATCCTCTGCCATCCACTTCTCCTCTTGCCCCCAATCTCTCCCAGCATCAGAGTCTTTTCCAATGAGTCAACTCTTCACATGAGGTGGCCAAAGTACTGGAGTTTCAGCTTTAGCATCATTCCTTCCAAAGAAATCCCAGGGCTGATCTCATTTAGAAGGGACTGGTTGGATCTCCTTGCAGTCCAAGGGACTCTCAAGAGTCTTCTCCAACACCACAGTTCAAAAGCATCAATTCTTCGGCACTCAGCCTTCTTCACAGTTCAACTCTCACATCCATACATGACCACAGGAAAAACCATAGCCTTGACTAGACGAACCTTTGTTGGCAAAGTAATGTCTCTGCTTTTCAATATGCTGTCTAGGTTGGTCATAACTTTCCTTCCAAGGAGTAAGCGTCTTTTAATTTCATGGCTGAAATCACCATCTGCAGTGATTTTGGAGCCCAGAAAAATAAAGTCTGGCACTGTTTCCCCATCTATTTCCCATAAAGTGGTGGGACTGGATGCCATGATCTTAGTTTTCTGAATGTTGAGCTTTAAGCCAACTTTTTCACTCTCCACTTTCACTTTCCTCAAGAGGCTTTTTAGTTCCTTTTCACTTTCTGCCATAAGAGTGGTGTCATCTGCATATCTGAGGTTATTGATATTTCTCCCAGCAATCTTGATTCCAGCTTGGGTTTCTTCCAGTCCAGCGTTTCTCATGATGTACTCTGCATATAAATTAAATAAACAGGGTGACAATATACAGCCTTGAAGTACTCCTTTTCCTATTTGGAACCAGTCTGTTGTTCCATGTCCAGTTCTAACTGTTGCTTCCTCACCTGCATACAAATTTCTCAAGAGTCAGATCAGGTGGTCTGGTATTCCCATCTCTTTCAGAATTTTCCACAGTTTATTGTGATCCACCCAGTCAAAGGCTTTGGCATAATAAATAAAGCAGAAATAGATGTTTTTTCTGGAACTCTCTTGCTTTTTCCATGATCCAGCAGATGCTGGCAATTTGATCTGTGGTTCGTCTTCCTTTTCTAAAACCAGCTTGAACATCAGGAATTTCACGGTTCACATATTGCTGCTCAAAAAACTTCTGGGATACATATTGTGCATGTTGTAATAGTTTATTTCTCCGAAATATTTCCAAAAAGCACCCAATGCACACCTGTCTCTACAGCTTGAAGATCACACTATTAGCTCAAATGCCCTGAATCTCAGGAGAATACATATGTATCCATGCTGTACATGCTATAATAGAGCAGGTGTATGCTGAAGTGCTCATACACTAGGAAATTAGGAGCATTGCCAGATCCCCATCCCAGTCTCTACCCTCCACTACATTAAAGTGTTTTTACAGCTGCAACATGACCCTAATTTAGGATAGATAATACCATAATTCCATTGCTAATTAATAGCAGATGTTCTAAAAAATAACTGTAACTTTTTGATCACTGAATTGATATAATTTTCTCTTTAATTAATATTACATTTTGAATAATGTTTTTATCTTTTAATATGGCAGATTCATGTTGATGTATGGCAAAACCAATACAATATTGTAAAGTAATTAACCTCCAATTAAAATAATAAATTTATATTAAAAAAAGATTACCTCTTCGAGCCCCATTTTTATATTTTAATCCAAGTTAACTAATCCAGATATCATTGCAAGATAAATTCACATTTCATTTTATCTATTGCATACTAGGAATTCTACTATTCATATATGTATATAAATATATGTGTGTGTGTGTGTGTGTGTATATATATATATATATATATATATTTCTTTATACAAATAGTAGATTGCTTTCAGATTTTCAGACTAATGGAGAACTGTGTGAGGTCTGGGAAATGGAATATTTCCTGCCATAGCAGTAAACAAAGATGTCACAGTCATCAGAGAAACAGCCTTCCTTGTGAGCTGGTGAGCCCTAAGGGCTCTCAGGAAGGAGAAAAATACCTGCAATCTAGCAGCCATCATGACCCAGATAACCACGGTGTTGTGAATACTCACCTAGAGCCAGATATCCTGGAATACGAAGTCAAGAGGGCCTTAGGAAGCGTCACTGTGAACAAAGCTAGTGGAGGTGATGGAGTTCCAGTTGAGCTACTTCAAATCCTAAAAGATGTTGTTATGAAAGTGCTGCACTCAAGATGTCAGCAAATCTGGAAATCTCAGCAGTGGCCACAGGACTGGAAAAGGTCAGTTTTCATTCCAATCCCAAAGAAAGGCAATGCCAAAAATGTTCAAACTACCACACAATTGCACTTATCTCACAGGCTAGCAAAGTAATGCTCAAAATTCTCCAAGCCAGACTTCAATAGTGTATGAACTATGAACTTCCAGGTGTTCAAGCTGGATTTAAGAAAGTAAGAGGAACTAGAGATCAAATTGCCAAAATCCACTGGATCATAGAAAAGCCAAGAGAATTGCAGAAAAACATATACTTCTCCTTTATTGATTTTGCCAAAGCCTTTGACTGTGTAGATCACAAAAAAACTGGAAATTTCCTCAAGAGATGGGAATACCAGACCACCTTATGTGTCTCCTGAGAAATCTGTATTCAGGTCAAGAAGCAACAATTAGAACTGGACATGGAACAAAAGACTCATTCCAAATTGGGAAGGGAGTACATAAAGGTTGTATATTGTCACCCTGTTTATTTAACTTATATGCAGAGTACGTCTTGAGAAATGCCAGACTGGATGAAGCACAAGCTGGAATCAAGATTGCTGTGAAAAATATCAATAACCTCAGATATACAGATGATACCACCCTTATGGCAGAAAGTGAAGAAGAACTAAAGAGCCTCTTGATGAAAGTGAAAAAGGAGAGTGAAAAAGCTGGCTTAAAACTCAACATTCATAAAACTAAGATCAAGGCATTTGGTCCCTTTACTTCATGGCAAATAGATGGGGAAACAATGGAAACAGTGACAGACTTTATTTTTTTGGACTCCAAAATCACTGCAGATGGTGACCATAACCAAGTGCTGAAGAACTGGTGCTTTTGAACTGTGGTGTTGGAGAAGACTCTTGAGAGTCACTTGGACAGCAAGGAGATCAAACCAGTAAATCTTAAAGAAATTAGTCCTGAATATTCATTGTAAGGACTGATGCTGAAGCTGAAACTCCAATACTTTTTCTACCTGATGGGAAGAACTGACTCACTTGAAAGTGCCTGATGCTGGGAAAGACTGAAGGCGGGAGGAGAAGGGGATGACACAGGATGAGATGGTTTGATGGTATCACTGACTAGATGGACATGAGATTGAGCAAACTCAGGAAGTTGATGATTGACAGGGAAGCCTGGCATGCTGCAGTCCATGGAGTTGCAAAGAGTTGGACATGACTGACCAAGTAAACCAAACTGAGCAGCCATTAGACTGAAGCTACTTCCTATGGGGAGCCCTGAGGAAAGGAAGTTTAGGATATGAAAAGCACAGGATACTGGCCTCCAGATAGGTGAGGTCCTATGAAAGATTTTAGTGAGCCCAGACTCTTGCATCTTCCCATATGTTGGATAAGTTATAAATTCCTTAACTTGAAAATATGGTTTTCTTTAATTAACAGTAATGTTTCGATGTTCAGTCTATCTGCCATTTGTTGCAAAACTTCTGTATAACCTGGCTCCTCCTTTTGTCTTCTCAAATCATATCTCCCAGGGCTGCTTAAGATGATGTCTCCTGGGCTTGAAGTCATAAAAATTCTCATTGAATAAAACATAATTCTCAAATTTTAGGTTGTGGATATTTTTTAAGTCAACAGATCTGATTTTTACTTTACTTACAAGCTAACATGTTAGTCTGTCTCTCATTCATGGATGCTGGCAGGAGACATATGATATGCTTAGTCTATTACTCATAGCAATTGAAGTACCAAAAGTACCAGTGTTTTCTTGTGCCAGTTCCCATGCTCCAATCCCATGGGGTGACGTGAAGAGAAACAGGTGACATGGACACATTGAGTTGGTTATGTTATAGGAATGCCAATACTGAGGATACTGATTCAGGTTTCTCCCGAAAGAGAAGTTGTCATCGCCATGGTTCACAAGAAATGCAAAAGTTCAAAATGCCCATGGAGAATTTTCTACTGACATGATATTACAGATTTGGGAATACTTTTCCAAGTGCAGATAATTGAGCTGCTTCTGAAAGTGAAAGCCATGGTTTGTGGGAAAACCACAAGTAAAGTAGAACAAAGAAAATAAGGGTCTTGTGTTGAAAAGAACAAAGCACTTAATCAGTGCAGATAATGAATTATATTTATGCTTTTGTATTCAAGTCCAAGAGACATACTGAAAAATAAAAGGACACCCACATAATCTTTTTTTATTTGTTAAGGCCTGGAATACGGTTGTTTCATCCTCATATAACTATTTTAGTTCTTATTTGTCTGATCTTCAATAAATCAAAATTTAAATTAATCCTTTCATGGGATCATACCCTTCAATATTTGGAGTCTGATGCAACTTTAGATGTTCAGTGTCAGAATTATATTGAACTACAACCAACTGATGTTGAAACAGAATACATGGTGCTGATGACAAATATATATCTTTTGTTCAGCTCTCTCTAAGTGTACTGTCTGTGCTAGCCATTGACTGCATTTCTCCCTACTACTGCTAAGTCACTTCAGTCATGTCCGACTCTGTGCGACCCCATAGATGGCAGCCCACCAGGCTCCCCCATCCCTGGGATTCTCCAGGCAAGAACACTGGAATGGGTTGCCATTTCCTTCTGCCTTAGACAGAACTCGTCACTTACCTTTCTTTCTATAGTTTTTCTTCATCCATTGTTTCTATATTAGTTAATAGCAAACCACATTCACCCAGTTTCTCAAGCCAGAAATAATTAGCTCAATCCTTACTGAGCTTGATAATGAGCTTGATCAATAATTAGCTTAATCCTTATTCCTTGTATATCCCCCAAAATCTAATCATTTACTTCCTGTTACCTGGAGTCTATCCACCTCTCTGCATCTTCATTGCCACCATCCTACTCCATGTCACCTTGATCTGAATGCGAACAGACTTCAGATAGTCTTTCATGGTCTTACAATTTATCCTTTACAGTGATGCTACCTCTATCTTCAAAAGACTTCATCTGTCTTTAAGATACACGTGTGTGTGTGTGTGTGTGTGTGTGTGTGTGTGTGTATAACACTATTCATTTTCTGAGTCTCATCACCCTCTGTATGCCCTACCTCTTTTGTTGTGGTTGCTTAGCCATTCACTCATGTCTGACTCTTTGCAACCCTTTGAACTGTAGCCTTCCAGGCTCCTCAGTCTATGGGATTTCCCAGGCAAGAATACTAGAGTGAGGTGCCACTTCCTACTACAGAGGATCTTCCTGACAGAAGGATTAGAACCATATCTCCTGCACTGGCAGATGGATTCTTTATGGCTAAGCCACCAAGGAAGACATACCACTTATTTTAGTAACTCTTTAATTTGAAAAGAAGAAAAAGTGAAAAGACAAAATATATGACACTGCAAGATGAACTCCCTAGATTAGTAGGTGCCCAATATGCTACTGGAGAAGAGTGGAGAAATAACTCCAGAAAGAATGAAGAGACAGAGCCAAAACAAACAAAACAAAACAAACAAAAAACACCCAATTGTGGATGTGACTGTGATGGAAGTAAACTCTGATGCTATAAAGAACAATATTGCATAGGAACCTGGAAAGTTAGGTCCATGAATCAAGGTAAATTGGAAGTGGTCAAACAGGAGATGGCAAGAGTGAACATCGACAATTTAGGAATCAGTGAACTAAAATGGACTGAAATGGGTGAATTTAACTCAGATACGGTGGGCAGGAATTCCTTAGAAGAAATGGAGTAGCCCTCATAGTTAATAAAAAGAATCTGAAATGCAGTTCTTGGATGCCATCTCAAAAACAACAGAATGGTCCTGTTCATTTCCAATACAAACCATTCAATATCATAGTAATCCAAATCTATGTCCCAACCAGTAATACTGAAGACTGAAACTGAATGGTTCTATGAAGACTTGCAAGACCGTCCAGAACTAATGCCCCCAAAAGATGTCCTTTTCATTATAGGGGACTGGGATGCAAAAGCAGGAAGTCAAAAGATACTGGGAGTAACAAGCAAATTTGGCCTTAGAGTACAAAATGAAGCAGGGCAAAGGCTAAGAGTTTTGCCAAGAGAATGCACTGATCATAGCAAACACCCTCTTCCAGCAAATGAGAGAAGACTCTACACATGAACATCACCAGATAGTCAATACCAGAGACATTATTTTGCCAACAAAAGTCCGTCTAGTCAAGGCTATGGTTTTTCCATGAGTCATGGATGGATGTGAGTTAGACTATAAAGAAAGCTGAGCACTGAAGAATTGATGCTTTTGAACTGTGGTGTTGGAGAAGACTCTTGAGAATCTCTTGGACAACAAAGAGATACAACCTGTCAATCCTAAAGGAAATCAGTCCTGAATATTCATTGGAGGGCTGATGCTGAAGCTGAAACTACAATACTTTGGCCACCTGATGTGAAGAACTGACTCATTTGAAAGGACCCTGATGCTGGGAAAGATTGAAGGTGGGAGGAGAAGGGGATGACAGAGGATGAGATGGTTGGATGGCATCACTGACTCTATGGACTTGAGTTTGAGTAAGTTCTGGGAGTTGGCGAGGGACAGGGAAGCCTAGCATGTTGCAGTCCATGGGGTCCCAAAGAGTCGAATACGACTGGGTGACTTTCATTCACTTGAGATCCCACCTTACTTACATATGAAAAATGCCCTTTATATTTGAGTGTATTTATGGACTGTTTGTACTGTCCCTTGAATTTATAGTCACTCTGTTAAGTCACTTCAGTCGTGTCCAACTCTGTGTGACCCCATAGACGTCAGCCTACCAGCCTCTCCTGCCCCTGGGATTCTCCAGGCAAGAAAACTGGAGTGGGTTGCCATTTCCTTCTCCAATGCATGAAAGTGGAAAAGTGAAAGTGAAGTTGCTCAGTTGTGTCCTACTCTTAGCGACCCCATGGACTGCAGCCCATCAGGCTTCTGCATCCATGGGATTTTCCAGGCAAGAGTACTGCAGTGGGGTGCCATTGCCTTCTCCATTATAGTCACTAGAAAAGTTTTTAGTAGGTTTTGCTATCAGATGCTGCTGCTAAGTTGCTTCAGTCATATCAGATGAATGTAGGATAACTTCATCACTCAATTTCTAGATTTTTCTGTTATTTCATGTTTATTTTTCCATGTAAACTTTAAAGTCAACTGGTATATGTGTGAGTGAAGTATGCTTTGCATTTATTAGAGATGCATGATAGTAACTTACATTTTAAGTGTTTTACTTTGGCCTCTGTGTTTAGGTTGACTGGTGGGCAGGATGATCAGCAGGGGTAGAAGGATCATGATGGGTTGATATTAAAATAATCCTGGTGAAAGATGACTAACACTTGCACCAGGTTAGGAACAGTGGGAATGGACTAGTGTTCAAATTTTGAACATATTTTGAAAGTATGGTAAGTGGAGGCTTATTTTAAACAAATTGCATGTGAGATTGAAGCCAACTGTATGTCCAGGTATTCTGGTCTGAGCAATGAGAAAGATGCAACTACTCCCTATTGAGAAATGAAAACTGTTAAAGAAATAGGTTTGGTGAAAATAGTATCTAAGAAGCTTTGATTTTGTTTTGTTTTTAGGTGGATTTTGAGTAGAATATATGAGCCTGGAATTTGGGGAAGAAATTTGGCATGGAGTCTTGAGTGTTGCTTTTGTTACCCAACTGACTTATTTTCTTTAATTGTATGTTTTTGTCTCATTAAACTTGTCTATGATCTTTCAGTGTTGAAATTATTCGCAAGGACAATTTGAAGGATGTATTGAATATATGCTACATTCTATACTATATTTGCCTAAAAAACATCCATTGACTCTTTTAAAAAAAAATCTAGTTGTACAAAGTAAACCCACAGCAAGGGCTATGGATTATCACTGCTCTAATTTTTGTGTATTTTTTTTAATAGGTAAGTCATATCACACTCTTTGTGACCCCAGGGACTATAGACTACCAGGCTTCTCTGTCCACAGGATTGCCCAGATAAGAATACTTGAATGGGCTGTGATTCCTTCTCCAAGGAATCTTCCAGACTCAGGGATTGAACCTGAGTCTCCTGTATTGCAGGTAGATTCTATACCACTGAGCCATCAAGGAAGGCCAAACCAGCAGAAATTTGACACAGAAATTTTAGCCCCTTGGCTAAAAGTCAAGGGAATACAAAGGTGAACGATCATAGTCAGTACAAGGACACCAGAAATTAACATTAAATAAGTAGGTAGACACAGAGATAGTTAAATAGTTGGTGTGATGCTATTTTGTTAAGCAATTCAAAATAATATAACAAAATATATGGAATTTTCCATTTTCTACACTAATAGAAAACTGATAAGATATGCAAGAAAATGCAAAAAAAAAAAAAAAGACCAACAATTTTATGTTTGATCTTGGAATGTATTGTGACCTTTCCAGCCCTTTATATTGTATATTTTAGAAATAAATGTGATTTTTCGGTTTTATGTCCTGAAAACAGATCTGGTATAATACATAATACATACCCGTGGAGAAGGAAATGCTACGCATTCCAGTATTCTTGCCTGAAGAATCCCATGGACAGTGGAGTCTGGTAGGCTACTGTCCTTGGGGTTGCAAGAGTCGGACATGACTTAGCGACTAAATTACTACTACTACTACTATAATACATATATTGTATAAGATACCACATTTAAATAGTCACATTTAATGACAATAATGTCTATCTATATATATGAAATACATAAATTAAATATTCAATATTTGTATATACATAAAATGTATAAATTATGTATATATAGTGCAGCCGAGAGGAGCTACCCCACATCCAAGGTCAGGGGCAGAAGCCGGGAGGACCCCATGCCTGAAGGGCAGCGGCCAAGAGGAGTTACCCCACATCCAGGGTCAGGGGCAGCGGCCGAGAGGGCCAGACTGCAATGGCGCAGGAACGGCCAAGAGGAGCTACCCCACGTCTGAGGTCGGCGAGGGGGGCGGCCAAGAGGAGATACCCAGCGTCCGAGGTCAGGGGCGGTGACTGGAAGGAGATACCCCACGCCCTTAAGCCCAAGCCAGGGGCGGCGGGTGGGAGGAGCTTCCCCACCCTGCTAAGCCAGAGGCCAGGGGCAGCGGCCAGGAGGACCAACCCCATGCCATGGCTGCGTGGGCACAGGAGGGCCTAGAGGAGCTATCCCACATTGAAGGTCAGGAAGGGCGGCAGTGAGGAGATACCCCTCATCCAAGGTAAGGAGCATTGGCTGCGCTTTGCTGGAGCAGCCATGAAGAGAT
Source organism: Bos taurus (assembly GCF_002263795.3). Classification (NCBI taxonomy): domain Eukaryota; kingdom Metazoa; phylum Chordata; class Mammalia; order Artiodactyla; family Bovidae; genus Bos; species Bos taurus. The sequence goes on from NC_037347.1 coordinate 45,240,960, forward strand.
ACCCCATGCCCAAGTTAAGAGAAACCCAAGTAAGACTGTAGGTTGTTGCAAGAAGGCATCAGAAGGCAGACACACTGAAACCATACTCACAGAAAACTAATCAATCTAATCACACTAGGACAACAGCCTTGTCTAACTCAATGAAATTAAGCCATGCCCATGGGGCAACCCAAGATGGGTGGGTCATGGTGGACAGATCTGACAGAATGTGGTCCACTGGAGAAGGGAATGGCAAACCACTTCAGTATTCTTGCCTTGAGAACCCCATGAACAGTATGAAAAGGCAAAATGCTAGGATACTGAAAGAGAAAATCCCCAAGTCAGTAGGTGCCCAATATGCTACTGGAGATGAGTGGAGAAATAACTCCAGAAAGAATGAAGGGATGGAGCCAAAGCAAAAACAATACCCAGCTGTGGATGTGACTGGTGATAGAAGCAAGGTCTGATGCTGTAAAGAGCAATATTGCATAGGAACCTGGAATGTCAGGTCCATGAATCAAGGCAAATTGGAAGTGGTCAAACAAGAAATGGCAAGAGTGAATGTCGACATTCTAGGAATCAGCAAACTGAAATGGACTGGAGTGGGTGAATTAAACTCAGATGACCATTATATCTACTACTGAGGGCAGGAATCCCTCAGAAGAAACGGAGTAGCCATCATGGTCAACAAAAGAGTCTGAAATGCAGTACTTGGATGCAATCTCAAAAATGACAGAATGATCTCTGTTCGTTTCCAAGGCAAACCATTCAATATCATAGTTATCCAAGTCTATGCCCCAACCAGTAACGCTGAAGAAGCTGAAGTTGAACGGTTCTATGAAGACCTACAAAACCTTTTAGAACTAGCACCCAAAAAAGATGTCCTTTTCATTATAGGGGATTGGAATGCAAAAGTAGGAAGTCAAGAAACACCTGGAGTAACAGGCAAATTTGGCCTGGGAATACAGAATGAAGCAGGGCAAAGACTAATAGAGTTTTGCCAAGAAAATGCACTGGCCATAACAAACACCCTCTTCCAACAACACAAGAGAAGACTCTATACATGGACATCACCAGATGGTCAACACTGAAATAAGATTGATTATATTCTTTGCAGCCAAAGATGGAGAAGCTCTATACAATCAGCAAAAACAAGACCAGGAGTTGACTGTGGCTCAGATCATGAACTTCTTATTGCCAAATCTAGACTGAAATTGAAGAAAGTAGGGAAAACCACTAGACCATTCAGGTATGACCTAAATCAAATCCCTGATGATTATACAGTGGAAGTGAGAAATAGATTTAAGGGCCTAGATCTGATAATAGAGTGCCTGATGAACTATGGAATGAGGTTTGAGACACTGTACAGGAGACAGGGAACAAGACCATCCCCATGTAAAAGAAATGCAAAAAAGCAAAATGGCTCTCTGGGGAGGCCTTACAAATAGCTGTGAAAAGAAGAGAAGTGAAAAACAAAGGAGAAAAGGAAAGATATAAAAATGTAAATTCAGAGTTCCAAAGAATAGCAAGAAGAGATAAGAAAGCCTTCTTCAGCAATCAATGCAAAGAAATAGAGGAAAACAACAGAAAGGGAAAGACTAGAGATCTCTTCAAGAAAATCAGAGCTACCAAAGGAATATTTCATGCAAAGATGGGCTCGATAAAGGACAGAAATGGTGTGGACCTAATAGAAGCAGAAGATATTAAGAATTGTACAAAAAAGATCTTCACGACCCAGATAATCACGATGGTGTGATCACTGACCTAGAGCCAGACATCCTGGAATGTGAAGTCAAGTGGGCCTTAGAAAGCATCACAACAAACAAAGCTAGTGGAGGTGATAGAATTCCAGTTGAGCTGTTCCAAATCCTGAAAGATGATGCTGTGAAAGTGCTGTACTCAATATGCCAGCAAATTTGGAAAACTCTGCAGTGGCCACAGGACTGGAAAAGGTCAGTTTTCATTCCAATCCCAAAGAAAGGCAATGCCAAAGATTTCTCAAACTACTGCACAATTGCACTCAACTCACACGCTAGTAAAGTAATGCTCAAAATTCTCCAAGCCAGGCTTCAGCAATATGTGAACCGTGAACTTCCTGATGTTCAAGCTGGTTTTAGAAAAGGCAGAGGAACCAGAGATCAAATTGCCAATATCTGCTGCATCATGGAAAAAGCAAGAGAGTTCCAGAAAATCATCTATTTCTGCTTTACTGACTATGCCAAAGCCTTTGACTGTGTTGATCACAATAAACTGTGGAAAATTCTGAAAGAGATGGGAATACCAGACCACCTGAACTGCCTCTTGAAAAATTTGTATGCAGGTCAGGAAGCAACAGTTAGAACTGGACATGGAACAACAGACTGGTTCCAAATAGGAAAAGGAGTACGACAAGGCTGTATATTGTCACCCTGTTTATTTAACTTATATGCAGAGTACATCATGAGAAACGCTGGACTGGAAGAAACACAAGCTGGAATCAAGATTGCTGGGAGAAATATCAATATCCTCAGATATGCAGATGACACCACCCTTATGGCAGAATGTGAAGAGGAACTAAAAAGCCTCTTGATGAAAGTGAAAGTGGAGAGTGAAAAAGTTGGCTTAAAGCTCAACATTCAGAAAACAAAGATGATGGCATTTGGTCCCATCACTTCATGAGAAATAGATGGGGAAACAGTGGAAACAGTGTCAGACTTTATTTTTCAGGGCTCCAAAATCACTGCAGATGGTGACTGCAGCCATGAAATTAAAAGACGCTTACTCATTGGAAGGAAAGTTGTGACCATCCTAGACAGCATATTCAAAAGCAGAGACATTACTTTGCCAACAAAGTTTCGTCTAGTCAAGGCTATGGTTTTTCCTGTGGTCATGTATGGATGTGAGAGTTGGACTGTGAAGAAGGCTGAGTGCCGAAGAATTGATGCTTTTGAACTGTGGTGTTGGAGAAGACTCTTGAGAGTCCCTTGGACTGCAAGGAGATCCAACCAGTCCATTCTGAAGGAGATCAGCCCTGGGATTTCTTTGGAAGGAATGATGCTAAAGCTGAAACTTCAGTACTTTGGCCACCTCATGAAAAGTGTTGACTCATTGGAAAAGACTCTGATGCTGGGAAAGATTGGGGGCAAGAGGAGAAGGGGACGACAGAGGATGAGATGGCTGGATGGCATCACTGACTCGATGGACATGAGTCTGAGTGAACTCCAGGAGTTGGTGATGGACAGGGAGGCCTGGCGTGCTGCGATTCATGGGGTCACAACGAGTCGGACACAGCTGAGCGACTGATCTGATCTGATCTGATTATATATATTCAAATTTTCTAAAAATGAGCAAGACAAATTTTATTTCTGCTTTATGTATTTCATATAAATTGAGGCATTATTAGCAGCATTATTATGCTTATGCCTATTAGCATATATACATAGTTATGCTCTGAATGTGGTTATACATTTAACTATGTGTACAAATTCCAAACATTATTCGGGAATGGGAAATGTAGTTTCCAAAATGAACTAGCATTTCCAAAATTTACTGTACATGAGATGTGACTTTTCACCATAAATTGTGAGGAAGGGAAAAGAAAACTTTTGGTTTTGCAAATGGCTGAAGCCATTGCTAAGAGATAGAAATAAATCTAATGAATTATCAAAATTTTTATAAATGTGCTGATGGAACATTATGATAGCAAAAATGTGAGAGATATATGAATATAACAATAGAGTCATTCACATATATTAACTATGTGGATGAGGAGTATATGTTTGTTCCAAAATACTGAAAAAATTCACAGTTGTTTCTTGATTAAAATGCATTATTAACATTATATTATATAATAATAGTCTGCTAGTGGGATACATGATAAAATGAAGCAATAATGGAACATGAATTGGGGAGCAAGTTTTGAGACAATTGGGGAAATGCAGCCCTGAGTGAATTGTTTGCATTTTTAAAAATTAATTTATTTATTTTAATTGGTGACTAACTACTTTACAATATTGTGGTGGTTTTTCCCATACATTGACATAAATCAGCCATGGGTGTACATGTCCCCCATCCTGAACCCACCTCCTTCCTCCTTCCCCATCCCATCTCTCTGGTTGTTCCAGTGCACTGGCTTTGAGTGCCCTGTTTCATGCATCAAACTTGGGACTGGTCATCTATTTCACATATGGTAATATACATGTTTCAATGGTATTCTCTCAAATCATCCCAGCCTCGCTTTCTCCCACAGAGTCCCAAAGTTTGTTCTTTATATCTGTGTCTCTTTTGCTGTCTCATATATCGGGTTGTCGTTACTGTTGTTCATTCACCCAGTTGTGTCTGACTCTTTGCAACCCCATGGACTGCAGCATGCCAGGCCTCTCTGTCCCTCACCATTTCCTGAAGTTTGCCCAAGTTCATGTCAATTGCATTAATGATGCCATCCAGCCATCTCATCATATCAATAAAGATGTCACATCTATCAGTGATTCCAGCCTCCCTAAATGTGAATTTCTGGGCCATGTCCCAGTAAACATTTGCCACACAAAGAATTCAAGAATGTCACAGTCCTTCACAGGTGGGAGGGGTCAGGTATTCCCCCTGATGTAGACCCTTATGTATGCTTATAATAACAAAAGCAGCAAGATAAGGGTTAAAATCACAGAAGCAGATTCAGTATAAATTCAAAATTACCCCTTCTTGGTTACACCTTCACTTGATAAAAAGTGCCACAAATGTTTTATTCTTATAGGAGGATTCTCCCTTTTAAACAAGTAATTTAAAACAAAGCTCGCTTATCAGAAATCTAAAATGTGTATAATTAAGCTTTCTGTAAGCCTATTTAACATATCCTCAATAGACTAGTTGATGGGGACTGAATTTTAGGAAAACCTATTCTAGGACTACAAAGAAGGATGAATACCAAAGAAATTATGCTTTTGATCTGCGGTGTTGGAGAAGACTCGAGAGTCTGTTGGATTGCAAAGAGGTAAAACTAGTCAATCCTAAATGAAATGAATCGTGAATATCCATTGGAAGGACTGATATTGAAGCTGAAGCTCCAATACTTTGGACACCTTTCCTTTTCATTGGAAAAGACCCAGATCCTGGGAAAGGTTGACGGCAAGAAGAGAAGGGAGCAACAGACGATGAGGTGGTTGGATGGCATCATTGACTTAATAGACATGAATTTGAACAAACTCTGGGAGATGATGAAGGACAGTGAAGTCTGGTGTGCTACAGTCCATGGTGTTGAAAAGAGTGGGACATGACTGAGTGACTGAGCAACATTCTATTAGTTTGCTAAGACTTCCATAACAAAATGCTGCAGTCTGTTAGATTTAAACGACATTTATTTTCTCATTATTCTGGAGAGTGGCATTCCAAGATCAAGGTGTTGAAGTGATGAAGTAGGAGATAGAGGAAATCCAAGTTGGAAATTCACAACCAGCCAGCCTTCTCTTTCCATTTCCTGAAATAAGAGATAGGTGGGCTTCAGGTGAGGAATTTACAAACAGCCCCCCCCATTTGTTCTCAGAAATGGATAACAACAGAAACAGGGTAGATAACCAATCTTTGTCTCTTGTTAACACCTCATGGGAATAATCATGATAAAAGCATAGAGAGGTAAAGACCTTTCTGAAAGATAAGGGAGATACTACACATGGCCAGAAAGCCTCCTTGAGTCAAAAGTCAGAGGATAATTCCAGGCCATAATGAGTCTTGCTTCTCCCAGAAGCCTTCACTTCCGGATCTATCTTGGCTGAGGGGTGCATGGAACCCCAGGGGAGGGTTCCAGGGTAGGTCAGATGTGCAAAAAGGAACCAGATAACTGTCCTGAAGGAAGACAAAGACCCTGAAGAACTGCTTTATATAAATAAAGAAGGAGCCTCTTTACTGTACTCCTCCTCACTAGGGAGGATGCCCACACGTTTTCTCTCTGGGCGTGCACACTGCCTTGTTTCTATCTAAACTAAACAAACTTTTTCTATGTGCTGTCCCACTGGTTGTCTGCTATGTCTCTAAAATAAACTTTGTACCTGTTCCAACTTTTGTGAATATACACTGCAACATATCAGGCTTCCCTGTCTTTCACTGTCTTCTGGAACTTGCTCAAATTCGTGTCCATTGAATCAGTGATGCCATCTAATCATCTCAGCCTTTGTCATCCCTTTCTCCTCCTGCCTTCAATTTTTCCCAGATTCAGGGTCTTTTCTAATGAGTCAGCTCTTTGCATCAGGTGGTCAAAGTATTGGAGCTTCAGCTTCAGTATCAGTCCTTCCAATGGGTATTCAGTATTTATTTTATTTAGGATTGACTGGTTTGATCTCTTTGCAGTCCAAGGGACTCAAGAGCTTTCTCCAGCACCACAGTTCAAAAATATTACTTCTTTGGCACTCAGTCTTCTTTATTATCCAACTCTCATATCTATACATGGTTACTGGAAAAAAACAAAAACAAAACATAGCTTTGACTAGACAGGCCTTTGTTGTAAAAGTTATGTCTCTGCCTTTTAATATACTGTCTAGGTTGGTCATAGTTTTTCTTCCAAGGAGCAAGTGTCTTTTAATTTCACGGTTGCAGTTACCATCTGCAGTGATTTTGGAGCCCAAGAAAATAAAGTTGGTCACTGTTTCCATTGTTTCCCCATCTATTTGCCATGAAATGATGGGACCAGATGCCATGATCTTAGTTTTTTGAATGTTGAGTTTTAAGTCAACTTTTTCACTCAGTCATGTCAGACTCTTTGCAGCTCCATGGTCTGTCCATGGAATTCTCTAGGCAAGAATACAGGAGTGGGTTGCCATTCCCTTTTCAGGGGATCTTCCCAACCCAGGGATTGAACCCAGGTCTTCTGCAGATTCTCTATCATCTGAGCTAAGATTCAATGGTAATTCCCTCATTAAAGACCTTATAGTTAAATATAGACACATTGGTTGTCAGGGCTTCAACATGTGAATTTGATGGGGAGAGGGCACATTTCAGTCCATAACATCTGGAAATAAATGGAGAAAGTAGCATGGAAACATATATACTACTATATGCAAATATAAATCCAGTGGGAATTTGCTGTATGACTCAGGGAAATTAAACCAAGGCTTTATAACAACCTAGATGAGTGGGATGTGGTGGGAGGTGAAAAGTATGTCCAAGAGGGAGGGAACGTATACCTGTAGCTGATTCATGTTGTTGTAAGGCAGAAAACAACACAATATTGTAAAGCAATTTTCCCTCAATTAGAAAAAAATTAAAAGAGATCAAAAAGAAAACTTGAAGAAGTTTTAAAAATATCCAGGATCCATGGTTTCTTTCCACTTTTCTTTCCATCTATCTTTCTACAGAGTGGAGATGTAAAAACAATTAACTGTGGCTTTGTAAATAATTTCCATCTCTGCTACCATATAATGCTCATTCAAAAAAGCCTTCTAAAAAGTGGTTGAGGGTTTTTTAAACCACATTTTAAAACTCTAGGGGATAAATTATTGAGTTATAAATTATTTTATTACTAATGTAGATTTGTTTGTAACATAATTGTCATTTAAATGATATTTCTTCTATAAAAATAATTTTATTCTTTTTATATCATTTCATTAATAATGAAAAATGGACATAACCAGAATTTAATAATACAGCCTTTCTATAAATTGTCAGATTTGAATGAATAGCATTCAGCCACTTGAGCTTTAAAAATATATGTGGTAGAGTTTAATGAGTTTTGTATGATGGTTTTTACTGTCTTTTAAATTCTATGTACTTTTTAACTTCAATTATTACTTGTTCATGAGATAATAACACATCTTTCTTAAATTCCCATTCATTTTCACAGTATATAGACAATGGCTTCTGGGAGGAAGTGAAGATTTCCCAAAACAATTGAGAAATTTGTATTGTCTTCTGAAAGACAGATTTTTAATGTAACTTCTTACTGTAAAACTGGAAGTACTCTTAAATAAATCACTGTGTATGCAGTTAATCCCCTAGATGGTGAAGCCCTGTTATTTTGTAATTGAAATGCTAATACAGTAATAAAATACTATGCCAGAGCCAAAAGTGTTTGGGCTGCTGCTTTGTTTCGGAGAAGGTTTTGAAAATGACTTTACAGCCAAATTTTTTGTGACTGAAAATATGTTCAAAATAATTTGAAGTGTTGTTTTAGAATGGGCTTTCCTTGTGGCTCAGCTGGTAAAGAATCCGCCTGCAGCTCTCGAGACCTGGGTTAGATCCCTGGGTTGGGAAGATCCCCTGGAGAAGGGAAAGGCTACCCATTCCAGTATTCTGGCCTAGAGAATTCCATGGACTGTATAGTCCATGGGGTTGCAAAGAGTTAAACATGATTGTACAACTTTCACTCACTCACTCACTCTCAAGAATTGTAAATTAAAGTCATTACCTAGATACTTTAAAGTCTCTCATTAGTTGGACTGTTTATAACCAGTAATTGTTTTATGAATCTAAAATGCTTATTATGTTTTTGGAAAGAGGATATATGTATATATACATATATATATATATCTTATATACATACTCATATATATACACATGTATATATATATATCATATCTTATATAAGATATATATCTTATATGCTTAAGATATATATATATGCTTAAGATATATATGTATCTTATTTTCCAAATATATCATAAACAATAATTTTACCAGCTATAAGGGATATTTTCCCTAATGACATTAGAAAGGGTAGCACAGACTTTTTGGCAGCCCAGGAATCACCCAGTCATTGTGTGATGCTGGCCTTTTTAGTTCTGATGACTTAATTGTTTGTTTTGCTCTTACCATTCTGTGGAACTATCTCCCATGACCTCTTTATTTTCATCACCTTACTTTTTCAGAGAAATCTCCCTGCATTTTAGCTTTTTGTAGATTATGTTTTCTGGTTTCATTTAAAATGTGTCTTCCAGTTAACTTATATATGCTTTATTTGTTTAAAGATGAATAAATCTAAATATTTGTCTCAAAGAAAATAAGAAAGTATACATCATGAAGTCATGACCTACCATAGTCTTATTTTGCTTTTTTCCTATATAAAAATTCAGAGTGGAATGAAAGGTGTTGAGCACTAATTTGACTGCTATATAATAATGCTTCAATAACCCAGTCCAAATCTAGCCTAGCTTAAGACATGTAAATAATAAACCTCAAGAAATCAAAAAGTAATTTTAATTTATTTGACTTGTATTTAATAGGGCGAACAAATTTCTTTGCACATTTTCAGGAATGTGGCATTTAAAGAATGAATGACTAAATGATTTTGCAAAGTTTATTAATTAAACTGAAAATTACTCCTCTGATACCAGTATTTATGACTTATTTTTTTGTTTATTTGTGTTTAGTCACTCAGTTGTGTCTGACTCTTTGCAACCCCATGGACTGTAGCCCACCAGACACCTCTGTCCATGGAGATTCTCCAGGCAGAATACTGGAGTGGGTTTCCATTTTCTTCTCCATTGTTTATTTGAGTGCATATTTAATTTAGGTCATATCTGTCAGGAAGAAAAATCACATATAATAATATTACTTATTTTCTTACATATCTGCATTTATTTTATTTAGTATAGACAACTTGGAACAATTATAGCTGAAAAATCACTTGAAATTAATAATAACCCTTGTCTCTGCAATGTAGTAGATATAGATCTTCCATTACTATGCAGTGGACACAAAGATAAGATCCCATATAAAGATGCTGGGATGATTTTGGAAAGTTGTCAAGTATTCTAGATTTAGGAAACCATGGAGAAATACGGCAATACTTGATTCTGTCAAAGACCAAAAAAGCACATAACACTTATTGGGAGAATAACAGAATATTTTATTGTACTGGTTATTTTGGCCAAGTTAGCAGTGGTCCAATCAGATTGACACTAAAACTGGAAAAAGTACTGATAATAAAATAATAGCAATATTCTTAATATCCCTTAAGAATAATGTACTCACTTTATTATTCATTATCATATACCTTTGTGCTAAGGATTAATTACACACACACACACACATACACACACACAAATACACACACACATACACAAACTGATATTATACACACATGTTAAAATATGGGAAATTTTTTTAAGGTTTCTGAAACATTTATTATGTTAATACTTCATTGCATTTTATAATATTATCTGAATTTTAAAAACAAAATTATTCCCTCTGCATTATTAAAATATTACATTACAAAGTTGAGTTTATTTGTTAAAAATAAGTATGAAATTCACTGGTTGCTCTGTGGCAAAGAGACTGCCTGCTAATGCAGAAGATGCAGGTTCCATCGCTAGATGGGAAAATCCCTTGAAGAAAAAAATAGCAATCCACACCAGTGTTCTTACCTGGGAAATCCCAGGTAAGGGGATTGGACTTACCTGAGGAGCCTGACCAGCTAAAGTCCATGGGGTCACAATGTGTTGGGCACAACATAGCTACTCAGAAACAACAACAAATTATGAAACAGAGCTATTTAGAACATTCTTTCCACAAAATAAATACACCCATTCATTCCATTCTTTAGTGATCATATATGAATTTTTTAGTGTTGAAATACTTCCAAGTATAATATTAAATGGCAATTATGACAGTTTTATTTCCTATTGCCTTCAATTTGAGGTTTAGAAAGTCTTCTGAACTCTAGATTGCTTTCCAAACACATAATTCTTTATAAAGATAGAATGTCATAATGTATAATGACATTACACATTACTATTGTGTAATGACAATAATTCTAAATATTTTATTGTTAAGGGCAAGTAGCTGATAGAATGTAGCCTCTAGTTAGAAATAATTTATTTTGTAAATCACTTTAATTATATGTGACTGTACTTAATATTTATCTGTTAATTGTTGATTTATATTTTTCACTTTCTCTTGGATGTTTTTAATGTAAATCTGTCACTGTTTAATCATACTATAAAAACAAATATCTATACACACACACACACACACACACTAGTTGTTTTTGTTGTTATCACTTGTTCTACAGAGAAACAGACTTGCTCTGAACAATTATGAGGTCTGAATAAACAAATGCAAGCTCACATACCATATATACAAGTTTTTAGAATTATAAGTCAAGGTAACAAACTGTTAAACATGTTCTATCCTTTAGACCTGACAAATATATATGTGTCGATTTAAAAAGTATTCACAACCTAAAAGTTGAGGGTTGTGTTATTTGGCAGAAATTTTTAGGACTTAAGCCCAGGGGGCAGCATCTCAAGTAGCACTGAGAGAACTGCTCTGAAGGGGTGGTGGGAGGGGCCAGGTTATATAGAAATTCTACAGGTAGTCTAAACATAAAATATATATATATATAGTTAATTAAAGAAAACCAGTTATCCCAAGTTATGGAATTTAGCACTTTTCTATATGTGGGATGATGCAAGAGTCTGAGTTCACTGAAATTGTTCCTTTGATGTGTACCTCACCTCTCTGGGGCCAGTTTCCTATGTTTTTCACATCCTGGACCTCCTTGGTGGTGATTTAGTCACTAAGTCGTGTCCTACTCTTGCAACTCCATGAGTGTAGCCTGTCAGGCTCCTCTCTCCATGGGATTTTTCAGGCAAGAATACTGCAGTAGGTTGCCATTTCCTTCTCCAGGGCATATTCCTGACCTAGGAATTGAACCCAGGTCTCCAGCATTGCAGGCAGATTCAAGTGCACTTCCTTGTCTGTGATCTGACAGCCATCAGACTGCAGCCATTCCCTATGGTGAGGCCTTCCTTGGGGCCCACCATAGCGAATGGGTGCAGCCCAATGGGTGCCAGATCGCAGGCATTCTTCTCCTTCCTGAGTGCCCTCAAGGCTCAGGAATTAACATTGGAGTGCTACAAACACTTGATGACTGTGAAATCCTTCTTTATTGATGTGGCAGGAAATATAAATTTCTCACATGCCTAAAAAAAATGAAAACAAATTGTTATATTTCACATTCTTTTGTGTCTCTATGCTCTTTGGCATACAGCCCTAATAAATAACCTGTATTCAATGAATCTAAAGGAAGAACTGTACACTTGTGATTGCAGCTTAATATTTACTTTGCATTGTATTTTAGTAGCATTTTCTGCATTCATTACTATATCCCCATGTAATGAACTTAGACAAAATGACCTCAAAATTCACTTTGTTCTAATATACCATGGAAAATAAACCATGTATATTTTAGAAAGTATTACAGCAGAATATTTGATGACTCAAGATGAAGTTTTCCTTTAGAAAAGCAATAAAACATAACTGTAGTAGAAAATATTGTAATTCTTATCAATATAAAAACTTAAAAAAATCTGTTCATGAAGATACACTGTAAATAAAGTTTTAATTAAAAAGCATGTGAAGAAAATATATAATCCATATATGAAACTAATACTTTTTTTCTTATTTTGCAAATGGTATAGGAAATTTGCACTATTCTCACCAAGAAAGATTAATTATTGAGGAGATTGGGCTCAATTCCATCTACAATAAGGAAAAATGGAAATTTATAGCCAAGGAATAGGATGGAAAATGACTAGAGGAATCATCAGAGGTGAGGAGGGATTCTGAATAAACCTAGTTAATGGACTTCTTGATGAAAGCAGGTCAGAATAATCAGACATTACCTGGGGAAGGCGGAGTACATGGAACCAGGTTAACTATCAACGATCTGGCTGAATTGGATTAGCAAGAGTTTTGCTAAAATTGGGCAATGCATAGATGATCCTGGAAGTCCAAAAGTCAGGACCATTTTGAGAAGAGAGTTCACAGAAGCCTAAGTAGAGTTTGTTCAACTAAAGAACCTTTATCACAGCTGTTAAGGAGTGCAAAATCACTCTGCTCACCACTGACAGGCCAATGAATCCAAGAAACCAGGTATTGAGGGAAGGAATACAACTTTGGTCAGAAAGAGAGCCAACTGAGAAGATGGCAGACTAATGTCTCAAAATAATCATCTTTTTAGTCTAGATGTCACATTCTTCTATAGAACAGAGGTGGAATAGAGATGAAGAAACAAAATGGGGAGAGGGAGAGGGTGGGAAGATTTGGGAGAATGACATTGAAACATGTAAAATATCATGTAAGAAACGAGTTGCCAGTCCAGGTTCGATGCACGATACTGGATGCTTGGGGCTAGTGCACTGGGAGGACCCAGAGGGATGGTATGGGGAGGGAGGAGGGAGGAGGGTTCAGGATGGGGAACACATGTATACCTGTGGCGGATTCATTTCGATATTTGGCAAAACTAATACAATTATGTAAAGTTTAAAAAATAAAATAAAATTTAAAAAAAATAAAGAGGATAAAAAAATAAATAAATAAATAAAGTATTTTCTGGGAAAAAATAAAAAAAATAAAAATTAAATTAAATTAAAAAAAAAGATAAAAATATATCATTTCTTGGCCTTTTGGCTAAGATCAAGTGTAAAGATAATATTTTAAGATGGAATAAACAGAGCAAATTTTGATAAAAGAAAAAAAAAAGGCCTTTAATCTTGCAAATATCTCCTAGAATGGCAAGTCTAATGTTGGGGATGTGTTAATTTCTTTCTTCCTGCCAACTGCAGGTGGACAGGGTTCTGAAAAAAAAAACTCTAGTTTAACAATCAGGCAGAGGGGCAGGGTACTTTGGGGTAGGCCATTATGTATGATTAATAACAACAGTGATGAAAAGCAAATCAAAGAAACAGTTCCAACATGGAGTCAGAATTGGTTCTTCTCTGCAACACAACCACTCCCCCAAACCCAATGCAAGATATTTTTTTATATCTCATAACATCTTCCAAGACACTATGCAACTAATTTATTCATTTTGTTACTATTTCCCATGCTAAAATTCAAACTCCAGAGCATGAATTTTTATATCCATTTTTTATTGCTGATGACGATCGACCTAGAATTTTTATTGCCCATAGTAGGTCTTCAATAAAAAGTTGCAATTTATAATCTATTGAATAGTTTCTATTGAGCCTTTGAAATGAAATAATTCATAAAAGTTACTTCTAGCAATATGTGGAATAGATCTTCAATCATAATTAATAGCAGTGATTATCGTGTCTGTTATATTTTAAGACTTAGATATAGAACAGGTTCACATAATGCTGTAGCAGATGAAAATTGGCCACTTGGTTGACATTCCTGAATAAAAGGTGCTATTAACATACTATTTTGCCTCTTACATACAATTGATCTCACTGCTTCTAGAAGTAGTAAAGGCAAGAATTAAGTAATTTATTTCTGTGGATGTTTCTCCTCTCTTCCACTTAAAGCACCCGAAGAACTGCTGATAAGCAGGCATGAAATTTGACAAATATTCTCTACTTTATTCCTACTTTTCAAGTGAGTAAAATAGAGACAAAAATCAGAAAGCCAGAAACCTTGCCATAATGTCAAAAAAAAGAGTAAAAGGAGCCTCTACCTCAAATAGACAATTTGAGATGAAATACACATTTGTATGTGGACATAATAAGCATTATATTTCTGAGTAACAAATTCATGTATTTTAGACACTCTAGGAAGAACAGTTAAAATATATCAGTCAATGATTCGAATAAATTTGACTTACAGAATTCTAAGCACTTAGGGGATTTTAAACAAGACAATACCCTCTGTACCCTCACTGAATTTACTCTATTGTAAAAATCTGCATTCAATAATGCATTTATATGAATTTTAAAGTAGTGTACAGTATACAGAATATGTCAGAAAGCACACACTAATTTTGGAATTCAAATAAACGTGAGGGCTATGAAGGGACCCCAGAAGATGAGATGCTCAAGTAATTAACCTATGTAGACAGGAGACACAACAGGAGAGAACAGTATGTGTAGAGATTGTGAGATGAGTGTTTATCTGATCACTACAGAAAACTGAAGAGTCTCTAACTAAAGTTTAGAACTTCAAGGCAAGAGAGACAGGATCACTGTATTTCTCTTCAAATGAGCAGATTTTAAATCTGACTGATCATTAAGCAAAAGAGGGGAGAAAAGGACAGGGCTAGGAAACATCTTGTGATGCAGCACTGCTGATGGGCTGAGGTGCTGTCCTTGCTACAGATCAGTTAGGTATAGTTCAGTGGCTCACTCATGTCTGACTTTTTTGATTTCATGAACTGCAGCACACCAGGCTTCCCTGTCCATTATGAACTCCCTCCAGGAGCTTATTCAAACTCATGTCCATCAAGTTGGTGATGCCATCCGACCATCTCATCCTCTGTCATCCCCTTCTCCTCCCACCTTCAATTTTCCCAGCATCAAGGACTTTCCAATGAATCAGTTCTTTGCATCAGATGGCCAAAGTATTGGAGTTTCAGCTTCAGCATCAGTCCTTCCAATGAATATTCAGGACTGATTTCCTTTAGGATTGACTGGTTGGATTTCATTGCAGACCAAGGGACTCTCAAGAGTCTTCTCCAACACCACAGTTAAAAAGCATCAATTCTTCAGCACTCAGCATTATTTATAGTCCAACTTTCACATCCATACATGACTAATGGAAAAAACAGAGTTATGACTAGATGAGCCTTTGTTGACAAAGTAATGTCTCTGCATTTTAATATGCTGTTAAGTTGGTCATAGCTTTTCTTCCAAAGAATAAGTGTCTTAATTTCATGGCTTCAGTCAACATCTGCAGTGATTTTTGAGCCACCCCTAAAATAAACTTTGTCACTGTTTCCATTGTTTCCCCATCTATTTGCCATGATGTGATCAGACAGGATGCCGTGATCTTAGTTTTGTGAACATTGAGATTTAAGTCAATTTTTTCACTAACCTTTTCTTTTTCATCAAGAAGCTCAGTAGTTCCTCTTCACTTTCTGCCATAAATGTGGTGTCATCTGCTTATCTGAGATTATTGACATTTCTCCCAGCAATCTTGATTTCAGCTTGTGCTTCATCCAGCTTGGCATTTCTCATGATGTACTATGCATATAAGTAAAATAAGCAGAGTGACAGTATACAACCTTGATGTATTCCTTTGCTGATTTGGAACCCATCTGTTGTTCCGTATTCAGTTCTAACTGTTGCATTTTGACCTGCATACAGATTTCTCAGGAGGTAAGTCAGGTGGTCTGGTATTCCCATCTCTTTCAGAATTTTCAACAGTTTTTTGTGATCTACACAGTCAAAGGCTTTGGTATAGTCAATAAGGCAGAAATAGATGTTTTTCTGGAACTCTCTTGCTTTTTCAATGATCCTGCGAATGTTGGCAATTTGATCTCTAGTTCCTCTGCCTTTTCTCAATCCAGCCTGAACATCTGGAAGCTCATGGTTCACATACTGTTGAAGCCTGGCTTGGAGAATTTTGCTACTGTGTGAGTATAATTGTGCAGTAGTTTGATCATTCTTTCTATTGTCTTTCTTTGGGATTGAGAGGAAAACTGACCTTTTCCAATCCTGTGGCCACTGCTGAGTTTTCGAAATTTGTTGGCATATTGAATGCAGCACTTTCAGAGCATCATCTTTTAGGATTAGGAATAGTTCAACTGGAATTCCATCATCTCCACTAGCTTTGTTCATAGTGATGCTTTCTAAGGCCCATTTGACTTCACATTCCAGGATGTCTGGCTCTAGGTGAGTGATCACATCATGGTGATTATCTTGGTCATGAAGATCTTTTTTGTATAGTTCTTCTGTATATTCTTGCCACCTCATCTTAATATCTTCTGCTTCTGTTAGGTCCATACCATTTCTGTCCTTTATTGTGCCCATCTTTGCATGAAATATTCCCTTGGTGTCTCTAATTTTCTTGAGGAAATCTCTAGTCTTTCCCATTCTATTGTTTTCCTCTTTTACTTTGCACTGATCACTGAGGAAAACGTTCTCATCTCTCCTTGCTATTCTTTAGAACTCTGCATTCAGATGGGTATATCTTTCCTTTTCTCCTTTGCTTTTCAGTTCTCTTATTTTCACAGCTATTTGCATGCTTCCTCAGACTACCATTTTACCTTTTGGGATTTCATTTTCTTGGGGATAGTCTTGATCACTGCCTCTTGTACAATGTCATGAACCTCCATCCATAGTTCTTCAGGCAGTCTGCCTATCAGATCTAATCTCTTGAATTTATATATAACTTCCACTGTATAATCATAAGGGATTTTATTGATGTCATACTGGAATGCTCTAGTGGTTTTCCCTACTTTCTTCAATTTAAGTCTGAATTTGGGCATAAGGAGTTCATGATCTGAGCCACAGTCTGCTCCAGGTCTTGTTCTTGCTGACTGTATAGAGTTTCTCCATCTTTGGCTGCAAAGAATACAATCAATCTCTTTTTGGTATTGGCCATCTGGTGATGCCCATGTGTTGAGTCTTCTCTTGTGTTATTGGAAGATAGTGTTTGTTATGACCAGTGTGTTCTTTTGGCAAAACTCTGTTAGTCTTTGACCTGCTTCATTTTGCATTCCAAGGCCAAATTTGCCTATTACTCTAGGTATCTCTTGACTTCCTACTTTTACATTCCAGTCCCCTATAATGAAAAGGACATCTTTTTTGTGTGTGTTAGTTCTAGGAGGTCTTGTAATTCTAGAAGGTATATATATATATATATATATATATATATATATATATATACATACACATACACACTAACTTGTGTAAAATAGATAACTAGTGGGAAGCTGCTGTATAACACAGAGCATTCCGGCCGATTCTCCGTGGTGACCTAAATGGGTGGGATGTATTTGGAGGGGTTCAGCTCAGTTGCTCAGTTGTGTCCAACTCTTTGCGACCCCATGAACCACAGCACGCCAGGCTTCCCTGTCCTGGAGGGGTAGGAGGACTTAAAATGGAAGGGATATATGTTTTCATATTGCTGATTCACCTCGTTGTACAGCAGAAACTAATACAACATTGTAAAACCATTATGGTCCAATTAGGGACTATCCTGGTGGCTCAGCAGTAAAGAATCTGCTTGCAATGCAGGAGACTTGGGTTCAATTCCTGGGTCAGGAAGATTCCCTTGAGAAGGGGATGGCAATCCACTCTGGCATTCTTGCCTGGGAAATCCCAGAGACAAAGGAGCCTGGTGGAGTTACAGTCCATGGGGTCGCAAAGAGTTGGAAAAAATTGAAAGTGCACACGTGAACATTGGTGTTGGGAAGGGTGGAGTTGAAAGTGTAATCAACTTATAGATGAAAGAGAAAAGCATAGAAGAAAAGACCCCACTCCAACAATGAGCATGACAAGAGTCCAATACAGTCCATTGTTTTGTAAACTAACTTCTTTGATAAATAACTGATTTCAGGGCTGGAGAATGAAAAGTACCAAGTAAGTCTCCAATAATTTTGTGTGTCAGAAATCAGGAATGTGCTCAAAAACTCACGGACACAGCTTTTAGAAACTCAGATTTTCTGAGTTCTGCCAGTGGAAGCATTTTGAGCTGGCTGCTCTTCCTTTCTGAATATCCTGCCTTAGAAATTTCTTAGCTGTTCATTCAGCTCTGAGGGCTCTTTTCCAACTACCTCACTGACTTGTGTCTAGGCTTGGTTCCAATATCCCCTCTCAAAGAGGCTTATCCTAATCACCCTGCTCTGAATTTCCTGCCTCCCAGCACTTGTGATCCTACTTAGTAAGCTTTGTCTTTTTTTCTATTATACTTATAATCTTCTAAAATATTATGAAAATTAATCATCTTGATTTGTCTCCCCCTTAGAATTCAGTTCAGATGAGTCACTCAGTCATGTCTGACCCTTTGTGAATCCATGGACTGCAGCATGTCAGGCTTCCCTATCCATCACCAATCCCCAGAGCTTGCTCAAACTCATGTCTTCCAGTCTGTGATGCCATCCAACCATCTCATATTCTGTCATCCCCTTCTCAGCAGTTCCTGTTCACTTTCTGTCATAAGTGTGGTGTCATCTGCATATCTGAGGTTATTGATATTTCTCCCAGAAATCTTGATTCCAGCTTGTGCTTCATCCCAGCCCCGCATTTCACATGATGTACTCTGCATATAAGTTAAATAAGCAGGGTGACAATATACAACCTTGATATATGCCTTTCCCAATTTGGAACCTGTCTGTTTTTCCATGTCTGGTTCTAATTGTTGCTTCTTGACCTGCATACAGATTTCTCAGGAGGCAGGTAAGGTGGTCTAGTATTCCCAACTCTTGAAGAATTTTCCACAGTTTGTTGTGATTCACACAGTCAAAGGTTTTAGTGTAATTAGTGAAGCAGAAGTAGATATTTTTCAGAATTCTCTTATTTTTCCTATGATCTGATGGATGTAAATGACAAATAAAACAAGAATTGTTTTTGCCTGTTTTACTCATTGTTACTCAGTCACTAGACCTGGCCTAATTCATGGCCTAAAATAAACTTTCAGTTAATACCTCTTTTCCAATAACATTATAGAATGCTGCTGCTGCTGCTAAGTCACTTCAGTCATGTCTGACTCTGTGCGACCCCATAGACAACAGCCCACCAGGCTCCCCCATCCCTGGGATTCTCCAGGCAAGAACACTGGAGTGGGTTGCCATTTCCTTCTCCAGTGCATGAAAGTGAAAAGTGAAAGGGAAGTCGTTCAGTTGTGTCTGACTCTTTGCGACCCCATGGACTGATGCCCACCAGGCTCCTCCATCCATGGGATTTTCCAGGCAAGAGTACTGGAGTGGGGAACCTACATTTTTCTCTGAATTACAGACACTTTTAAAAATATGGTCATCTGCTTCATGAAACAGAAAAAGATGCATTTCAGAAAACAAATAATTTGTGCACAGTCTGATGTGCCTAGTTATTTTTACTGCACTTTCTTCTTTCATCACTTACTCCTTACAGGCAATCACATTTTGTCAATCTCTCTCTCCAAATGTCTGTAAATGTGTCATTTTATTTACGTGCTAACTCCCACAACCTTGGTTCTGGAGCTCATCATCTCACACCTGGATTACTGAAATAGCCTCTCTTCTGGCAACTATACACAAATCATTTTCTGAATCATCCCTTCCTAAATGAGCATTTAATTTCTCTAAATAGCAACTTTCAAAATGTGACTTCCAAATTCAAAAATTATCAATGAGTCTCTAGTTGCTTATGAGCTAATACCTTCAGTTTAGCTTTCAAAGTTCTAAGAAATCTGTTTCTACTTATATTTACTTACTCTTGGAATCATTCTATATCTTTTACTCTGAATATAGCATTTTATTTTGTTTTACTATGATTTTTGTCTTCAAAATGACTAGAAGAAAAGCTAGAAGGAATACACTACAGGTATGCTCCAGTTCGGAAAAGGCAATGGCACCCCACTCCAGTACTCTTGCCTGGAAAATCCCATGGATGGAGGAGCCTGATGGGCTGCAGTCCATGGGGTTGCTAAGAGTCAGACACGACTGAGCGACTTCACTTTCACTTTTCACTTTCCTGCAGTGGAGAAGAAAATGGCAACCCATTCCAGTGTTCTTGCCTGGAGAATCCCAAGGATGCGGGAGCCTGATGGGTTGCCATCTATGGGGTCGCACAGAGTCAGACACGACTGAGGCTACTTAGCAGCAGCAGCAGGCTCCAGTTACCTTTTTTTGTTTGTTTTGTTAAGTCTCTCGGTCACGTTTGACTCTTTTACAACCCATGGACTATAGTCCACCAGTCTCCTCTGTCCATGGGATTCTCTAGCAAGAATACTGGAGTGGGTTGTCATTTCCTTCTCCATCAGTTATCATAAGGGTCTGGAATTATTTTTACAGAGTTGGAAAAAAATGGAAGTTAAAAAGAAAAAAGCTTCCATACTTCTAAACCAACATTATTGGGAAATGTAATTCAAATATTACGAGAAATTAGGAAGAGCATTTTAAGGAAAGAATGAGAAACAGTGCAGATTTATACAGTATTAAATGGATGCCTTTCTGATCTCACAATATCACTTAAGAAGCTGTAACAAATATTCCCTAGGACCATCTATCTTGAGAAGAAAGATGGAAGCATTTGTTCACATGCATTCATCTCCAGTTTATCAAAAATTCTCCCCAGGAGTAATTAGCTTCCTTCCACATCTGGACTGCATGAACCTGAGTAAGGGTACAGTCATATTGCAACATGAAGCTGATTGTTACCCTTACAAATTTGGATATTGTAGGTAGAAAAACAAACAAACATACAGGTGAGACAGAGAATCATAATGGTGCAAAACCACTATCAGATATACTCCACATTTGCACTGCTCAGATATGTTTTGTCATTCTGTTAAATCTAAACAATATCTGAGGCATAGGAAAAACAGTAGCCCCACCATCATTGAAGACTTAATGCAAAAAAGCTAATGAAACAAATTAGAGTCTTTCCTGCTGTAGCAGTATGTATTGCTGCTGTAGTGATGTAGGCAATGATACATACCTCTCTCTTTTTTACTTTTTGTGTGTTTTCTTCACAGTCTGGTGACACTGTAGCTGGTGGGAGTACAGCCTTTTGGTATAATCTAGAACTTAACCACAGAGAGTTCTGAGGACATAGTTACTTTTCCTTTTGAGGATGAATTGCTGTGTTTTATTTGTGGGCATAGAGGCATCAAAATTGCAAAATTAATCCTATTGGTTTCCGATAGCCCCTATTCTGTTAAAAAAAATTCTAGATCCTTATGTCATTGGAATCTGTGGATAAAATATCTTCCCTTTTTTTACCCCCTTTGCCATTCAGTAGGAGGAAGAACCCAAAGTGATCAGGTGATGGCTTTAAACTGAACAGTACTTTTTGGTAGAAGACAGGAAATCTAAAAGGAGCTCAAATCTTGCAGACACTAAAGTTTCAGTGACAGTAAACCATTTTCTGGCCCGTGGACCTATTTTTAAATAGCTACTGAAGTGACTGCACCATATATTGTCTGTTGGTTTAGCACATGGAGGAGAGACAAAATTCTTGCAGAGATTTTCTCAGAACTATTGTGTTAGCTAAGCTATTGACATGCAATTTAAACATACCATTAGGATGGAGGTTTCCTGTAATATTGTATGTAGTAGTATCACTGGATACTGTGGGATGTCTCCATTGGAGCACTTCCTTTGATTTTCAGTTCAGTTCAGTTGCTCAGTCGTGTCTGACTCTTTGCAACCCTATGAATCGTAGCACGCCAGGCCTCCCTGTCCATCACCAACTCCCGGAGTTCACTCAGACTCATGTCTATAGAGTTGGTGATGCCATCCAGCCATCTCATCCTCTGTCGTCTCCTTCTCCTCCTTCCCCCAATCCCTTCCAGCATCAGGGTCTTTTCCAATGAGTCAACTCTTTGCATGAGGTAGCCAAAGTATTGGAGTTTCAGCTTTAGCATCTGTCCTTCCAGTGAACACCCAGGACTGATTTCCTTTAGGGTGGACTGGTTGGATCTCCTTGCAGTCCAAGGGACTCTCAAGAATCTTCTCCAACACCACAGTTCAAAAGTATAAATTCTTTGGCACTAAGCTTTCTTCACAGTCCAACTCTCATGTCCATACATGACCACTGGAAAAACCATAGCCTTGATTAGACGGACCTTTGTTGGCAAAGCAATGTCTCTACTTTTGAATATGCTATCTAGGCTTGTAATAAATTTCCTTCCAAGGAGTAAGTGTATTTTAATTTCATGGCTGCAATCACCATCTGCAGTGATTTTGGAGGCTAAGAAAATAAAGTCTGACACTGTTTCCACTGTTTCCCCATCTATTTCTCATGAAGTGCTGGGACTAGATGCCATGATCTTCGTTTTCTGAATGTTGAGCCTTAAGCCAACTTTTTCACTCTCCACTTTCACTTTCATCAAGAGGCTTTTTAGTTCCTCTTCACTTTCTGCCATAAGGGTGGTGTCATCTGCATATCTGAGATTATTGATATTTCTCCAAGCAATCTTGATTTCAGCTTGTGCTTCCTCCAGCCCAGCATTTATCATGATGTATTCTGCATATAAGTTAAATAAACAGGATGACAATATACAGTCTTGACATACTCCTTTTCCTATTTGGAACCAGTCTGTTGTTCCATGTCCAGTTCTAACTTCTGCTTCCTGACCTGCATATAGGTTTCTCAAGAGGTGGGTCAGGTGGTCTGGTATTGCCATCTCTTTCAGAATTTTCCACAGTTTATGTAATCCGCACAGTCAAAGACTTTGGCCTAGTCAATAAGGCAGAGATAGATGTTTTACTGGAATTCTCTTGCTTTTTCGATGATCCAGCAGATGTTGGCAGTTTGATCTGTGGTTCCTCTGCCTTTTCTAAAACCAGTTTGAACATCTGGAAGTTCATGGTTCATGTGTTGTTGAAGCCTGGCTTTGAGAATTTTGAGCATTACTTTACTAGTGTGTGAGATGAGTGCAATTGTGCAGTAGTTTGAACATTCTTTGGGGTTGCCTTTCTTTGGGATTGGAATGAAAACTGACCTTTTCCAGTCCTGTGGCCACTGCTGAGTTTTCCAAATTTGCTGGTACAGTGAGTGCAGCACTTTCACAGCATCATCTTTCAGAATTTGAAATAACTCAAATGAAATTCCATCACCTCTACTAGCTTTGTTCATAGTGATGCTTTCTAAGGCCCACCTGACTTCACATTCCAGGATGTCTGGCTCTAAGTGAGTGATCTTTGAATTTAGTGTGAATTATTTATAAGCAAAGTTATACAAAATATCACAGAAGTAGATCAAGAATTCTTTGTCTTCAGATGGTAGTGTTTTTTTAAAGGCAATGCGATCAGGAAAAGCATACTTATATTAAAAATTTGTGTCAAACTTCTGTCCTTTAACAAGGGAAGAGATCTTAAGAAATCTTTCACTTTGAAAAATTTTACCCTTTTGAAGGCACAGTGTTGCTTTCCTTCACGCTGGTTTGGAGAAATCCTCAGAAATAATAGCTGAACTAGGCTTTATGAGAAAGAATCCATGTTGGTAGGTACATGCGCATCTTTTATCTCTGCCATTATGACCACATGTTTATGATCATAGGATTATATACCTGTCTTTTTGATTGTTGAGATTCTTTTTGCAATGGGTACTTTTGCAATGGGTACTTTTCCAATGAGCATTAACATAAGAAATGAAATTCTCACATTGTATATTCTCTCCATACAACCATCCACATCACTGTTTCCTAAACTTGTTGTCTTTGATATTTAAAAGGTGGTTCCTAGAAGTCAAGTTATTTACTGATGTCTAGATCACTCTACCCTGTCAAAAGAAGAGACCACCAGTTGATATCTAAAACTGAACACACACACACCCACCCACACACACACACACACACACACACACACATACACACATACCTGAATTCATTTGGATACTTGGTGGCATGAGTTCTTTATCCTTCTTTCTGAATACCCTTCAGGTCTGGGTAGGGGTGAGCTTGAGCACACCATTCCTGAGTGGAAAGATAATGACTGTAGACCTTAAGAAAGAATAACCCCCTCCCCAACCCTTCCAGCATCGCCTTCCCAAAGCCATAAGCTTCCAACCACACCTAAAAGCACCTCAGCCCCCATCTCATCCTCCACAGTCTGGCTTCTCGCCTGGGTGTCCCAGGTTGAGGTGTGACTCTACACCCACCAGGGCCTGAAGAGGCCTCATGTCAAAGCATAGTGTGGTCTCTGTGCTACCTCCTACTTCTCTTGGTTATAGACAAGGTTGTCCCCACAGGCTGGCAGGACAATGTCAGGGGAAGGGAAAAGAGGGGGGGACAGAGAGATGGCTCTCTCATAGACAAAAGGAGAAGGCCCCCCAATTTTTTTAATAGTTTCCTTACTAAATTTTTTTAAAAAAATGCTTTGAGTTTATTACTGATGGGATTTCACTACTGGTTAAGGATTCTAATAAATCAAATTACAATGATCTTGGTTTTGTGTCTAGAAACTGGGTGAATCAGATTGGAAAAGCAAAAAGAAGAGTTGAGAAATAGGTGAAAGGTGCAGTAAAAAAGTAAGTTCAATTTTGAACATTTCCCTAGTTCTCCATTGCTGCCTTATCAAATTACCATGAAACTGGTGACTTAACACAAATCTTTCATCTCACGCAAATAGCACAAATTTATCATCTCACATTTCTGTAGGTCACAAGCCCTGGTTGGCTGCATTAGTTCCTCTACACCTCATCTCACAAAGCCAAGATCAAAGTTTCCTCATGTTAAGCCTTTATGGGGAGGTGTTGGAAATCATCTGCTCCCAAGTTCATTCATATTGTTGGCCCAGTTCTGAGTCTTGTAGTTTTATGACTTATATTTCCATTGCCTCAGTGAAATGTCAGCCAGGGGTCAGTCATTGCTTTTAGAGACTGCCTGTATTCCTTCTTATCTTTCTATATGACAGCCCTATAGCAGTGAGGGGTCAAATTCCTCTCACCCTCTGATATTTTCAACAACCCTTCTACCAAATCTTTGCACTGATTCCTCTGTTTTCCTCTTCTGCTTTTAAAGACTCAGGTGATTACCTTGGACTCAGTCAGATAATCTAGGATAATCCTCCTATTTTAAGGTCATGTTCAGGCTTTAAACACATTTCTTATCTATCTAGGCTCTCTGGGAAAAAAATAATCTCAATATAATCTTCTTGTGAGCATGCTAAAGATTAGTGTTTCTGGAAAAGACATTGATCTTGGTTACCATCAGAAAAAAAATGAAGATCCTTTAGTAATAAAATATTTTAGCAGTGTATTTCTTGCTACATCATTCCTCCTAAAAACAAAAATGAATAAAAAAAAAACACAGCTTGTGGATTTATGGAAATACATTTCTTGAAACAGCTCCTTTGCATAATCATTGTCTCTTCATATATTGCCTGTAAAGTACCTCATCTTTTAATTCTAAAATGAAGCATGCTGAAATATGGGAGAAAAGGGTCAATCTCAGGAAGCTGCATGTATGTTATCTTAGCTCTTTTAAAAAAGAATGGTTTATTTGTGCCTGATGTTTGTATCTATTCAGTAATTCATAAAAGCTGATTCTGAATAAGAAATAGGATTAATTTCTTTCTGACCTAACTATTCAAATCCTTTCTGTTATACATACATGTGAGATCTGAAAGGGTTTATAAAGAAAATCCAGGGAAAGAAAAATCTTTAAAGAATGGTCATAGAAAGAAGAGTCTGTTAGGAACTGGCCAGACTATGGAAAACAATAAGGAGGTTCCTTTAAAAACTAAAAATAGAACTACCAGCATATAATCTAGCATCCCACTATTGAGCATATACCCAGAGAAAG
This sequence comes from Bos taurus, assembly GCF_002263795.3. Lineage (NCBI taxonomy): Eukaryota > Metazoa > Chordata > Mammalia > Artiodactyla > Bovidae > Bos > Bos taurus. Next base: position 45,267,030 of record NC_037347.1, read on the forward strand.
TCATAATTCAAAATGACATGTGTACCTTGTGTTCATAGCAGCACTATTTACAATAACCAGGACATGGAAGCAACGTAAAAGTCCATCAATAGAGAAATGGATAAAGAAGATGTGGTAGATATATATAATGGAATATTACTCAGTCATAAAAAGGAAAAAATAGGGGCATTTGTAGAGACATGGATGGTTCTAAAATCTGTCATACAAAGTGAAGAAAATCAGAAAGGAAAACTATATCATATATTAATGTATATAGGTGGAACCTAGAAGAATGATATAGATGAGCCTATTCACAGAGCAAAAATAGAGACTCAGACATAGAGAACAAAAGTATGGATACCAAGAGGGAAAGGAGTGGAACGAGAGGACTGGGAGATTGGGAGTGACACAATAACACTATTGATACTATACACAAAGTAGACAACTGATGGGGACATACTGTATAGCCCAGGGAACTCTGTATACTGTGATGACTTAAATGGGAGGGAAATCCAAAAAGGAGGGGATATATGTATGTGTATGACAGATTCATTTTGTTATGCAGTAGGAGCTAACATAACATTGTAAAGCAACTCTACCGCAATAAAGAATTAGTTAATAAAAATAGAATTGCCCAAACTGGAGAATATCGTACAATAATATAATGGTTAATTTTATGGATCAACCTGACTGAGCCATGAGGTACCCAGACATTATAACATTATTCTGGGTATGCCTTAAAAATGTCTTTAGATGAACTATATATATATATATATATATATATATATATAAAACAAATTGCTGTCCATAATATGGATAGGCCTCATGCAATCACTTGAAAGCCTGAATACGACAAAATGGTAAATCCTCCTGTGACTAACAGGAAATTTCTCCTCTCTGATTGTCATTGAACTGGGGCATTAGATTTTTCTGCCTTCAGATTCAAACTGAAACACTGGCTCTCTCTGAGTCTCAAGGCTGTCAGCCTTCAGATTGGAGCTCCATCATCTCCTCTTCCAGTCTCAGGCTTTTGGATTTAGACTGAAACTATAATCAGCACTACTGGGTCTCTAGCTGGCCAGCTGCAGATCTTGGGATTTGTCAGCTTCCATAATCATATGAGTCAATTCCTTATAATTCTACTTTTACTGTATGTTTCTCTAACTAACTGGAAGTAAATAACTTTAAGGAAAAACAAAGAAACAAAAAATAGCTTTAAAATACAATGCAAAATCAAAAAAAAAATTTACAGTGCTATCTAGTATTTATTGAAATTATTTTTAGACTGTTTTGTTTATATGTAAACTATCAGTTCTGTTTCTCTGGAGAACTCTGATTAATTCAGGTAGAAAGAATGAAGAGAGGATATTTAATAAATAAGTAGTCAATAATATCCAATGCCCTGTTAGATTCAGTTACAAAAAAGAATGATAAAGGTGGTTAGATCAGAGTGACAGGACTTTTAAGTCGTCACTGAGACAAGAGAAGGTGAAAGGATGAAAATAGCAAATGTAGAAAATCCTATTAAAAATTGTTGCTTATCTTCCTTACTAGACTGTATTCTTGGTTACAGAAAACAATCTCCATCCACATCTGTTTTATTTATCACTTTATTCTCAGCAACCAGGGAAATCTTAGCACATATTCAAAAAAATATTTTATAACACTATAATTTCCAACCCAGTGTGCACATATCATTTCATTTGCTCAGTGACAGTGTCAAACAATCTTATTATAATCCATAAAAGAAAATTGAATCTCAGGCAAGCTTAGTTACAAAACTAGTTAATTGTGGATTGTGGATTGATCTCATATTTTCCTTTTTTCTATTTATTAAAATGATTTCACATACAAGTCAACATATTGAGTGATGGATATTTTAAAGTGTATATTCATAAAATCTAGGCATGATAACTCTTAAAAATTTCAGGTGTAGTAAGATACTGATGATAAGATATACTAATGACACCCCACTCCAGTACTCTTGCCTAGAAAATCCCGTGGACGGAGGAGCCTGGGAGCCTGTAGTTCATGGGGTCGCTAAGAGTCGGACACGACTGAGCGACTTCACTTTCACTTTTCACTTTCCTGCATTGGAGAAGGAAATGGCAACCCATTCTAGTGTTCTTGCCTGGAGAATCCCAGGGACGGGGGAGCCTGGTGGGCTGCCGTCTATGGGATCTCGCAGAGTTAGACACGACTGAAGTGACTTAGCAGCAGCAGTAGCTAAATTATGCATATGGAAGTGAAAGTTGCTCAGTCATATCCGACTCTTTGTGACCCCATGGACTCTACAGTCCATGTAATTCTCCAGGCCAGAATACTGCAGTGGCTTTTCCCTTCTCCAGGGGATCTTCCCAACTCAGGGATCAGACCCAGATCTCCCACATTGCAGGTGGATTCTTTACCAGCTGAGCCACAAAGGAAGCCCTAATTATGTGTGTATGTGTATGTGTATATATACGTATGTGTGCATGTGTATATATATTTAAAATATTACCTGTCATTTAACTAAACAAAATGTATAATTGCTGTGTCCCACTTAGTAGATTGGGCTTCCCTGGTAGCTCAGAGGTTAAAGTGTCTGCCTGCAATGCAGGAGACCCAGGTTCGTTCCCTGGGTTGGGAAGATCCCCTGGAGAAGGAAATGGCAACCCACTCCAGTATTCTTGCCTGGAGAATCCCATGGACAGAGGAGCCTGGGAGAAAATTTCTACTGGAAGCAAATGATTGAACAGGGAAAAGAAAAACATAAAAATTCACTCAGAAACATAATGCAAAATTAGTACAAAATATACAATGTTATTTAACATTTACTAAAATTATTGTTATGTTTAAAAACAATTGCTTAGTAAATATAACCAGGTGTAAAGAACAGTGTTCTGGAGAATTTCACCTTTTGTTTTACCATCACACAGTACTTCTATAAAATTGAATCATATATTTGATACGGAATAAAAGTAAATTAAAGCATGCAGAAAGTTATGGCTTCAAAAGTCAGAGAAATGGATTTCAAACCAATGAGTCTTGGCTTTTTTTTATTAAGAAATGATGCTATATAATATTGACTCATTTGAAGAAGTTAAATAAAATAATAATAACAGCAAAAGAAACATTTACTTTCCTTTCTGTAAAACCAGCACTATATTAGAGAGCTCTAAGAAAATAACAAAATATTCTTCATCCACAGATGCTTCCAGACTAATAATAAAGCCAATTAAGCTCAGCAATATTCTTTTCTGTTTCAAGTGGGTGCAATGAATTCTGCTAGGCACTTGGAGTAAAGTAAAAAAGAATGCTATACTTTCTCTACCCTCCAGGAGATCTCAATTTACTGGCAAGGGGGTGGGAGGAAAATAAAGAAGAGAGAACTCTAATGAGTAATGTAGTGAAACAAAGAAATTACAACAGAAGAACAAGGAAGGTGATTTAATTCCAAGACCAATGATTAAAATGTGGAAATATAAAGTGATTACTCTTATACCGGGTCTTGAACAATAAACTGATATTTACCAGGAAGAGATAAGCAGAGTGGCATGAACAGAGGACAGATGCAAGGTTTTCCAAGGGAAATGAGTAGAATGAGGACAAAGAAATGGGAAAGTACATTCTGCAAGCCAGGAGTCATAGACTGTCTACTACATCTTGGGCCTGGTATGTGTGTGTGCAATGTGCATGTGTGTAGCAGTAGTGTGAGTTTAACAACTGTGGTCTAAGATTTTAAAAATATGGTTGAATGACCTGATATGTCTTATTTGCTAAATTCTCTGATATAAATGTCCATGGCGGTCGAGTTACCAAAGTGACATCACTGATACAGAATTGGGGTGAGATGCATTCTGTTGATTCTACATATGAACTGGCTCCAGCTTATTACTGTGTTTCCATTTATGTGTGGTGCTGTTGTTGTTCAGTTGCTAATTCATGTCCAAGTCTTTGTAACCCCATGGACTACAGCATGCCAGGCTTTCTTGTCCTTCACTACCTCCTGAAGTTTGCTCAAACGCATGTCCATTGAGTTGCTACAGGAGCTTTATCATCTTGGCCACTTAGCTAGAAAAATAAGGGAAGTAAAAAAATAAATAAAAGATGTACCACTTTTTATAAAAAGATTTTTTTTTTAGAAGTCCCATTCACATCTATTCGCACCACATAGTCCAAATCTTAGTCACACTGAGTACATAAATGTAAGAGAGACTCTGGAATTTTATGTGTTGTAAAATTGTAACCTGAAATAAAAATCGTTAAAGAGTTATAAAGTAGATCTGTAAATATAGGAGATATGTGAAGGCAATTTGCAGTCTCTGCCAACAGATATTATGGCAGAAAAATAAATTAGAAAATATATCAAGGTCAGAACTAAACATCAACACAGGCAATTTAATACTACTGTATACCTACCACTATCAGATTTTCATGTTTATTACATTTCATGACACTACTTGCCACTATTGGAAAGGATATTTGACTAGCAATATAGAGACTTTGTTAACTTAAATACTCAACTGTCTTATAGGATATAATTAATAAAAAACTAAAGATTCTGAAGATTTTGAAGACTACAAATTCAATGGGTTTCCCTGATAGCTCAGTGGTAAAGAATCTGCCTGCATTGCAGGAGACTCAGGTTTTGATCCCGGGGTTGGGAAGTTTCCCTGGGAATGTAATGGCTACCTGGTACAGTATTCTTGCCTGGGAAATCCTGTGGATTGAGGAGCCTGGCAGGCTAAAATTCATGGGGTCCCAAAAGAGTCAAACACAGTATAGCAATTGATCCACCAAAATCATGTCTATCCATACATAAACTAAAATTTTGTTTTTGCCCCACCAAAATGAAACCAAGAAATGATGTCTAAGATAAAGAGAGTTTGCTCCATTGTTTTCGTATAGCACTTGGCACCTAGAAGGTTGGCTTACAAGTAGAAAGTATTATGGAGATTGTGGAAGTGGAGACAAAGGAGGAGAGAAAATAGGATAGAAAAACAGAAGGAAAGATGGGAATTTCCAACTACACAATGGTGGAATAGAAGCCCATGTGTATTTTTGACTATATAAGAGTAAAATTTTATTTCCAATTAACATTTTACTCAAAGTACTTAACAACTTTTTTGTTGTAAGTGAGCTTTTAAACATACAGTCACTGAAGGTGCTTGAAGAAAATAGAAAAAAAAAAAAAAAAAAGCAAAGTTTAGGTTTCAGTTCGGAGAAGGCAATGGCACCCCACTCCAGTACTCTTGCCTGGAAAACCCCATGGACGGAGGAGCCTGGTAGACTGCAGTCCATGGGGTCGCTAGGAGTCGGACAGGACTCAGCGACTTCACTTTCACTTTTTCACTTTCATGCATTGGAGAAGGAAATGGCAACCCACTCCAGTGTTCTTGCCTGGAGAATTCCAGGGATGGGGGAGCCTGGTGGGCTGCCGTCTATGGGGTCGCACAGAGTCGGACATGACTGAAGGGACTTAGTAGCAGCAGCAGGTTTCAGCTTAGAAAACTTATTCTGGGGGCAAACTGCAGAACTCATGTATCATGAATAAGTCGACGTTGAAGGCAAGTCAACTGGCCAGGAATCTAACCCAACAATTCAACAAGGAAATAATTGGATTCAAATTAAGGTAATAGTATTAGGTGGCACAGTAGTAAAGTAGTAAAGCATCTCCTAATATAAATTTGGAAACACAGAAGACACAGGTTTGATCTCTGGATCAGGAATATCCCCTGCAGAAGGAAATGGAAAATCACTCCAGTATTCTTGCCTGGATAATCCCATGGACAGAGGAGCCAGTTGGGCTATAGTCCATGGGATCCCAGAGAGCCTGACATGACTGAGTGACTTGGCACACACTCACATTATTTCAAGGGCATGAAGTGAAAAATTGTGTCAAGTTGTATCACTAGGATTTGCAAGTAATTACATAAGAGAATTTGAGGAAAATATGTGTAAATTTTCCCTTATAGAATACTGGTTGTTTAACAAGATAGAAAATGCATTGGAAAGAAAATATTTGTGGAAGAAAGAGGTACAGTCAAATTGAGTAATATTTACTGTTAAGTATTAGTTAAACATTACAAATATAGGCATTCTTTAATTTCTGAAGAAATAAATATAGGTATTTATTCAAGTTGGAAAACACCTGCTAGAAGACAATGTTAAAGAAAAATATGTGGCAGAAAAGAGAAGGAGCTAAGACTGGAATTTGAGGTCATCTTCACTGTAAAGATTAACACAGAAAGGAGAGCAGCACATAAATTAGCAAGCAGTATTGAAAGTTACAGGCTTCCCAGGTGGTTCTAGTGGTAAAGAGTCTGCCTGCTAATACAGGAGACACAAGAGACTTGGTTTCTATTCCTGGGTTGAGAAGATCCCCTGGATTAAGAAATGGCAATTTGTTCCAGTACTCTTACCTGGAAAATTCCATGGACAGAGGAGTCTGGTGAGCTGTAATCCATGGAGTTGCAAAAAGAGTCGGACATGACTCAGCACACACACACATTGACAGTTATAGGAACAACTCATCTGCCTAAAATATTAAATTTTGAATGTTCTTCTAATCTGTATCTTTTTTCATAAGAAAATTAAAGACAAATATTAGAGAAAAAAAACACATTAATGACGATTAAGGCCATGAGGGATTTTGATTGCATGCTTCAAACAATGATTCTAGGTTGCAAAGAAAAATCAAAGGTTTAGAGGAAGGACTAGAAACTAGAGGCAGATACCAGAACTGATTACCTGGTTTTCAACAAGAACAGAAGACAGTGCCCATATGGTGGCCCCTATAGTGTTTGCCTCTGCGATAACTCTTCTTCCCTGCCCCTCCTATTCTCCAAAGTACCAGAAAAGGGATTTGTTGCCCTTCTCTGCGACACATGCTTGCCCTGTTATGGGGCTCAGAGAAGGAACTGGGAACACGGGAACCTTGTAGTTCTGAAGGCAGCACTGCCTCCTATACTGCTGCACACAGTGGAGAATTTCACAGAAAGAAAGTGAAGGGGGCAATAGTCAGTGGGGGTATTTCAGGGAAACTATGAATGTTCATGACATGCTAAGGGTTCGTATTGAGCCAGACACTGAACTAAAGAATTAAAATGCATGCCCTGAGATAATTATCACAATCGATGTGGCTTTATTATTCTTAATGTACAGAGTACGACATTAAAGTTCAGAGAGATTAAATACTCTAAGTGACACAATTTATAAATGAAGCAAGAATGAAAACTCAGCAAGTTTAGCTCAATAAATGAATTAGACCAGATTTAGAGCTGTTGTGCTTTAATGCTTCTCTATATTATTAACTTGCCTTGGAAAATTCAGCTAATTAGAGACTGAGATGTAACTAAAAAGAGTTAACAATTATCAGTATTGGGGGTGTGTTATAAAATGTTCTCTCCCAGGTACTTGGAAATAATGGAAATCAGAATTAGCACTCAGACCAAAACAATGAATTGAAAATATAATAACTGAGGGAATAAATAGGACATTAAGTGACACGTCTCTGTTTCCTCAAAATTTTGGTTGAGATCCAGGTGATGCTAAAAGTAAAGAACCCACCTGCCAATGCAGGAGATGTAAAACTGGAGTTCAGGCCCTTGGTTGAGAAGATCCTCTCCAGAGGAGGGCATGGCAACCCACTCCAGCATTCTTGCCTGGAGAATCCCATAGACAGAGGATCCTGATTCATAGGGTCACAAAGAGTCAGACAGGACTGAAGCAGCTTAGCATGCACGTATCTTAAGATTACAAAAGACTGTTCTATACATCTGAGTCTCTTTTGCTGTCTCGCATACAGAGTTATTGTTACCATCTTTCTAAATTCCATATATATGCATTAGTATACTGTATTGGTGTTTTTCTTTCTGGCTTACTTCACTCTGTATAATAGGCTCCAGTTTCATCGGGGGTGGGGGGTGGGGTTCGGGATGGAGAACACATGTATACCTGTGGCAGATTCATGTTGATGTATGGCAAAACCAATACAATATTGTAAAGTAATCAACCTCCAATTAAAATTAATAAATTTATATTAAAAAATATTACAAAAAATACTGGTGCTGCAAGGTCAGGTTATATCCCCATCTATCACTCAATTTGAGAGTATGGAAAAGGAAGCAAGAATATTGAACAAAAAGTTTAAATGGTGGACATTTATTGGGAAAGGGTTGAATCCTAAACATTTTTATTTCCCTCTGTTTATTGGGATGTGAGAATGCCTGTTATCTTCCTCCATACCTCCAATCAAGAAAGGATGATTTAAAAAGAAGTAGTTGGAAAACATGACCTGTGCCCACCATAGATTGTGGGATACATCATCCTATAGGTAAGGAAGCTAATGTGGCCATGTATGAGGACAGAATGCAGAGAGAGCAACCTGACTTCTAGATTTGGATAGCTTTTCTCAAGATTCAGATGGACCTCATGGAAGGTAGCTGAGTTTGATTTACCTTGAAGATACTCTGGCCCATGTGAACAAAGTGCCAAGGTGAATCACATCAGAAAGACTTTCGGGAAGTGTTTGGGAAAGGTGACCAATAAGAAACTGAACCACTTTTATCAGAAAGAAACTCAGTAGAAATTTCTCAGAAAGATCTTCAAATACTCATGGAAAATTCCCATGAAACTGAGCATGAAAAAGTCTCTAGGATCAGATTTTAACCAGACTCTTTATCTTTCCTTCCCTTTGCCTCCTGGTACTATCCAGGATCTGGAGGCTAAAAGTAAAAGAGGAGAAAGAATAAAAATGAAAATGGGATAAATATGCTAATCCTGTTATGTCCCTCCCACTCATAATTGTAGGCACAAAACTAAGTCCTAGTGGAATTATGTGAGTTGTGGGTTTGGGGGTAGAAAAACTGGATGAAGAATTAAGGTTTATATTAGACTTGACTGGGCTCTTCAATTTCTTAGAATGATATGGTGTGTCAGTAAGTGAAGCTGAGAAGAAAAATTAAGGGATATACCTGAGTTTTTGAGTTAGGGAAGGATAATCTGATGGAGCAACTTAAGAATGAGAACAATAAAAACCAATGTTGATTTCTACTGGCTTACTATTCCTGCTCATTCAGTAAATCAGGTTAACACATTAAAGATCATCAGAAAAAGACAAACTGGTTCTTAGTCTGTGAAGTATGACTATAAATAAACTGAATTCATAAACCTATCTAAATGAAGAATGGGCCAGCTATGGGCAATGGGCATGGACATTTCATGGGAAAAAACATTTATTGATGGCATTTTAAAACATTCACCTAAGAAGATGAAAGAGAAATAGAGGATGGGTAGGATAATTAAGCAAATAATTAAATATAAAACTGATCATAATGATATGTCAATATTATTTAAGTGTTTGTCACAGGAGGTACTTTGCTAAACAACATGATGGCATCACTTATTTTAATCCTCTCAAAAGTAATGCAAAAGTAAATATTATTTCCATTGTACAAAACAAGAAACTGAGGCACAGAGAAGTGAGACAGCTGGTCCAAGGTCATAACTAGTTAATGTCATCAGAGATGCCTGCAAAACTATAATAATTAAAAACTCAATTGTTGAAACAAACTACAAGTGTATCATGTCTCAAGAGGCCAGGATAGAGACAGTGAATTTGCCTAAAAAAGGATTTAGTTTGGCCTTTTGGCCAACTGTATTATATCAAGCTAACCTAATTTTTCATTTCACTGAATCTATTACAAATTAAGTCTGATCTCATTAATGTTGTCTAAGTTGAATGCTTTTGGGGGGAAAAGAAATAACTCTATTAAGCCTTAAAGACACAATTAGTGAAATGTATTAGATATGATTATAATATGACGGATTATTTTTATAACCATATCAAGCTTACAGACTCAAATGAATATTGGACTTTACACTATTAACTTTGAAAGAATAAGCTACATTGTAATACAGCTTTTCTTGTTGGAAAAAAAAAATTTTCCCATCTAGTTTTGAATTTAGCTCAGAGAAGTTTTCAAGGCATATCATAAATATCTGTATTTTAGGCAAATTATATTAACAAAATATTATATTACTGACTTTGATAACACAGACTTTTCCCACAATGCCTTTGGCATGTTTCTAGAATCTATTTTGTAACTACAAATATTGAAGGCATTTCTACGTCTCATTTGAAGATATTTTAAAAAGAACTGTTCCTTAGTTTGAATGGCGACAGGATCATCCAAAGAAATGCATAGACTAGTAGGTAATTATCTTGAAAGGACAGTACCCAGATATATTTTTAAAATATCAGTTATGGCATTTGATATTTATAACCTAATGATGTCCTAATTGAATGATTTCATACATACCTATGTATCATGATAAGGGATTGAATAATAGCCTCAATATAGTAATAGCATTAGACCAAGTGATACCACTTTGAGTTTAAATGCCATATCCAAAAATAAACAAAATCTTACCCACTGAAAAGAAAGTATTGTGCACTATTATGTTATCTATAGAATTACATACAATTGCTTTAAATTGCCAGCAATTTGATGAAATATGAAACATTTATCAGCCTTTTGTGAACATCTTATGTTCATTTTAAAAAGAAAGAAAATGACAAGTAGAAAGTTGAATGACAGAAAATCCATGAAACATTTACAGGGTGCTAGTTTAGGTGCTAGATTTGTGGGTGATTTTCCTGGTTGTTTCTTTTCTTTTTTTTTTCCCCATTCAAATCTTTCAACATAGTCTAATATCATGTATTACTAAAATGACAACATAGTAATATTCAACAGCTCAATAAAAATAAGGAGATGTAATTACACAACGCTGTAAAGATGAGGAGTTGGGAGAACTGAGGGCCCCTTAAAAGGTGGCCTCACACAATCTGCCCTCTGACCCCCATGATTCATGTCCTTCCCACATGCAAAATACACTTATTTCCTTTGAAGGTTTTCATATAATATCTGCTTAAAATCCACAATCTTGTTTTTTATATCAGGTTCAGGTATGAATGAGGCTCCCTGAAATATTTCTTGAGTACTTGACCCCTACCTGTGAAAGTGCAATGACAAGTTATCTGTCTTTTCACACACTCAGTAGAAAATTGTGAGGTAGACACAGAAAAATTGTTAAAAGCATTCTTGTTTAAAAATGGAAAGAACTGGAGGGACAAAGGAATCATTGTATCATACTGATTTTGCTGTTTGATTAGACAAATGTTGGATATTTCTTGACTAGGTTGCAATTCTCTGGAAAATTTTCTATCTCCATTACTTTTGTGTCTCCCATTTGGAATCTTAGTACTGCCCTCTGAGTTGCCAATTCTTTTTTTTTTTTTTTTTATAAATTTATTTCAATTGGAGGTTAATTACTTTACAGTATTGTATTGGTTTTGCCATACATCAACATGAATCCGCCACAGGTATACACATGTTCCCCATCCTGAACCCTCCTCCCTCCTCCCTCCCCGTACCATCCCTCTGGGTCATCTTTTCCATTCTTTTAGTTAGTGTTGGCTGCAAAGTAGCAATTTCAGACTCTTTCCTGCCAGTATAATTTAGAGAATCCAAGGGATTTTATTCTATACTGTTTCTGTCTCCCTCAGAAAATGATGGTGATGTTTCTGCATGTGTAACTCTTTTAAGACATTTGTGGATCTTCTGTAAATCTTCCTGGGAACTACTGAATTTGAGAGAAGTCTCATCTTCAGATCTTTTCAACATAAATCTCTAGCTATCTTGACTTTCTTCTGAGACAAAGTGTTCTCCTTCTTCTTAGAAGCTCTACTGTTTGATTGTGAGGACCTAAGATATATAGCTTTAAAATCTTTAGAGGATTTTTGTCTTTGGCTTGATCTTTAGATCATGTCTTTTTTTTGCAGTGCTCTAGATTTGAACTTCGCTTGAAAGTCATTTCTTTATTTTAGTATGAAAAATCATTTGAAGAAGCTGAGGATATTCACAAACATTGGGTCTGGCTCCTTGTTATCTAATAGTTCTTTTTTGAATTTATCTGTCTTGTCTCACATTTTCCAATAGGAAGCAAGAAGTCAGTCAGTACTGACTACTACTAAAGTCAGTAGGCTTTAGTAAAAATATTAGATAGATACATTTTTTTCAGTAGGTGGATTTGTTACACTCCATTCAATTGTATGTCACTGTATAATAAGAACCCCTTTCCTTTGGTTTTAATAAGATACCTATCATTGTTGTGTAAGCCCTTACCAGCAACTTCAAGTCTAAAATTCCATAAGGTCTTCTAACATTTTGAGTTTTTAGTTTCCTGAAAGCTCCTTGTTCAGTCACAAAACCACTTCCATAGTTTAAGTATTTATTATTGCTACTTATTTGTAACAAAAGCATTATTAGTTATTTATTATTACATAATACTTACCATAAAACCTTTGATATCTCACAGTTTCTATGAGATAGAGTCAAGAATCCAGGTGCATCTTCACTGGGTACCATTGCCATAGTTCTCGCATGAGGTTATAGGCAAATTGTTGCCTAGAGCTGTGGTTTCATCTGGAAATTCAATTGCAGAGATGAGTGCTTTTCTGAGTCCCTGTTCATTCATTGTTTATGGTAGGCCTTGTTCCCTTGCCACGTGGGCTTCTTGACTTGCATGCTTCTTAACATGGAATCTGACTTCCCCTATGTTAATAAGCTAAGAAAGTGTAGGACAGAGAGTCCTCAAGTATTTATGGCCAAGTTGGAAGCCACTGTCTAATTCTAAAGTGATATCTCATTCTTTCTACCACAGTCTATCTGTCAGAAGTAAGGTAAAAGTCGTTTCATTTTCAACAAAAAAGAATGGATTAAAGCCTTCTTAGAGCTTGACTACCATTTGAAACCTCCCATCTAATTAATTCACTTGTACTTCATGTGTGGGAAACATATCCTGAATCACTTTAAAGCAGTTCATAAACACTTGAGCTTGTCCCCAGAAACAGCTAAGAAAAATTTCAATCTATGCCATTAATTTATACCATAAACAAGTCATCAACATACTTTATCAAAATAGAAGATACAAGTAGAAAACTCAAAACCAGCTTATAAGAATTTGTTGATAGCATGTTATGTCAAATACAGTTTTTAATGATTAAAATTTTTAACATCAATTATGTTGGGCTTTTGCATAATTAAATGAGCTAATGGATGAAGCACAGTTGGAATCAAGATTGCTGGGAGAAATATCAGTAACCTTATAAATGCAGATGATTCCACCCTCAGAAAGCAAAGAGGAACTGAAGAGCCTCTTGATGAAAGTGAAAAAGGAAAGTGAAAAAGTTGGCTTAAATGCCACATTCAAAACAACTAAGATTATGGCATCTGGTCCCATCACTTCGTGGCAAACAAATGGGAAAACAAAGGAAAAAGTGACAGATTTTATTTTCTTGGGCTCCAAAATCACTGCAGATGGTGACTGCAGCCATGAAGTTAAAAGACGGTTGCTCCTTGGAAGAAAAGCTATGACAAACCTAGACAGCATATTAAAAAGCAGAGATACTACTTTGCCAACAAAGGTCTGTCTAGTTAAAGCTATGGTTTTTCCAGTAGTCATGTATGGATGTGAGAGCTGGATCATAAAGAAAGCTGAGTGCTGAAGAACTTTGGCCACATGATTTGACGAACCAACTTATTGGAAAAGCCTCTAATGCTGGGAAAGATTGGAGGCAGGAGGAGAAGGGGTTGACAGAGGATGGGATGGTTGGATGGCATCACCAACTCAATGGATATGAGTTTGAGCAAGCTCCGGGAATTGGTGATGGACAGGGAAGCCTGGTGTGCTCCAGCCCATGGCATTGCAAAGAGTTCTATATGACTGAGCAAATAAATTGAACTGAACTGAATAAATACTAATCATATATATTACTATTATTATCATTTTTAGTAATTATTATAATTAATGAATAAATATGTGTTGTTTTTAAAAATACTAAGAGCCTTTTAAAATATTTGTTAAATAAGTACATTTAGTCTTTTTTAATAGATTTTTAATTGTCCTGCAAGTGAAGGTTGCAGAATAGATGCTATTTAGGTCATATTTGAACAGATATTATCTTTTGCAATTTAAAGCCAGCACATATCTATGACTTATGCCTGAATTTTTCAAACACATGTAAAGAACAATCTACTTTGTGAATTCACGTGATGAACTCATAACCTAAGTTTAAAAAGGACAATGAAGCATAAAACACATTGTGTAAATATAGAAAACCATACATATTCCAGGTACATAGCTTGCTGAATTTTCATACACTATTGACATAAGCTGTACACACATTTAGAAAACATTATCTCTAATCCAGAAATTCTTAAGTTCCTTCGTAGTCTCACAAAGGAACACACTCCCACAAAACTACTCTCTCTTTGTGAACACACTCTCACAAATTCTCACACTCCCACAACAGTAACCTACTGCTTACACTTCTTATTTCTTAAACTGTAGACTTATTTTGCTACTTTTGAACTTTGTATAAGTTTATTCACTTTGGTGAGCTTCCCTGGTAGCTCAGATGGTAAAGAATTTGCCTGCAAAATAGGATTCCCGGGTTTGATCTCTGGGTCGGGAAGACCCAGACTTTTTGTATATATACCAGATGTGGAATCGTTGCTTGAGATAGGGTTACAGAATGAGCAAGGAGCCCTCATGAAGAGGATTAATAATTTGTTAAGGGCTTCCCAGGTGTCAGAGTGGGAAAGAATCTGTGGGTGCCAATCCAGGGGACACAAGAGGCAAGAGACACCATTTCGATCCCTGGGGTGGAAGATCCCCTGGAGTAGGAAATGGCAACCCACTCAGGTATTCTTGCCTGTATAATCCCATGGACAGAGGAGCCTGGTGGGCTACAGTCCATGGGGTAGCATAGAGACTGATGCGACTAAGCACAGCCAGATGAAAGAAGAATCCAGAAAGGTAGATAGCTCTCTATCTACCATGTGAGGCTACAACAAAAAGTCAGCTGCCTGCAGCCCAGTAAATATCTCTCCCCAGAATTTAACCATGCTTGTACCTTGATCTTAATATTCTGTCTCACTTTATGTTATTTTGTTATAACAGCTCAAACTATGGCAATCAACTGCAGTTTTATATTTTATTAACTTTAGTTTTGGAGAAGGCAATGGCACCCAACTCCAGTACTCTTGCCTGGAAAATCCCATAGACGGAGGAGCCTGGTGGGCTGCAGTCCATGGGGTTGCTAGGAGTTGGACACAACTGAGCGATTTCACTTTCACTTTTCACTTTCATGCATTGGAGAAGGAAACTGCAACCCACTCCAGTGTTCTTGCCTGGAGAATCCCAGGGACGGGGGAGCCTGGTGGGTTGCCATCTATGGGGTTGCATAGAGTCGGCATGACTGAAGTGACTTAGCAGCAGCAGAAGCAACTTTATTTTACTGAAAATTTATTTATATCTTATAATGGATTTAATTTGTATAAGATACAGGTCCAGTGTCTTGATGGAAGGATTTCCAAAGAATGTGAATATCTTTAACTTGCTAGAGAGAAATAGAAATAAAGACTAAAGAATAATATCTTAATCATACAATGGTATGAGAATATTTAATGAAGTTTATTTTAGATGGTACAAAAAGAACATAAAATAAATGTTTTTACATTATGTTTATATAATACATTAATTTTTTTGCAATAAACACTATTCATTGGACACATAAGTGTGAAAGGGGAAATTAACAATAACACAATAATAGTGGGAGACTTTAATACCCCACTCACACCTATGGATAGATCAACTAAACAGAAAATTAACAAAGAAACACAAACTTTAAAGGATACAATAAACCAGTTAGACCTAACTGATATCTATAGGACATTTCACCCCAAAACAATGAAATTCAACTTTTTCTCAAGTGCACATGGAACCTTCTCCAGGGTAGATCACATCCTGGGCCATAAATCCAGCCTTGGTAAATTATTTAAAAAAAAAAAAAAAAGAAAGAAATAATTCCAAGCATCTTTTCTGACCACAATGCAATAAGATTAGATCTCAATTACAGGAGAAAAAATATTAAAAATTCCAACATATAGAGGTTGAACAACACATTGCTGAATAACCAACAAATCACAGAAGAAATAAAAATATGCATAGAAATGAATGAAAATGAAAACACAACATCCCAAAACCCTTGGGATACTGTAAAAGCAGTGCTAAAGAGAAAGTTCATAGCAATATAGGCATACCTCAAGAAACAAGAAAAAAGTCAAATAAATAACCTAACTCTACACCTAAAGCAACTAGAAAAGGAAGAAATGAAGAACCCCAGTGTTAGTAGAAGGAAAGAAATCTTAAAAATTAGGGCAGAAATAAATGCAAAAGAAACAAAGGAGACCATAGCAAAAATCAACAAAGCCAAAAGCTGATTCTTTGAAAGGATAAATAAAATTGACAAACCATTAGCCAGACTCATCAAGAAACAAAGGGGGATAAATCAAATCAATAAAACTAGAAATGAAAATGGAGAGATCACAACAGACATCGCACAAATACAAAGTATCATAAGAGACTACTATCAGCAATTATATGCCAATAAAATGGACAACATGGAAGAAATGGACAAATTCTTAGAAAAGTACAACTTTCCAAAACTGGACCAGGAAGAAATAGAAAATCTTAACAGACACATCACAAGCACGGAAATTGAAATTGTAATCAGAAATCTTCCAGCAAACAAAAGCCCAGGTCCAGCGGCTTCACAGCTGAATTCCACCAAAAATTTAGAGAAGAGCTGACACCTATCTTACTCAAACTCTTCCAGAAAATTGCAGAGGAAGGTAAACTTCCAAACTCATTCTATGAGGCCACCATCACCCTAATACCAAACCTGACAAAGATGCCACAAAAAAAGAAAACTACAGGCCAATATCATTGATGAACATAGATGCAAAAATCCTTAATAAAAGTCTAGCAATCAGAATCCAACAACACATTAAAAAGATCATACACCATGACTAAGTGGGCTTTATCCCAGGGATGAAAGGATTCTTCAATATCCGCAAATCAATGTAATACACCACATTAACAAATTGAAAAATAAAAACCATATGATTATCTCAATAGATGCAGAGAAAGCCTTTGACAAAATTTCAACATCCATTTATGGCAAAAACTCTCCAGAAAGCAGGAATAGAAGGAAAATACCTCAACATAATAAAAGCTATATATGACAAACCAACAGCAAACATTATCCTCAATGGTGAAAAATTGAAAGTATTTCCTCTAAAGTCAGGAACAAGACAAGGGTGCCCACTTTCACCATTACTATTCAACATAATTTTGGAAGTTTTGGCCACAACAATCAGAGCAGAAAAAGAAATAAAAAGAATCCAAATTGGAAAAGAAGAAGTAAAACTCTCACTGTTTGCAGATGACATGATCCTCTACATAGAAAACCCTAAAGACTCCACCAGAAAATTACTAGAGCTAATCAATGAATAGTAAAGTTGCAGGATATAAAATCAACACACAGAAATCCCTTGCATTCCTGTACACTAATAATGAGAAAATAGAAAGAGAAATTAAGGAAACAATTCCATTCACCATTGCAACGGAAAGAATAAAATACTTAGGAATATATCTACCTAAAGAAACTAAAGACCTATATACAGAAAACTATAAAACAATGATGAAAGAAATCAAAGAGGGCACTAATAGACAGGGAAATATACCATGTTCATGGATTGGAAGAATCAATATAGTGAAAATGAGTATACTACCCAAAGCAATCTATAGATTCAATGCAATCTCTATCAAGCTACCAATGGTATTTTTCACAGAGCTAGAACAAATAATTTCACAATTTGTATGGAAATAAAAAACCTCAAATACCCAAAGCAATCTTGAGAAAGAAGGATGGAACTAGAGGAATCAAGCTTCCTGACTTCAGACTCTACTACAAAGCCACAGTCATCAAGACAGTATGGTACTGGCAAAAAGACAGAAATATAGATCAAAGGAACAAAATAGAAAGCCCAGAGATAAACCCATGCACCTATGGTCACCTTATCTTTGACAAAGGAGTCAAGGATATACCATGGAGAAAAGACAATCTCTTTAACAAGTGATGCTGGGAAAACTGGTCAACCACTTGTAAAAGAATGAAACTAGAACACTTTCTAACACCATACACAAAAATAAACCCAAAATGGATTAAAGATCTAAACATAAGACCAGAAACTATAAAACTCCTAGAGGAGAGCATAGGCAAAACACGCTCCAACATACATCACAGCAGGATCCTCTATGACCACCTCCCAAAATATTGGAAATAAAAGCAAAAATAAACAAATGGGACCTAATTAAAATTAAAAGCTTCTGCACAACAAAGGAAATTATAAGCAGGGTGAAAAGACAGCCTTCAGAATGGGAGAAAATAATAGCAAATGAAGCAACTGACAAACAACTTATCTCAAAAATATACAATCAACTCCTGCAGCTCAATTCCAGAAAAATAAATGACCCAATCAAAAAATGGGCCAAAGAACTAAACAGACATTTCTCCAAAGAAGACATATAGATGGCAAACAAACACATGAAAAGATGCTCAACATTATTCATTAACAGAGAAATGCAAATCAAACCACAATGAGGTACCATTTCACGCCAGTCAGAATGGCTGCAATCCAAAAGTCTACAAATAATAAATGCTGGAGAGGGTGTACAGAAAAGGGAACCCTCTTACACTGTTGGTGGGAATGCAAACTAGTACAGCCTCTATGGAGAACAGTGTGGAGATTCCTTAAAAAACTGGAAATAGAACTGCCTTATGATCCAGTAATCCCACTGCTGGGCATACACACTGAGGAAACCAGAATTGAAAGAGACATGTGTACCCCAATGTTCATTGCAGCACTATTTATAATAGCCAGGACACAGAAGCAACCTAGATGTCCATCAGCAGATGAATGGATAAGAAAGCTGTGGTACATATATACAATGGAGTATTACTCAGCCATTAAAAGGAATGCATTTGAATCAGTTCTAATGAGGTGAATGAAACTGGAGCCTATTATACAGAGTGAAGTAAGCCAGAAAGAAAAACACCAATAGGGTATACTAACGCATATATATGGAATTTAGAAAGATGGTAACCACAGCCCTGTATCAGATCAGATCAGATCAGTAGCTCAGTTGTGTTCGACTCTGCGACCCCATGAATCGCAGCACGCCAGGCTTCCCTGTCCATCACCAACTCCCGGAGTTCACCCAGACTCACGTCCATCGAATCAGTGATGCCATCCAGCCATCTCATCCTATGTCGTCCCCTTCTCCTCCTGCCCCCAGTCCCTCCCAGCATCACAGTCTTTTCCAATGAGTCAACTCTTCGCATGAGGTGGCCAAAGTATTGGCGTTTAAGCTTTAGCATCATTCCTTCTAAAGAAATCCCAGGGCTGATCTCCTTCAGAATGGACTGGTTGGATCTCCTTGCAGTCCAAGGGACTCTCAAGAGTCTTCTCCAACGCCACAGTTCAAAAGCATCAATTCGTCAGTGCTCAGCCTTCTTCACAGTCCAACTCTCACATCCATACATGACCACAGGAAAAAACCATAGTCTTGACTAAACGGACCTTTGTTGGCAAAGTAATGTCTCTGCTTTTGAAATATGCTCTCTAGGTTGGTCATAACTTTCCTTCCAAGGAGTAAGCGTCTTTTATTTTCATGGCTGCAGTCACCATCTGTAGTGATTTTGGAGCCCTGAAAAATAAAGTCTGACACTGTTTCCCCATCTAGTTCCCATGAAGTGGTGGGACTGGATACCATGATCTTCGTTTTCTGAATGTTAAACTTTAAGCCAACTTTTTCCCTCTCCACTTTCACTTTCATCAAGAGGCTTTTTAGTTCCTCTTCACTTTCTGCCATAAGGGTGGTGTCATCTGCATATCTGAGGTTATTGATATTTCTCCTGGCAATATTGATTCCAGCTTGTGTTTCTTTCAGTCCAGTGTTTCTCATGATGTACTCAGCATATAAGTTAAATAAACAGTGTGACAAAATACAGCCTTGACAAACCCTTTTCCTATTTGGAACCAGTCTGTTGTTCCATGTCCAGTTCTAACTGTTGCTTCCTGACCTGCATACAAATTTCTCAAGAGGCAGATGAGGTGGTCTGGTATTCCCATCTCCTGAAGAATCTTCCACAGTTTATTATGATCCACATAGTCAAAGGCTTTGGCATAGTCAATAAAGCAGAAATAGATGTTTTTCTGGAACTCTCTTGCTTTATCTGTGATCCAGTGAATGTTGGCAATTTGATCTCTGGTTCCTCTGCCTTTTCTAAAACCAGCTTTAACATCAGGAATTTCACGGTTCACATATTGCTGAAGCCTGGCTTGGAGAATTTCGACATTACTTTACTAGCATGTGAGATGAGTGCAATTGTGCGGTAGTTTGACGCGAGACAGCAAAAGAGACACAGATGTATAGAACAGTCTTTTGGACTCTGTGTGGGGGGCGGGGGTGCATTATTTGGGAGAATGACATTAAATCATGTATAATGTCATGGAGGAGCTTGGAAGGCTGGGGTCCATGTGGTCGCTAAGAGTCAGACATGACTGAGCGACTTCACTTTCTCTTTTCACTTTCATGCATTGGAGAAGGAAATGGCAACCCACTCCAGTATTCTTGCCTGGAGAATCCCAGGGACAGGGGAGCCTCCTGGGCTCCCATCTATGGGGTCGCACAGAGTTGGACACGACTGAAGCGACTTAGCAGCAGCAGTAGCAGCA
This sequence comes from Bos taurus, assembly GCF_002263795.3. Lineage (NCBI taxonomy): Eukaryota > Metazoa > Chordata > Mammalia > Artiodactyla > Bovidae > Bos > Bos taurus. The sequence continues at coordinate 45,287,702 of NC_037347.1, forward strand.
GCAGCAATATCATATAAGAAACGAATCGCCAGTCCAGGTTTGATGCAGGATACAGGAAGCTTGGGGCTGGTGCACTGGGATGACCCAGAGGGATGGTATGGGGAGGAAGTTGGGAGGGGTTCAGGATGAGGAACACGTGTACACCCGTGCCGGATGAGAGTTGATGTATGCCAAAACCAATACAATAAAAAAAAAAAAAATTGCAGTGATTGCCAGAGATACAGGAAAAGTGGGGTGAAATAAATAGATGGTGCACAGATTTTTAGGGCATTAACATTATCTCATATGATACTGTCATGGTAGATACATAACATGAAACATTTTCCAAGGCTAACACAATTATACAACACAAAGAGGGAGCCTTAACATAAACTGTGGGCCTTTTCGTTGATAATATCGTGTTAACGTTAGTGCATTCATTGCAACAAATATATAACACTAATGCAAGGAAAAAAAAAAAACAAAACTGGAGTGGGTTTCCATTTCCTCCTCCAGGGCCCAGGGATCTTCCTGACCCAGGGATCAAACCTAAGTCTTTTATGTCTCCTGCTTTGTCAGGGGGGGTTCTTTACCACTAAAGCCACCTGGGAAATCTATCAAAACATACCAAGCCCAAACATTTAATTCTCCAATACACATAGAAATGATCACTGCAAAGTATAAATTCACCATTAAATGTATTTGTAAATAGTAAAACAAGTTGCAAATTTTATAGGGAACAAGATCTGTAGATTTATTACTCAGAGATTTCCTGAATTCTTGAACTTAAGACATATCTAAGCCATTTATGAAATTAAGAATGTTGAGATTTATAACTTACTTGCACCATTCTAACACTACAAAAAAAAAAAAAAAAGCTTTGAATTACTCATTTGGGAATTAGACTAATTACCCAGTGTATTAATGTATGATAACAATGAATAAATTGTGAAGCTCTGAATCAAAATTAGCTTCAGATTCCACTTCAAAAATTTGATCTTAGATTCTGAAATTTCTTTAATTAAAGCATATCACATTTGAACTGCCTACTCTCATTAGAAAAGACATAAATACAAAGAATATCACTATGAGGAAATCAGTCATTATACTAATTAAATCACACCATTAAAACATTGAAAATATTAGCTTATAAAATAAACGTGGATTTCATGAAAATTTATATAATCATATAAGTATAATGGATTTTCTATGCTAAATAACCATTTGAAGTAAAAGTAAAGAAAGAAATATGATGATATAAAACTTACCTATATAAAGTTTAGAACATCTTAATATACATATCTAATTGCACTTGATGCTAAATCTAACCAAAATATGTAGAGTCCAAAATGAACTGTCAAAAATATTTGACAAAATAGTCCACAAATATGGGCAGGTTGAGGAGAAAGGTATAGAGGTATTGCAGTCTTTACCAGTGACTTATACAAAGCCTACAGAAAATTATTTGCAGAATCAGACACAGCTGAGCACACATGGACACACACACATATGCAGACAATTCAAATATGTTGTTATAGAAAAAAATAGCTTTGTTTCTTTCCTTCTATTTCAAAATCAAAGTCTAATGATGTATATTTTAAAGTAATTTTATTTTATTTTTTTTGCTGACCAGAGATTGAAACTATACCCTCCTGTTGTGGAAACATGTGGTCTTAACCACTGGACCACCAAGGAAGCCCCAGTATAAATGTCTTTTGATTGAAGAATACAAAGCTAATCAATAGTCATCTGATATTGTACATAACTCATTTCAGGTCAATTTGGTAAGTGCTCAAATTGTGGCTTTGAAATACATCATATCAGCCTACCAAGAAAAGTAACTCTTCCAGGCTGCTTAAAGGTTATTATGGGGCATATAGCACTGTGGATTGCTTGTTCAATGCCCATCTTCTACCCTTAGAGCATATTTTATGTCTATTGGCCGTATCCTATCATGTTTTTTCATCTTTTATTGTTAAAAATTTGCAAAGAAAGCTACATTTAAACCAAGTCAGTTGAACTCAGGCAAATTAGTAAGATTGGTTTTAATGGTTATACTTTTCCAAGGAAATTTATTTTAGATGAAATAGTAGTGTTTTTTTTTTAATTTATGAAGTCAATTTCTTTGATTCTAAGGTATCATATTCCTCCTTCAAATATATTGCTGCTGCTCCTAAGTCGCTTCAGTCGTGTCCGACTCTGTGCGACCCCATAGGCAGCAGCCCACCAGGCTCCCCCGTCCCTGGGATTCTCCAGGCAAGAACACTGGATTGGGTTGCCATTTCCTTCTCCAATGCATGAAAGGGAAAAGGGAAAGTGACACGACTCTTAGCGACCCCATGGACTGCAGCCTACTAGACTCCTCCGTCCATGGGATTTTCTAGGCAAGAGTACTGGAGTGGGGTGCCTGTGCCTTCAAATATATTAATGAACCTTTAATTGTCTATGCTTAAATTCAGCTAATAAACTTAATCTTAAGTAGCTTAAATTGTTCAAATGATTCTATAAGTTTATAATAGTATTTTCTTGGTAATATAGAAAAAATAAAAAGTTATATAATATGGCTCTTTTTCTTAAAACATTTTCATACTTTTGAAAATTAAGACAAAAATACTAAAATAAAATATGTGAAAATATATTAAAATATTTACATTGTCCTTGATATTGTTGGTTGTGGTAACATTATGATAACTAACATGAACTGACTTTGAAAAATAAGTGTTGGCAACATAAATAGGAGAAGAATCATGGAGAAGAATCATTTTAATTATAGGAAGAGCTATGAGAGAGTTCCAATGAATATCTACCCTGAATATTCATTGGAAGGACTGATGCTGAAGCTGAAGCTTCAATATTTTGGCCACTTGATGCAAAGAGCTGACTTATTGGAAAAGACCCTGATCCTGAGAAAGGTTGAGGGCAGAAAGAGAAGGCGGTGACAGAGGATGAGATGGTTGGATGGCATCACTGACTCAACAGACATGACTCTGAGCAAACTCCAGAAGATAGTGAAGGACAAGGAAGCCTGATATGCTGCAATCCACCATGCCACAAAGAGCTGGATGTGATAGCGACTGAACAACAAAAATACGAGGGAGTTAACTAAAAATGTGATTTGAGCATAAACAAGGTTAACAAAATGTGAATTTATATATTTATACATTATAGCTCAGTTGGTAAAGAATCCGCCTGCAATGCAGGAGAACTCAATTCTATTTCTGGGTCCGGTAGATCTGCTGGAGAAGGGATAGGCTACCCACTCCAATATTCTTGGGCTTCCCTTATGGCTCAGTTGGTAAAGAATTTGCCTGCAATGTGGGAGATTTGGGTTCGATCCCTGGATTGGGAGGATCCGCTGGAGAAGGGAAAGGCTATCCACTCCTGTATTCAGGCCTGGAGAATTCCATGGGCTGTATAGTCCATGGGGTTGCAAGGAGTTGGACACAACTGAAAGACTTTCACTTTCACACATTTATACATAGCATATATAACATATTATATAATGTGTATATGTAACATGCATTATGAAATATATATGTATATATATAAATATATATGAAATGTTAAGTCACTCAGTCCTGTCTGACTCTTTACACCTGATGGATTGTAATCCAGCAGGCTCCTCTCTCCATGGAATTCTCCAGGCAAGAATATTGGAGTGGGTAGCCATTCCCTTCTCCAGGGGATCTTCCTGACCCAGGGATCAAACCCAGGTCTCCTACATTGTAGGAAGATTTTTTAATGTCTGAGCCATCAGGGAAGTTTTATATAAATATAAATATATATATATATATATATATATAAATATAAAAACAAAGTGGGAAGATTCTTGTAATTTAAAATAAAGAATGTAAATGACTTTAACCCCTAGATTTCAAGAATCTATTTGAACCATTAAATATTCTGAATATGGATTATAACTATAAATTTCAGTGTATAGCAAGCCAATGAATATATTGAAGGGGAAAAAGAAAGAAACAGAAAAGATTTCCAGCACTCAAACTATACCCTCAAGTGTACATATGTACATGTATTACACACTTTTTAAAATCTATAATGCATTCTGGTTTAAAATAGATAGAGACAAGATGAAAATACAATGAGATCCAACCAGTTAAGAGAATTGTTTTAATCATACATCTTGTTTCTCAGTTTCCAACTATATATGTGTGTGTAAAAGAAAGTTACCATTGGTTTTAACTACATTGCACCCAAGATATACTAGTAGTTTTAAGTGTATTGTTAGAAGCAGAAAATTACTTTAAAGCCAAGTTTTCTTCTATAACTCTAACTTATAACATGAATAATCTCTCTTACTTATGCAGATACAAGTATAAGGAGCTTATTGCCTTAGAAATGGGGAAGAAAATGATCCACTTGAGGGTACTCTGGAGGAAAGGAGCTTCCCAGGTGGCACAATGATAAAGAATCTGTCTGTCCCGATGCATGAGAACCAGGTTCGACCCCTAGGTGGGAAGATCCCCTGGAGAAGGGAATGGCAACCCACTCCAGTATTCTTACCTGGAAAATTCCATGGACAGGAGGGCCTGGCTGGCTATAGTCCAGGGAGCAGGAAAGAATTATACATGACTGAGTGACTGAGCATGAGCAGGCATGCTTGCTAGAGAAGAGACTCACCAGCTCCATGTTCCTACATACCAGAGCCAATTGATAGTGGGAGATCTGGAGATCTGGATGAAAATAAGTGTGGAAAAATATTCCCTTTCTCTCTTGACTTTTAATTTGGTGTCTTGTGGGACACAAATGTAAAAAACAGAAACAAAAAGGAAGTTTCCCTGGTGACTCAGATGGTTAAGAATCTTCCTACCGTTCAGGAAACCCAATTTCTGTCCCTGGATTGGGAAAATTGCCTGGAAGAGGATATGCAACACACTCCAGTAATTCTTGCCTGGAGAATTACATGAACAGAGGTGCCTGGCACAAAAACAATGGGGAAAGGGCCAGACTGTCTTTAAATTGCAGTCTCTCACGATGATTTTAGGATCCCAAGCATTATCTGATGTGAAAACCTTTCCTAGATGCCTGAATTAAGGAAGCTACCCAAGATCACATAAGAAGAAAATGGCATAGCAGAAACTGAGCCCCACAGCAAGACTCTGGAACCCTAGTTTGAACTAGATGTTTGCACCCTACAAAGCTTCATCAGAAATAGCTATGGTGGAGTACTCTCCAAGCTTCCTTCAAGGCATATGCATTACCAGTCCCTGGTCAAAAAGTGTAGTCTTTTTTTCTTTCTTTTTTTTTTTTTTCCTGCATCACCAGTCATAATGATAATGCTCTCCCAACTCAAAAGACATATATCTGAGTTCCAGCACAATGAAAAAAAAAGAAATAATAATAAGACTTAACACTATTTTTTCTGAAAACCGAATAAGTTTTAGGGTTTCCTGGAATTGTCAAAAAAGGGAGGACCATTTAATTTGGATGTTATTTATTATTCTAGTTTTAAGTAAAAGAAAAATGAACAATTAGTAAATCAGTCTTTCTTGTGAAAACAGATATAGTGGTTGAATTGTGGCCCATGATATATATGCCCAAATCCCAAAACTCCTAGAAGCTGTGAATTTGATCAGATTTGAAAAGAGGAAGAAGTTAACTAAATTACAGATCTTAAGATGACATCATCCTGGATTTAGAGTTCAGTTCAGACAATTCAGTCATGTCCAACTCTTTATGACCCTATGTACTACAGCATGCCAGCCTTCCCTGTCCATCACCAACTCTTGGGGCTTGCTCAAAATCATATCCATAGAGTCAGACTTAGAGTGAGCTAAACCGAGTAGCCTTCCTCAGTGTTCAATGAAAAGAAATAGAGGGAAACAATAGAAAGGGAAACACTATGGATCTCTTCAAGAAAATTAGAGAAACCAAGGGAACATTTCATGCAAAGATGGGCACAATAAAGGACAGAAATGGTATGGACCTAACAGAAGCAGAAGATATTAAGAAGAAGAGGTGGCAAGAATACACAGAAGAACTATGCAAAAAAAGATCTTCATGACCAAGATAATCACAATGATGTGATCACTCACCTAGAGCCAGACATCCTGGAATGTGAAGTCAAGTGAGCCTTAGAAAGCATCACTATGAACAAAGCTAGTGGAGGTGATGGAATTCCAGTTGAGCTATTTCAAATCCTGAAAGATGATGCTGTGAAAGTGCTGCATTCAATATGCCAGCAAATTTGGAAAACTCAGCAGTGGCCACAGGACTGGAAAAGGTCAGTTTTCCTCCCAGTGCCAAAGAAAGACAATGGGAAGAATACTCAAACTACCACACAATTGCACTCATCTCACATGCTAGCAAAATTCTACAAGCCAGGCTTCAAGAGTATGTGAAACATGAACCTCCAGATGTTCAAGCTTGATTTAGAAAATACAGAGGAACCAGAGATAAAATTGCCAACATCTGTTGGATCATTGAAACAGCACGAGAGTTCCAGAAAAACATCTACTTCTGCTTTATTGTCTATGCCAAAGCCTTTGACTGTGTGGATCACAAAAAATTGTGGAAAATTCTTCAAGAGATGGGAACACCAAACCACCTGACCTACCTCCTGAGAAATCTGTATGCAGATGAGGAAGCAACACTTAGAACTGGGCATGAAACAACAGACTGGTTCCAAATTGGGAAAGGAGTACGTCAAGGTTGTATATTGTCACCCTGCTTATTTAACTTATATGCAGAATCCCATGGATGGAGGGGCCTGGTGGGCTGCAGTCCATGGGGTCGCTAGGAGTCAGACACAACTGAGCGATTTCACTTTCACTTTTCACTTCATGCATTGGAGAAGGAAATGGCAACCCACTCCAGTGTTCTTGCCTGGAGAATCCCAGGGATGGGGGAGCCTGGTGGGCTGCTGTCTCTGGGTTGCACAGAGTCGGACACGACTGAAGCGACATAGCAGCAGCAGCAGCAGAGTACATCGTGAGAAATTCTGGGCTGGATGAAGCACAAGCTGGAATCAAGATTGCCGGGAGAAATATCAATAATCTCAGATATGCAGATGACACCACCCTTATGGGAGAAGGGAAGAAGAACTAAAGAGCCTCTTGATGAAAGTGAAAGAGGAGAGTGAAAACATTGACTTAAAGCTCAATATACAGAAACTAAGATTATGGCATCTGGTCTCGTCACTTCATGGCAAATAGATGGGGAAACAGTGGAGACAGTGACTTTAATTAATCAGACTTTAATTTTGGGGGCTCCGAAATCATTGTAGATGGTGACTGCAGCCATGAAATTAAAAGACGCTTGCTCCTTGGAAGAAAAGCTATGACCAAACTAGATAGCTTCTTAAAAAGCAGAGACATTTCTTTGCCAACATGTAGTTAAAGCTATGGTTTTTCAGTAGTCATGTATGGATGTAAAGTTGGACTATAAAGAAAGCTGAGTGCCAAAGACTTGATGCTTTTGAGCTGATGCTCTTGAAGAAGACTCTTGAGAGTCCCTTGGACTGCAAGGAGATCCAACCAGTCCACCCTAAAGGAAATCGGTCCTGAATCTTCATTGCAAGGACTGATGTTGATGCTGAAACTCCAATACTTTGGCCACCTCACGTGAAGAGTTGGTTCATTTGAAATGATCCTGATTCTGGGAAAGATTGAAGGCAGGAGGAGAAGGGTCAACAGAGGATAAGATGGTTGGATGGCCTTACCAACTCAATGGACATGGGTTTAAGTAAACTCCGGGAGTTGGTGATGGACAGGGAGGCCTGGCATGCTGCAGTCCATGAGGTCACCAAGAGTTGGACATGACTGAGCGACTGAACTGAACTGAAACCAAATAGGGCTTCCCAGGTGGCGCAAGTATCCTTATGAGAGACACACAGAGTATAAGATCCATGGAAGACAGGAAAGAAATTGAATTTGCTCACAATCCATAGGAACACCTGGTGTCACTGCCTAAAAGAAGTAAGGAGGTGATTCTCCCCCGATGTACCTTGATTTCAGTCTCTGACCTAACAAGCAGTGAGAAAATTCATCTATTCTCTTAGGCCACCCAGTCTGTAGTAATTTTTATAGCAACACTGGGAACATAGCACAACAGGATTAAATAAGAATCATCCATTCTTGATCTTTCTAATATTGATTATAATACTGAAATAAGGGAAATTCTGATCTTGTTGACTTTTAATTTCTCAAATGTAATGTAAGGGAAACATTTCAGAGTCCTTTGGCAATATGTCTTTGTACTGTGTGTAACTGTATCAATAGCTTGGATTCTATTTGTTATACAGAAGATGTCAAATATTGATAAGAAACATAATTTCAAAAAACAGAATAAATTTTGTATTTGAGTTTATGGTTATTATAGTTTCCTTCTGACTCTTGTTTATTTTGGATAGGTTCAGTTCATTCACTCAGTTGTGTCCGACTCTTTGCAACCCCATGAACTGCAGCATGCTAGGCCTCCCTGTCCATCACCGACTCCCAGAGCCTACCCAAAGTCATGTCCATTGAGTTCGTGATGCCATCCATCCATCTCATCCCCTGTTGTCCCCTTATCCTCCTGCCCTTGATCTTTCCCAGCATCAGGATCCTTTCAAATGCGTCAGCTCTTCATATCAGGTTGCCAAAGTATTGGAGTTTCAGCTTCAACATCAGTCCTTCTGATGAAAATCCAGGACCAGTCTCCTGTAGGATGAAATGGTTGGATCTCCTTGCAGTCCAAGGGACTCTCAAGAGTCTTCTAGAACACCACAGTTCAAAAGCATCAATTCTTCTGTGCTCAGCTTTCTTTTTTTTCTTTTTTTTAATAGTCCAACGCTCACATCCATACATGACCACTGGAAAAACCATAGCCTTGACTAGACAGACCTTTATTGGCAGTAATGTCTCTGTTTTTTAATATGCTATCTAGTTTGGTCATAACTTTTCTTCCAAGGAGTAAACATCTTTTAATATCATGGCTGCAGTCACCATCTGCAGTGATTTTGGAGCCCAGAAAAATAAAGTCAGCCATTGTTTCCACTGTTTCCCCATCTATTTCCCATGAAGTGATGGGACTGGGTGCCATGATCTTAGTTTTCTGAATGTTGAGCTTTAAGCCAACTTTAGTTCTTCTTCACTTTCTGCCATAAGGGTGGTGTCATCTGCATATCGGAGGTTATTGATATTTCTCCCAGCAATCTTGATTCCAGCTTGTGTTTCTTCCAGTCCAGTGTTTCTCATGATGTACTCTGCATATAAGTTAAATAAGCAGGGTGATAATATACAGCCTTGACGTACTCCTTTTCCTATTTGGAACCAGTATGTTGTTCCCTGTACAGTTCTAATTGTTGCTTCCTGATCTGTATACAGGTTTCTCAAGAGGCAGGTCAGGTCGTCTGGTGTTCCCATCTCTTTCAGAATTTTCCAGTTTATTGTGATCCACACAATCAAAGGCCTTGGCATAGTCAATAAAGCAGAAATAGATGTTTTTCTGGATAGGTATTGTTTCATATTTTGGATAGGTACTGTTTCATAGGGCTTCCCTGGTGATTCAAATGGCAAAGAATTCACCTGCAATGCAGGAGACCCAGGTGCAATCCCTGGATTTGGAATATCCCCTGGAGAAACAAGGAAATGGCAACCTACTCCAGTATTCTTGCCCAGAGAATTCCAAGGACAGAGGAGCCTGGTGGGTCCCAGTCCACAGGGTCGAAAAGAGTCAGACATAACTGAGCGACTAACATATACTGTTTCATTCCTTATAATGTAAATGGTGGCTCAGCACATTCATTTCAACTACATTTCACCTGTGACTTGTATGTCCTTGGACCCCTTGCTTACCTTTTTATAGGAAAAGTTTACTCATCTCTAATATAAGCAAGTAAAACTGCCTACCACATAGAGGTTCTAAAGACTAAATAATATAATGCATATACTTGTGTTCTTTGTTATTGTTGTTAGGATAATAGTTCTGAAAGTTAGAGTAATGATTGCAAATATAAGTACATGAACAGCATTTTAGCAGAGTGCCAGGCATATAACATCAGAGCAAATATTGCTTTTCTTATTATTGCTGTTATCATGTTGATTATTATGGTGCTTTCAATTGGAGTTTAATTGTTTTTCAACTGGAGAAAAATGGGAAAAATTTGTAAGACAGTAATTTATTCTTTGATATTGAAAAACCTATATCGAGCTCATTATAAAGAATTGCCCAATTTCAGAGAGAATAATTTATTTTAATATATTACTCATTTAATATATTACTCTTTCATTAAGTAGTTAATATTTACTTGAAAATGAATAAGTACTTTATTTGTTAATGGCTTTTTAAATTTTAATTTACCTCAGGATGTCTGTGTAGTTACCTAACAAGGCAAAGTGCTTACTCAGGTTAACAGGAAGAGAGAAGCTTTAAAATATTTTTATTGTTAGTAGTTTGTTAAGTTCATTGAAAAAGTTTGTGTAATTTATATGGATGTACAAGTTTGCTTTTTTTTTTAAATAACTTATGAAATAATTTCTGTGTAAAGAAACCTACTCTCAATGGAATAATTAAGCAGTACATATTCCTAAAACACAGCTAACAAGGCTCTTCTTTTTTATTCACAGAATAACCTGTAAAACATTCCTAGAAACTTCAGATATGTTTCAAAGAAGTTGAGAGTAGAGCTATAGCTTGGTGACTATCTACTTTACTTATAAACATATCTCTCATTATTTGCAATTGCTGGGAAATTTGAAGAAGTTAGAAGTCTCATTTTTCATAAAATAAAATTTCTGTTACTTGATGATGGATTAAAATAGTTTTTTTTTTCCCTTCAGTTTTATTATATTTCATTCATACACCATCTAAAACAAAACATTTGGAACTAAAATCACATAATTTTGAAGATTCCCTTCATCAGTGATATTGGCTACTTTTGACAACTCACTTCTAAGCTTTATGGAATATAAATCATAGTATAATGGCCATTTCCTCTGTGATCTTTGTACTACTTCAGATTTTCTAGGACAACATGTTCATTAGCAGTAAGAACTTATTAATCAGATGAATACTTTTGAATTTGATGAAAGATTAAAATAATCTTTCTCATTTCAAAAACTAGCGAATGCTACCATCTTCAAGCTTGAACTGTCTTATTTGATTTAAGACTGCATGTAAGCTCATGTATTCATCCCACAGAAATGCACACACACTCACAGACACACATATCACTCACTCTAGAGAATATTCTAAAAGACAAAACACAATTTTCTCTAACTGTAATATAATTCTGTCCTTAAATGAATAAGTTATCTCATTGACTAGCAATGATTTATTGTATTTATTTTCCTAAGATTTCAGAAATAGGAGGAGCCAAGATGGCAGAGGAGTAGGACGGGGAGAACACTTTCTCCCCCACAAATTCATCAAAAGAGCATTTAAACGTCAAGTAAATTCCACAAAACAACTTCCGAATGCCAGCAGAGGACATCAGGCACCCAGAAAAGCAACCCAACTCTTCGAAAGGAGGTAGGAAAAAATATAAAAGACAAAAAAAGAGACAAAAGAGGGAGGGACGGAGTTCCATCCCGGGAAGGGAGTCTTAAAAAGAGAGAAGTGTCCAAACACCAGGAAACCTTCTCACTGCCGAATCTGTGCCGAGCTTTGGAAGCACAGAGGACAACATAACAGGGAGAAAAAATAAATAAACAATTAAAACTCGCAGATTGTGAGCCCTACGGTAACTCCCTCAGTGGAGAAGCAGCTCAGACGCCTGCACACGCCATTAGCAAGCGGGGGGTGGGCAGGGAGGTGCGGCGCGGGCTGCATCGCTTAGAGTAAGAATCTGGCCTGAATACCCTGAGCACTATCTGAGCGAAATAATTTGGGCTAGCAAACCAGACTGTGGGATATCTACCACGCGAAAAGCCAACCCCAACCTAAGACACCGCCAGGCCCGCGCACGGAACAAAGGACTGTACAGAGATAGCCGGCTGCAGACCTTCCCCCTCCGGTGACAGGCAGCCAGAGCCGGAAGGAGGCAATCGCAGCCCCAGAGAGACATTATCTATAAAACTGTAAGCAGGCTTCTTTGCTAACTAAAACTTCTTGGGGGTCTGGATGGTCAACATCTGCCTGAGAAGGTGCGCCGGTTTTACACCCAGATAACCGAGTGGCGGGGAGGCGATAAGTCGTAGCATTGGCGTTCGCCAAACACCTCATCACCTGAGCTGCTCAGACCTGGGAAGAGCACAAAATGCAGGCCCAACTGAATCTGCGCCTCTGAGGACTACCCGAGTGCCTGAACCTGAGCGGCTTGGACCTGGGAGGTGCATGCAGCCCAGGGCCAGCCTCGGATTGTTCCTGGCGGAACAACCTAGAGCCCGAGCAGTGTGGGCAGGGAGGCTACTCCTGCCGTGAGCGGGGGCAGACCCAGTGTGGCTGAGGCACTGCGAGCACACGCCAGTGTTATTTGTTTGCAGCATCCCTCCCTCCCTCCCCACAGTGCAACTGAACAAGTGAGCCTAAAAAAAAAAAAAAAAAAAGTTTCCTCCACTGTCCCCTTTGTGTCAGGGTGGAAACTAGACACTGAAGAGACCAGCAAACAGAAGAAGCTATAACAGAGGGAAACGCCTTGGAAGCTACAGGCAATAGGTGAAAACCCTGTGGTTACTACAGACTACATATGAAGGGGCCTATAGATCTTGAGAAATATAAGTCGGACCAAGGAACTAGCCAAAAATGAACTGAACCCACAGTACTCACAACAAAACCAGAAAAAGTCCTAGATATATTTTTACTATTTTTACGATCATTCTTTCTTTCTTTTTTTTTTAATTAAAAAAAAATTTTAAGTCCTCTATTGTTCCTTTAATTTTCACCTTTATAACCTATTACTTTGTAAGAAAACAAAAAAAAGACCCTATTTTTTTTCTTCTTCAGCAAACTTCATATATATATATTTTATAATTTTTTGACCTTGTTTTTTTTTTTTTTTTTTCTTCTTTTCTTTAACATTGTATTTTTGAAATTCCAAACTCTACTCTAGTTTTTTAATGTTAGCTTTTTGGTATATGTTATCAACTTTGTACCTATAGTTTTCTTATAATTTCTGTGACTTTTTTTTCTTTTTCTGTTTCTTTCTCTTCTTCTATTATATAACATTGTATATCTGAAATTCCAAACTCTACTCTAGATTTTTAATTTATACTTTTTGGTATTTGATATCAATTTTGTACCTGTATTTTCTTTATAATTTTTGTGACATTGTTTGTTTTTGTTTGTTTGTTTGTTTTCTTTCTTTATGTTTCTTTTTCCTTTTTTTTAACATTGTATTTTTGAAATTCCAAACTCTACTCTAGATTTTTAATTTTTGCTTTTTGGTATTAGTTATCAATTTTGTACCTATATTTTCTTTATAATTTTCGCAACCTTGTTTGTTTTTCTTTGTTTGTTTTTTCTCTCTTTCTTTTCCTTCTTCTTTTCTTTAACATCGTATTTTTGAAATTCCAAACTCTACTCTAGATTTTTAATTTTTGCTTTTATGTATTTGTTACCAATTTTGTACCTTTAAGAACCCAATCTTCAGGACCTATTTTTCACTAGGGAGCGAGATTACTGGCTTGACTGCTTTCTCTCCCTTTGGACTCTCCTTTTTCTCCACCAGGTCGCCTGTGTCTCCTCCCTAACCCCTCTCTACTCTACCCAACTCTGTGAATTTCTGTGTGTTCCAGATGGTGGAGAACACTTAGGGAACTGATTACTGGCTGGATCTGTCTCCCTCCTTTTCATTCCCCCCTTTTTTCCTTCTGGCCACCTCTGTCTCCTTCCTCCTTCTTCTCTTCTCTGTAAAACTCTGAGTGGTCCAGTTGTGGAGTTAACATAAGGAAGTGACTACTGGCTACCCCACTCTCTCCACTATTGATTCCACCTCATCTCATTTGGGTCACCTCTAACTCCCACCTCCCTCTTCTCTTCTCCATGTAACGCTGTGAACCTCTCTGAGTGACCCTCACAGTAGAGAAACTTTTCATCTTTAACCTAGATGTTTTATCAATGGTGCTGTATAGAAGGAGAAGTTTTGAAACTTCTGTAAAAATAAGACCGATAACTGGAAGAAGGAGGCTTAAGTCCAAACCCTGACTCCAGGGAACTCCTGACTCCAAGGAATATTAATTGACAGGAGCTCATCAAAAGCCTCCATACCAACACTGAAACCAAGCACCACACAAGGGCCAACGAGTTCCAGGGCAAGACATATCAAGCAAATTCTCCAGCAACAAAGGAACACAGCCCTGAGCTTCAAGATACAAGCTGCCCAAAGGCACCCCAAAACCATAAACACTTCATAACTCATTACTGGACATTTCATTGCACTCCAGAGAGAAGAAATACAGCTCCACCCACCAGAACACTGACACAAGCTTCCCTAACCTGGAAACCTTGACAAGCCACCTGTACAAACCCACACACAGCGAGGAAAAGCCGCAATAAAGAGAACTCCACAAACTGCCAGAATACAGAAAGGACACCCCAAACTCAGCAATTTAAACAAGATGAAGAGACAGAGGAATACCCAGCAGATAAAGGAACAGGATAAATGCCCACCGAACCAAACAAAAGAGGAAGAGATAGGGAATCTACCTGATAAAGAATTCCAAATAATGACAGTGAAATTGATCCAAAATCTTGAAATTAAAATGGAATCACAGATAAATAGCCTGGAGGCAAGGGTTGAGAAGATGCAAGAAAGGTTTAACAAGGACCTAGAAGAAATAAAAAAGAGTCAATATAAAATGAATAATGCAATAAATGAAATTAAAAACACTCTGGAGGCAACAAATAGTAGAATAACAGAGGCAGAAGATAGGATTAGTGAATTAGAAGATAGAATGGTAGAAATAAATGAATCAGAGAGGATAAAAGAAAAACGAATTAAAAGAAATGAGGACAATCTCAGAGACCTCCAGGACAATATTAAACGCTACAACATTCGAATCATAGGGATTCCAGAAGAAGACAAAAAGAAAGACCATGAGAAAATACTTGAGGAGATAATAGTTGAAAACTTCCCTAAAATGGGGAAGGAAATAATCACCCAAGTCCAAGAAACCCAGAGTCCCAAACAGGATAAACCCAAGGCAAAACGCCCCAAGACACATATTAATCAAATTAACAAAGATCAAACACAAAGAACAAATATTAAAAGCAGCAAGGGAAAAACAACAAATAACACACAAGGGAATTCCCATAAGGATAACAGCTGATCTTTCAATAGAAACTCTTCAAGCCAGGAGGGAATGGCAAGACATACTTAAAGTGATGAAAGAAAATAACCTACAGCCCAGATTATTGTACCCAGCAAGGATTTCATTCAAGTATGAAGGAGAAATCAAAAGCTTTTCAGACAAGCAAAAGCTGAGAGAATTCTGCACCACCAAACCAGCTCTCCAACAAATACTAAAGGATATTCTCTAGACAGGAAACACAAAAACGGTGTATAAATTCGAACCCAAAACAATAAAGTAAATGGCAACGGGATCATACTTATCAGTAATTACCTTAAACGTAAATGGGTTGAATGCCCCAACCAAAAGACAAAGACTGGCTGAATGGATACAAAACCAAGACCCCTACATATGTTTCTACAGGAGACCCACCTCAAAACAGGGGACACATACAGACTGAAAGTGAAGGGCTGGAGAAAGATTTTCCATGCAAATAGGGACCAAAAGAAAGCAGGAGTAGCAATACTCATATCAGATAAAATAGACTTTAAAACAAAGGCTGTGAAAAGAGACAAAGAAGGTCACTACATAATGATCAAAGGATCAATCCAAGAAGAAGATATAACAATTATAAATATGTATGCACCCAACACGGGAGCACCGCAGTATGTAAGACAAATGCTAACAAGTATGAAAGGAGAAATTAACAATAACACAATAATAGTGGGAGACTTTAATACCCCACTCACACCTATGGATAGATCAACTAAACAGAAAATTAACAAGGAAACACAAACTTTAAATGATACAATAGACGAGTTAGACCTAATTGATATCTATAGGACATTTCATCCCAAAACAATGAATTTCACCTTTTTCTCAAGCTCACATGGAACCTTCTCCAGGATAGATCACATGCTGGGCCATAAAGCTAGCCTTGGTAAATTCAAAAAAATAGAAATCATTCCAAGCATCTTTTCTAACCACAATGCAGTAAGATTAGATCTCAATTACAGGACAAAAACAATAAAAAATACCAACATATGGAGGCTGAACAACACGCTGCTGAATAATCAACAAATCACAGAAGAAATCAAAAAAGAAATCAAAATTTGCATAGAAACGAATGAAAATGAAAACACAACAACCCAAAACCTGTGGGACATGGTAAAAGCAGTCCTAAGGGGAAAGTTCATAGCAATACAGGCACACCTCAAGAAACAAGAAAAAAGTCAAATAAATAACCTAACTCTACACCTAAAGCAACTAGAAAAGGAAGAAATGAAGAACCCCAGGGTTAGTAGAAGGAAAGAAATCTTAAAAATTAGAGCAGAAATAAATGCAAAAGAAACAAAAGAGACCACAACAAAAATCAACAAAGCCAAAAGCTGGTTCTTTGAAAGGATAAATACAATTGACAAACCATTAGCCAGACTCATCAAGAAACAAAGGGAGAAAAATCAAATCAATAAAATTAGAAACGAAAATGGAGAGATCACAACAGACAACACAGAAATACAAAGGATCATAAGAGACTACTATCAACAATTATATGCCAATAAAATGGACAACGAGGAAGAAATGGACAAATTCTTAGAAAAGTACAACTTTCCAAAACTCGACCAGGAAGAAATAGAAAATCTTAACAGACCCATCACAAGCACGGAAATTGAAACTGTAATCAAAAATCTTCCAGCAAACAAAAGCCCAGGTCCAGACGGCTTCACAGCTGAATTCTACCAAAAATTTAGAGAAGAGCTAACACCTATCCTGCTCAAACTCTTCCAGAAAATTGCAGGGGAAGGTAAACTTCAAACTCATTGTATGAGGCCACCATCACCCTAATACCAAAACCTGACAAAGATGCCACAAAAAAAGAAAACTACAGGCCAATATCACTGATGAACATAGATGCAAAAATCCTTAACAAAATTCTAGCAATCAGAATCCAACAACACATTAAAAAGATCATACACCATGACCAAGTGGGCTTTATCCCAGGGATGAAAGGATTCTTCAATATCCGCAAATCAATCAATGTAATACACCACATTAACAAATTGAAAAACAAAAACCATATGATTATCTCAATAGATGCAGAGAAAGCCTTTGACAAAATTCAACACCCATTTATGATAAAAACTCTCCAGAAAGCAGGAATAGAAGGAACATACCTCAACATAATAAAAGCTATATATGACAAACCAACAGCAAACATTATCCTCAATGGTGAAAAATTGAAAGCATTTCCTCTAAAGTCAGGAACAAGACAAGGGTGCCCACTTTCACCATTACTATTCAACATAGTTTTGGAAGTTTTGGCCACAACAATCAGAGCAGAAAAAGAAATAAAAGGAATCCAAATTGGAAAAGAAGAAGTAAAACTCTCACTGTTTGCAGATGACATGATCCTCTACATAGAAAACCCTAAAGACTCCACAAGAAAATTACTAGAGCTAATCAATGACTATAGTAAAGTTGCAGGATATAAAATCAACACACAGAAATCCCTTGCATTCCTATACACTAATAAAGAGAAAACAGAAAGAGAAATTAAGGAAACAATTCCATTCACCATTGCAACGGAAAGAATAAAATACTTAGGAATATATCTACCTAAAGAAACTAAAGACCTATATAAAGAAAACTATAAAACGCTCGTGAAAGAAATCAAAGAGGACACTAATAGATGGAGAAATATACCATGTTCATGGATTGGAAGAATCAATATAGTGAAAATGAGTATACTACCCAAAGCAATTTATAGATTCAATGCAATCCCTATCAAGCTACCAACAGTATTCTTCATAGAGCTAGAACAAATAATTTCACAATTTGTATGGAAATACAAGAAACCTCGAATAGTCAAAGCGATCTTGAGAAAGAAGAATGGAACTGGAGGAATCAACCTACCTGACTTCAGGCTCTACTACAAAGCCACAGTTATCAAGACCGTATGGTACTGGCACAAAGATAGAAATATAGATCAATGGAACAAAATAGAAAGCCCAGAGATAAATCCATGCACATATGGACACCTTATCTTTGACAAAGGAGGCAAGAATATACAATGGATTAAAGACAATCTCTTTAACAAGTGGTGCTGGGAAATCTGGTCAACCACTTGTAAAAGAAGGAAACTAGACCACTTTCTAACACCATATACAAAAATAAACTCAAAATGGATTAAAGATCTCAACGTAAGACCAGAAACTATAAAACTCCTAGAGGAGAACATAGGCAAAACACTCTCTGACATACATCACAGCAGGATCCTCTATGACCCACCTCCCAGAATATTGGAAATAAAAGCAAAAATAAACAAATGGGACCTAATTAAACTTAAAAGCTTCTGCACATCAAAGGAAACTATTAGCAAGGTGAAAAAACAGCCTTCAGAATGGGAGAAAATAATAGCAAATGAAGCAACTGACAAACAACTTATCTCAAAAATATACAAGCAACTCCTCCAGCTCAACTCCAGAAAAATAAATGACCCAATCAAAAAACGGGCCAAAGAACTAAATAGACATTTCTCCAAAGAAGACATACAGATGTCTAACAAACACATGAAAAGATGCTCAACATCACTTATTATCAGAGAAATGCAAATCAAAACCACTATGAGGTACCATTTCACACCAGTCAGAATGGCTGCGATCCAAAAGTCTACAAATAATAAATGCTGGAGAGGGTGTGGAGAAAAGGGAACCCTCTTACACTGTTGGTGGGAATGCAAACTAGTACAGCCACTATGGAGAACAGTGTGGAGATTCCTTAAAAAACTGGAAATAGAACTGCCTTATGATCCAGCAATCCCACTGCTGGGCATACACACCAAGGAAACCAGAAGGGAAAGAGACACATGTACCCCAATGTTCATTGCACTGTTTATAATAGCCAGGACATGGAAGCAACCTAGATGTCCATCAGCAGATGAATGGATAAGAAAGCAGTGGTACATATACACAATGGAGTATTACTCAGCCATTAAAAAGAATACATTTGAATCAGTTCTAATGAGGTGGATGAAACTGGAGCCTATTATACAGAGTGAAGTAAGCCAGAAGGAAAAACACCAATACAGTATACTAAAGCATATATATGGAATTTAGAAAGATGGTAACAATAACCCTGTGTACGAGATAGCAAAAGAGACACTGATATATAAATCAGTCTTATGGACTCTGTAGGAGAGAGAGAGAGGGTGGGAAGATTTGGGAGAATGGCATTGAAACATGTAAAATATCATGTATGAAACGAGTTGCCAGTCCAGGTTCGATGCACGATACTGGATGCTTGGGGCTAGTGCACTGGGACGACCCAGAGGGATGGTATGGGGAGGGAGGAGGGAGGAGGGTTCAGGATGGGGAACATATGTATACCTGTGGCGGATTCATTTTGGTATTTGGCAAAACTAATACAATTATGTAAAGTTTAAAAATAAAATTAAAAAAAAAAAGATTTCAGAAATAATTATATGTAGTATCCTTACCTTGAGAACCCCATGAACAGTATGAAAAGGCAAATAGATAGGATACTGAAAGAGAAACTCCCCAGGTCAGTAGGTGCCCAATATGCTACTGAAGAGCAGTGGAGAAATAACTCCAGAAAGAATGAAGGGATGGAGCCAAAGCAAAAACAATACCCAGCTGTAGATGTGACTGGTGATAGAAGCAAGGTCCGATGATGTAAAGAGCAATATTGCATAGGAACCTGGAATGTCAGGTCCATGAATCAAGGCAAATTGGAAGTGGTCAAACAAAAGATGGCAAGAGTGAATGTCGGCATTCTAGGAATCAGCGAACTGAAATGGACTGTAATGGGTGAATTTAACTTAGCCATTATATCTACTACTGAGGGCAGGAATTCCTCAGAAGAAATGGAGTAGCCATCATGGTCAACAAAAGAGTTTGAAACGCAATACTTGGATGCAATCTCAAAAACGACAGAATGATCTCTCTTCGTTTCCAAGGCAAACCATTCAATATCAAGTAATCCAAGTCTATGCCCCAACCAGTAACGCTGAAGAAGCTGAAGTTGAACGGTTCTATGAAGACCTACAAGACCTTTTAGAACTAACACCCAAAAAAGATGTCCTTTTCATTATAGGGGACTGGAATGCAAAAGTAGAAAGTCAAGAAACACCTAGAGTAACAGGCAAATTTGGCCTTGGAATACGGAATGAAACAGGGTAAAGACTAATAGAATTTTGCCAAGAAAATGCACTGTTCATAACAAACACCCCCTTCCAACAACACAAGAGAAGACTCTATACATGGACATCACCAGATGGTCAACATTGAAATCAGATTGATTATATTCTTTGCACCCAAAGATGGAGAAGCTCTATACAGTCAGCAAAAACAAGACCAGGAGCTGACTGTGGCTCAGACCATGAACTCCTTATTTCCAAATTCAGACTTAAATTGAAGAAAGTAGGGAAAACCACTAGACCATTCAGGTATGACCTAAATCATATCCCTTATGATTATACAGTGGAAGTGAGAAATAGTTTTAACGGCCTAGATCTGATAGATAGAGTGCCTGATGAACTACGGACAGAGGTTTGTGACATTGTACAGGAGACAGGGATCAAGACCATCCCCACGGAAAAGAAATGCAAAAAAGCAAAATGGCTGTCTGGGGAGGCCTTACAAATAGCTGTGAAAAGAAGAGAAGTGAAAAGCAAAGGAGAAAAGGAAATATATAAACATCAAAATGCAGAGTTCCAAGGAATAGCAAGAAGAGATAAGAAAGCCTTCTTCAGCGATCAATGCAAAGAAATAGAGGGAAACAACAGAATGGGAAAGACTAGAGATCTCTTCAAGAAAATCAGAGATACCAAAGGAACATTTCATGCAAAGATGAGCTCGATAAAGGACAGAAATGGTATGGAACTAACAGAAGCAGAAGATATTAAGAAGAGATGGCAAGAATACACAGAAGAACTGTACAAAAAAGATCTTCATGACCCAGATAATCACGATGGTGTGATCACTGACCTACAGCCAGACATCCTGGAATGTGAAGTCAAGTGGGCCTTAGAAAGCATCACTACGAACAAAGCTAGTGGAGGTGACAGAATTCCAGTTGAGCTGTTCCAAATCCTGAAAGATGATGCTGTGAAAGTGCTGCATTCAATATGCCAGCAAATTTGGAAAACTCAGCAGTGGCCACAGGACTGGAAAAGGTCAGTTTTCATTCCAACCCCAGAAAAAGGCAAAGCCAAAGAATGCTCAAACTACTGCACAGTTGCAGTCATCTCACAGGCTAGTAAATAATGCTCAAAATTCTCCATGCCAGGCTTCAGCAATATGTGAACCATGAACTTCCTGATGTTCAAGCTGGTTTTAGAAAAGGAAGAGGAACCAGAGATCAAATTGCCAACATCTGCTGGATCATGGAAAAAGTAAGAGAGTTCCAGAAAAACATCTATTTCTGCTTTATTGATTATGCCAAAGCCTTTGACTGTATGGATCACAATAAACTGTGGAAAATTCAAGAGATTGGAATTACCAGACCACCTGATCTGACTCTTGAGAAATTTGGATGCAGGTCAGGAAGCAACAGTTAGAACTGGACATGGAACAACAGACTGGTTCCAAATAGGAAAAGGAGTACGTGAAGGCTGTATATTGTCACCCTGTTTATTTAACTTATATGCTGAGTACATCATGAGAAATGCTGGACTGGAAGAAACACAAGCTGGAATCAAGATTGCTGGGAGAAATATCAATAACCTCAGATATGCAGATGACACCACCCTTATGGCAGAATGTGAAGAGGAACTAAAAAGCCTCTTGATGAAAGTGAAAGTGAAGAGTGAAAAAGTTGGCTTAAAGCTCAACATTCAGAAAACGAAGATCATGACATCTGGTCCCATCACTTCATGGGAAATAGATGGGGAAACAGTGGAAACTGTCAGACTTTATTTTTTGGGCTCCAAAATCACTGCAGATGGTGATTGCAGCCATGAAATTAAAGGACGCTTACTCCTTGGAAGGAAAGTTATGACCAACCTAGTAGCATATTCAAAAGCAGAGACATTATTTTGCCAACAATGGTTCGTCTAGTCAAGGCTATGGTTTTTCCTGTGGTCATGTATGGATGTGAGAGTTGGACTGTGAAGAAGGCTGAGTGCCGAAGAATTGATGCTTTTGAACTGTGGTGTTGGAGAAGACTCTTGAGAGTCCCTTGGACTGCAAGTAGGTCCAACCAGTCCATTCTGAAAGAGATCAGCCCTGGGATTTCTTTGGAAGGAATGATGCTAAGCCTGAAACTCCAGTACTCTGGCCACCTCATGCGAAGAGTTGACTCATTGGAAAAGACTGTGATGCTGGGAGGGATTGAGGGCAGGAGGAGAAGGGGACGACAGAGGATGAGATGGCTGGATGGCATCACTGACTCGATGGACGTGAGTCTGAGTGAAGTCCGGGAGTTGGTGATGGACAGGGAGGCCTGGCGTGCTGCGATTCATGGGGTCACAAAGAGTAAGACACGACTGAGCGACTGATCTGATCTGATCTGATTTGTTAGTTTTGTGGAAGGGTTTTTAGTTCTCCATGCTTAATTTCTGTACTGCACCAGAGATATTTTCTTTTTCTTTATTCTTTTAGTACATGTAGCTTTATTTTCAATACTTCACTATAGAATCCTTTGTAAGAGATTAAAAAAAAAAAAAAAAAAAGACTACCACAGTTTTGAAGACATCAGTGATATAACTCAGGTGATTTGCAACATGCAGTGACCTCCATAAGCTCTGAGTAACCTGGGAAAGTATCACTGTACTAACATCAATAATTGAATTGTCAAATTAGATTCATATAAGTCTAGGACCTTGCCTGGGATCTAGCCTTGTTAATAATTTCAAAGATACAAAGAATCCAGGGCCATTTTCAAATAAGGAGATGTTCAGGAAATCCAGGACGGCTCTCCATATCTTTCTGCTTCTCATCAGACACATGCTTTCTGACTCAGAGTAGATGAAGTCCCTAAAAGAGCTATGTGGATAAACTTTCACTAGGAGAACTGGTAAGTTTTGAGACATCCTTATTTTGTATCCCAGAGAGCTATGTAGCTTACGTGACATTCTTCAGAGATTCATGCCTTATAAACCCATAGATTCTAGGTCTGTTTACATATCAGCAGTGCTGAACTGGGATCATTCTGTTCAGAGAAATCCACAGCTAGTACTCTCTTCCTAACACATGCCATTCATCTATTTACTAAAAGAGTTGTTATCAGTATGTTTATAAGGAGATTAGACCACATCTACTGCTTGCTTGTTTTCTACTGGAATACTATTCTTCTATAAATTGGAGAGAAATGAATCAGAGGCCAACTGATTTAACTCCTTCTTTCTCAGTCTAATTAAGTAAAAATAGTATTTACTAAATAGACTACCCTCATTTATATTGGCTCTGAATTCTATTGGAGAATCAACCTTCAATACAGGAATCTTCTCTAAACCAGAATATGTCTCAAGAGAGTGATATCTGCCTTATGGACTTGTATATTGCAACATTACTAGGTTCATTGCATCAAAATAGGTAAGATAATACCACTGAAAACAAAATAGTGCTTGAGGTATGGCTTTCTAGAGCACCACACTCATTTGGACTTCAGAAATGGCTACATCAAGGGAGATAAGATTATTTGGAATATCATTATATAAGACTTCTTACTGACACTTTGGAATTATAAGTATTTAGGAATCTATCATTTAAGAAAATTGTATCTCAAACTAAATTGGAAATTTTCATATATCTTAAAAGTAAATTTTGGGTAGATTTACTGAATTAACATTAATAATACTTTAGAATTCTGTGAAGGACATCTATTTTAACTTTGATTGCATTTAATATTATCATGAGGAACATGAACAAGTAAATCCAAAATTTGATTGTTCGTATATATTAGTTGATATATTATCTAGTTGACTATCCACATATGTCTGTCTATAAAATGTATTTAAGTAGAACTGTTTAAAAAATACAAGTAGAGATTTAACTTTTAGTTTCAAGTTGAAATTATATTGAGATTAAAATAATATAATCTAGGTAACAAAATACAAAATAAAAATAAACTAATTTTTGTTTTTCTAGAACTTAGTCCACACACACACATACAAGCAATCTCTCTGACACCACTCCTATGATGCCTATTACTTTTCTGCTCACAGTATAGCTTCTTTTCAACTTGCCTTCAAAACTCCTGAACAACATTACCCACTCTGAGATGTTCCAATATTTAATGTTCCTTCCTCTTTTCTGCATGAGTAGTTTTTTTTTTAAATTCCAGGTTTAGAATGACTGTTCTTTAAGAGTGAAGAAGGAAAATAGCTATGTTAAACCAGAATCCCCTTTAGAAGAATGGGAATGGAAAAGTGGAAACCTTGAATTTTAATAATACTGGTTCATCACATATTCCACAGGTCAGTGTTTCCAGATCAAATTATGTCAAATTTCAAATTATGTCATCTATCAGTGCCCTCAAATTACGAACAAGTTTCATGTGCATGTGAAATAAATTACAGGCCCAAGAAACACTTGTTATCTTTGGTCTTACCCTGCATAATATCACACATATTACAATGAAGTGAATTAACTATACTTTTAATCTATAAGAGGTTAATGGGAAGAAGCTATTTTTAATTTTGTTTTAAAAGTTATTTTAGTTTATATTTAATTTACAACTGAAACAATGGGTCTGCAAAAATTCCTTGTATCAGACAATCATTGAGAACTGAGTTTTCAAGCAAAATACCTTTTTTTTTCTTACTTATAATTATATGGTATGAACTTTACGCATTAAAATGTATGTATAAAAGTCTTCTAATTTTCTCTAGACAGGCATTATAGCTATTGAGGCTGTCGCTTTTTCTTCTTACAAATCATTTGTCTGGGGAAAAATTGATTTTTATAGGACCTACAGCATTTGCATGTAATTACTTTCCTTTCAAAGATAAATACATTATTTGTTCTAGGAACTGCACTGTACAACTAAAGCAAGGGCAAAGTCACCTTCAATAACACAAGTATTACATTTACTCTTCTGATGTGTTCTTGAAAATGGCAAAGATTATGTGGTTGAGCACTAGGATGGTCTCATTTTGTGCTTAGTCTGCTAGATTAGATGTGTGGTGTACCCTGCAACCCAGCTCCTTAGATTTCTTTCAGATTCATCCAATCATATTAAGAGAAAAGTTCTCTTTCTCAGTAGGTAGAATGATTCTACGAGTGAGATACATGTAAATTTCAGCTCTCTGAGTTCATCCAAGTGGTATAGGAAACAGTTTCATTAGCATTCCTTCTTTCTGTAGATATAAATATACAGAAAGATATATATAGATATAGATATAGATTATATAGATATCTTATATAGATTCAAATTCTTATAAATTCAAATTCACTTTTTTTTCTTGTCTTATGATTTACCATGATTAAAATTTGAATGACCTTTTAGATTATATAAGGCGTCCCTGGTGGCTCAGACTGTAAAGAATCTGCTGCAATGCAGGAGAAATGGGTTCAGTCCCTGGGTTGGGAAGATCCCCTGCAGAAGGGAATGGCAACCCACTCCAATACTCTTGCTTGGAGAATCCCGTGGACAGAGGAGCCTGGCAGGCTAAAGTCCATGAGTTTGCAGAGTCAGACACAGCTGATAATATAAAATCAATGTTGTTTATAACTGCTTGATTGTACCTAACTCCAATAGTACCTTTCACATCTTCCAGGATACATTTCTGGCTTCAATATTGGAAAAAAAATCTTATATAATTTCTGTTGCTAATTTTAACTTCAACTCAATGATTACTTCCCTAGAATTAAAATTTCAGAAAATTCTGGTAATAAGTAGTTTAATCCAATTGTTTTAAAGTCATTTTTATTTTAAGACTCACAGTTGTGGTCATATTTTCCAATCTTAGTCATTGAATCTGAAAAATAATTTGAGTCTATGCTGGGAAGGTCAAGTATAGACCTCCTTTTGATAACTCAAAATGACTTTTATTTGCTGAAAACATGCTGTAACTGTGGAATTTTAAAATTAATTTATCTGCCCCAAATCAAGAGGCTGTGAAAGCTAAAAACTAAGTTATTCTGAAGCAGAAAGGAAGATATCCTTCAAATTATAGCTAAGAGTCAAAAGCTTCCAGTAATTTAGATTCAGAAATATTTACAGGCTGAATTGAGGGAGAGAAATGTTGCTTTTTATATTCTTCTTTAATGTTCATTCTATTTCTAATATGCTTTGATAATCATATATGCAAGTTATATTAAGAAGGAAAGATAGAAACATATTATAGCTAAGTAATTATCTTTGCACTCTGAAAATTAACCTAAAATATGTTTTTTAATGTTTCTATTCCTGAAAAATAATAACTGAAATATGTTTAAGCTAAGGGGATGTCTTTGTTAGAATTCTATAGAATAAAAACTATATTTTAATGTAGTGGAAGACAGAAAATATGCACTAGAATATGCCAACCTTTAAATGTCTTCACTAATAACCTTCCTAAAGTCTGTTTATATATTTATCAGCATAAGGCTCAGATTTTTCTGATCAATGAGAATTTTATAAGAACATTTCTCTGTACTCACATCTTCTACCTCTACAAGATATTCATACCAAATGAAATTATTAACTCTGACTGGAGTCATTGATGAAGCATTGTAGGATGGATTTTTTTATTGGATTAAACTTGGATCTGACTCCTTAATCCTACAGAATAAGTCAGATTTTGCCATCTTGAATAATGAGGTAGAGTAAGTTATATACAATGGGGAATAACCTGAGAAAATGCAAAGAAAATTAAAATATTATGCACAATTAATTATAAGCATATTTGTATATCTCAAATGTGTTTGGGAATCAAATCTTTGGGTAAAGCAGTAAAACAGAGACCTGTGTGTCAAATACAAAGCTTGAATAGCCTGTTAGGAAATTGTTTTAAAGATCAACTGACCAGAATAGTGCTGTAGCGACATATACTTCAAGAAAGACAGCCCTAATGCACTGTAAAAGGAAAGTTTAAACTATATGCCTTTTGAATTTTTTTTCTTTAATGCATGTGTGTGTGTGTACAAGTTATTTTAAATATTTTAGCCATATCATTGGGGAAGGGAAAATAGGGTATATCTATGTGGCATACACCATCTTGAACTAGGAGAATGAAATAATTTACCTTACATTGTGATGTGCATATAATATTTTATATACAATAACATATATTATATTTATCTTGTTTATTATTTGACAGAATTAAAGAATACTTTTGAAGCTTTGATTTTGAAAATGTGAAACTAATAATTTGTTAATACTTTAGCTGTTTTGGAGTTATTAGTTTTGAAGTTCTTTTTTAAGCAGGGACTATAGTCACTTATTCTCATCTCCCTAGTCACATTAAGTAAATACTGCTGTAGTGTGTGTGAAGATGCTCAATCCAAGTCTAAAACATCACACTGCTGGGCACACACACTGAGGAAACCAGAATTCAAAGAGACACGTGTACCCCAATGTTCATCGCAGCACGGTTTATAATAGCCAGGACATGGAAGCAACCTAGATGTCCATCAGCAGATGAATGGATAAGAAAGCTGTGGTACATATACACAATGGAGTATTACTCAGCCATTAAAAATAATGCATTTGAATCAGTTCTAATGAGGTGGATGAAACTGGAGCCTATTATACAGAGTGAAGTAAGCCAGAAAGAAAAACACCAATACAGTATACTAATGCATATATAAGGAATTTAGAAAGATGGTAACAATAACATTGTATCAGATCAGATCAGATCAGTCGCTCAGTTGTGTCCAACTCTTTGCAACCCCATGAATCGCAGCATGCCAGGCCTCCCTGTCTGTCACCAATTCCCAGAGTTCACTCAGACTCACGTCCATGGAGTCAGTGATGCCATCCAGCCATCTCATCCTCTGTCGTCTCCTTCTCCTCCTGCCCCCAATCCCTCCCAGCATCAGAGTCTTTTCCAATGAGTCAACTCTTCGCATGAGGTGGCCAAAGTACTGGAGTTTCAGCTTTAGCATCATTCCTTCCAAAGAAATCCCAGGGCTGATCTCCTTCAGAATGGACTGGTTGGATCTCCTTGCAGTCCAAGAGACTCTCAAGAGTCTTCTCCAACACCCCAGTTCTAAAGCATCAATTCTTCAGTGCTCAGCCTTCTTCACAGTCCAACTCTCACATCCATACATGACCACAGAAAAACCCATAGCCTTGACTAGAAGAACTGTACAAAAAAGATCTTCACAGCCCAGATAATCACGATAGTGTGATCACTGACCTACAGCCAGACATCCTGGAATGTGAAGTCAAGTGGGCCTTAGAAAGCATCACTACGAACAAAGCTAGTGGAGGTGATGGAATTCCAGTTGAGCTATTCCAAATCCTAAAAGATGATGCTGTGAAAGTGCTGCACTCAATATGCCAGCAAATTTGGAAAACTCAGCAGTGGCCACAGGACTGGAAAAGGTCAGTTTTCATTCCAATCCCAAAGAAAGGCAATGCCAAAGAATGCTCAAATTACCTCACAATTGCACTCATCTCACAGGCTAGTAAAGTAATGCTCAAAATTCTCCAAGCCAGGCTTCAGCAATATGTGAACTGTGAACTTCCTGATGTTCAAGCTGGTTTTAGAAAAGGCAGAGGAACCAGAGATCAAATTGCCAACATCCGCTGGATAAAAGCAAGAGAGTTCCAGAAAAGCATCTATTTCTGCTTTATTGACTATGCCAAAGCCTTTGACTATGTGGATCACAATAAACTGTGGAAAATTCTGAAAGAGATGGGAATACCAGACCACCTGATCTGCCTCTTGAGAAATCTGTATGCAGGTCAGGAAGCAACAGTTAGAACTGGACATGGAACAACAGGCTGGTTCCAAATAGGAAAAGGAGTACGTCAAGGCTGTATATTGTCATCACGTTTATTTAACTTATATGCAGAGTACATCATGAGAAACGCTGGACTGGAAGAAACACAAGCTGGAATCAAGATTGCCGGGAGAAATATCAATAACCTCAGATATGCAGATGACACCACCCTTATGGCAGAATGTGAAGAGGAACTAAAAAGCCTCTTGATGAAAGTGAAAGTGGAGAGTGAAAAAGTTGCGTTAAAGCTCAACATTCAGAAAACGAAAATCATGGCATCCGGTCCCATCACTTCATGGCAAATAGATGGGGAAACAGTGGAAACAGTGTCAGACTTTATTTTTTGGGGCTCCAAAATCACTGCAGATGGTGACTGCAGCAATGAAATTAAAAGACGCTTACTCCTTGGAAGGAAAGTTATGACCAACCTAGATAGCATATTCAAAAGCAGAGACATTACTTTGCCAACTAGGTTCGTCTAGTCAACCCTGTATACGAGACAGCAAAAGAGTCACTGATGTATAGAACAGTCTTTTGGATTCTGTGGGAGAGGGAGAGGGTGGGATGATTTGGGAGAATGGCATTGAAACATGTATAATATCATTTATGAAATGAGTCACCAGTCCAGGTTCTATGTACGATACTCATGCTTGGGGCTGGTGCTCTGGGATGACCCAGAGGGATGGTACCGGGAGGGAGGGAGAGAGGAGGGTTCAGGATAGGGAACACATATATACCTGTGGTGGATTCATGTTGATTTATGGCAAAACCAATACAATATTGTAAATTTAAAAAATAAAATTTAAAAAAAGGAAAAAAAATAAGACATCTATTCTACTGGAATGTTCCCAGTATAATCTACTCATAATGATTCTGCCTCCCATTCTCTAGCCCTGGAAATGTTTTTTTTAAACTAATTAATTAAACATGAGTTCTTCTGAACTTTGAAAATCTCCTTATGAAATCCCCAAAGAATTCATATAAAGCAAAATAATATATGGAAAACCTGCATTATACAGTCAGATTATCAGCAGAATGTGAAGGTTATATTTAAATCTCTACCTAATGCAGAATATTCTAGTCTTTGATTGACACCATCCAAGCAAAAGATTTGACAGATGCCAATATAAGGTTAAATTGTCTTTTTTCACTCTCCATTCATAAGAAGTTTTCAGTGATAACTAATTTTATGAAAGTTAACTTTGAAATTTTTTTGCTTTTACCTAGGGAAAAGAAAATCATAATAAAACTAATGGGTTTTACTTAAAGATAATGTAGAAGGCATGTATAAATGTGTGTGTGTGTGTGTGTGCGCACGCACATGCGTATGTGTGTGCACGTGTGCTCGATCATGTCCAACTCTTTGCGACCCCTTAGACTATAGATCAACAGGCTTCTCTGTTCATGGAATTTTGCAGGCAAGAATACTGGAACAGGTAGCCATTTCCTTCTCCAGGGGATCTTCCTTACCCAAGGATCAAACCCACATCTCCTGTGTCTCCTGCATTGGCAGGCAGATTCTTTACCACTGAGCCACCTGGAAAGACATGCATATACTTAAAACATCCATTTGAGGACATTCACGAAAAAGAGACTTTTTACAATTAACTGACTTTTATATGGTAAATATTGAAAATAAAGTTCTTTAAATATACAAAGTGCAGTTTTACCTAAGGAGTCAATCTATTACCTATGTGAATGAATGTGTGAATATTAATTTTGCAGTATGAATGTAGATTAATATGACATATCATTTTGTTTATATTAGTTTATTTTGAAAGGATGGGAAGATGTTGAGAAGTTTGAAATTTTAATTTATCTCCTTTCTCCATGGGATTTTAACCCTAATCTACCTGTCTTCTGTACAATTAGGATATTCATGGTTGTCAGGGAGTAGAATGCCTTAACCAGAGAATTTTCAGTCTGTCTGCTTATATAATATGAACAATTGGAGTTAGAAGCTATATATGTGTTTAATTCCTTTTACCAGTTTTTCTTGTACATTTCAGTACTCATAAATGAGCCAAAATGAGTTGACAAATAAAAATGAGTATCCTGCTAAAGTACACAGGATTTAGAAAAAAATCTTAAGAATAATAGCAAAAAAAAGAAAAAAGAAAAAAATAACAACTTGGCAAATTAAAACTGCTGGAGGAGAAGACAGCAACAAGAGTAGTAAATAATCAAAAGCTTAATTAGATTCAATTATATATCATAAATTATTTCCTAGACCTAAAGGAAAATTAATTTACTAGATAAAGTAACCACCCTTGAGTTCTGACTTAGTAGCCTTGAACTCTGAGGGCAAGGAATAACTCAAAACAGAATAAAATGACATAAAAAAGAAAGAATGAGGAAAATTATTAAAGATTTAGTGAATATATCCAATACATTTGACATAGGAGCAATTGATGTTTCAGAAGTAGGAAAAGAAATGATTAATAAAAAAGAACAATAATTAAGTATATAATGGAAGATTTTCCCTAACTGAAGAAAGATGTCACCTTTCACACTGAAAGAAAACTGAACCAGACTGATGGTGGCAGGGTTGGCGGGGGGAGGGTGCTGGAAAGACTACAATCCATTCTTTAAAAGAAAACTAAAATATCAACTTCTAGGATAAAGCAATAAATTAACTTTAGAATAACGAATCAGGCTGCCACTAGAATTCTCAACTTCTATATAAAAGTTAGGAAAGGGGACACAGTTTATTAAAATAAAGCAAGGTTGTCAGGAATCCTATGTTCATCTAAATTAGCATTCTCCCATCAAGTAAGTATTTATAAGTAGACAATAATTCAAAGACTCAGTCATCTATGTGTGTCTTGTGAAGACAGTGCTTGAGAAAACCCCTTAACCACACAAAAAATAATGCAGAACACATACCTAATTATGAGATTATAACCAGCTGTATAGTGTATCAAATCAATGCTAAATCCAATTTAGTCTTTAGTTTTAGGCTTTAAAAAGTATAGACAAAGGGATAAATCAACTTAAGCTCTAACACGTAATTTTAATATTTTAGCATTCCTTCAACCAGATCAGGGAGAAGGCAATGGCACCCCACTCCAGTACTCTTGCCTGGAAAATCCCATGGATGGAGGAGCCTGGTGGGCTGCAGTCCATGGGGTTGCGAAGAGTCGGACACGACTGAGCGACTTCATTTTCACTTTTCACTTTCCTGCATTGGAGAAGGAAATGGCAACCCACTCCAGCGTTCTTGCCTGGAGAATCCCAGGGACGGGGAGCCTGGTGGGCTGCCGTCTATGGGGTCGCACAGAGTCGGACACGACTGAAGCGACTTGGCAGCAGCAGCAGCAACCAGATCATGTTTTTGTAATATATAATCCCTTAAGGCATATATAAAAAAACAAATTGATGCAAAATTTCAAGTAGAATAAAGCCATCATAACTGATGAAAATTACAAAAAGATTTACTACATAGCGCTTGTCTTTAAAAATTGATATGTTTCACTCATAAAAATTTTCAAAAAATGTAAAGATGTCTTTTTAAGTTTCTTAAAACTCAAAAAAATGCAAGTATAATTTAGGAACTATAATTCATTGGATTTTAATATTATTTTATTTTTTGTTTCTTAGAGTAAAATTCTGAGGGACAATTGAACTATTAACTGTTATAATTTTGTCAGAAGAAAACAAAGTTTTTAGTGCAATTGTTATTAATTTTCTTAAATGGGAATAATTAGAGAAAAATCTTGTTTTTTCCAGGGTGTATGTTAACTTATATATTGAGATTTTTGTAGTAGTCAAATTCAAAATGATAAACAAGTAATAGTACAAAAGGAAATATAATTTTGACTTTATAAATTAGAACAATTGATTCAATACTACTATCTTTCAGCTATTAATTTTTATAACAAGAATTCAAAAAACCATATTTAAAACTGCTAACTGAAGAAGGAGCAATATATGAATATAATTTCAACTAGAAATCTGAATTGTAAACTGATTGTAAAGTGGTGGACTATGGACCATACTAACCCTGAAGATGTGTTTGGCTCAATCTTTTAAATTAATTAATTAATTAAAATTAATTTAATTTATATAAGTAATAATTTTATAATAAAAAATGGTTTGTGCCATATAAAACAAAAATTATATAATGCTCTTGATAAAAGTGATTTATCAGGTAACAAGCCTGAATTCCCAATCAAGGCAAGAATCAATGTTATCCATGTGGCAAACAATCATGCTCTCTACTCTACTATTCCATCATTTGCACCAATCCTTATCATGTTCCCAAGTTAAACTCACACTATCAAATATATTTATTATCATGTGTGCATGCTAAGTTGCTTCAGTGTGTCCAACTCTTTGCAACCCTAAGGACCAGAGCCTGTCAGTCTCCTCTGTCCATGGGATTCTCCAGGTAAGAATACTGGAGTGGGTTGTCAGGCCCTCCTCCAGGGATCTTCTTGAACTTGGCATCAAACTCACATCTCTTATGTCTCCTGCATTGGGAGGCAGATCCTTAAACATAAGCAAGCACCACCTTGGAAGCCCTTTTATTGTCATGATTGCATTCTATTATCTAGAGAAAAGTTAGGTAAAATTTTCTCGGATCTACATTTTTATAAAAGTTAGAAATACAGCATTTGACCCATAAGAAAAAGTGAAGTGAAGTCGCTCAGTCGTGTCCGACTCTTTGCGACCCCATGGACTGTAGCCCACCAGGCTCCTCCGTCCATGGGATTCTCCAAGCAAGAATACTGGAGTGGGTTGCCATTTAGGTCTTTCTTAAATTAAAAAAATAAAAATCACAAGATTTTTGAAGGAAAGATTGCTTTATGTGTGTTTATGTGAAAACACATCTTTACAAAGAAATTCAAATTAAATTACTTTATTAGGCAAACAAGTGTAAGAACTGTAAAAGTTATTTAAATAATGAATTGAGAAATGAACTAAAACTTTACTTTTCAATAAAAATAATGTTTCTAAGTAGAAAATGGTGTACTCAGTTTTAGAAGTGTTATTATAAAATATTCTCAGATTACAAATCTGTTAAAAATCATGCATTTGATGTAATATAAGTGATACATGCAACTTAAAATGCAAATCTACCCAAAATGACTGTTCATCTGTGTATGAAAAATTTAGCTGCCTTCAGTATTAGTTTTTTGGAAAAAAAATTCTTTTTCACTTTCTATTATTTATCGAGAACATGGATGTAAATATTACTACTCAATTAGGTAAATGTATTCATTTTGTTCATTAAATTTTGGTAACTGTGGCAAGCACAATATTAGAAAATGATGAATTTATTATATTATAAAATCATAAAGGTGTATTAATATGGCCATTCTTAGCCATTTGACACTTCCTATTTAAGCAAAAAAAAGCACTGAAATTTCACAAAAGAACTTAAAGTTTTAATATAACAACTAATAATACCAGGCAGGAAAAGAGAATGTTTTTTAAAAATTCAACATACAGAATATTATGCCTAAAACCCTGAAATGCAGGAGGAAGGGGAGTTGGGCAAGTAATCACTCATAACCACCAGCGAATATCTGTGGCTATTTTCACTAGAACAAAACAAAAAGACTTGTAAAGTGCTGGAGAAGACTCTTCAGAGTCACTTGGACAGCAGGGAGATCAAACCTGTTAATCCTAAAGGAAATCAACCCTAAATATTAATTTGAAGGACTGATGCTGAACCTGAAGCTCCAATACTTTGGCCACCTGATGAGAAGAGCTGACACATTGGAAAAGACCCTGATGATAGAAAAGATTGAGGGTATAAGGAGAAGGGGTTGACAGAGGATGAGATGATTGAATGGCATCATTGACTCAATGGACATGAGTTTGAGCAAACTCCGGGAGATAATGAAGGACAGGGAAGCCTGTCGTGCTGCCATCTATGGGGTTGCAGAGTCAGACATGACCGAGCAACTGAATGACAACAAAGATATAATAATGCTCACAGTTTAATGCCTGAGATGGCTCATAATTAGTAACAACACTTGTGGCTAATTTTAGGGCCAAAACACTTGTTACAACTAACTGGTTTTCTCATTTATGACTTTGTAATTTGTGCTGGCCTCTCTGGGACATCCTCAACTCAGTAAATATGTATTGTCATGTTGGGTAAATCAATTTGAAATTTCTGACGATTCTTGCTAGCTTTTCCAAATAGTTTGTTAACTTTCATTGTTCTTATAGTTAAATCCTGTATACTTTCTGTTACTTTCTGGGCTGGAATCTTCTGTTTACTACAACTTGAAACTGCTACAACTCATTTTGTTTTCTATCATCTCTCTAGGAGTGAGCTTTTGAAGTATGTCTTTAGAGTATAGCAGCAAAAAGAACAAGTAAGCAGGGTGAGGATTATTAAAAGAACAATAAATTTCAGCTATGCTATTAAACTGAGAGTTATAAATACAACCAGAAAACAAATAAGATTTCATGATATAAAGCATTTAGTATATATTAAAAGGACCCTAACAACCTTAGGAAAACAGTTGAAGTAAACATTTTCTGATACCTCTGACTCAGTTTTCTGTCATTAATTCTTGTCTGACAGTTTGGGGTCAGCAGGCTACCGCTCAGTCATCTGCTCGTTTCGCTGCTTTTGAGTGTCTGCTCTGCGCATCAAGAATTCATCCACTTTTGTACAGATGGAATGCTGCAGATCTTGATTCTTAGAATCCTAGGTACTGCTCTTTATTTTGAAGTTCTAAAGCTCTATTCCTTAGATGTTTCTTTTGGGGGAATTAATAATTGGCCTCTGGGGTATTACAGGGAGCCTCAGGCAAGGTGAGAGAGAACAGAAACTACCTAGTAAGGAAATAATGGATGGGTTGTGCTGTTATTTTGTATATTTTACTACATTCAGTGACAATATCTGAATAACAGAGTGGAATCCTCTGTTGGAATAAATATATGGATATAACTCTAATTACTTTTGAAGACAAGAGTTTTGATGTGAGACTATATTATGACTTGAAAGAATTAGCAGATCTCTAGAGTATTTCATTACGTTAAAAGGTATGAGCAACAATCACCACTGAAAGATATTTTAGACTAACAATAATATTTTATAATAAAATATTTATAAGCAATTTTTATTGTAATCATTTGTTTATACTTAAATATTCATATGTCACTATACTCAAAAAAATGGGTAAAAATAACTGAACCATAGTCTAAATAATACTTAACCTATATAAAATTAGCTTAGAAATATTGGTCTTGTCTCTTCCATTTCATTTGAGAGACTTCCCACATTGGATGTTCAAAAAAATAGGCAGGCTTCCAATACTTTTGAGTTAATGTAAAACAAATAAAGCACAATACAAATACCTATTTCTGTTTTCCTTCCTTTTATAAAATGAAGAAGTACATTTCAGATGCTGAATAGCTGTTATATGGATAGCATCAAATAAAATTTATCTGGCAAGGAAACCTCAAAAGTTTATTCTTACAAATTTAAAAATCTGTGATTGATTGCAAGTCACATAATTTGTATCATCAGGGAAATTTAGGAAAAATATTTATTTGTATTGACATATTAAAATTTTCTGATCTCGAGAGGGAAATATTTTGGGAAAAAAAGTCATTCAGCCAAGTGAAGATTATTGGTGCTAGTGTAGAAGGAATTAAAAGTGAAGTGAAGTCGCTCAGTCGTGTCCGACTCTTTGCGACCCCGTGGATGTAGCCTACCAGGCTCCTCCGTCCATGGGATTCTCCAGGCAAGAATACTGGAGTGGGTTGCCATTTCCTTCTCCAGGGGATCTTCCCTGCCCAGGGATCGAAACTGGGTCTCCCTTATTGGAGGCAGATGCTTTAACCTCTGAGCCACCAGGGAAGCCTCCTTGCATAATTCCTTAACCAGCATTATGAAAAGTAAGCAGAATGTAGTAAATCAGAAAGAGAAAAGCAAATACCATATATTAACACATATAGGTGAATTCTAGAAAAGTGGTACAAATGAATGTATCTGCAGGGCAGGAATAGAGATATGGATGTAGGGAATGGACATGTGGACGTGGGGCAGGGGAGAGGGGTGGGTGGGATGAACTGGGAGATTGAGACTGACATATATACACTGCTAGGTGTAAAATGATGGCCAGTGGGAACCTGATAAGTGGGAGCACTGATAAGCTCAGTGCTCTGTGGTAACCTACATGGGTGGTGGAGGGGGTGAGAGGAAAGGAATATTTGTATACATACAGCTGATTTGTTGTACTGCAGAAACCAACACATTATAAGACAACTATGAAAAAAATGTGAAAGTCTGTTGCTAAGTCATGTCCAACTCTTTGTGACCTCACAGACTATTGCCTGCCACACTCCTTACACATGGCAGAAAGTGTAATAACCATTAAAATATTCAGTTCTCCCAAAGTAATTTTTTGTGTATTTGTCATTTGAAAAAACCAACATGAATTTGAGCAAACTCCAGGAGATAGTGGAGGGCAGAGACTCCTGGTGTGCTGCAGTTTATGGAGTCTCAAAGAGTGGGACTTGACTTAGCAACTGAACAGCAACTTATTCATAGTCAAAAGAAGCAAAAAAGCAGAAATTAAGTGATTTGAGAACTGAGAGTAGATGTACAGGTAAGGAAATAAAGGGCTTCCCAAGTGGCTCAGTGGGTAAAGAATCCACCTGCAATGCAGGAGACATAGGCAAATGTGAGTTTGATCCCTGGGCGGGGAAAACCATCTGGAGGAGGGCAGGATTAGCCACTCCAGTATTCTTGCCTGGAGAGTCCCAGGGACAGAGGATCCTGGCAGGCTACAGTCCTTGAGGCTACAAGAGTTGGACACAACTGAAGTGACTGAGCACGCCCAAGGGAATAGGGAATAAAACATTTATTACCTGAGTAGAATACAGAGAAGAAAATGGGTAATTATGTGTTCTGCCATTTGGAGAGCAGATCATAGTTCAAGATGAGTTTTCTATTCCTTTGCATTGTCTCTTGCCTCACTTATGTTGTATTCTTACTTTATTTACTGATATCAGCGTGCCAGTATATGTATGTATTTAAATACACATGTAATTGTAACAGGCTTCCTTCCTGGCTCAGATAGTAAAGAATCCACCTGCAAAGTGGGAGACCTGGGTTTGATTCCTGGGTTGGGAAGATGCTCTGGAGGACGGCATGGCAACCCACTCCAGTATTCTTGCTTGGAGGATTCAATGGACAGAGGAGCCTGAAGGGCTATAGTCCATGAGGTCCCAAAGAGTCGGACATGACTGAGCAACTAAGCACAGGGCATAGTCATAATATACCTGTTAAAGGTAATATTATCTGAGTTTTAAACTTTAGTTTTATATAAAACTGACTTTATTAGCCTAATACAATACATATGTTTTATTGATATTTTAATAATTATACAAAATCAAAGCATTTTACATGCAGTGAAGAAATAAGAACCCAGGTCTCCCACATTACGGGCAGATTCTTTACCATATGAGCCACCAGGGAAGCCCAAGAAAAAAAAGTTTGCACATAATTCAGTATCTTGTACTCCTTAAGAATATTTATTCTCTAATTAGTTCAAGGTCTTAAGTGTAGTAGGTCTGTAAATTGCATGATGTGTGACATCACCTGAAGTTTAAAATAAAAATGCTTTTATAATTATATATTTTATTTTACTTGAAACACATATTTGAGCAAAATTGGTGGCTCTTTAAATTTGAAAGATACAATTTTCCTGTGTGTGTGTTGTGGCTTTCCCACTCGTATACCCACCCTCTGAGTTTTCTTTTGCTCCTGAGGGATAAATGACTTTTGTGTTTATAGCCCAAACTGTATTAATGTGAGAGATTCTTATTCTCACTGTGCATTCTTATCAATAAAAGCTCTCAAAGTGTCAGTCATAATAGGATTTATTTTTAATCCTTTTCATTTTTCAGTTCGTCTTTTAGGTTGTGCAACTGTTTCTCATGTGTCCCAAGAGGTCAAGGTGGTTACCGTGGCCAACAGTATTCATGCTATCACCACAGCTGCCATATTTTCAGCTTACCTGTTATAATCAATCTAGAACTTCTGCTTAACCTCAGGCAGCAGCACTGGCCATTCCAGACAATGACACAAGTTTCCAAATAGATTTACTCTCCGTTTCTTTGTGCATGGGCCATTCTGGAAGTGTCTGGAGGCTTCCTCTTTCTAGATATACCCTATCTGCTCACTTATGGTTACTATTTATATGAAATATCTTTTTTCTAGATTTTCACTTTCAACCTCTTCATGGCTTTGGATGTAAAGTGAGTCTCTTGCAAACATCAAATAGTTGGATCCTATTTTTGTAATCCATTTCTCCCAATCTATGTCTTTTGATTCAGGAGGGTAAATCATCTGCAGTAATGTGTAATGATTCAGAACTTTAATCCATTTGAAGTAACTACTAATCGGTAAGAAACATGCTATTGTCATTTTGTTATTAATTCTCTTTCTTAGAGTTTTGGTCTCCCATTTCCTCCCTTATGACCCATGTGTTTAGTTGATTTTTTTGTGGTGATACATCCTGATTCAGTTCTCATTCCTTTTGTGTATGTTCTATAGATATTTTCTTTGTGATTATCATTAGTAAGTATAATAGTCTAAGATTGTAGCAATTTATTTTAAGCTGATACTACCTTCCATCACATAAAAAATTATATTCCTTTGCAGTCCTTCCTCCCCCTTTGTGGTACCAATGCCCCAGATTATGTCTTTATATAGTACATATCCATTCATTTGTGTGTGCCAAGTCATTTCAATCATGTCCAACTTTTTGTGACTCTATGGACTATAGCCTACCAGCTCCTCTGTCCATGGGATTCCAGGCAAGAAGACTGGAGTGGGTTGCCATGCCTTCTTCCAGGGAATCTTCCAGAACCAGGGATTGAACCCATGTCTCTTATGTCTCCTGTATTGGCAGGTGGGTTCTTTACTTCTAGTGTGACCTGGGAGGGTAATTTATAATTATTTTTGCAGTTTTGCTTTTAAGCTCCTATAGATTATTAAAAAGTGGACCACACCAACATTACGATAATACTTTTTTGACATTTATCCGTGTATTTACAGTTGTTTTTTTTTGTTTGATTTTTTGTACTGGAGAACTTTATATTTTTACATGATCTTGAATTACTGTGTAGCAGTCTTCCAGTTCGGGCTTCCCCAGTAGCCCAGCGGCAAAGAATCTGCCTGCAGTGCAGGAGTCACAGGAGATGTAGGTTAGATCCCTAGGGCAGGAAGATCCCCTGAAGGTGGGCACAGCAACCTACTCCAGCTTTCTTGCCTGAAGAACCCCATGGACAGAGAAGCCTAGAAGGCTACAGTCCACTGGATGACAAAGAGTCGGACATGACTGAAGCAATTTAGCACACATTCTTTCAGTTAAACTTGAAGAGCATGCTTTAGTATTTATCAGATTTAGTGGTACTAAACTTCCTTGTGTGTGTGTGTGTATTAGTCTCTCAGTCGTGTCTGACTCTTTGTGACCCCATAGATTGTAGCCCACCAGGCTCCTCTGTCCCTGGGATTCTCCAGGCAAGAATACTGGAGTGGGTTGCCATTTCCTTCTCCAGGGCATCTTCCTGACCCAGGGATTGAACCCTGGTCTCCTGCTTTACCACCTGAGCTACTACTAAACTTCCTTAGCTTTTGTTTATTAACAATTTTCTTAATTTTCCCTCACTTTTGAAGGATGCTTTGATTTGATTTTGAATACTTGATTGGGTTTTCCTTTCCATATTTAAAATGTATCACACACTGACTTCCAGCCTGCAAATATAATGCTGAGAAACTCATTGATAATCTTACTGTTAAGTAAGTTGTATTTAACAAGTGACTTTTTTCCTGCTGTTTTCAAGAATTATCCTTTCATGTTTTGCATTCAACAATTTGATTAAATATGTTTCTCTGTTGATTTTTTGGGTTTACCCTATTTAGATTTTGTTGAAATTCTTAGGTTTGTATATCCATGTATTTTCTCAAATTTGGGAAATTTGTCGCACAGGATAAATATTTACAAATCATTATTAAATAATAAGAACACCTTTCAGTTTTGTTTAAATTGTTTTATGTTAAAATGATTTTCACTTACATGAATGCATTTAATATTAGCATTGGTACAAAGAGTATGATGAAACATGATTTGTTCACTTATTCGGGTTCCTCTGAATAAGAAATGTTTGAATATATGCATACATTGACCCTTGAATATGTATATATTGACCCTTGTACATACTGATCTTTGAACAATACAAATCCATTTAAACAGATTTTTTTTTCCCAAAAAATACTTTCTATAACATTGGGTGATCCATGGTCAGTTGAATCTACAGATTCTGCTCCAGTTGAAGATCTAGAGGGCCAGTAGTAAAGTTTCAAGTTGATTTTCCACCAAATGGAGTGTGGGTTCCCCTAACCCACCCCCACAACCCTCAACCCATGTTGTTCAAAAGTAAATTTTATGTATAGGATGTGCGTGGATGTTAGTCGCTCAGTCATGTCTGACTCTTTGTGATCCCATGGACTATAACCCACCAGGCTACTCTGCCCATGGAATTCTCCAGGCAAGAATACCTGAATGGGTTGCCATGCCTTCCACCAGGGGATCTTCCTAACCCAGGTCTCCTGCATTGCAGGCAAATTCTTTACTGTCTGAGCCACCAGGGAGTATCTTTCTCATTTTGTTTATCTGATGGAACTTTGACTTATAAGGGCATAAGAAAACCTTCTCTTATTAAAAAGTGCTTCATGTTTAATCTTTAATGAGTTAATACATTAAAGGCTTATCAGTTTTGTAAACATTAGTAGACAAATACTTTGGAAGAGTCCTGTCCTATGCATTTCATTGTTATAAACAGTTTCACTTAAAATGTCAGTATTAATAGATTTTCAGCCAATCATGTTTCATTTAGAATGTGTGTTGCAGCATGATGAAGCAAACATTTTTTTTCAGTTTATTACCTAAAGATTAACTATTTCTGTCATTATGATAACATAATAAACAACTAACATTAATAAAATTGACGAACTTTGCTGTTATTCAAAATGCTTATTTTAGTAATTACCAAACCCCATTCTTTCTTAACATTTCAAGTCTCATTTAAATGTAAATAAAAGAAAAATGTTAATGAGCAATAATACTTATGTTCCTTAATGTAGTTATTAATAATTATAAAATAGTGTAAATGTTTACTATACCATGAAAATATGTAAAGTTAAATTTTGTTTTCTTTTTACTATGAATCGGTGATTCTATTCTCTTTATATCAAAATACATTGCACCAATGCTCTCAGTTATTCAAATTTAAGACATATTCTGTTAAGACAATGTGTCACTCAAAGGTATCAGATATTTCTTACCTTCATTCCCTTTGAGAAATGCCCACTTTATCTATATAGTTCTGTATAATATCATAAGCAGGGTGACAATATACAGCCATGATGTACTCCTTTCCCAATTTGGAAACAGTCTGTTGTTCCATGTCCAGTTCTAACTGTTGTTTCTTTACCTGCATACAGATTTCTCAGAAGGCAGGTCAGGTGGTCTGGTATTTCTATCTCTTGAAGAATTTCCAATAGTTTCTTGTGATCCACACAGTAAAAGGCTTTGGGGTAGTCAATAAAGCTGAAGTAGATGTTTTTCTGGAACTCTCATGCTTTTCTGATGATCCAACAGATGTTTACAATTTGATCTCTGGCTCCTCTTCCTTTTCTAAATCCACCATGAACATCTGGAAATTCATGATTCAGATACTGTTGAAGCTTGGCTTGGAGAATTTTGAGCATTACTTTGCTAGCCTGTGAGATGAGTGCAGTTGTGTGGTAGTTTGAACACTCTTCGGCATTGCTTTTCTTTGGGATGGGAATTATTTTTTTTAATTTAATTTTATTTTTAAACTTTACAATATTGTATTAGTTTTGCCAAATATCAAAATGAATCCACCACAGGTATACCTGTGTTCCCCATCCTGAACCCTCCTCCCTCCTTCCTCCCCATACCCTCCCTCTGGGTTGTCCCAGTGCACCAGCCCCAAGCATCCAGTATTGTGCATTGAACCTGGACTGGCGAACCTGGACTCATTTCATACATGATATTATACACATGAAAAGATGCTCAACATCACTCATTATCAGAGAAATGCAAATCAAAACCACTAAGGGATGGGAATTAAAATTGACCTTTTCCAGTCCTGTGGCCACTGCTGAGTTGTCCAAATTTGCTGGCATATTGAGTGCAGCACTTTCACAGCATCATCTTTTAGGATTTGAAATAGTTCAACTGGATTTCCATCACCTAACCTCACATATGCAGACGGCACCACCCTTATGGCAGAAATTTAAGAGGAACTAAAGAGCCTCTTGATGAAAGTGAAAGAGGAGAGTAAAAAAGTTGGCTTAAAACTGAACATTCAGAAAACTAAGATCATGGCATCTGGTCCCATCACTTCATGGCAAAAGATGGGAAACAGTGGAAACAGTGCCAGATGTTATTTTTCTGCACTCCAAAATCACTGTAGATGGTGACTGCAGCCATGAAATTAAAAGACGCTTGCTCCTTTGGAAGAAAAGTTATGACCAAACTAGAAAGCATATTAAAAAGCAGATACATCATTTTGCCAACAAAGGTCCATCTAGTCAAAGCTATAATTTTTCCAGCAGTCATGTATGCATGTGAAAGTTGGACTATAAAGAAGCTGAGGGCCAAAGAATTGATGCTTTTGAACTGTGGTGTTGGAGAAGACTCTTCAGAGTCCCTTGGACAGCAAGGGGATCCAACCAGTCCATCCTAAAGGAAATCAGTACTGAATATTCATTGAAAGGACTGGGGCTGAAGCTGAAACTCCAAAACTTTGGCCACCGAGGAGAAGAACTGACTCTTTTGAAAATACCCTGATGCTGGGAAAGATTGAAGGCGAGAGTAGAAGGGAACGACAGAGGATGAGATGGTTGGATGGCATCACCGACTCAGTGGACATGAGTTTGGTTCATTTGGTGATGGACAGGGAGTTGGTGATGGACAGGGAGGCCTGGCATGCTGCAGTCCATAGGGTCGCAAATAGTCGGATGTGACTGTGCGACTGAAGTGAACTGAACAAGAGAGTCCCTTGGACTGCAAGGAGATCCAACCAGTCAATCCTAAAGGAAATCAGTCCTCAATACTAATTGGAAGGACTGATGCTGAAGCTGAAACTCCACTACTTTGGCCACATAATGGGAAGAACTGATTCATTGGAAATGACTCTGATGTGGGGAAAAGTTGAAGGCAGGAGAAGAGGATGACAGAGGATGAGATTGTGTGATGGCAACATCGACTCGATGGACATAACTTTGAGGAAGCTGGAGGAGCTGGTGATAGACAGGGAAGCCTGGCGTGCTGAGGTCCATTGGTTCACAAGAGTCAGACACGACTGAGCGACTGAA
This sequence comes from Bos taurus, assembly GCF_002263795.3. Classification (NCBI taxonomy): domain Eukaryota; kingdom Metazoa; phylum Chordata; class Mammalia; order Artiodactyla; family Bovidae; genus Bos; species Bos taurus. Next base: position 45,332,125 of record NC_037347.1, read on the forward strand.
ATGAACTGAATAATATCACAGTTATCACCTAGAATCTTATTCATGTTCAGTTCAATTTTTAATGAAATATGTCTCTTTTAAATTTATATATATATATATGTGTGTGTGTATGTGTGTGTCCAGATCTGCTGAACAAGAAATAGGCTACCCACTCCAGAATTCTTGGACTTCCATTGTGGCTCAGCTGGTAAAGAATTTGCCTGCAATGTGGGAGACTTTGGTTTGATCCCTGGGTTGGGAAGATCCCCTGGAGAAGGGAAAGGCTACCCACTCCAGTATTCTGGCCTGGAGAATTCCATAGGTCACAAAAGTTGGACACAACTGAGTCACTTTCATTTTTCATTATTTATATATATATATATGTGTGTGTGTGTGTGTGTGTATGTGTGTGTGTGTCTGTGTGTGTATACATCTTTTTTAAAGTATTTTCATCATACCGTATGTTACATCCTCAGGACTTATTTATTTATAACTAAATGCTTGTACCTTTTGGACTTTCTGCTCTATCTTTTCCAGATTAAAGATGACATCTGTCATTTGGCTCCATGGTACTCTTGCTGCCAATGCAGGCAGGCCAGATCTGTTTGCCCACATCTGCGCTGTGACTAACAGCAGGTCTTTGGGGATTCTGATGAGCCCTCAGAGGCAAATGGCTTCATTGCCCACACATAGCCCATGAAGGGCTGGCCTAAGTTGTTAAACAGTTGTCTGAAAGGAACAGGGGTTGCAGGCACCAAGTTCAACAATGATGGGACGTTTCCAACTTCAGGGACCAGAGTGCTGGGTCCTAGAAGTGCTGGAGTAGGAGTTTTACTGAAAACAGGAGTGATGGGTCTTTAAAGAAAGTGAAAGTGAAGTCGCTTAGTCGTGTCCGACTCTTTGCAACCCCATGGACTGTAGCCTACCAGGCTCCTCTGTCCATGGGATTTTCCAGGCAACAGTACTGGAGTGGGTTGCCATTTCCTTCTCCAGCAGATCTTCCTGACCCAGGGATGGAACCCAGGTCTCCTGCATTGTAGACAGACGCTTTACTGTCCGGGCCACCGATGGGCCTTTAGGACATCCCCAGTTCCTGGACGTGCAGATGGGTGCAGCACCAAGATTCCCTTCTGAGTATACACCCACACGATTAAAAGCAGAGTCTCAATAAGATGTTTGTACAAACATGTGCAGTGCTTGCCATTGCCTAAAGTTGGAAATAACCATGTATTCATCAACAGATGAATGTATAAATAAAATATGATATATACACACAGTGGAATTTTATTCATCCTTTATAAAGCCGATTCTGACATGTTACAAATTGAATAAACTCTGAGAACATTATGCTAAGTGAAATACACCAGGCACAAAAGGATAATTCTTTTTTGATCCCACTTAAAAACCATACTGGGCTTCCCTGGTAGCTCAGTGGTAAAGCATCTGCCTGAAATGAAGGAGACAAGGGTTTGATTCCTGGATCAGGAAGATCCCCTGGGGGGGAACATGGCAACTCACTTCAGTATTCTTGCCTGGGAAATCTCTTGGACAGAGGAGCCTATAAGGCTACAGTCCATGTGGTTGCAAATATCAGATGCAACTTAGCAACTAAACCCACCACAATATATGGCACTTACTGAGAGTTATCAAGTTCATAGAGGCCAGGTACTGAAAGGTATCATTGCAAGCCACGTGCTATGCCAGGATTTGCGACCTCCAGAGGAGAGGATTTTGATCCAGAGCCAGAGACAAGGCTTATAGGCAGAGCTTTTTCTGTAGCAAAGGTTTATTAGCATATAATAGAGATAGGCAAATCTTCTGACATAGACATCAGAAGGGGGCAGAAAGTGTGCATGCTTGCTAGATTTTAGCGAGGCATTTTATGTCTGTTAGCAAGCTTCTAATCAGATTAAAAAAAAAAATACCTCAAGGATGAGGGAGTTTCACCAGGTCCCTCTCCCACAATATGCGTTTTTGAGATATAATGGCACAAGATGTGTTATCCTCAGATAAAACAATTGACATGAATACTGGTTGTTCAGATATTATCAGCCCTAGCTTTGAGAAAATAAAAAAAGTTAGTCTTAGGCAGAACCGATTTGAAGAAAGACAGATTCCAAAGCAAATACATAGTTTCATTAGCAAAGCTTAAGAAAAACATTTCCATAGGAAAAACACACTGGTTAGCTCAGCTCAGTTCAGTTCAGTTGCTCAGTTCAATTGTGTCCAACTCTTTGTGACCCCATGGACTGCAGTAGGCCAGGCCTCCCTGTCCATCACCAATTCCTGGAATTTACTCAAACTCTTGCTCATTGAATTGGTGTTGCCATTCAACCATCTCATCCTCTGTCCTCCCCTTCTTCTCCCTCCTTCAATCTTTCCCAGCATCAGAGGCTTTTCAAATGAGTCACTTCTTTTCATCAAGTGGCCAAAGTATTGGAGTTTCAGCTTCAGCATCAATCAGCATCAGTCCTTCTAATTGATATTCAGGACTGATTTCCTTCAGGATGGACTGGTTGGATCTCCTTGAAGTCCAAGGGACTCTCAAGAGTCTTCTCCAACACCACAGTTCAAAAGCATCAATTCTTTGGCCCTCAGCTTTCCTTATAGTCCAACTTTCACATCCATACATGACCACTGGAAAAACCATAGCCTTGACTAGATGGACCTTTGTCAGCAAAGTAATGTCTCTGCTTTTGAATATGCTATCTAGGTTGGTCATAACTTTTCTTCCAAGGAGCAAGTGTCTTTTAATTTCATGGCCGCAGTCACCATCTGCAGTGATTTTGGAGCCCAAAAAATAAAGTCTGACACTGTTTCCACTGTTTCTCCATCTATTTGCTGTGAAGTGATGGGACTGGATGCCATGATCTTAGTTTTATGAATATTGAGCTTTAACCCAACATTTCACACCTCCTCTTTCACTTTCATCAAGAGGCTCTTTAATTCCTCTTCAATTTTCTGCCACTAATCTTGATTCCAGCTTATGCTTCATCCAGCCCTGCATTTCTCATGAGGTACTCTTCATATAAGTTAAATAAGCAGGATGACAACATACAGCCTCGACGTACTCCTTTCCTGATTTGGGACCAGTTTGTTGTTCCATGTCCAGTTCTAGATGTTGCTTCTTTACCTGCATACAGATTTCTCTGGAGGCAGGTCAGGTGGTCTAGCATTCCCATCTCTTGAAGAATTTTCCACAGTTTTTTGTGATCCACACAGTCAAAGGCCTTGGTATAGTCTATAAAGCAGAACTAGATGTTTTTCTAGAACTCTTTTCCTTTTTTGATGATCCAGCAGATGTTGGCAATTTGATCTCTGGTTCCTCTGCCTTTTCTAAAACCAGCTTGAACATATGGAATTTCACAGTTCACATATTGCTGAAAAGAAAAGAAAAACATTTCCATAGGAAAAACACATTGGGTAGCTCAAGGTTTGAGAAAATTTAAGTTCAGACAGATCCAAGGGTCAACACAGAATTAAAAGAAGCCTCTTTTAATTTTTTTGTACAGAAGGGAAAAAAGTCTAGGACTGTAATTTATTTCCTCCTGCCACTTGGGGACCTCTAACATGCCTACCTATTAACCTTCTCAGTAGTATCATGATGATCAGTGGCTCTGGAGAAGGAATGGATTGTTGATATTTAATGGGTACAGGATTTTAACTTTGCATGATTAAAAAATTCTAGAAATTATTTGCACACAATATTTACTTAACAATGTAGAAATGTACACTTAAAATGGTTAAGATTTTAATTTTTATGTGAATTGTACCACAATTAATTTTTTTTAGAAAACAAGGAAATTGAGGAGTGGTCCATTTACATAAGAGAAGCAATGATTATTTTTTTGCTCAGTTTTTCCTCACCATTTTCCTTAAATAAATGGTCTGATTTTGTTATTTTAATTTTATTAAATGTAATCTTCCTAATAATGACAAACTGGTAAATTTTCATATAGATTCTCACAAAGTTAAAACATGTAAAGGGTGATTTTTAAGTTTTTAGTTTGTTTAAAAAAAATGTGAACACATTAGTTCATTAGAATGTTACTTAATAGAATGAGATGAGGACTTAAAACTGAAACTTAGACCAGAGAAGGTGTGATTGAGTTACAAAAGAAAAGTATATAACTGGTGGACATTTTTGGTTCTTATAGATTACAAAATCCTTCCAACACAAAGGTATGCAATATTTAAGTCTTCATATCAGTACTCATTTTCCACAGTTACAAGTTTCATCTCATACATTTTTAAAATCTGTATATCTTATCTATCTTTCTGGTATTGTGGATGGGATACAGATATTTTTATACCCATGACAGAGAAAAGTGAATCATTTTATCTTCTCATATTCACTCAATAAAAATTAAATTAACAAGAAAAATGTGTTTATTTTCAAGGCACATATTTCCATATTTATAAAGAAGTTGCCTTAGCTTTTCGGGTAGCTCACTGCCCAGTTAATAATTTGGTTATGCTAGTTTATCATTTAGTGCTGGTTGATAGTAAGGTAGCTAACTTTTCAAGTCATTCAAAAAGTTAAAATCTGAGTTAAAGTTAAATATTCTTGGCAGATAATATGAAGGTAATGACAGACTCTTCACTCTGACAATGGCATTCTTTCAGAATCTAAATCACTTTGACTCTTTCTTCAGTATTTCTAATTGTAAAACTCCATAAAATTTTTTCATCTGGCCAGGAACTCTATCAGCAAAATGCATTGCTATCTTCAACTGTCAAGTAATTTATGATCTATTATTAGAGCAAGAGATATTTAAAAATAAATGGATACCTTTTCCTACCAAATGCATTAGACATCTTCTCATCTGACAAATTTAAAATTCATATTTATCAACATGAAGGAAAAATGGTAAGTTATCAAAGTTTAAATTCACTCTAATCTATGAACCTATATAATAATGAGCTGTCATTCTTGTCAAAAACAATCACTGTCTGAATTTCTATTGGGTTTAAACTTGGGGAAAGGTCCTTTTTTTTGCTTCTATTTTCCATTCTAGCTCACTATAAGTTTCAACAACACATAGTATAGAAAAAACACCATGAGACTATTTTGTATAGTTTATAAGTAAAATACACTCTTCCCACAACAATCCCAGTCTTATTTTCTATACTTTAATAATATCCTTGTTGTTATCATGCTTCCTTTTAGATACAGTATATATTGCATTCATATATAATGAACAAAAAGGTAGAGAACACTCACTATTAAACTTATTAAATCTGTATTATGTTATTTTTATTTTTAAACTATCAGTGGAACAGCATATTATTAACTAGGTAGACAATGTTAGAATGTATCATTAATGATCTTAACAAATGAAAGATGACAGACATTTAAAATCATAGAATTGCTTTATACTAAAATGTTATTTGATGAAAAAAAAAAAAAAACTTTACTCATACTATTTCAAAAACATGAGAGAAGAGTTATAAAATACCATCTGCCCAAACAAACACAAAGTTCTGTCTCATTTCTCAGCAGGTTAATGGGTATCAAAATAAAAGTTATACAAGAGACTATTATACTGTAGAATGATGAAATGATTTTATTTATAAATGATTTTTATTTTATGTCATTTTTAGTGCATGATGCAGTATTTTAGAAATACAGACTTGTATTAAGAACAATTTACATCATACATGAGTGGTCTAGTAGTTATCCCTTCTTTCTTCAATTTAAGTCTGAATTTGGCAATAAAGTTTCATGATCTGAGCCACAGTCAGCTCCTGGTCTTGTTTTTGATGACTGTATAGAATGTGAAGTCAAGTGGGCCTTAGGAAGGATCACCATGAACAAAGCTAGTGGAAGTGATGGAATTCCAGTTGAGCTATTTCAAATTCTAAAAGATGATGCTGTGAAAGTGCTGCACTCAATATGCCAGCAAATTTGGAAAACTCAACAGTGGCCACAGGACGGAAAAGGTCAGTTTTCATTTCAAGCCCAAAGAAAGGCAATGCCAAAGAATGTTCAAACTAATGCACAATTGCACCCATCTCACAGGCTAGCAAAGTAATGCTCAAAATTATCCAAGCCAGGCTTCTACAGTACCTGAACTGTGAACTTCCAGATGTTCAAGCTGGATTAAGAAAAGGCAGAGGAACCAGAGATCAAGTTGCCAACATCTGATGGATCATCAAAAAAGCAAGAGAGTTCCAGTAAAAGACTTACTTTTGCTTTACTGACTAGGCCAAAGCCTTTGTGTGGATCACAACAAACTGTGGAAAATTCTTAAAGAGATGGGAATACCAGATCACCTGACCTTTCTCCAGAGAAATCTGTATGCAGGTGAAGAACAACAGTTGGAATTGGACAAGGAACAACAGACTGGTTCCAAATCAGGAAAGGAGTACGTCAAAGCTGTATATTGTCACTTTGCTTATTTAACTTATATGCAGAGTATATCATGTGAAATGATGAGCTGAATGAAGCACAAGCTGGAATCAAGATTGCCAGGAGAAATATCAATAACCTCAGGTATGCAGATAACACCACCCTTATGGCAGAAGTTTAAGAAGAACTGAAGAGCCTCTTTGTGAAAGTGAAAGATGAGGGTGAAAAGCTGGCTTAAAGCTCAACATTCAGAAAACTAAGATCATGGCATCCAGTCCCATCACTTCATGGCAAATAGATGGGGAAATGGTGGAAACATGGCAGACTTTATCTTTGGGGACTCCAAAATCAGTGCAGATGGTGACTGCAGCCATGAACTTACAAGACGTGTGCTCCTTGGAAGAAAAGTTATGATCAACCTAGATAGCATATTAAAAAGCAGAGACACTACATTGCCGACAAAGGTCCATCTAGTCAAAGCTATAGTTTTCCAGTAGTCATGTATGGATGTGAGTGTTGGACTGTAAAGAAAGCTGAGTGCCGAAGAATTGATGCTTTTGAAGTATGGTGTTGGAGAAGACTCTTTAGAGTCCCTTGGACTGCAAGGAGATCCAAGCAGTCCATCCTAAAAGAAATCAATCCTGAATATTCATTGGAAGGGCTGATGTTGGAGTTTCAACTCCAATACTTTGGCCACCAGATGTGAAGAACCAATTCATTGGAAAAGACCCTGATGCCGGGAAACATTGAGCGCATGAGAAGAAGGGGAGAACAGAGGATTAGATTGTTGGATGTCATCACTGATGCATTGGACATGAGTTTAAGAAGGCTCCAGGAGTTGGTGATGGACAGGGAAGTCCTGGTATGCTGCAGTTTATGTGGTCACAAATAGTCAGACATGACTGAGCAACTGAACTGAACTGAACTGAAATGATAAACAAAGATATAACACAGTTCAATGTGCCTATCATTTAAATTTAAATGATAAAATAACAAAAAATAGTTAAATTTTTTTCTGTGTAATGCATCCTGAAAATAAAGTCTCTCAGTCATGCTCGACTCTTTGCAACCCTACTATCAGTTCAGTTCAGTCTCTCAGTCCTTGTCTGACTCTTTGCAACCCCATGAATTGCAGCATGTCAGGCTTCCCTGTCCATCACCAACTCCCGGAGTTCACTCAGACTCATGTCCATCAAGTCGGTGATGCCATCCAGCCATCTCGTCCTCGGTCGTCCCCTTCTCTTCCTGCCCCCAATCCCTCCCAGGACCAGGGTCTTTTCCAATGAGTCAACTCTTTGCATGAGGTGGCCAAAGTACTGGAGTTTCAGCTTTAGTATCAGTCCTTCCAAAGAACACCCAGGACTGATCTCCTTTAGAATAGACTGGTTGGATCTCCTTTCAGTCCAAGGGACTCTCAAGAGTCTTCTCCAACACCGAAGTTCAAAAGCATCAATTCTTTGGTGCTCAGCTTTCTTCACAGTCCAACTCTAACATCCATACATGACTACTGGAAAACTATAGCCTTGACTAGATGGATCTTTGTTGGCAAAGTAATATCTCTGTTTTTGAATATGCTATCTAGGTTGGTCATAACTTTCCTTCCAAAGAGTAAGCGTCTTTTAATTTCATGGCTGCAATCACCATCTGCAGTGATTTTGGAGCCCAAAACATAAAGTCTGACACTGTTTCCCCATCTATTTCCCATGAAGTGATGGGAACAGATGCCATGATCTTAGTTTTCTGAATGTTGAGCTTTAAGCCAACTTTTTCTATGCAGGTCATCAAATTCTCCAGGCTAAAATACTGGAGTGGGTAGCCTTTCCCTTCTCCAGGGGATCTTCCCAACCTAGCGATCAAATCTTGGTCTCTGACATTGCAGATGGATTCTTTACCCGATGAGCCCAGGGAAGCCCAAGAATACTTGAGTGGGTAGCCTATCCCTTGTCCAGTGGATCTTCCTGACCCAGGATTCGAACCTGTGTCTGCTGCATCTTTACCAACTGAGCTATCTGGGAAGCCAATGCTCCCTGATCTCCTCTTTGATTTCTCTCCCCATCCTGCTCCACCCAAAGTAAACAAATGCTCTCCAGAATGTGTATTTGTTATTCATCTAAATTTCTATAGATTCTTGCTCAGTATGTTTATAAGTAGCATTTAAATGCTATGTTATTTACAATGGGGTACCCTTCTTTTTCTATCATGTGCAGCATTCTGATTTCTACCCAGGAATATAGTTTATTCCATGTCATAACTGTCTATTCCATGTCATAACTATTAAAAATGGTTTTGTTGATTAATTTTAGATTCTCAATTTTTTTTTCTTTTTTGATACATCTATTACTATTGAGAACATTTCTGTGACTCTCTCCTTGGACACAATATGAGTTTTTTTAAAGTATAGTCTTAAGAGTGCAATAGCTGTTTTGCAGAGTAAAAGTATTTTTAAACATACCAGATATGGCCAGTCATCCTCCAAAAGCTGAAACAATTAGCCATTGAAGCATTAGGGTGTAGATCTTTTCCTTTTTCTGTGTATTTGACAACATTTAGTATTGTCATACTTCAGTCGTTCTCAGTGAAGGATAATCCTTGCCTCTGAGATATTTGACAATGTTTGGAGGTTTTTTTTTTTTTTTTTTTTTCCTAATGTGGTCCCTAGAAGTACTTTTTTAATTGAACAAAATATACAAAACATAAAATTGACCATTTTAACCATGTTTAGGTGCAAAATGTTATGGTATTAAGAATATTAACATTATTGTACAACTATCACAACCACTCATCTCTAAAATATTTTATCTTCATAAACTGAAACTCTACACCCATTAGATACTAACTCCCCATAATTCACCTCTTCCCAGCCCCTAGCAACCACCATGCTACTTTCTATCTCTGTGAATTTGATGATTCCAAGGACTTAAGTGGAATCAAATTGCAACTGTCCTTTATTCCCAGCTTATTTCACTTAGCATAATATACCCAGATTTTTTTCATGTTGCAACATTTATCTGAATCTTCTTCCTTTTAAAGGTTGAATAGTATTCTACTGTGTGAATATACCACATTTGTTTAGCCACTCATCAATGGACCCAGGTGTCCATTCCACATTTTAGCTATTGTGAATAACGCTTAAAAAAAAAGAGGTGTACACATATCTGTTCAAGTCCCTACTTTCAATTATTTGAGGTATACACACAGAAGTGAATATGCTAGATCATTTGGTAATCCTAAATTTAATTTCTAGAAAACTACATATTATTTCAAAGTGGTTGCACCTTTTTATATCCCAGCAATTATGCACAAGTATTCCAGTTTCACTACATCCTCATTAATACCATGTTCTTGGTGCCCTTTTTTTTTTTTTTTTAATAGTAGTCTTCATTATCTGCAGATATTTGATTATCATGGATGTTACTGATATCTCTGGAAACAATCTGAGGATGCTGTTAAATATACTACAGTACACAGGACAAGTCTCACAACAAATAATAACTAGCCCAAAAGGTCAATAATGCCAAGGTGAGAAATCCTGCTTATACTTAAATTTTTTTAATTAATGATTATAAAATGACATCTTACTAAGTATATTAACATATATATGCATATATAATCTCACATTTGATATGAAATAATTATCAATTCCACATCAGCTCTCACTGGAAAATTTGAGTTGCATTGGTCGACTAAATTTATCAAGTCAGTCTCCATGATCTGAGTTTTTAACCACATATTTATAAATATCTGCATTAATTTAGGTCTCCTTTTACATGTAATGTTAATTCATAACTTTATATTTTTCAACCATGCCACAATTTTAGGAAACTTAAACTATCCTTGTCTTTTCCCTACCTTCTATAATATTATTTTTGGTATTTGCACTATTTTAAAATTATAAATAGTTATTACTATGTTCTATTATTAATGACAAAATTTACTGACATTTTGTCAATGTATCTTTTTATCTTTGCTCCTTGTATCCATTGCTATATTCATATATTATTTTCCTTTATATTAAATTTATCTGTAAGTTTTTCACAGAGATTAAAAAAGGAAACATTTTCAAGACACTAGAGAGAATAGATAGATTTTATACAATTGAATGACAGTTCTGCTGACAGCAACTTTTCATACACATTAATAGGAACCAAAATATAATAGACTGATCTATTTAAAGTCTTAAAGAAAATAGTTGTCAAGCTAGAATTCCATACCAAAGTAGACAATTATAATGAAGACAGAATAAATTTCAAACCTAATGAGAACATATTACTAACAATTCTTCCCTGTACCTATTCAATATCAGAGAAAATAAAACTAGAATGAAAGATTGTGCAAAAAGCACTAGTGAAAAAGAATCTGATAGTAGTTGTTTCTTTTTTTATTTAAGTTACCCTGCTAGTGACTCAATGTGTTTTTCTATATGAACACGAATACCTTTCCTTAATTGTAGAAAAATCTAAGCCATTGCATTTGTGTTCTCTTTTTTTGGTACCTAATTCACAATTTAAATCCTCCAAACAGTTTTTTTTTTTTTTAATTGTATTTTAATGGTGCATACTTCTGAGCACCTGTCCTTTGATTTTTGTTGTTGTTTAGTTGTTAAGGCATGTCTGACTCTTTTGTGACCTCATGGACTGTAACCCACCAGGCTTCTCCAAACTTGGAATTTCCTAAGCAAGAACACTGGTGTTGAGTGACCATTTCCTTTTGCAGGGGATATTCCCAACCCAGTGGTGGATCCTAAGTTCCCTGCATTACCAGGTAGATTCTTTACCACTGAGCCACCAGGGGAGCCCATCTTATCCTTTACCTATTAGCAGTTGTGTTTATTTTAAAAATTTCACCATTTTATGTTTATTTTCTATGTTATTATTTTCAGATCCATTATCTCTTACCTTTTATTTTCTTTGAACTTACTTTGTTTTCTCTATTTCTTAATTTTTCCCTTTTGAAATGGATATTTACCCTTTATAAAAATAATAATTTATTTCTTTAGAGTTGCTTTAGGTTTACAGCAACATTGAGGAAGGTACAGAGATTTCTCTTATAGCACCTACACTCACTATCTTGAATTTTATAATGCATCTTATAATTGTTTTTTGTGAACTTATTTTCTGCAAAAGTTATCTTTTTCAGTTGGATCTGGGTTGAGGGGGTTCATTGCTTTTAAAACCACATGTTTGTATTAGGCTTTTTTAAATTATTTATTGCTGTTCTTTTCGCAAACTTTATAGTCTACAGTGAAAGGCAGGCTCTAGATCCACACGCTATAGGACGGTTTCCTATCTTTCTCATGGTACTTTTGCACACACATCTCAGGTTTGATTACTATGCTACTAAGTCACTTCAGTCGTGTACAACTCCGTGCGATCCCATAGACAGCAGCCCACCAGGCTCCCCCGTCTCTGGGATTCTCCAGGCAAGAACACTGGAGTGGGCTGCCATTGCCTATTCTACCACAAATTTCGGGTGGTGATCAGAATTTTTCAGATCTCCATTCTTGAATGCTTGAAAAACATAGTATATAATACCCTTGCACCTGTTCTCAAGTTTCAGACCCGATTCTACCATTTAGGGCTCCTTGTAGTTTCCATGTCTTCTAGACACTGCATGGTTAAACTTTCCCTTTTTCTGAGAGGAACATGGAAACTCTTTCTTGCCTTTGATACTGGCTGCAAGTATAAATGCATTATTAACTGTTCTATCTAGAAGATATACAATCTGAAACCCAGAAGAGTGCCCTCATTTGCCTGTTTTGGCACCCTGATCTCCCTGGTCTCAGACTTCTAATCTCCAGAGATGTTAGAAGTAAATTTCTATTGTTGAGAAATCACACAGTTTATGGTATTTTGTGAAAGCAGTTCAAACTAAAATACTATATTTTGTGAAAAATGGGAATTATTTTTTAATTCAATATATACTTGAGGAATAAATATAAAGTGAAAATCTTTACATTTGAAAAATGGTATGAATTATTGTGTATGGAATGCTTTTAAAGTTACTGAATGAGATGCTGTCAGCAACAAATACAATAATCTATGTGATATTAGCAATTTACTAAAAAATAAAACTTTTGTTTTTCAACAGAAACAAACTATATAAATCTGTGTATGGTTAAGAAACAGCATCCTTGATTCTCCAAAGGAAAAATTACATCATCTTCTATCATGTTCCCATAAAGCTTCTGTTGATTTTTATACATAAGGCAAAAATTATTGTTATAAAGCTTCGGTAAACCACACTATAGAATTTTTAAGACTTCCTTGGTCCTAGCAGGTAACGATAAGGTTTCAAGACAAATTTTATTGCCATGACCAGATCAGTAACTTGGCCATAGAAGTCCAAAACAAGTAATGCAAAAGTAATTCTAAGCGAAAGCCTAAATAAAGGTTAGAAAATTGGTTCTTATGTGTTTCAAAGTTAGAAAAAGAAAATAAGTCAAAAACAATGAAAAAATATTTTAAAATAGAATTGAAAATTGGAGTTTATTATATTGCAGCTCGAGTTGGATAAATTTTTTGTTTCTTTGTTTTAGCTAAGAAACAAAGAGTCTCTTTCTTCATCAATTTTTTAGCTAATTTTCACTGGTCTGTTTGTAACACACCTGCTTGAGTGTGGGTGTGTGCTAGCTATTTAGTGTTTGTATTAATGGCAATGCTGTCTGGTATGTATAGTACCTATGATGTGAAGATATATTAGGACAAATTCATACTCAACTTATTCACCAATGTGTCCTCAGAGCCTAGACCTATTACCTTTAAGGCAATGGCACCCCACTCCAGTACTCTTGCCTGGAAAACCCATGGACGGAGGAGCCTGGAAGGCTCCAGTCTATTGGGTCGCCGAGGGTTGGACATGACTGAGCGACTTCACTTTCACTTTTCACTTTCCTGCATTGGAGAAGGAAATGGCAACCCACTCCAGTGTTCTTGCCTGGAGAATCCCAGGGACGAGGGAACCTGGTGGACTGCCGTCTCTGGGGTCGCACAGAGTCGGACACGACTGAAGCGACTTAGCAGCAGCAGCAGCAGCAACATTTAAATGGTAAGTAAATATATATGGGTACAGGGTTGAAACCTGCCATGTATCTAAAAAGAACCATAATTAATATATTTACAAAGAGCAATATTTTATTTTTTTCACTTATTGTCAACAAGGCTGCTAGGGGAAGCTCCCTGTGTGCTGGCTAGCATCAGCAAGGGTGAACGAAAGCATGGTTGGATGCAGGATTCAATGAATGTTCACAAACACGTGTGCCTGGCAACTGATGTCTTCTCTCACCTGGGGAGTCAACTACAGTCCTATACTGAAAAACCTACACATGACCCCTAGAAGCACTTGCCCTGTATTGTCTTTTATGAAGATGCTTAAAAATTCCAAATAAAGTGTATGTCACATATACATAACAGAATATGAACTGTGAACTCAAACCCAAGAATTACTCTATGATGTCTTTATGCCCAAGTTATAAAACAATGTATTTCTTATACTGTGAATACGTGTTATCTTTTTTTTAATTTTACCATTAAAATCACTATACAAAACTTTCTTTAATAGGACATGCATTATGACATTTATTAAAATGCATTTAATAGCATTATGGCAAGTCAGCTTTGTAAAAGTAGTTAGGTTATTTATAGTTACCTCCTTCATCTTTTAAATCAGACTTGGAATAATAATGTGACTTTTGATTAGAAGCTGTAATGATTATATATTAATATACTGCATTAACTTAAGCAAAACTTCCTTACATTAAAATTAAGAATTATGATATTTGACAGCTTTTCCCATTAAACGTCTATGTATCTGTGAAAAATGACACTTATCTTCTTTCAGTTCAGTTCAGTTGCTCAGTTGTGTCTCACTCTTTGTGACCCCATGGACTGCAGCACATCAGGCTTCCCTGTCCATCACCAACTCCCGGATCTTGTTCAAATTCATGTCCATTGAGTTGGTGATGTCATCCAACCATTTTATCCTCAGTCGCCCCCCTTCTCCTTGTGCCTTCAATCTTTCCCAGCATCAGGGTCTTTTCCAATGAGTCAGTCCTTCCAATGAGTCAATTTTTGCATCAAGTGGCCAAAGTATTGCAATTTCAGTTTCAGCATTGAATATTCCAACTGAATATCCAGGACTGATTTCCTTTACGATTGAGTGGTTTGATCTCTTTGCAGTTGGAGGGACTCAAGAGTCTTCTCCAACACCACAGTTCAAAAGCATCCATTCTTTGGTCCTCAGCTTTTTTTATGGTCCAATTCTCACATCCATACATGACTACTGGAAAAACCATAGCTTTTACTTGATGGACTTTGTCAGCCAAGTAATGTCTCTGCTTTTTAATATGCTGTCTAGGTTGGTAATAGCTTTTCCTCCAAGGAGCAAGTGTGTTTTAATTTCAATGCTGAAGCCGCCATCTGCAGTGATTTTGGAGCCTTGGGGTCTTGGTTTCTTTTTTTCTTTTCTTATTGGTTTTAGTAACTGTTAAACTCATGATAAGGGCAGGTAAGACATAATAGGAGCCTGGGAGGGAATAGTCTATAGGGTTACACAGAGTCAGATACGACTGAAGTGACAAAGCACATGCACGTAGTTATTTGCAGATAAAAGATGATCTGCTGCTGCTGCAGCTGCTAAGTTGCTTCAGTCGTGTCCAACTCTGTGCGACCCCATAGACGGCAGCCTACTAGGCCACACCATCCCTGGGATTCTCCAGGCAAGGACACTGGGGTGGGTTTCCATTTTCTTCTCCAATGCATGAAAGTGAAAAGTGAAAGTGAAGTCGCTCAGTCGTGTCCTACTCTTAGTGACCCCATGGATTGCAGCCTACCAGGATTCTCCGTCCATGGGATTTCCCAGGCAAGAGTGATGGAGGGGGTGTCCATTGCCTTCTCCAAAAGATGATTACCCACCCCAAATTTGGTTTAGCCACTGAAACTAATGATGTCACACATGCACATCAAGTAGGTGTGACGAGTTATTACTGACATAAAAAGTCTTTCTTTAATGCAGAGGTAACTCCCACATGCTTTGAAAAATAGAGTGAGAGGGCAGGGAAGAAAACTACTTTGTTTCTGGTTGTTAGAAGCTGGGGCAGGGATAGGGTTCCCCTGTACAAGGGGTAAAGGAAGGGATGGCTAGGATTTCTCATCTACTTGCCTAAAGGTAGAGGGGGAGGGCAAGAGGAAAGTGTGAAGCTTAAGAGCTGTCAGGACTTATGTTTTAAAACCTGAGCCATGCTCTTTAATACAAGGAGACACTTGATGTCTTTTATATATCATACGTATGCTTTTCTAGACATAATATGGAGAGCCCTCAGAGTCAAAGCCCTTGACTTCAGAACACAAGTAAAAATTATCTTTGTGCTGAAGCATCTCACTTGTGTGAACACCTGAGTTACTGAAGAAACCTCTTCCACTCTATAATGGGCTATGTAGTGATACTCACCTTATTTGATACATGATCTCTTTTGATCATCAGAGAGACCTTTGAACTTGGGAAGTATTTGTTCCACTACACAGATCAGTTCAGGTCAGTTTAGTATCTCAGTCAATTCTGACTCTTTGCAACCCCCATGGACCACAGCATGCCAGGCCTCCCTGTCCATCACCAACTCCCAGAGTGTACCCAAACTCATGTCTATCAAGTCAGTGATCCCATCCAACCATCTCATGCTCTGTTGTCCCCTTCTCCTCCTGCCTTCAATCTTTCCCATCATTAGGGTCTTTTCAAATGAGTCAGCTCTTTGCATCAGGCGGCCAAAGTATTGGAGGTTCAGCTTCAACATCAGTCCATCCAATGAACACCCAGGACTGATCTCCTTTAGGATGGATTGACTGGAACTCCTTGAAGTCCAAGGGACTCTCAAGAGTATTCTCCAACACAACAGTTTAAAAGCATCAATTCTTCGGCACTCAGCTTTCTTTATAGTCCAACTCTCACATCCATACATGACTACTGGAAAAACCGTAGCCTTGACTAGATGGACCTTTGTTGGCAAAGTAATTTCTCTGATTTTTAATATGCTATCTAGGTTAGTCATAACTTTTCTTCCATGGAATATGAGTCTTTTAATTTCATGGCTCCAGTCATCATCTGCAGTGATTTTGGAGCCCCCAAAAATAAAGTCTGACACTGTTTCCACTGTTTCCCCATCTATTTCCCAAGAAGTGATGGGACTGGATGCCAATATCATAGTTTTCTGAATGTTGGGCTTTAAGCAACTTTTTCTCTCTCTTCTTTCACTTTCATCAAGAGGCTGTTTAATTCTTCTTCACTTTCTGCCATAAGGATGGTGTCATCTGCATATCTGAAGTTATTGATATTTCTCTCAGCAAATTTGATTCCAGCTTATGCTTCATCCAACCCAGAGTTTCTTATGATATACTTTGCATATAAGTTAAATAAGCAGGGTGACAACATACAGCCTTGACATACTCCTTTCCTGATTTGGAACCAGTCTGTTGTTCCATGAACAATTCTAACTGTTGCTTCCTGACCTGCATACAGATTTCTCTGGAAGCAGGTCAAGTGGTCTTGTCCCCATCTCTTTCAGAATTTTCCACAGTTTGTTGTGATTCACACAGCCAAAGACTTTAGAATAGTCAATAAAGCAGAAATAGATGTTTTTTCTGGAACTCTTTTGCTTTTTTTATGATCCAGCTATTGTTGGCAATTTGAAGTCTGGTTCCTCTGCCTTTTCTAAAACCAGCTTGAACATCTGGAAGTTCACAGTTCACATATTGCTGAAGCCTGGCTTGGAGAATTTTGAGCATTACTTTACTAGTGTGTGAGATGAGTGCAATTGTGTGGTAGTTTGAACATTCTTTGGCATTGCCTTTCTCTGGGATTGGAATGAAAACTGACCTTTCCCAGTCCTGTGGCCACTGCTGAGTTTTCCAAATTTGCTGGCATATTGAGTGCAGCACTTTCACAGCATCATCTTTTAGGATTTGAAATAGCTCAACAGGATTTCCATCATCTCCACTAGCTTTGTTTGTAGTGATGCTTCCTAAGACTTACTTGACTTCACATTCCAGGATGTCTGGCTCTAGGTCAGTGATCACACCACCGTGATTATCTGGGTCATGAAGATCTTTTTTGTACAGTTCTTCTGTGTATTCTTGCCACCTCTTCTTGATATCTTCTGCTTCTGTTAGGTCCATACCATTTCTGTCCTGTATTGAGCCCATCTTTGCATGAAATTTTCCCTTGGTATCTCTAGTTATCTTGAAGAGCTCTCTCATCTTTCCCATTCTGTTATTTTCCTCTATTTCTTTGCACTGATCACTGCGAAAGGCTTTCTTGTCTCTCCTTGCTATTCTTTGGAACTCTGCATTCAAATGGGCATATCTTTCCTTCTTTCCTTTGCTTTTCACTTCTCTTCTTTTCACAGCTATTTGTAAGTCCTCCTGAGACAGCCATTTTGCTTATTGTATTTCTTTTTTTCTGGGTATGGTCTTGATCCCTGTCTTCTGTACTAGGTCACAAACCTCTGTCCCTACTTCATCAGGCACTCTGTCTATCAGATCTAGTCCCTTAAATCTATTTTCAGTTCCACTGTATAATCATAAGGGATTTGATTTAGATCTGGCAAATACAAATTAAAAATATTACTAGTAATTGCTAATTTGAAATTTGAATATATTTCAGGTTGTATTTATGGCAAGTATTAGCAATTATCTAATTTCTTCCAAAAGCTTTACCTGAATCATTGCCACATATATCTGTGACAGTTTCCCCAATGTGACATGGAATTTACCTCTCTGTTTCTTCTGCTCAAAATGGCTCACTTGCCTTTTCTACATGCATAATGATAAGTTAACCTTCAAACTCTAGCTCAGGTACAACTGACAGAGCTGGTTGCCTCCTCCCCTGACTCTCAGAGAGCATCTGCCACGTGTGCTGGCCTTGGACCACATCACAGGCAGTGAGTAACTCTACTTTGTCTTTGTAATTCCACAACTCAGTATGTCACTGGGAATCAGTGGAGAGTAATGATTTTTTTTTTTCCTGAATCAGTCATTCCCAAGGCTGCTGTATGAATCCATGCAGGTTTCATGCACTGCATATCTCTAGGGACCACAATTCAGGAAGACTGAATAGGATGCCCTGCATCTATATTAAATAGCAAAAGAGCATTTATTGTCCATGATGCATCCTGGCAATATATTCAATCTATCACCATGGGATACTTTTAATCAGAAACTAAAAGAAGCAAGAATTGGAGTGACTA
The DNA here is from genome assembly GCF_002263795.3 of Bos taurus. Lineage (NCBI taxonomy): Eukaryota > Metazoa > Chordata > Mammalia > Artiodactyla > Bovidae > Bos > Bos taurus. Next base: position 45,350,688 of record NC_037347.1, read on the forward strand.
AGTACATGACACTTTTGAACATTTTTGTCAAACTCACCATCTTAAAAGTTTAGAATTTCATAAGTCAGGGAATAGTCCAAGAAATGTTAATTAATGTGCCCAAGTCAGCAAAATTTAAAGTGGAAAAGAAGAGAGGAGATATATGCTTAGGCATGTCTGTTTCTGACTCCTTGTGACCCCATGGACAGCAGCCCACCAGACTCCTCTGTCCATGGAATTTTTCAGGCAAGAATATTGGAGTTGGTTGCCATTTCCTACTCAGGGATCTTCCTGACCAAGGGATTGAACCCATGTCTTTTGGGTCTCCAGCATTGACAGAAAGATTTGTTACCACTGTGCCACCTTGAAAGTGGAAGAGGTGTGTCCTAAAGTCACACTTGCTGAGGCTGTATGATTTCTATTGATTTTGGTCCTAGGAATTTACATATGAATTCCAACTTGCAGTTTTCTAGAAACAGTTCAGTACTTTTCTGAAAGATCACAATGCAGATGTTGACTAATGATTTACCAAGAGTGGAGGTGGACATAATCCAGTGGGATTAATCAGGCATAGGAATTTTTGTCCCTTAAATAATTTCGATAGACTAAAAAACATAATTATGTAAATAACTCTAGAGAGCTCTACTTGACTTTTCTGACAAGAACTAACTAGCAGTAATGAGTGGAAAGAAAGAAATTTGAAAACAGGATCATTTCCTCATGTTAACTACAAATTGGCACTTGCCAAGAGCATTTGCCAGAGGCTGAACAACAACAACAACAAGGGCATTTGCCATTTGCCTCTGTAGAGACTGAACCCTGTGCTGCTACGGCAGCAAAACTTCAGTAGCTTCTAAGGGGAATTCAGGGTGGAAAGTGATCCTAGTCCTTGCACCTCTTCATATATAGAAAATCAGTAAATTCCTTCATGGTGATATAAGTTCCTAGGAGAAAATCTTTTGTAAAATAAGCGCTTGATTACATCGAGCTCCTCCTTCACCAAAATTTTATATATTGACCTTCCCTCACTGCTTCTTTTGAGCAGTCTCTTAGAGCTATCTGAGGTGCTGTCTCCTGGACTGCAGTGCTCATTTTGCCACAAATAAAAGTTAATTCTCAACTCTCACATTGTGCAGCTTTTTGGTCAACACTGGCTCAGCTGGTAAAGAATCCACTTGCAATGCGGGAGGCCTGGGTTCCATCCCTGGGTTGGGAAGATCCCCTGGAGAAGGGAAAGACCAGCCACTACAGTATTCTGGCTTGGAGAATTCCATGGACTGTATACTCCATGGGGTCACAAACAGTCAGACACGACTGAGCTACTTTCACTTTCATTTTTTCAGATCAATCCAGAGTTGACTATGATGCTGCTTAAACTTGGCTGCTTAGCTGAAATTTAGGGGCCATAAGATGTTGACTCAAATTCCTTGAGTGGGCTTATGTATCAATTCACTAGGAAGTAAGCTGAAAAAAGCACTGTTTCTGTATGGCATAGCTTTATATCTTTTAAAACTTGAAATGTTTCTCAAAAACGATAGTGAATAAACTTCTTCAACTGGCAAGGAAAAAAAAGTGTATAGAAATACAGATGATGATGAACTTGGAAAACACTGCCTGATGCAGATAGACAGACAAAATAAACTACTGTTAAACTACTAAATATGATTTCAAATGCTAAAATAGGTGATCCAGAAAACTTTCCACTTGCCTTTGTTTTACATAGCAGGTGCTGCTTTGTTTGGTTTTATTGTGTTTGAATTGAGAGAATGTGTTCTGCTTTATCAACACCTATTGTTATTACCGTTACTTAAAAGATAATATTTCACAGGGAATTAGGAGGCAGATTGCAAAACATTCCTTATAGAATGTATAGAACAGTCTTTTGGACTCTGTGGGAGAGGGAGAAGGTGGGATGATTTGGGAGAATGGCATTGAAACATGTATAATAGCATATATGAAATGAGTCGCCAGTCCAGGTTCAATGCACAATACTGGATGCTTGGGGCTGGTGCACTGGGACGACCCAGAGGGATGGTACGGGGAGGGAGGAGGGAGGAGGGTTCAGGATGGGGAACACATGTATACCTGTGGTGGATTCATTTTGATATATGGTAAAACCAATACAATATTGTAAAGTTAAAAAATAAAATAAAATTTAAAAAAATTTTAAAAAAGAATGTTTAAAATGAAAAATAGCCAGAAAGTCATTTAATCTCAGCTACATTTAAATATTGTTCCTTTTGGTGATTTTGAAAAACATATCAATTGTATTTGCATTTTGAATAAGCATTATATACGACCCTTTGTTACAGAAGAAGATGCAATTATATAGAAACTGTTTTATATAAATGTAAAAAATACTGTCTCTTTATCAAAAATATAATATCAGAAAAAATGATCTTTAATGACAATAAGTATAGTTTGAGTATCAACAAAAATAACAGCAATAAATTCATGTGCCCTTATTTAGACTACATAAGTGTTAGGTTATTTCTTATTTTTACAACTGATTTTGGTCTATGAATCTCTAAGCCCAATGATACATGCTCATCATTTTGCTCTGCCTGTAGCATGGTAGAATATATTAGTGCTCATTCATCTTCATTACCCTCTCTGTGGTACCAGTCCACATAAGAGGGTTATACAATGTTTCCCTGTGGAATCTTACACACAGCTATAACATGATTCACCCAATTGAATGAGAGTAGGAATGACATGTTATTTAAAGACTGAGGATTAAGAAATAGTGAATGGTTTACCACATTTTTTTTTCCTTTTTTTCTGAAATTATGGAAGTCTGTATTGAGAGGGACCTCCATTTGCTACTGCAAAATAGGCATATAGGATGAATGATAATTACATTTTTTTGTAAATTGTTGGGATTTTTTGGATCATTTTATTAGCATAATGTAACTTTTTTCTGGGGAAATTATACAGACTGTTTTTATTATTGTTAATCTTTTTTGATGTCATTGTGTCCGTGTGTTATATATGAAAACACACTTTCATCAGCTTCCTTCTTTACTAAATTAGTTGCAAGTGAATCTTTTTTTTTCTTTTTTTTTAAATCATGGTGCTTCATTTTGTTTACTTCATCAAATTCTATCATGTGATGTGGTCACTTTCCTAAATAAAAGAGTTTTTCAAAATTTTGCCCTATTCTAAATCTTCCTCCTCCACTTTACTTAGTTTTGATGTATGCTTCATGTCTGTGTTTGTGTGTTTGGGGGGAGAAGGGGAATTTGGTTTTGATTGCCACCTTAGCTCCTTGATTTTTTCTTACAAACACCTATTTACTATATGTCCTTCTTGATGATGTTTTGTTTGCCCAGGCTTCAGACTTTCCATCTTCACTACAGTTCTTTTTGGTCATGTAAAGAATTTTTTCCATATCCTTTTATTTCTTGAGGATCAACTAACTTAGTACAGGTCCACTAATCTGCATCTTTACCAGGCTCACCCATGATACTTAACAGATCCGTATACAAACTTGTGCTGAGAGGCACATTTTTCACACATGCTCTTTTTTAACGATTGAATCCGGTCACTGTGAAGGGTAGGAGCTCCATGCTCTTTCCATCTATTGTTCTATCATAACCGTTCAACCTTACCAAGGACGAGTCAATGAATTTATTTCTAAATGTTGAAAGTAGGATGGTATATATCACTTGCCCTCTGATATTTTGTGAAGCCCTAGTAACATTTTGTTCTCACATTTTAGATTACGTAAGAAATGAATAGATCTGGAATCAGGGGAGATTTTAAACTAGTTTACAACTTTTTTCAATGCTTGTGAAAGTATGCAACAAAACCCAAGATTCTGTCATTTTAAAATAGAACACCTAGCAAGCTTTGATAGATGCATTTCAGGTGTGCCATGCCATTCTGAAGTGAAACATCAACTTTATGTTGACCTAATATTGCTCCTAATCACTAGTAATCCTTGGATGACATATCACATCAGTGTAACACAAACTGTACTAAAGCATGTACTTGTATCTAGTCCTAAAAAATGAAATAAAAGTGCTAGGCTTGACCCTGGGGTAAGCCTCTTGAGCATGAGTTGTCAAAGGAAATTTTTTAAGTTGTTTTAAAAGACTCACAGCAGGCTTATTTTTCTATCTGTTGTATTTTGACAGTGGTTATAAAATGTTTAATAGATTAAATTTTGAGTTTATAAATAAAATAAATTAAAACAAAATAAAATTTTATTTTTAATGCAATGATAAACATAATGCATAGAGTACTCATTAAAATGACAGAGTTTTGTTTGCATATAACTCTACTTATCTTTAAAATGACTTCCCAAGTGGTGCAGTGGTAAAGAACCCACCATCCAATGCAGGAGACCTGAGTTCGATCCTTGGGTCAGGAAGATCCCCTGAGGAAAGAAATGGCAACCCACTCCAATATTCTTGCCTGGGAGATCCCACAGACAGAGGAGCCTGGAAGGCTATAGTTCATGGGGTCTCAAAGAATCAGATATGAGCAACTGGGTAGACATGCACCTTTAAAATATTCCACAAATGTATTCATATGCATTTGTTGAGGATCAGATTATTATGTTTTTCCTGATTTAATTATAACAAGCATGTTTCCCTTCCTATAATTGATAATTCACACTCAACTGTATATTTAAAAGTGAAAGAGCTGAGATAATCATTTCAGACCCAATAATAATTCTCTCAAGTAAAATTTAAAATATTTCAGATAAAGGAAACAGGAAGGCAAGGTTAACATTAATAGAGAGGAGACACTACAGTCAGTGAAGTCTTCATGAAAAAAAAAATGGCATATGAATTTAGAAGACATTTTATACATAAGAGATGGGGAAAATACACATAGGTACATGCATTAGTCTGGCAAGAGTTCATGATACGCCACCTCAAAACTTGCTGCTTTAGTTTACTGATGATTTTTACCTGAAGATATTTGAAAAAAACAGCAAATACAGGGAAAACCTTTCTCTCAATTCCTCTTATTGGTTCAAAGACAAATTCTCTATTGGAAGCAAAATGTCACAAATGCCCTTTCCGGGAGTTTCATCAACAGGAAAGATTGACTTATCACAGAAGAGGGGACTAGAAGTTGAACACACATCCAGACAAACTTTGTCACAAGCTATTATATCTCCCATCTTCTAAAGACCCGTTCGTCTTCCCTAAAAGTGATATACTGTCTCTCGAGTTGCCTCCGTCTCCCCTCCCAGTCCCTGCATGCAGCGTTGCTTCAGTTGTGTCCGACTCTGTGCGACCCTATGGACTGTAACCCACTAGGTTCCTCTGTCAGTGGGATTCCCCAGGCAAGAATGTTGGGATGGGTTGCCATGCCCTCCTCCAGGGAAACTGTCCCAACCCAAGGATCAAATCTGTGCCTCTTACATCTCCTGCATTGGCAGGCTGGTTCTTTACCACTATCACACCTACTCCCTTACAAAGATGGTATATAGGCTCTTCCATGTCTCTACTTTTTTCAGTTAGTCACCTTCTGCAATTCCCTCATGCATGTGGTACTAAAAATTAATAAATTTATGTATCTTTTGTCCTGTTAGTTTGGGTCTCTCATTAATTTATTTCAACAACTGTTGAACCTATGAGGGTAGAAGGAAAGTCTTTCCTCTCCCATTTATACTGGGGCTACAATAAGAAAATAACACAGACTGGCAGTATAAATGACAGAAACTTTCTCAATTAAAATATTTAAGATTTTTAAACATTTTGTAGAAAGTGAGAAGGTAATTCTAAAATTTAGTTTAAAATGCAGTCTACAATAGTCAATATATTCTTGAGGAAGAATAAAACTGGAGGACATACACCCCAGATTTAATGAATTACTGAAAAATCTAGCTATTAGCATCATGAAGTACTAGCATAATAATAGGCAAACAATATCAATAGTGCCAAAATTTATTTTTTGGATTATTTTTTAAATTAATATTTCAGAAGACAAGACGAGTGTCCACGGGATTGGTGTTCTTTTGGGGTGTTCTGTACAGACCCGTCCAGTAATAAATGTGTGTGGTTTCTGTGAGTTGCCAACAATCCTGCATTGAAACTTTTGCAGTTCTTTCATTTTGAAGTTGGGTTTGATGGAATTTTTTTTTTTTTTCCTTCCGGCAAGTTTGTTGGAAGGCATGCTATTCTTCCTGCCATCTCTCCCCTTTCAGAAATATGAAAGCAAATGTTTGGAAGAACTGCTGTTTAAAAGATGAACTGTGTCCACCGTGAAAGTGTGTAGGTGTCTGTTGGTGTCCCGAGTGCCACATGCCAGTGCACAGAGGTTGCCCTGGGCCCAAGATGCTGTGCTTGTGATGCTGAACTGCTCCACGCTCCTGTTGAAATTGGCACCTGCCCCTCTCTACCACTGTCCAGACTCACTGCTGTCCTCACAAATCAGTGAATAAAGTGTGTGCTTTATTCATGTTTAAAAAAAACATATTTGACTGGGGTGTAATTACTTTACAATGGTGTGCTGGTTCCTGCTGTACAATAACATGATTCAGCCATGAGTATACATGTATCCCTTCCATCTTGAGCCTTCTTCCTTTCTAGGTTGTCACAGGCACCAGGTTGAACTCTCTGTTTTACAGCAGCTTCCCTCTAGCTTCCTTTCTACACATGATAGTGTATATATTTCAATGCTACTCTCTCAATTTGTCCCACCCTCTCCTTCCCCTGCTATGTCCACAAGTCTGCTCTCTCTGTTTCTCAAAAACAGGTTCATCAGTATAATTTTTCTAGATTCCATAAATATATTTTAATATACAAGATTTGTTTTTTTCTTTCTGACTTCACTCTGTATAATAGGCTCTCCATACATTTGGACACTTGAATTATATCAAAGTTTAAACAGGGAAAATTATATTAAAGCATTAAATTAATAAAAGATGTCAGTCATGTAATTTTATCTCTATAATGGTAAAAAAAAATAAAACTTGACAACTATTTTATACCATTCAATGACACTGACAAAACTTAGCTCATAGGGATAACTGTGAAAAAAATCTAAAGTATCTATGAGAAAACACATAGGGATATCTATATGACATTGCAGTAGGTAAGGGCTTCTCAGGTGACTCAGTGGTAAATAATGGTCACCTACAAATGCAGGAGACATAGGAGACATGGATTTGATCCTTGGTTTGGGAAAATACCATGGAGAAGGAAATGGCAGCCCACTCCAGTATTCTTGCCTGGAGAATCCCATGGAGAGTGAAGCCTCATGGGCTACAGTTCATAAAGTCACAGAGAGTCAGACACTACTTGAGCAACTGAACATGCACACATGCAGTAGATAAAGATCTCTAATACAGGAGTCAAAAAAACTGAAGAACTAGTCATACAACAACAACAACAACAAAATTAAAAATTGGCTTTATAATAGATTTTTCCCTTTATCAAAAACCTCATGAATAAAGTGAAAACACCAAAGAAACAGTGGAAGAAATTATATATTTGCTATGTGTTTATTTTGTAGGACTCATATTTAGATCCTATAAACAGTCTGGAATACAGGAGATCTCAACTTGATTCCTGGGTCAGGAAGATCCGATGGAGAAGGGATAGGCTACCCACTCCAGTATTCTTGGGCTTCCCTTGTGGCTCAGCTGGTAAATAATCAGCCTGCAGTGAGGGAAACCTGGGTTCAATCTCTGGATTAGGAAGATCCCCTGGAGAAGGGAAAGGCTACCCACTCCAGTATTCTGACCTGGAGAATTCCATGGACTGTATAGTCTATGGGGTCACAAAGATTTGGACATAACTGAGTGACTTTCATTTCACATGATAATCTAATCTAACTGATGAGGAGAGAATTCAGAATAGCAGTTAACTCTAGGGGTTAGTTTTGACTGAAAGGGGGCAACTAACTGCCTTTATGGGGTGCTGAAACAGTTCTGTATCTTCTGGATGGTTGTTACATAGGAGAATACACATGTAAACATCATCATGTTGTATTTGTAGATTTAATTCATTTCATTCAATTTACTATATGAATTTTGGCCCTTAATTTTAATAAAGCAAGTAAATACTTACAAATGTGGGAAATGTATCTCATTCAACTACTCTTATAAACAAATTCATTTTTCCCCTGAGAAACAGAATATTCAAAAAGAAGGAATAGTTCATTATCAAAACAGTATATCCTTATTCTTGTCCCTAACCATTCACATCGGCTTCCCAGGTGGCTCATTGGTGAAGAATCCACCTGTCAATGCAGGAGACGTGGGTTCAACCCCTGGGTCAGGAAGATCTCCTGGAGAATGAAATGGCAACCTGCTCCAGTATTTTTACCTAAGAAATTCCATGGACAGAGAGCCTAATGGGCTACAGTAATGGAGTCGCAAGAGTCCAAAAGTCAGACAGGACTTATCGACTAACAACAACGAGCACTGACATAAAACAGGTTCAGCTTGTTCTTAATAATCAATTTGAAGATAAATTATATAATAGAAATAGTATCAAGTGTAGTCTCCTAGAGAACTTGCTATATAAATGCTTGCAGAATAGACTTATGTATATAAAAAAATACCAAGAAAATAATCAATTATTTCCACAATGATATTTGGACACTAAAGAATAGCAAAATGATCTAGAATTTTACATAGTTAAGCCATTTCAAAGTTATGTTCAAAGAGACATGCACAATTAAAGCAAGTAAAGTTAATTATCAGAAAACAGCCTGTCTCTTCAGACATAGCATTTATTTTCACATTTCTGCTTCACCTTTTGAAAAGTATCAGTCATTAATAGAGTCTTCTCAGAGAGCTTTATTCTATTGTGAGATTCCTTACTTGATAAAAAGAATATTAAAATTACAAACAGACAAACTTTGATGTAGAAATTTAAAAAGCACATGGAAGACTTGGTTGCAAAATTTGCCATCTAATTAGTCATTAAGGATGCTTTGGCTCATACTTCCTCACTAATGGATCAGTCTTTTTACAAAGTGTCAGTCTTTATGGAAGGAACTCTTCCAAATAATGAGAACCTGCCAGTACATCCTTTTAGAAACTCATAATCAACACATGTATTGTTTCCTATATTTCATTTTTTTCCTTCTTTATGTAATATCAAAGAAACTCAAAGGATAATTATTATAATCCTTAAAACAGGGAAATTGAAGGTCACAGAGGTCAAAAGTCACTTTCAGGATTACAGTGAATAGGAAGCTATAACAAGTCTTGAAATCGTTTAGATTGTGTTTCCAAAAGCTAAGCTTTATGGGAATAAGAAGATAGATATTGTAGCTAAATTTTCTCAAAATCATTATGGAATTTTAAAAGATCATCTTATATATCAATTTTCCAACATAAGCCTGTGAATCGGTTCTTACCATGCTGAGCAAAAGAATTGATTTAGGGTCAAAAGTCACAGATTGGATGTGGCACACATTTTTTTTTTTTTTTAATTTGAATTCTTTAGTTACTGTCTCACTTATTGTGATCATCTACCATGAAAGATATTAAATTTGTTCTTGAAACGCTAACGATAACCCTTGAAAATCTGTTATAATTTAAGTTAATGTGTTAATATTCATAGAAGGAATAAATGATACTTTATATGTAGCAGGAGAAGAAAGGCACCTTCATTGTGAAGGATCTTACATACTGTTTCAAACTACATTATTCAAGAGGAAGGACTATAAATCATACAGAGGGAGGCTAATGAAATTTACTAATCTAAATTTTTTTGGAGTACTTGACTTAACCACATTGAGAGGGATTCTGAAGTAAAAAGAATTTACTACCAAATACACCAATTAACCAAAAAACTCATAATGATGACAAATACTGATTGTAAAAAGAAGAAAAGTGTTATTTCAAATGGGGTGATAGAGATGTTACAGGCTTCCCTGGTAGCTAAGATGGTAAAGAATTTCCCTGCAATGCAGATCTGATTCGATCCCTTGGTCAGGAAGATCCTGAGGACTAGGAAATGGCAACCCACTCCAGTATTTTTGCCAGGAGAATCCCACGGACAGAGTAGCCTGGTGGGCTCACAAAGAGCCAGATACGACTGAGCAACTAACACTTACTTATAGAGATGTTAGGAAAAAAATCAAATTAAAATATTAATGATTTTTACTGTTCTATAATAGTGAAATTGTGCTGAGTACTTAAGTATCAACTTTAACAAAATCTTTCAACCAAATTAAAGTTTCTCAAAGATATTGATAGTGATAAAATACTGAAATAATAATATTAATATTAATAATTTTGACATGATTTCAATATCAAATAAAACATATTATTAATTAAAAATTATGGTTAACTACTAATATATGTCTTATTGTTCATGTTTTTATGTCTTATTACCTGAACATGACCAGTGTGTTCCCTCGGCAAAACTCTATTAGCCTTTGCCCTGCTTCATTCCATATTCCAAGGCCAAATTTGCCTGTTACCCGAGGTGTTTCTTGACTTCCTACTTTTGCATTCCAGTCCCCTATAATGAAAAGGACATCTTTTTTTGGTGTTAGTTCTAAAAGGTCTTGTAGGTCTTCAAAAAGCCATTCAACTTCAGCTTCTTCAGTGTTACTGGTTGGGGCATAGACTTGGATTACTGTGATATTGAATGGTTTGCCTTGGAAACGAACAGAGATCATTCTGTCATTTTTGAGATTGCATCCAAGCTCTGCATTTTGGACTCTTTTGTCAACCATGATGGCTACTCCATTTCTTCTAAGTGATTCCTGCCCACAGTAGTAGATATAATGGTCATCTGAATTAAATTCACCCATTCCAGTCCATTTTAGTTCTCTGATTCCTAGAATGTCAACGTTCACTCTTGCCATCTCCTGTTTGACTACTTCCAATTTGCCTTGATTCATGGACCTAACAATCCAGTTCCTATGCAATATTGTGGAGAAGGCAATGACAACCCACTCCAGTACTCTTGCCTGGAAAATCCCATGGACAGAGGAGCCTAGGCTGCAGTCCATGGGGTCGCTAAGAGTCGGACATGACAGAGCGACTTCACTTTCACTTTTCACTTTCATGCATTGGAGAAGGAAATGACAACCCACTCCAGTGTTCTTGCCTGGAGAATCCCAGGGACGGGGGAGCCTGGTGGGCTACCGTCTATGGGGTCGCACAGAGTCAGACACAACTGAAGCGACTTAGCAGCAGCAGCATGCAGTACTGCTCTTTACAGCATCGGACCTTGCTTCTATCACAAGTCACACCCACAACTGGGTATTGTTTTTGCTTTGGCTCCATCCCTTTATTCTTTCTGGAGTTATTTCTCCACTGATCTCTAGTAGCATATTGGGCGCCTACTGACCTGGGGAGTACCTCTTTCAGTAGCCTATAATTTTGCCTTTTCATACCTTTCATGGCATTCTCAAGGCAAGAATACTGAAGTGGTTTGCCATTCCCTTCTACAGTGGACCGCATTCTGTCAGCCTGCGTATTTAACTTACATGCAGAGTATATCATGAGAAACGCTTGGTTGGAAGAAGCACAAGCTGGAATCAAGATGCCAGGAGAAATATCAATCACCTTACATATGCAGATGACACCACCCTTATGGCAGAAAGTGAAGAGGAACTCAAAAGCCTCTTGATGAAAGTGAAAGAGGAGAGTGAAAAAGTTGGCTTAAAGTTCAACATTCAGAAAACTAAGATCATGGCATCTGGTCCCATCACTTCATGGCAAATAGATAGGGAAACAGTGGAAACAGTGTCAGACTTCGTATGTTTGGGCTCCAAAATCACTGTAGATAGTGATTGCAGACATGAAATTAAAAGATGCTTACTCCTTGGAAGGAACCTTATGACCACCTAGATAGCATATTTAAAGGCAGAGACATTGCTTTGCCAACAAAGGTCCGTCTAGTCAAGGCTATGGTTTTTCCAGTGGTCATGTACGGATGTGAGAGTTGGACTGTGAAGAAAGCTGAGTGCCAAAGAATTGATGCTTTTGAACTGTGGTGATGAAGAAGACTCTTTAGAGTCCCTTGGACTGCAAGGAGATCCAACCAGTCCATTCTAAAGGAGATCGGTCCTGGGTGTACTTTGAAGGAATGATGCTGAAGCTGAAACTCCAATACTTTGACCACCTCATGCGAAGAGTTGATTCATTGGAAAAGACTGATGCTGGGAGGAATTGGGGGCAGGAGGAGAAGGGGACGACAGAGGATGAAATGGCTGGATGGCATCACCGAATCGATGGACATGAGTTTGGGTGAACCCTGGGGTTGGTGATGGACAGGGAGGCCTTGCGTGCTGCGATTCATGGGGTCGCAAAGAGTGAGACACGACTGAGCAACTGAACTGAACTGAACCTGAACATGAAATAAACACTAAATATTTATTGCAAGGCAAAAATTGGCATTTTGCACTGAAAGAAAACAAATCTACAAAATGGAAATATAAAACACTGTGTATTATTAGAACTTTGTTTTAAGACATTCAGTTCAGTTCAGTCGCTGAGTCATGTCCGACTCTGCAACCCCATGAATTGCAGCCGCCAGGCCTCCCTGTCCATCACCAACTCCCAGAGTCCACCCAAACCATGTCCATTGAGTTCGTGATGCAATCCAACCATCTCATCCTCTGACGTCTCCTCCTCCTGCCCTCAATCTTTCCCAGCAATCAGTCTTTTCCAATGAGTCAGCTATTTGCGTGAGGTGGCCAAAGTATTGGAGTTTCAGCTTCAATATCAGTCCCTCCAATGAACATCCAGGACTGATTTCATTTAGGATGGACTGGTTGGATCTCCTTGCGGTCCAAGGGACTCTGAAGCCTCTTCTCCAACACCACAGTTCAAAAGCATCAATTCTTCGGTGCTCAGCTTTCTTTTTAGGCCAAATCTCACATCCATACATGACCACAGGAAAAACCATAGCCTTGACTAGACGGACCTTTGTAGTCAAAGTAATATCTCTGCTCCTTAATATGCTGTCTAGGTTGGTCACAACTTTCCTTCCAAGAGTAAGCGTCTTTAAATATCATGGCTGCAATCATCATCTGCAGTGATTTTGGAGCCCAGAAAAATAAAGTCAGCCACTATTTCCACTGTTTCCCCATCTATTTGCCATGAAGTAATTGACTTAATTTTATTTATATGATTTTTTAAATTTCCAGTAAGTGAAAAATTAAATTAGAAAATATTTTAATTGAATTTAATTATAAACTGTAAACATAAACATAAATGTATTATATATAAGAAATACACAAAGTAGTACAGCCACTATGGAGAATGGTATGGAGATTCCTTAAAAAACTGGAAAAAGAACTGTCTTATGACCCAGCAATTCCAATGCTGGGCATACACTCCGAGGAAACCAGAATTGAAAGAGACACGTGTACCCAAGTGTTCATCACAGTACTATTTATAATAGCCAGGACATGGAAGCAACCTAGATGCCCATGAGCAGATGAATGGTTAAGAAAGCTGTGGTACATATACACAATGGAGTATTAACTCAGCCATTAAAAAGAATACATTTGAATCAGTTCTAATGAGGTGGATGCAACTTGAGCCTATTATATAGAGTGAAGTAAGCCAGAAAGAAAAACATCAATACAGTATACTAATGCATATATATGGAATTTAGAAAGATGGTAACGACAAACCTGTATGCGAGACAGCAAAAGAGACACAGATGTATAGAACAGTCTTTTGGACTCTGTGGGAGAGGGAGAGGGTGGGATGATTTGGAAGAATGGCATTGAAACACGTATAATATCATATAAGAAACGAATTGCCAGACCAGGTTTGATGCAGGATATAGGATGCTTGGGGTTGGTGTTCTGGGATGACCCAGAGGGATGGTACGGGGAGGGAGGTAGGAGAGGCATTCAGGATGGGGAGCACGTGTACACCTGTGGCACATTCATGTTGATGTATGGCAAAACCAATACAATATTGTAAAGTAATTAGATTCCAATTAAAATACATAAATTTAAATTAAAAAAAGAAATACATATAAAATCAACTATAAGTATATCAAATATAACATTGAATTTTTTATACCTTAAATTATGAGAACATCATTAATTACTTAAATATGTATTCTTGTTGCCAGAACACTGGAGTGGGTTGCCATTCCGGAATACTGGAGTGGGTTTCCATTCCCTTTTCCAGGAGATCTTCCTGACTCAGGGATTGAACCCGAGTCTCCCGCATTATAGGCAGACGCTCTACCATCTGAGCCACCAGAAAAGTCAACTATATTAAATATAACATTGAATTTTTTATAACTGAAAATATGAGAACATCATTAATTACTTAAATATGTATTATGTTGCCTATTGAACTTTTGCAAAAATTTATGCTGCATGGATTTAGTTGTATTATTTTCTTGAGAGGGCTTATTTTTAAAAATGTATTTTCACATTGTTTGAATTTTCTCCCCAGTTGTATTACATCTATCTCATTTATCTTCAAGAATATCAGGAACAAATCAAATCTGGAAATTCTTTATACTTTTCATTACACACTTATATTTACTTTATACATTATTCATTAGTTCTATGTAATGAAGTCTATTAAAGTGACATGAACAGAGAACTTCCTTGGGTGATAGATATCAGTCCTGCATACTGTTGGGAGTTTTTATACCCTAGAGTTTTAAATCAACTTTGTCTCAACTCCCTCTCTCCCTTTCATTCTCTTTTGTACATATAATACATACATTTCTTGATCTTCCCTTCTAAAAATATAACTAAACACATGTAAGCTAAATTCGATTGAAAAACATAGTTGCACCTTGGTATATTAAAAAAATCATGATATGAATACTTTCAGTTCAGTTCAGTTCAGTTGCTCAGTCATGTCCGACTCTTTGTGACCCCATGAATTGCAGCACGCCAGGCCTCCCTGTCCATCACCATCTCCCGGAGTTCACTCAGACTCACATCCATCGAGTTGGTGATGTCATCCAGCCATCTCATCCTCTGTCGTCCCCTTCTCCTCCTTCCCCCAATCCCTCCCAGCATCACAGTCTTTTCCAATGAGTCAACTCTTCGCATGAGGTGGCCAAAGTACCAGAGTTTCAGCTTTAGCATCATTCCTTCCAAAGAAATCCCAGGGCTGGTCTCCTTCAGAATGGACTGGTTGGATCTCCTTGCAGTCCAAGGGACTCTCAAGAGTCTTCTCCAAAACCACAGTTCAAAAGCATCAATTCTTCAGTGCTCAGCTTTCTTCAAAGTCCAGCTCTCACATCCATACACGACCACTGGAAAAATCACAGCCTTGACTAGACAGAGCTTTGTTGACAAAGTAATGTCTCTGCTTTTCAATATGCTATCTAGGTTGGTCATAACTTTCCTTCCAAGGAGTAAGCGTCTTTTAATTTCATGGCTGCAGTCACCATCTTCAGTGATTTTGGAGCCCCCCAAAATAAAGTCTGACACTGTTTCCACTGTTTCCACTTTTTCCCCATCTATTTCCCATGAAGTGATGGGACCAAAAGCCATGATCTTCATTTTCTGAATATTGAGCTTTAAGCCAACTTTTTCACTCTCCATTTTCACTTTCATCAAGAGGCTTTTGAGTTCCTCTTCACTTTCTGCCATAAGGATGGTGTCATCTGCATATAATTATATTTTCATAGGCTTAGCCTTAATTGTCATGAAGTAAATTTTAAACATAAAAATAATTTTAAAAACTCAAAAATGAGAAAATGTAAGAACTTTCTCTAATGGAAATTTGCTTATTTTGTTAATAACTGGACATTTATAATAGGTGTTTATTCTTCTGCTTAAACTCCAATAGTTTGGCCACCTCATGTGAAGAGTTGACTCATTGGAAAAGACCCTGATGCTGGGAGGGATTGGGGGCAGGAGGAGAAAGGGACAACAGAGGATGAGATGGCTGGATGGCATCACCAACTCGATGGACATGAGTTTGAGTGAACTCCAGGAGTTGGTGATGGACAGGGAGGCCTGGAGTGCTGCAACTCATGGGGTCACAAAGAGTCAGACACAACTGAGTGACTGAACTGAACTGAATCTTCTGCTAAGCAATTGTTATGATTTGCATTTAATTACCTTTCAAATTGTATTTCTTATATTTTCCCAGAATTGTGATCTCAGTGAAAGCAGGATTTTTCTCTCTTTTTTAGGCTTTTTAAACACTGTAGTTTCATTAATTTGGCTTCACACATGGCTCAGTGGCAAGGAATCCACCTGCAATACTGGAGATACAGGTTCTATCCCTGTGTTGGGAAGATTCTCTGGAGAAGGAAATGTCTACCTATTCCAGTATTCTTGCCTGGGAAATCCCACGGACAGGGGAGCCTGGTGGGCTATAGTCCATGGGGTAGCAAAACAGTCAGAGATGACTTAGAAATTGAACAACAATGGTTTCATTATTTACAACAGTAATTGACAAAAAGTAGGCACTTAGGAAATTTAACCAGATAACAGGATATATCTAACAATTATTTCTGAAAAATAAATTAGTAAATACATAAATAAATCTAAAATTAGAGCTGGAATTCCTGCTAAAATATAATCTATAGAAACTAAAAACCTCTCCTTTGAAAACTGTCTTGTGTAACATTGAAAATTTAGAATTTGACTTATCTTTTTTATTCTTTCATTACAAATCTGAATTGATATTTTGAAGTAAACATGAATATGTTTCATTTACATATTCTTAAACTTATGTTAAAGAGCTCAACAGTTAAAAAGCTCAAATTTGTTCTAATTTGAAACATGAATCATGCTACTGGAAATAGCCAATAATCTCTACTGAAGTAAAATTAAGTTAAATTTCTATTGTGTCATTGTTTATGTTTGTAAACAATAATTATGAGTAAAGTCATATGCTTATTTATTATCTTAATAAAAGTTCTATTCTTATTAGCTAAAGAAAAGTCTATAGATTGAAAATTCACTGAATTGAGACTTTAAACAAGATTTAATATTTTACTTCTGCATTCCAAGTGTATCATGCTCCTTTTAATATTAAATTAAAGTGATATTAAGTACAGATTAACACTTACCATACCATGCATGTTCAGTCTTATATGACTATAATCCCAAGTGCCATATTCTGCCAGGCTCCTCTGTCTAAAGAATTGTCCAGGCCAAAATACTGGAGCAGGTTGACATTTCTTTCTCAAGGGGATCTTTCTGACCCAGGGACTGTACCTGTGTCTTTTGCGTCTCCTGCATCTCTTGCACTGCCAGGCACATTCTTTACCATCTGAGTAATCGGGGAAGCCTGAAACTACCGACTGAAACACTTAAATTCCAACTATAATGTTCCACAAATTACCCACAAATTCGTAATAGAAATAATAAAAAAAAATGCTCTTCTCTTTAAAAATAATGAAAACTACCTATGAATATACATATTCTTGAGTTACGTTTTATTTTACCAATACTATGGTTGATCTCAGTTGATATTAATATGCTATATTTATAATGAGATTTTTTACAACATTCTTAAATATAGGGTGCTTAGTTTTTCATTTATTTTTTCTTAATCATCTATAAGGCATTAAACTAGCTGCTGGAATAAAAATTTCTAAAATTCCTAAACACTTTAGAAGGAGATAATATTGTTATATTTGCAAAACTAGTTTCCTTCATGTATCATATTAGGTTTTGACATTTCAATCTATTACAAGAACCCTTTGTTGATTGGATTTATCTCTTTAAATTCAGTTTATCTCCACCTAAGTGCTACTTTTCTTGACACATAACATGACTTACCTGGATATTAGAAATAAAGTCTGATAATATTTGATTACCTGCTTGAATATTTGTTATATGATATCAAATATTCCTTTATATTTGACAAAAAGCATTATAAATTTGTTTTGAGTTGGTAAGGAAAAATGTATTACAAATACCTAACACAATATTTTCCTTTCTTTTCATATTTAAAAAAAATTAGTTATCCTGCTCACCAAGTTTTTTTGATTACAAAAATCATAGTTCATTTTAGTGCTATCAAGTCTTCACATGTACAAAAGATTCTTTGAGTAACCACTAGAAGAAAGAAGAAGTAAAAACAGAAACTATTAAAAGCATTTCCTCTAGGAAACTGGGCTACTTGCTGGGAATGGTGAAGTAGGGGATTATCACTTTTATTATAAATTGATTAGGCTTTATAACTTAAAAAATCAGATAAAAATTCTACTTAGAACAGCAATTATAAAATACAGATTCTCAAATATCTGGATTTCAAAAACATTTTTAAATTTTATATTAGCTATGCATAAATGCTAAGAAAGAAAGAAACTATCACATATTCCAGAGAGTGATAAAGGAGCAGGAGTTTGATAGTTAAGAAAAACTTTTTGAACAATTCTCTATTTCCCACTTCCCCTGGACTTTAGTAACCACAGTTCTACTCTCTGCTTCTCAGTCTGACTATTTTAGGTACCTTATGTAAGTGAAATCAGGCAGTATTTGTCCTTCTGTGATCAGTTTATTTCATTACCATAAGGTCCTCCAGGTTCATTCATGCTGTCACATATGGCAGAATTTCCTCCTTTTTTAAGCCTGAATAGTTTATGTAAAATGAATTAGTTCTAGAGATCTGTTGTACAACACACCTCCTATAGTTAGAAATACTGCTATGCTATGCTACGCTAAGTCACTTCAGTCATGTCTGACTCTGTGCAACCCCAGAGATGGCAGCCCACCAGGCTTCCCCATCCCTGGGATTCTCCAAGCAAGAACACTGGAGTGGGTTGCCATTTCCTTCTCCAATGCATGAAAGTGAAAAGAGAAAGTGAAGTCGCTCAGTCGTGTCCGACTCTTAGCGACCCCATGGACTGCAGCCCACCAGGCTCCTCTGTCCATGGGATTTTCCAGGCAAGAGTGCTGTATTGTGCACTTAAAAATTCATTAAGTAGGTAGATTTCATGTTGAATGTCTTTACCACAATTTAAAAAAAAAAAAAAGACCTGTTCTTGCTGGAAAGGTAAAGCAGATACACAAATGAAGGAGTCAGCCTTAGGAAGGTCTGGTGGCAGACTATTCCATCAGAAGGAAACAAAAAACATATGTTTACAGTGGAATAATATATTGAACAATGACCATGGGAAAAGGGGAAATGAAGGGAGAATAGAGAAATAAAACAGGTCAGATCAGCTTGGATCGGGCTTTGGAAAATGTGTTTAAATTTTAATCTCCTTGAGAATTCTAATAAATTTCTAATTCTAATGAGAATTCACTGCAGTTTTTGAAAAGAAAAATCATATGATCTAATACATATATTAAAAATACAAAAAATATTCTAAAAAATGAAGAAAGAATTCTGGAGGGAAAAAAGTTGCATATAGACATATACTTAATTACTTTAGTGGGTCTTCATAGATTTTACAGGCCAAAAATCTTCAAGGATGCTCTATAAATGGGGTTTACTTAATTATATTTGATGTCCTTGGTTGGTCATCCTATTCCTGGGTGGTGATGTTGAACTTCTAAATAAATTATGTCACTTTATTAAGGGCATCTAATTATTGTCAAAGTAACTGTGAAGAATCCCTAACATCTAATCCATGCTCCAAAAGTGTTTCTAGATAAAACAAAAAATGTCTAAGTGTAGAGCTGCTTTCCAGATTATTAAAAAAAAAAAAAAATGAAGCATTAAATACATTTTTTTTCCTAAGATTCCCCCAGAGATAAATGACACATAGTGAATTGTTTCAAATGACATAAAGCTAACTAAGAAGATAGGAAAAAGAATTTGAGAAACAACTTGAGAGTCAGGATGTAAATAGAATAACAATGTAGAAGTGAACACTAGAGCTGTAGCTGCAAATGATGGCAAGTAATCTCAATGCTGAACCAAGAGATTTGAAAATGTTTCCCAAGATAGAAGCTACATTTTTACTATCGTGTTTTGTGTTACTTGCTCATAGTTAATTATGAAGAGAGAGAGACAGAGAGAAAGAAAGGAAGGAATAGTAGGTATGGGAAAGGAAGGAGGAAGGACTTTATAAGTTCTTGTAAGGTTTTATGTCACTTCCATTCATTTGTTGTTGTCATTCAGTCACTGACCAGTATAAAATTCTTTGCAGCCCCATGGACAGGAGCACTCCATGTTTCCCTGTCCTTCAGTATCTCTTGGAGTTTTCTCAGATTCAAGTCAATTGAATCAGTGATGCTATCTAACTATCTCATCCTCTACCATCCTCTTCTCCTTTGCCTTTAATCTTTCCCAGCATCAGGGTCTTTTCCAAAGTGTCAGCTCTTCACTTCAGGTGCTCAAAGTATTTGAGCTTCAGCATCAGTCCTTCCAAAGAATATTCAGGGCATACACTAACACCAATTAATGCTAATTAGAAAGGACAATAGTGAATACAGTCAGAGAATTTCATCAGAACTTTAACTAAAATTAAGATGTAAGCTCATAAGTTAAAATGTAGATATCTGTCTGTTATATCACTAAACAGTTTTACTGCTGAATATGTGTGCATTAAATTTACTATAACTCTACTTAAAAGAAAAAAGAAAAAAAAATTATTGGAAGCTTGAATATGTGAAATCTACCATAAAGAGAATACTTGGATGTTTTCATACATTTTCATTATCTGTTCCTTCACACTGCTCTATTCTTCCTGGCTTTCTCCAACCATGAAATAAATTTCAAGGCCCAGTTTAAAATGCAATTCCCCAATAGTAAACATTTTTTCCATTGCTTTCATAGTAGAAAACTATAAATTAATACATTCTCTTTCCTACTTTATATTGTAATCATCTTTTGGCATACTTTCCCAAACCCCACCTTCCTTCCTGGTGCACAAGCATCTCAACTGGATGAAATAACAAGGTTCTTTGTGGAAGATGGTATCACTGATATAGTTGGATGAGAGCTGTGTTTCCTCTCTCCCTTAAACGTTACCAAGTGGACACTAAAATTAAAGCAAGTAACAGAAAAACTCACCACCACACATACCTATATTTATGAGTAAAAAAGACAAAAAAAACTCATACAGTCTGTTCTAATGATTTAGTAAGTTCCTAGGCTTCTAGCCTTTATCCACCTTCATAGATATCCTACAATTCATGTAGGATTTGCTTCTGACACAAACAAAATCCTTTTAGAGCAAGATGAAATTAATTTCTATAGAGATTCAAGTGACAAAGTTCTCTGAATCTAAGCCCTAGAGCAGTAGCACCATTTAAAACTGTGTATATTATATTAAGTTTTTCTATAAATTCAAAGTCAGAGATGTTTTTATATTTCCAAAAAATCAAAAATTTTCAGACCAAGATTTAAGTAAAATAAGAAAGCCACAGAGATAATATAGAAAAAGATAACATACAAAATATGCAGTAGATTTAAAATTTCATATTGAAATATATCACAAAACACTTTAGACTGAGGTTTCTCAACCTTGGCACTATATCACTTTGGATCAAATAAGGTTTGGTTGATGGGAAGGATGTCTTCCACACTGCAGGAAAGTTAGCATCATCCTGGTTTCTACGTGCTAAATGTCAATAGGAAAAATCCTGTTGTGACAAACAAAAATGTCCCCAGACACCACCACCAAATGTTCCCTTGGGAGCAAATTAGCCACCCCCCCCCCCGCAACCCCCCATTTAAGATCCAATGCCCTAGGTCAATAAATCAATTTAAGATTATTTTTTGTTAATTTCTAGACTTCACTTTCACTTTTCACTTTCGTGCACTGGAGAAGGAAATGGCAACCCACTCTGGTATTCTTGCCTGGAGAATCCCAGGGACGGGGAGCCTGGTGGGCTGCCATCTATGGGGTCGCACAGAGTTGGACATGACTGAACTGACTTAGCAGTAGCAGCAGAAATACATAGCCTACAAAAATTGACACAAGAAGAAATTAAAATCTTAAATAATTCTTTACTCATGGTAACAAATAAAAAAATCCTGAAGGCCCTACCCTTATCCCCCAAAATCTCTTCAATCAAATAGTATTTCTAGATGGACCACTGCATAGTGGATTTTTACTGTGCCAATTCAGCTGGACTGACATTGTCTTTTTCCAAAATTCTTTCCTATGTAATTGTAGCTTAGCTACCTGAAGTAGTTGGCAAGAAATTTGGAATACAGAACTATGTAGCAGACTATTATTTTTATACTAAGAAGGTTTTTTGTTTGTTTCTTCATTTTTTATGGACTCGAAATTGGGCTGTAAAACTTGGAGCAGGAAAAAAAAAGAAAGAAAGAAAAATGATGGGTTCACAGTACTAATTTTCCTGCCTACATCTCCTATAAGGAAACTGAAAACTTCTATAACTACCATATAAAAAAACATGATCCTATATAGTTATAGTGCTTATATTTATGAAAATCATACTTAAATTATCAAGTTACAGGTGGCTGAATTACAATGTAAATTGAATTCCCAAGTTTGCAAGAATTGTTATGATAAAACATTTAGAGCTTTGATTGGGAAGAATTTGGGCCCTAAATATTAAGAGTGAGGCATATGGAAAGATTTTAAATACTATTGGAAAGTTAAACATTTAAACTCTCATAAACTTCCTTTCTTTTAGAATTATCTCTTCAACCTCTGTCTGAGGAGGTTAGCTTCCTCTTGATTAAAGAAACTATAATTTCCTTCCCACAGAGACTGTTTCCTTGCAAGAAGAAACTGCTAATTCTCTCCATATCTTATCTCCAACCATTGTTAATACTCATAGATCCATAACCAGACTCAAGTTCCAACAAGGCCTAGAAGGCAATGCACAAAGTGTAACATAAAAAAGTATATATTATAAATATCAAACATTTTCAAGTGTGATTTTAACATTTTATATTTAAAAATCTAAGTAAACAAGTGAGAAACAATCCTAAAGTTGTTCAGTTAAGGTAGAAGAAATACAAATTTGGCTCAGACTAAGTAGATTAATAAGGTCTCACTTAGCAAAGATTCTGGATTCTATATTTTAAATCAAGAAAATAGAAATAGTGTTAGCATTTTGCTTTGCAGCTGACTAAAATCTGGGACCAAAAAGTGCTTACATTTAATTTAACTAAATGCTGCTGCTGCTGCTAAGTCGCTTCAGTCATGTTTGACTCTGTGCGACTCCAGAGATAACAGCCCACCAAGCTCCCCCATCCCTGGCAAGAACCCTGGAGTGGGTTGCCATTTCCTTCTCCAACTAAATGCTAGAACCTCTCAATTATATTATTGGGGGATATAACCTTTTAGTGAGATCAAAATGGTAGAATGGATTTATTATGTCATGATTATTTATCTACAAAAGTACCCCTCAGGTAGACCAGAATACACTTCCTTCATTAAGTCTAGAATAAATACATTCATGGTGAGTCCTCAATGTTCTTAATGAATTCCTTTGTGATTACTTTCTATAGGCCAGAAATATAAGCAGGAACTACTGTAATGGAACTGGGCTTCCAGAATTCAATGGGGATAATAGCATTCCAAACAGAGGCACTTAATCCTTGGACAAAAAATAATAATAGTAGCTGTAATGAAAGGCAAAGCTGAAGCAGGAATCACAGTAGTCTATGCTGTAGAAGTTTCGATGTTAAATAGTTCATCATCATGTACCCAGAACAAAAATAGATGAGTAGTCTATTAACTTTGTAAAGTAAAAATCTGCAATTGTGTTAAATGTATGTGTTAAAGTGCAATACAGCTACATATGAGACTCAACAAAATTATGGTAACCAGAAGCATTTTAATGAAGAGAAGACTGAGTCTTCTTGAGGAAAGACCTAACTGTATGGCCAAACATGGATATTGTTAATATTTATCCTAGCTTTCTCCTAAAGTTCTGCAAATATTTACTGTAGTTACTCCTATCTGAACCCATCAGATATTTCAAAGATATTTGACACTGAATCTGAACTCTCACTGACTCCTAGGGATTAAAATAGCATTGTGACGTGCTAGTCAGAATAGAGGCTTATGAAGGTCAGATAATCACTGGAGTATGTCCATCTCATAATAGACCCAATAGGTGCCTAAAACCCATCCTATGGCCAGTTTCTGAATTCAAAAATACATAATTGGCTAACATTGTCAGTAACTGACCTGGTTCTTTCATCCATGGAAAGGGCATTGTTATGAAAGGGAAAGCCAAATGGAAAACCCTAGATCTTCTTTTATATAAGAAATATAAGACCAGAAACAACAAATCTTAGGGATTTCAGAGATTAATACCACTATCAAGCTCCTAAGATGCTGAAGTCAATCCCTACCACAGTTCATTCCACTTAACTATTTCACTTATACAGAAGACAGATGTAAAGTACTATTATGAAATGAGATTATTGAAAATATAATCATGCAGTGATTTCAACTGTATCTGCTAATCTAGATGGACAGAGAAGCCTAGTGTTCTGTAGTCCATGGGGTCGTAAAGAGTTGGACATGACTGAATGACTGAATTGAACTGAATCTAGATGTAGTTTCATTGCTAGAGCACACTATTATATCCCCTGATATAATATAATTGACTATCAGTTGACTATCCAACTGATAGTCAATAATAGATGTGGAAAATGTATTTTTTTTTTCCTCTAACGTTTTGAGCAAAGAACAGAATAAGTAGTTTACTTTCAGCAGGCAGAGAGATATACAATTATACTGTTCTAGATTCGGGTTACACCAACTAGTAGACTTTCTGTCATAGATTAGTCTGTAAAGACATGAAACATCTCTCAATTCAAAAGGATGTCATGTTTATCCACTATACTTATAATACAATAATTTGGTGAACAGGAAATAACAGCTGCTCTAGAGGCTTTGGTAAGACATGTATGCTAGAGTTTTGGAAATGTATCCTACAAAATTCAGGGACCTTGCCACCTGAGTTACATTTCTGAGGGTCCACCTCATGAGTATGTTGAAATCTCCCTTCCAAGATGAAAGATAAGCTGCTGTATCTTGCTCCTCTATTATTAAGAAAAGTTTTAGCAGTCCATGGGTCTCTTTAGATTTGTGATGCCATATATATCTCACTTTGCTGTATTACTCTCTCCCGTTTACTGAGTATCCTGAAAAGCTGCCAGTTTTGAGTGAGGCTAAGAATAAGTTTCTGCAAAAAGTCCATCTGCCAACAAAGCTGTTCTGCTGCTTGGACCATATGACCCAACAGATCCAATTCTGCTTAAGTGTCTAAGGCAGAAAAGAGATGTTGTATGGAACATTTTGCAGGCTGGTATAAATGATTCATAGAATGGAGCTTTGGAATTTGGTAACAAAGATATAACAGTTCCTACATATAATTTTCATCATGAGAAATCACTTGTTTTTGATACCTTACCTGAGTAGAGATGAAACAGTTTAACAAATTATAGCCAGTTTTCTTGTAGCCTGAGATGCTTGTCATGAACTGGGTTTATCTCAAGGAAACCAATTGCTGCTAATAAAATACATGAATATCAAAATTCAAATTTAAAAAGTTCTACACTGAATGGAGGCTGAATAGGACAAATGATATTTTTTAAGTTATCTGGTTAAAGGAAATGATTTTTATGTTAAAATTCATAGAAGTCTTAAGCCACTTAACAGAATTTATCATTGGAGCAAAAATGTTTTGGGAAGCAAGATAAGCACATCAAAGGGGAGAAACAAAGACTAAAGAGTTAGAAGCCACAGTAATCAAGGCAGGCTCTGCCTCCCAGGCACCCTGCTGCAGAGCTGTGTTCCTCTCCAATAAAGCCTGCTTCCTGACAGTACTAGCCTTTGTGGTGGGGGGACGGGGGGAGTTATTTTTTTTAAGTAAATCAAGAAATGAAAAATGTTTGGAAGAAATAATGCATATTAAATTAACTTTCATCTAAAAGGATTTTTTTTTTCCTCTAGTCTGTGAGAAGTGTGACTTTACCAGCTGCTGTTCCATCGCCCTGCACTCAAGAATTCTGAGGCATTCCCAGTGGAAGTTATCTCCATCTCCAAGGAAGGATGAGTGAAAAGGAAGCAGCAGTCCACTCATTTAATATCCATTCCATCTCCAAAAAATGTGTCATTTGCCTGCTAAGTGTTTGCTTAAGGTCAAACAAAGGTCTACATTGTCAGAGTTTTCCAGTAGTCATGTATGGATCTTATAGTTAGACCATAATGAAGGCTTACTGCTGAAGAATTGATGCTTTCCAAATGTGGTGCTGGAGAAGACTCTTGAGAGTCCCCTGGACTGCAGGGAGATCAAACCAGTCAATCCAAAAGGAAATCATCCCTGAATATTCATTGGAAGGATTGATTCTGAAGATGAACCTCCAATATTTTTGCCACCTGGTGCAAAGAGCCAACTCATTAGAAAAGACCCTGATGCTGGGAAAGAGTGAGGGCAAGAGGAGAAGTGGTGACAGGATGAGATAATTGGATGGCATCACCAACACAATGGACATGAGTTTGAGCAAATTCTGGGAGATAGTGAAGGACAGAAAAGCTTGGCATGATGCAGTCTTTGGGGTTGTAAGGAATAGGACAAGACTTAGTGACTGAACAAAATCAATGAGAAGCCTAGAATGTGGAGTAACTTGAAATAAGAAAAAAAAAATGTGAATGCAAAAGGCTGTGATGGATTACAAGGAGATGATTGGGTTCTACAGATTAATTGAGTAAGATAAGGACCACAGAGATTCCACAGTTAAGTCATTTGCTGTTCTGTGTTTGATTAAGAGTTCCCTCCTGTGTGGTAGGCCACTAGGGCAGCTCTTCTGTTGCTCTTTGGATATTTCCAGCTAGACAAGTACCTGCTTCACGTACACTCCACTCAGATGACTGTGATCTTCCTACATACGGGACTCAGGTTCCAGCTAGATCAGTTCATTTCAGTTGCTAAGTTGTGTCCAACAACTTGTGATCCCCTGGACTGCAGCACACCAGGCTTGCCTGTCCATCACTGACTCTGGTAGTTTACTCAAACTCATGTCCATCGAGTCAGTGATGCCCTCCAACCATCTCATCTTCTGTCGGCCCCTTCTCCTCCCACCTTCAATCTTTCCCAGCATCAGGGCCTTTTCCAATGAGTCAGTTCTTCACATCAGGTGGCCAAAGTATTGGAGTTTCAGCTTCAGCATCAGTCCTTCCAATAAATATTCAGGACTGATTTGCTTTAAGATGGACTGGTTTGATCTCTTGAAGTCCAAGAGACTCTCAAGAGTCTTCTCCAACAACACAGCTCAAAAGCATAAATTCTTCAACATTCAGCTTTCTTTATGGCCCAAATCTCACATCCTTACATGACTACTGGAAAAACCATAGCCTTGACCAGATGGACCTTTGTTGGCAAAGTGAAGTCTCTGCTTTTTAATATGCTGTCTAGATTGATATTAGCTTTTCTTCCAGGTAGCAAGCATCTTTTAATTTCATGGTTGCACTCACCAGATGCTGTGATTTTGAAACCCCAAAAAATAAAGTCTGTCACTGTTTCTGTTGTTTCCCCATCTATTTGGTAGAGCCTGCCTTGATTACTATGGCTCCCAAGTCTTTAGTCTTTGTTTCTCCTCTTTGTGGTGTCTGTCTTGTTACACAAAACATCTTTGCTCCAATGATAAATTTTGCTAAGTGGCTTAAGACTTCTATGAATTTTAACATAAAAATCATTTTGATTTAACCAGCTAATTTAAAAATATAATTTATCTAATTAGCCTCCATTCAGCATTGAATGCCTTCCTCAGTGATCAGTGCAAAGAAATAGAGGAAAACCATAGAATGGGAAAGACTAGAGATTTCTTCAAGAAAATTAGATACCAAAAATTTAATGCAAAGATGGACACAATAAAGGACAGAAATAGGATGGGCCTAACAGAAGCAGAAGATATCAAGAAGAGGTGGCAAGAATACACAGAAAAACTGTACAAAAAAGATCTTTATGACCCAGATAACCACGATGGTGTGATCACTCACCTAGAGCCAGACACCCTGGAATGCAAAGTCAAGTAGGCCTTAGGAAGCATCACTACGAACAAAGCTAGTGGAGGTGATGGAATTCCAGTTCAGCCATTTCAAATCCTGAAAGACAATGCTGTGAAAATGCTGCACTCAATATGCCAGCAAATTTGGACAACTCAGCAGTGGCCACAGGACTGGAAAAGGTCAGTTTTCATTCCAATCCCAAAGAAAGGCAATGCCAAAGAATGTTCAAACTACCTCACAATTGCACCTATCTCACTAGCAAAGTAATGCTCAAAATTCTCCAAGCCAGGCTTCAACAGTATGTGATCCATGAACTTCCTGATGTTCAAGCTGGATTTAGAAGAGGCAGAGGAACCAGAAGTCAAATTGCTAACATCTGCTGTATTGTCAAAAAAGCAAGAGAGTTCCAAAAAAACATCTACTTCTGCTTTATTGTTTATGCCAAAGCTTTAGACTGTGTGGATCACAACAAACTGTGGAAAATTCTTCAATAGGTGGGAATACCAAACCACCTGACCTACCTTCTGAGAAATCTGTATACAGGAAAAAAACAACTGTTAGAACTTTACATGGAAAAACAGACTGGTTCCAAATCGGGAAAGAAGTACATCAAAGCTGTATATTGTCCATCTGCTTATTTAACTTATATGCAGAGTACATCATAAGAAACACTGAGCTGGATGAAGCACAAGCTGGAATCAAGTTGCTGGAAGAAATATCAATATCCTCAAAAATGCAGATGACATCACCCTTATGGCAGAAAGCAAAGAAGAACTAAAGAGCATCTTGATAAAAGTGAAAGAGGAAAGTGAAAAACTTGGCTTAAAACTCAACATTCAGAAAACTAAGATCATTGCATCCGGTCTCATCATTTCATGGCAAATCCATGGGGAAACAATAGCTCCAGCTAGAGATTGTTCTTATCAAAGGAAAGGGGAGGAGGCATGCTCTAATATTAGACTCACTGATAATCAGTGAGCCAAACTGAAGTCGATTCTCCCTGTAACTTGTAATCCCTCCTTCCCACCACCCAGGAGCAATGACTGTACCATGTTCTGTTGGCTGTCTACTGCACATGGTGGGGTGTTGCTCCAGGACTTTGCTTCAGAAGTAAAACTGTTGCCATCTCCATCACTTACTTTGGACCCTTTTTTTTTTTTAATTTTGAAGTTGAACAAGTACAGGCTTTGCAGGCCTGCAGGCTGCAGCCCAATACTTTATGCCCCAACCTTATTTCTTTAAGGCATATAATCAAAGTTGTTATCAATTTGTTGTTAACAATTTGGAGAGTAAGGACACATTAGTGGTACAATGTCAACAATTGCAAAAGATAAACCTCATATTTGATGATTTCAGGTTGAACTGGAATAGGACTCCTTTAGAAAAATTTAAAATATAATTAGAATAATAAAATCAACAACAATAGTGGTAATTGTAATAATATAAACAATGATAATGATTGCCACCATTAATGCACACTATCTGACCCAAGTAGTGTTGAAGTGCTTTACTTGGATTGTCATTTAATTATCACTATAATAGATGAGTTAAAAACTGGTATTTCCTCTGTTTTCAGTGAATAGTTTGGTGAAAAAAATTAAGAAACTTGACAGAGATCAAAATTCATATAAATGAAAGTTGCAGAGTGTCAGAGTAGGTAGATGTGGCTCATCACCACTACACTAGCACACTCTTGAGTCACAGAATGAGGGGAGAGGGAATTTAGTATTTGATTTATATTAGTTGACAGAGTAATTCTAGAACACGGAGTTTCTTTGGGTTATAAATGCTGTATTTGTGCTTATTTTCTATCTATTTCCTAACTTTTATTAAGACTATTTTCATTTTATTTATGTGAGACATAATTGTGTCATGAAATAAATATTGCTAGAAATATATTTCTCATACTGTCAACTTGTTGCCAAGACACGCACTTATGACTGATTAAAACTGAGCAAGTGCAATTATGTAAACAGATATGTTTCATCCTCCATAAGACTGGTGATTTAGGAAATACATTTTATAATAAGTTAAGAAGACTGTAGAAGTATCACTTCCCCATAAATGAAACAAAGGAATCAATTCGTTACCCAGAAAATGGGTAATGTGGAAATTGGATTCTGTGACAACTCATTGAACAAACAATCATGAGCAACCACAATAAAATGTAATTTCCTTTATCTTAAATTCTGTAAAGTTAGCAGTTAAAGCTGGATTCTCATATATGCCATTCCATATAGTTTATCTTTCAAGCAAATGATTTTATGTGTCAAATATCTGTAGCAAGGATAATTCATGAGCTGAGATTTTAGGGGTGAAGAAATCAATGGAACATCGCACTGATGTTCCTTTGCTTCAGACTTATAACTGAACAATGTTATTTTTTTTTTTCAGTTTTGTGTGAGCTCATGTAGCAGCAGGAAAGCATAATATAATAAAGACAGCAGGGAGCTTCTCTCTAAAACTAGAATGAATTTACATTTGTCCATTATGTAAATGATTTTTCACCATTTTCCTATTTGAAGTAGTGGCAGGGTGAATTTCCATGTGCACTTATGAAACTGTTTTCAAAGTCTTTTCACAATGATACAAAAATACTCATATTTCATTAACATTAAAACAAGTTACTGGTGTATCTTTATTAGAAATAACAAATTGGTCAAATGTGTTCTTATTTTCTTTATTTATCTTATACATAATGTATCTGCAAAGCTAAATCTGTCAATAGGCTTATTTCATAACCTGAATTAGCCATGATTATTGTTTTAATAGTTAGAAGTCATAATTAATTTTTAATAATTTTTAAATCTCTAAATTTTTCACTTGAAATATCATGAATATTATGCATTTAATACTATGTAGTATTCTTGTCTTTTAATACTATGTACTAAATACAAACAAAAATAAAATGAAAATGTCACATCTATATTATGCCAGATATTCTTAATCAAATTCTAGAAATGTATCAAATAGAAAGTTTCCTGACTCTGCAATTTTTGAATTTTACTGCTCTGGTTTTGTTCTCTTTGATATAGATACAGTTGAATGAATTTTGCTATAAATATGAAAAATATTTTCAACCCCAGAAGTTAAAGTGCAATTTAAAATGAATGCTTTTCTACATATTTCATTTCAACTTTACTTGAATGAATATATGAATGCCATATATTTTTTATTTCTGAAATTTAGTTCATTTTATACCAGTTGCACAAATAGTTAGTCAGTGCAATTAATAATATATGACAGCCAGGTAGTAAAAGTGTTTAAACCATTTATTTTCATAGGTGTAGACTCTTGGGGTGGTTTGCTATGGCACAGATTTTTCACTAGTAAGCAAGTTTCTCTTGAGTAGTGTATGATATTTTTTCTGAGATTATTGTCCAAAAAATAATCTAAGCTCACAGCTCCATCCTTCTTACTGAATACTTTCCCCAAATTGTTCATCTTTTGTTCTTTAACTATCACCTCTGTATGGGTTTCCTAGGCGGATCAATGGTAAAGAATCCACCTGCCAATGCAGGAAACACAGGAGACGTGAGTTTGATTGCTGGGTGGGGAAGATCCCCTGCAGAAGGGAATGACAACCCACTTCAGTATTCGTGCCTGGAAAATCCCATGGACAGAGGATCCTGGTGGGCTATAGTCCAGGGTGTTGCAAAGAGTCAGACATGACTGAGCACATGCACACATCACCTTTGTGACCACAACCCACATATTTACAACTAGTGCTGTTAAGTTTTTATTTCTGTAGTTATCTACTCAAAGTTACTTTCAAAGTATTTTCA
The DNA here is from genome assembly GCF_002263795.3 of Bos taurus. NCBI lineage: Eukaryota > Metazoa > Chordata > Mammalia > Artiodactyla > Bovidae > Bos > Bos taurus. Next base: position 45,382,243 of record NC_037347.1, read on the forward strand.
TTTTAATTCTCTCCTAACCACACTAGTTTAACAGTCATAAAAGAAAAGCTGTCTTCCTATTACTGCTGTGCCTCTTTTTTTCCCTAGACTTTTCTTTTGCATTTGTAGATAGTTTCCGGTCTATCCTCTGCCCAGATGAAGACTTCAGTTTCTACTGCAGTGTTTACTTATATCTCAGACCTTCCATTGCTCTACTCTGAGCTTGTGTGCCTGCTTTAATTCATTTTACAAAATGCCTTTATTTTATAATACCTTTGTCATCAAACTAAATCCCTTAGGCATCTAAGACTTTTCCATAACTGATAGAATAAGTTCTTTTCAAAGTCATGCTTATGTTTTATAACTTTTCAAACCCACACCTTTACTTAAGTCATTTTTACTGCTTGTCCCTTTTGTATTTCCTTCTACACACACACACATGCTTACTCCTATTGGCAACAATGAATATTTCTTTCCTCATTTTATGCCTCACATGGGCAGCACTTTCTAATATGCTCAACTAATTCAAATCATATATTTTACTTTAAAGGTTGCCTGAGAATTTTCTTACAAATTCTGAATTTCTTCAGAAATATTTCAACACTTTGATAATCTCTTTTTATAACCTCACCATTGTGTGATGCACGGTGACCTAGAATTTAAGGGAAATTTCTAGAAGGAACATCCATGCAAGAGTAATTCAGAAGAGGAAACATGAAGGAAGATTTTGCAGAAATTCTCTAAGTTTAAAAATAAGACTTAGTAGATTTTTACTCTGCTTCAAAATGACACATGTGTAATTTAATGTAAACGTCTTTACATTTTTTATCATTTAAATTTATGAATTTATTTTCCACTCGGGTTTCTTAGTTTTTTTTTTTTTTAAAGACCCAATTTGGAGGCAGGCATATTTCTTGCACCATTTGACTTCATGCCACTGTATTTAACCATTTAATTATTGGAAGTCCCTTACATGTTCACTTGTAGAAAATGAAGCAGAGAGAATGGTCTCGCTCACAGTAACCCTCCTGCATTCTCTCTGCTCCAAGTGGAATGTCTGCTGTAGTAAGTACATTCTTGCTACCAAGACGTGATCTCCTTGTGCTCATTTTCAATTTCTAAATGATTGTCAATGAGAGCTGGTGAAGCATGAAGTAGAGAGTGTGAGGTTATTTGTCAGGAATAGCACTGATCTGTGGAATACAGGTTCGATAAGGAAGAAGGGAGTTGATGGATTAAAAACTACACTAGATTGAGGTCCTCTGGAAACCAAATCTAAGACAGATTTATGTGCATGAGATATACTGGACAGTGCTGTCAGCAACAATACCTATAAAGGAAAGGAAACAATGAGAGTTTGAAACTTGTAGTTGAAATAGAGGTTTCATTCAATCCTGTGAGAAATTCTAGAGTTTGTATAGTCAAATAGATTACAAGATCAACATGAAAATTTGCAATAATGGCATAGAGAATATTGAAAAAAGGAAATAAAGAAAAAAAGAAAGAGAAATAAAAAGATTGAAAAGAAATTATGAACGACTATAAAAATAATCAAATTTAAAAGGAAAAATTAAAAAAATGAATAAAAATCATAAATATCATGAAAAATAAATTAAAAATCATAAACTGAATCTTGGCAGAGCTTAACAAGAAATATCTAATAAAACTGTGCACTGCAATAAATTTGGGTATCTTCATATAAAAAATACCTATTTTCATATAAAATAAAATTTCGTGTTGTAAAGCCTCCTTAAAAAATTTGATAAAACATAAAAACACATTTTGAACAGAATTAATTTGTTTTTTGATGCCTGGCTTTAGGAATCGGAAAACTAAATGTAGGATTCTGATAAAACCAGTGGGACACCAGGATGCTTAGGAAGATAAAATAATACTAACTTTAGTCATGGGTTAAATTAATCAATACAAAAAACATCTGCTTCATTGACTAAGCTAAAGCCTTTGACTGTGTAGATTACAACAAACTGGAAAATTCTGCAAGAGATGGGAATACCAGACCACCTTACCTGCCTCTTGAGAAATCTGTATGCAGGTCAAGATGCAACAGTTCAAACCGGACATGGAACAACAGACTGGCTCCAAATTGAGAAGGGAGCATGTTAAGGCTGTATATTGTCACCCTGCTTATTAACTTATATGCAGAGTACATAATGCAAAATGCTGGACTGGATGAAGCACAGACTGGAGTCAAGATTGCCAGGAGCAATATCAATAATCTGATACACAGATGATACCACTCTTAAGGCAGAAAGTGAAGAGGAACTAAAGAGCCTCTTGATGAAGGTGAAAAAGGAGAATGAAAAGCTGGCTTAAAACTCAACATTCAAAAAATGAAGATCATGGCATCCAGTCCCATCACTTCATGGCAAATAGATGTGGAAACAATGGAAACAGTGACAGACTTTATTTTCTTGGGCTCCAAAATCATTGGGATGACAGAGTATGAGATGGTTGAATGGCATCACCAATTCAATGGACATGAGTTTGAGCAAACTCAGGAAGATGGTGAAGGACAGGAAAACCTGGTGTGCTGCAGTCCATGAGGTCACAAAGAGTCGGACAAAACTGAATGACTAAACAACAACAAAAATTAATCAATACATAAAATATGTACTATGACATTAATGATGTTAAATTACAACTGACTTTTTCAAGCAGTATAGGCCTTTCTTCCTGCTTATTTTCCTTAACTTTTTTACTCTTTTTAACGTTTTCGTATCTCTTCTCTTGCTTTTTCCATGTTTATGATCCTAATGTTTATTATTCAAACTAGATTTAAATGTTTTTTCTAATGTTTATTGTTCTTTCTTATGTTTATTATTCAAGCTAGATTTATGGCAGTACATAGTGCATTGCATTTGCAAACTTCAATGTTTAGTAATAGTGACTCCTCTGAAAATATAAAGGCCAAATTTTGTTGAGCGATACTGAAGTTAAATCTGGCCTCTGTACCCAATACCAAATTAAATCTCAGAGGCTGAATTTTGACTAAAGTAGAAAATAATAGTTTTATTGCTTGTCCCACAAAGAAGGCCACAATAAGCTAATGCACTCAAAACTGTGTCCAGATCTGAAGGGGATAGTGAGGAGTCTTATAGTAATGATTCAAAGAGGGGATGATTAGCTTGTGGGCATTCTTCTGACTGGTTGATAGTGAGCAGCAGCTTCAACATTCTGATTCAAAATGGTCTGAGGTCTAAGTGCTGGTGAGCAGCAGACATTTAACTTCTCCTACCTAATGACAGTTTTAATATTTGCAAAGTAGCTCAGAGATATTGTTATGCTAAAGGCTCCAAGATCCCTGCAGATAGTGACTGCAGTCTTGAAATTAAAAGATACTTGATCCTTGGGAAGAATGTTATGAGAAACCTAGAGAGCATGTTAAAATGCAGAGACATCTCTTTGCTGACAAAGGTCCATATAGTTAAAGCTATGGTTTTTTCAGTAATCTTCTATGGATGTGAGAGTTGGCCCATAAAGAAAGTTGAGAGTGGAAGAATTGATACTTTTGAATTGTGGTACAGAAGACGACTCTGAAAAGTCCCTTGGATTTCCACAAAAGCAAACCAGTCAATCCTAAAGTAAATCAACACTGAATATTCACTGGAAGGACTGATGATGAAGCTGAAACTCCAATATTTTTGGCCACCAGATGTGAAGAACTAACTCATTGGAACAGACCCTGATGCTGAGAAAGATCGGAGGCAAAAGGAGAAAGGGGTGGCAGAGGATGAGATGGTTAGATAGAATCACAGAGTGAAGTAAGCCAGAAGGAAAAACACCAATACAGTATAATAACACATATATATGGAATTTAGAAAGATGGTAACAATAACCCTGTGTAAGAGATAGCAAAAGAGACACTGATGTATAGAACAGTCTTATGGACTCTATGGGAGAGAGAGAGGATGGGAAGATTTGGGAGAATGGCATTGAAACATGTAAAATATCATGTGTGAAACGAGATGCCAGTCCAGGTTTGATGCACGGTACTGGATGCTTGGGGCTAGTGCACTGGGACGACCCAGAGGGATGGTATGGGGAGGGAGGAGGGAGGAGGGTTCAGGATGGGGAACACATGTATACCTGTGACAGATTCATTTTGATATTTGGCAAAACTAATACAATTATGTAAAGTTTAAAAATAAAATAAAATTAAAAAAAAAAAGAATCATTGAGTCAGTGGACATGAATGTGGGAAAACTCTGGAGATAGTGAAAGACAGAGAAGCCTGGTGTGCTTCAGTCCATGGAGCTGCAAAGCGGTGGGCATGACTTGGCAACTGAACAGCAACCAGAAATATCCTCTGATGGGGAACCAGGACCTTGCCCCCAGGCTGCACTATTGTTTTTCTTGACTATTCCTCCCTTGTCTTCATATGCCCTTCCTTTCCTAATTAAGCTATTTGAACTTGTTCTTTGGACTTCAGGGAAGGTTATGGAGGCTGAATGAAGACTATTTCCTATAATCAAAAAAAGGGGAACACAGAAGAGCTTTTGTGTCCAGGAGCCCCTCAGGGTTCTGCTCAGTATCAATATGTACATGAAAACTCAACAACAAATAACATTTGTTATAAGATTAAGCTTATCAAGTTTATAAACATGTAAATGGTATTAGAGGCTAGATTTATCTGTCAGGTTTTCTGTATTAGCAGAAAAGTGTCAACAAATATAGGGAAAAAAACAAGCAACAACAATGACATTTTATATGCTATCTGCACTCAATATTTGTGCATTTATTTGACATAACAAGCACTTAATGAAAAGCATGCTCGACTAAAGGATAGTGCTAGGCAGATTAACACTGCTGGTAAATAAATTTGCTCCCCTTCTGCTTCTAGGAATCATTCAGTTTCTCTAAAGTAAGATATTTTTTGTTGCTATGCTTTGTGGGATGAGGTTGAGATATTAATTTTGAAGCAATTGAAAAGAAGGAGAGATGTAAAGACAAAAATGGGAAAGGCTAATTCCAAAATGGATCTTCAAAAATGCCTGTGAGAAATAATCTATATTGTCAGAAATTAGGGTAATGATTTCCTTTGGCAGTTGTTACTGGAAGCAAGGATAAAAGAGGCTGCTAGACTGAAATATTTAACAAAATTAGTGTACCCCTTAAAACAGTGAGCACACTTTTAATGTTTCAAGCATACCTAAAATAACTTCTTAAATCATAAATAAACTATGGAAATAGCACATAAAGTCCATACACAACTAATTATGGTCATTCATATTCATATTTGAATACCATAATAAAGAAAATTCTAAGATATCCTTCTGAGAAACCTGATCCAGTGTTCTTATAAATGTAAATAACTTATATAATCTTATTATCTTGAGTGTGTGCACAATCTGTGAATATGTTGGGTTATCACTTCTATGATTATTTTACTAATAAGCTAACTATGTTACTCAAAATGAAGATTATTCTTGTGTGGATGACCTAATTAAATAAATTTTAATGGAAGGTGCAACATCAGAAATGGAAGAATACAAATGAAATGTGAATTCTGTCAATAGTTGACTATAGAAATCAATTTAATGAAATATTTTGAGTTCATAGATGTTTATTTTATTGCATTTTCTCTTTAAAAATTTGATTCATTATTATTGTTAAATATTATTATAGCATAATTATGTAATTTTATTAATTTCAGCTCTTGCCATTCTAACTTTCTTTCTTCTACCTTCTTTGGGTTTAATTTGATTTTCTTTTTCCAGCATCTGAAGGGAATAATTTAAGTCATTGTATTTATAATTATTTTTTCTCCAATATAAATACGTAAAGACACATTTCTCAAAATGGTTTTAGCTGTATTGAACAAAATTTTACTTACTGTGCTTCCATATGTACTCATTAAAATATTTTCTATTTCCCTGAGTATTTTTTGTCATAGGTGTTTTTTGTAAGTGAAGTATTTAGTTTACATACATTTGAATATTTTAAGACACCCCTTTCTGTGAATTACTAATTTAATTATATTGTATAAATGGAATCATATAATATGTGGTATTTGTGGATGTCTTTTTATATCTGGTATAAAATTCACAAGATTTTTCTAAATTGTAGCCTGTATCAGTGCTTCATTCTTATAATGAATAGAATTTCATTGTATGGATAGAACACATTTTATTTGCTCATTGATCAGCTGATGGACATTTGGATTATTTCCACTTTGGCTTGCTGCTATGAAATGGTGAATATAAATTTTGATGGCCATATATTTTTATTATTCATTTGTATCTACATAAGAAAAGTACCTAGGATCAGAATTTCTGAGTTATATTTGTAACATTTTGAGAAACAGCCAAACTACTTTCTATAGAATCTATATCATTTTACATTCCTACTGCTATTTTCACAAAATTCTGGTCAACAAGTTTCATGATCTATCCTTTTGATTTATTCATCCCAGTAAGTATTAATATTTAGTTTTAAGCCAGCCCTTTCATCTCCCCCTTCACCCTCATCAAGAGGCTCTTTTTTTCCTATTCATTTTCTGCCATTAGAGTGGTATCAGCTGCATATCTGATGTTGTTGATATTTCTCCCACCTATCTTGATTCCAGCTTGTAACTCAACCAGCCCAGCATTTCTTATGATGTGCTCAGCATATGGGTTAAGCAAACAGGGTGACAGCAGACAGCACTGTGATACTCCTTTCTCAATCTTGAACCAAGCAGTTGTCCCATACAGGGCTCTAACTGTTGCTTCTTGATTAGCATACAGGTTTCTCAGGAAACAGGTAAGATGGTGTGGTATTCCCATCTCTTTAAGAGCTTTCCACAGTTTGTTATGATCCAAACAGTCAAAGGTTTTAGATTAGCCAATGAAACAGAGGTAGATATTTTTCTGGAATTCTCTTGCTTTCTCTATGATCCAGTGAATGTTGGCAATTTGATCTTGGGTTCCTCTGCTTTTTTAAACCCAGATTGGACATCTGGAAGTTCTTGGTTTGCATAATGCTGAAGCCTAGCATGCAAGATTTTAAACATTATCTAACTAGCATAGGGAATGATTGCAGTTGTCCAATGGTTTGAACATTCTTTATTACTACTCTTCTTGGGAACGGGGATGAGGATTGAACTTTTCCAGTACTGTGGCCATTGTGTGTCTTCCAGATTTGCTGATAATTGAGTGCAACACGTTGATGGCATCATCCTTTAGGGTTTTGAAGAGTTCTACTGGAAGTCCATTGCACCTACTAGCTTTATTAACAGTAGTGCTTTCTAAGGCCCAGCTGACTTCACACTCCAGAATATCTGGTTCAGGGTGACTGACCACATTACTATACTAATCCAGTTCATTAAGATCTTTCTTGTACAGTTCTGTGTATTCTTTCCATCTCTTCTTGATCTCTTCAGCATCTCCTAGGTCTCTACAATTTCTACTCATTACTTCATGGCAAATAGAGGGGGGAAAGGTAGAAGTAGTGACAGATTTCCTCTCTTGGGCTCTAAATCACTGTGGATGGCGATTGCAGCCATGAAATCAGAAGGCAATTGCTTCTTGGAAGGGAAGCTATGACAAACGTTGAGAGTGCATTGAAAAACCAAGACATTACTTTGCTGACAAAGGTCTGTATAGTCAAAGCTATGGTCTTCCCAGTGGTCACATATAGGTAGTGAGAACTGGACCATAAAGAAGGCAGAGTGCCAAAGAATGGATGCCTTTGAACTATGGTGCTGGAGAAGACTCCTGAAAGTCCCTTGTACAGCAAAGAGATCAAACCAGTCAATCTTAAGGAAAGTCAACCGTAAATATTCATTGGAAGGACTGATGCTAAAGCTGAACCTCCAGTGTTTTGGTCATCTGATGTGAAAAGCTGACTCATTGGAAAAGTCCCTGATGCTGGGAAAGATTGAGGGCAAAAGGAGAAGAAGGCATCAGAGGATGAAATGGCTGGATGGCATCACTGATGTAATGGCCATGAACTTGGGAAAACTTCAGGAGATGGTGAGGGACAGGGATACCTGTTGTACTGCAGTTCATGGAGTTGCAAAGAGTCAGACATGACCAGGCAATTGAAGAACAAAAAAGCAGGTATTAAGAAGTGAATGTTCTGTGAATATTCTGTTGTGTCACTACTCTTTATTAAACAGTCTCTCAGTGTCTATTGAGATGATCATGTGCTATGCATCATTTGATCTATTAAAAACACAGTATATGAATAGTTTTCCATATGAGATTGGCAAATGTATTCTTGCTGAAGCCCAGTTGACCATATCTACTTATTTTTATATGTTGCTAGGTTCACTTTTTTCCTAGTATTTTTTGAACCTTTTTCATCTATATTCATTAGGAATATTAGTCTATAGATTGTTCTCATAATGTCTTTGCACTAGAAGGAAAAGTGCCACCTGTCTTATTTCTATGGAAAGGAGACTTTTTCACACTGATTCATGAACTCATTTTGTTTCTATCTTGATATATGCAGAAATAATGCAAGTTTATATTAACATATGATATTCATCATTATTTTCATGAGGTGTTTCTTTTCAATGAAAGAGAAATGTGTTGTATCATGTGAAGATGCATATTTAATAGAATCAGCTGTATGGTAACAGATGAAAAATTTTTGGATGGTGAGCACATTGAAGGGTATGCAGAAGTAGGTAATAAGATGCTGTACACATGTAACTCATAAAATGTCATTAATCCATATTACCTTAATAAAAATCAAAATAAAAATAGCACATTTAAGCAGAAACTTACTAAGTCTTGTTTTATGTTATTTTTTAAAATGGTTTTCCCTCTTTGATGTTGTTACTTCAAAGCTAATACATTTAAGATGTATATGTAGAGTACTGTTTATGTCTCAAATGTAGTTGGCCTGCAAATATTATTTAAAATATGCAAGGGTTTACATTGGTATTATTTCCCAACCTCTCAAGTAAAGTTTATAAATAACTGATTCTGACGTTCTGTACATTATAATATAAATGAGTATGGGATACAGTAGTAAGCCCTTACCACAACTGATCTTTAACACACAAGAATGTTTTACGTTGGCAGGGAAAAAGTTGACTATCATTAAATGGAAAACAGAAACATGATTATACTTAGAAAATAAAGGCAGTAAATGGTTCATTTGCTCTGTTTCCATTTGCAGAATTGTAATAAAAATGCCAACTAGATTGATATTTAGGCAAAAGTACGTTGCAATAAAGTTAAGAATACGAGAAGAGTTGCATTAATATACAACATTCCTCTTTGAGCCCGCTTTTCTATTTCAATTTCAAGAGATTGGGTATTTTCATCTCAGTTCTATTCATTTAGCTACTGATTTAAAGATAACTCTCTTTTCTATAAAATCAATGTTAACTTTTCTAAGTTATTCCATTTTACCATGTTCTCTTAGATTTTAATCTTAATATTAAAAAAAAATCACAACATTTGAGAGAAGTTACAATCCTGTATATCATACAGAGTACTGAATGCCTTCTCGTTTACACATTATTGAGCTGCTGTAGCAGCAGCTGCATAGGATTTAGCACAACATATGGTGTTGATTCTTTCTCCTTTTTAATGAAAATCTGATTTATAAATCTCTTGCAACAAACTGGTGATGAAATGTTTAGCAAAGCTATAACACATATTAGTTGATATTTAAAAATGCCACATTTTTTTCTCATGAGCAAAATGATGACAGAATTATGAAGGTATGCTGAAAGAGGAGCAGAAATAAAATGGAAGGAAAGAATGAGAAAAAAAATTGTAGAATTACAATAGAATAACTAGTAAATACTCCTTAAAATGAGTCATAAAATAATTTTACTTTTATTGGTTACATAATTATATGAGCTGTACTTTTAGAGTTTTTTGAAAATTTAAAAGTATTAAGGATATAATAAGGTGTTTTTGCATTTTTCTGGAGGAAGTAGAGAAGTACTACAGCAGTTAAGGAAAATTACACTATTTCAGGACGTGTCAGAATGCTATGTAAGACATTTCAAATAAACATTTTTAATATGAACATAATTTGAATATGAATATATTCAGCTTCATATTCATATATGAATATGAATATAATTTAAATATGCTTTAGTGATTAAAAGAAAATTAATAGTGTCCTTCAGGCTCTAGGTATATATTCCAAGAAAAAAACCTTGATGAAAACTACCTTGCTTATTCATCTGTTCTCATTTGTCTATGCCAGTGGTACTTATTCTTTATAGAAATTAATAGTGACTTGATATCATCTCATATAAGAAATGATTCTGACTTAAATATTTTCCTTAGGTTCTTGAAGATTCCCTGTTATGATACCTGGGGTCTTTCCTATAAGTGAGGGACCACTTAAAATATCTTCCAGTGAAAACATATTTATCACTAGAGGATTTAAGAAGCGAGGAAACCATCCTTTACCTCTAATGTGATTTAATACAGGTGATTTAAAGAAAAATAAATTTTCCTTTTATGTACATGTACCCAGAGAAGCTTGATTTCCAATCTAAGTTTTAAACCTTCATTACAATACAAAACTTTTATATTTTGTTTATTAAATATGCTATCATAAGCTATACCATCACCCCTTCTCACAAACAACAATTACACCATCAGCAATGGTGGTATCTTACTTCTAAATGTCACTTGTAGATTACAGATTGGTAATTAGATATGTTTCTTTATAACCATTTACTTAGTGCCAAGTTTTCATGCAGTCTGAGGTTCAAAATACTAGGAACGACACTTTCTATTTTCAGAATAATCTTTTCTCTCTGCTGACCAAGTAATTTTTCCAGCCTTCACTTTCTCTTTATTCAAAATAAATCTCAACCCCTCAAATCCTGCCAAAAGAAGGCTTCCATATTTTGGAAGAATTTTCTTCATCCTAATTCAGATATGTCAAAACATGTCTGAATACTACAGTGGGCATGATTCAGCCATAAGCTGGTAGCTCTTTTAAGACTAGTGAAGCCAATATCAGAACCTCTAAGAAATAAAGCATTTAGAGCAAGCACCCGTATGTCTTTGTTTATCTATTGTATCTATTAGATCTGTTGTGTGAAATGCCTGCCCCAAAGATGCTATTCTCCCAACTCCTAAAAACATGAATTATATAATCCAGGCAGGTAGATGGATTTATACCTTTTACCCTCTCTTGCACTATATTTAAGAGGTTTTCTATTTTAGTTGTCTGCAAGTCTAAAATAGTTTACATTATTCAACTTTTTCTGAATTTCATTTACTTATCTCTAGGGGCTGATATTGATCAGACTCAAAGAAGCTATCTTTTAAACCAAAGACCAAGTTAAAATCTGTAAATGCTTGCATGTGAATGCATAGTTATGGTCAATATTACTTGTTCAGTTCCCATACCTTTGCACTGCATCTAACCTGCTGTACTCCTAAACACTACTAGGTATTCAAGTTTGCATAAACTCTAAAGATCCCTTCTTATGCACCTGTAGGGAAATTACTATTAGAACACTCCTCATATTTCTCCTGCTGAGGCTAACATTTTCTTAACTATAAAATAATGTTATTTTATTCATTACTTAATTTAAAAAAAAATAATGGGGGAAGCAGTAAAAGCCTAAATTCTAGAGGTTAAGAAAACCTGGGGAAAGAGCTATGAAGTTCTTTTAATTAGTCCAGGAGGAAGACTTTGCTTCACCTAGAAATACCATTTGATTAGTTTTCATGCCTGTACTAGGCACTGGAAGGCTTACTTCTGTGCCCATGACCCTTGCTTCCAATCCCAGCTTTTCTTTGTCCCTCTTTGACAGCTTAATCCTCTTCACTTAGGTCTGAATTCCAAGGCCAGGCCAGTCTAGATGGGACTTTCTCTCACCTGAATATAAAAGCGTTGATGATTCTTATTGGATATTAGTATACAGATGATGCCATTGACAGGATCTATGCCAACAGGATCATACCACTGGTGTCTCTGGTAGAACAGTATTCAGTTGCCATCCGAATTGCAATGGGTGAAACGAATGACCATTGTGCAGGATTTTTGTTCTAGAATGTTGGAAAACCAGAAACAGTAGGCTGTTGCCTACCTTCTTCAGATTTTCCAGTCATAGTAGCTACATCCAAATCAACTGAGACAAAGATGAAAAAAGGAAGACCTGATTCAGAAATGAGCAAATAATACAGCACCTGAAACTAACAATACAATTGAAGAAGAAACAGAATTTCTCAAGCAGGACATGGTAATGTTCTGTGGATTTGTGAGAAGCTATTTGCTAGGTCTTTCCTCTTAAGAACATGGATGTGCTGTCACAGTGGTTTCTATCTGAGAAGAAAAGTGGTTTTGACATTACAATGTCTCTACAGTTAGAGCCCCCAAATTCTCCAGGGTGAAGAGAAACAACGAGTTGGGCAAAAAGAAATCACAACTTAGTGTTTATTTTCTGAAGGTTGTCAAGCAACTTATGATATGTGTACCATAATATTCCTGAGCAAAACATGCTTTCATCATTTTTTAAAGACTTTCATCTGTTTAGAAATTAGTCCACACAGTATCACAATTGAATGTAAATGTGGAGAGATAGAAAGTCTATTGGATTTATTCCCCAGTGAAATATCATCTTTTTATTTAAGAAAGATGTACCTCATTGCGTTTTACAGGATAATGCCAACAATTGCAAATTTGTATTACAGGTTTAATGTTAAGGGTGACTCCTTTTAAAAAGATCTGTTTGCAATAAACTAAAGGACCATAATGACCTTTTGTGGAAGGTCTTAGAAATAATAGAATTATTGAATATATTAAACAGGCTCAATTGATATAAAATAATAATAATGGGTGGGGGGGATCACTGCTGTTCCAAGTTCTCCAAATGGATGTGCCCAGATATAATTTTTTTGTTTTCTTAGTGAAACAAATTCAGTCTTTGTGACAAAATTAGTTCAGCATGCATCTCCCAAATCTTACCATTCTGCTTCTCTTGTAAGATCAGAGTATGTTGCTATTCTTTGTTTTTTCTGCTTCTCAGCACAGAAAACATTGGCAAAGAACAAGGAAGGTAGCTGGACTCCTACACCACTCTAAATCACAGATTTTTCTTGTAGAGAATCTTCTAAGAAACAGCTTTTTCGGTTTTGCCCTGCTTTGCCCTTTGTCTCTTACACCAGATATCTCTTTTTTTTTTTTTTTAATTTTTAAACTTTACATAATTGTATTAGTTTTGCCAAATATCAAAATGAATCCGCCACAGGCATGCATGTGTTCCCCATCCTGAACCCTCCTCCCTCCTCCCTCCCCACATCATCCCTCTGGGTCGTCCCAGTGCACCAGCCCCAAGCATCCAGTATCGCACATCGAACCTGGACTGGCAACTCGTTTCTTACATGATATTCTACATGTTTCAATGTCACTCTCCCAAATCTTCCCAATAACCAGATATCTCTTGACTTCTTACTTTTGCATTCCAGTCCCTTATAAAAGAAAAGGACATCTTTTTTGGGTGTTAGTTCTAGAAGGTCTTGTACATCTTCATAGAAAAATTCAACTTCAGCTTCTTCAACATTACTGGTTGGGGCGTAGACTTGGATTACTGTGATATTGAATGGTTTGCCTTGGAAATGAACAGAGATCATTCTGTCATTTTTAATGTTGCATCTAATTACCCTTTCACTGTATGGATCACAACAAACTATGGAAAATTCTTAAAGAGATGAGAATACCAGACTACCTGACCTGCCTCCTGAGAAATCTGTATGCAGATCAAGAAGCAACAGTTAGAGCTGGAAATGGAACAATGGACTGGTTCCAAATTGGGAAAGGAGTATGTCAAGGCTGTATATTGTCACCCTGCTTATTTAACTTATATACAGAGTACATCATGTGAAATTCAGGGCTGGATGAAGCACAAGCTGGAATCAAGATTGCCAGGAGAAATATTAATAGCCTCATATATGTAAATGACACCACCCTTATGGCAGAAAGCGAAGAACTAAAGAGCCTCTTGATGAAAGTGAAAGAGGAGAGTAGAAAAAGTTGACTTAAAACTCAACATTCAGAAAGCTAAGATCATGGCATCCGGTCCCATCACTTCATGGAAATAGATAGGGAAACAATGGCAACAGTGACAGAGTTTATTTTTGGGGGGCTCAAGAATCACTGTAGATGTTGGCTGCAATCATGAAATTAAAAGACGCTTGCTACTTGGAAGAAAAGCTGTGACCAACCTAGACAGCATAGTAAAAAGCTGAGACATGACTTTGCGAACAAAGTTCCATCTAGTCAAAGCTTTGGTTTCTCCAGTAGTCATGTATGGATGTGAGAGCTGGACCATAAGGAAAGCTGAGTGCTGAATAATTGATGCTTTTTAAATTTTTAATTTATATTTCATTGAAGGATAATTGTTTTAGGGACTTGTGCTGTTTTTTGTCAAACTTCAACATGAATCGGTCATAGATATACATATTTCCCTCCTTTTTGAAACTCCCTCCCATCTACCTCCTCATCCCACTCCCCTAGGTTGATACAGAGCCACTGTTTGAGTTTTCTGAGATATACAGCAAATTCCCATTGGCTATCTATTTTACATAATGGTAATGTAAGTTTCCATGTTACTCTTTCCATACATCTCACCCTCTCCTCCCCTCTCCCATGTCCATAAGTATATTCTCTATGTTTCTCTATTGTTGCCCTGTAAGTGAATTATTCAGTATCACTTTCTAGATTCTATATATATATGTTAGAATACTGTATTTATCCTTCTTTTTCTGATTCACTTCACTCTGTATAATAGGTGCTAGGTTCATCCACCTCATTAGAACTGAATCAAATATGTTCCTTTTTATGGCTGAGTAATAGTCCATTTTTTATATATACCACAACTTCTTTATCCTTTCATCTGTCAATGGACATCTAGGTTGCTTCCGTGTTCTAGCTATTGTAAATAGTGCTGCAATGAACAATGGGATACATGTGTCTCTTTCAATTTTGGTTTCCTCAGGGGTATATGCCTAGGAGTGGGATTGTTGGTTCTTTTGATGGTTTTATTCCTAGTTTTTTAAGGAATCTCCACCATCTTCTACAGGGGCTGTATCAGTTTACATTCCCACCAACAGTGCAAGAGTGTTCCCTTTTCTCCACACCCTTTCCAGCATTTATTGTTTGTAGACTTTTTGATAAGGACTATTCTGACTGGTGTGCTTTTGAACTGTGTTGTTGGATAAGAGTCTTGAGAATCCTTTGGACTGCAAGAAGATCCAAGAAGTCAATCCTAAAGGAAATTAGTCCTGAATATTCATTGGAAGGACTGATGCTGAAGCTGAAACTCCAATACTTTGGCCACCTAATGCGAACTGACTCATTGGAAAAGACCCTGATGGTGGGAAAGATTGACGGCATGAAGAGAAGGGGACAACAGAGGATGAGATGGTTGAATGTCATCACTGACTCAATGGACATGAGTTTGAGTAAGCTCTGGGGGTTGGTGATGGACAGGGAAGCCTGGACTGCTGCAGTCCATGAGGTCACAAAGAGTCGGACATGACTGAGTGACTGAATTGTACTGAACTTTTCATTTTTACATGGAAAGTAATGAACTCTGATCACCCGTAGGAGATGTTAAGAGACGCTGATTAGATCCCTAAATGGAGAAGATCTCCTGCAGGAGGAAACGGAAACCCCTCCAGTACTCTGGACGGGAGAATCCAATGGACAGAGGAGCCTGTGGGCTACAGTCCATGGGGTCACAAAAGAGTCAGACTCAGTTGAGTCTCTGAGTAATGAACTCAAAATGTGTAAAATAATGAGATGGATGAAACTGGAACCTATTATACAGAGTGAAGTAAGCCAGAAGGAAAAACACCAATACAGTATACTAACGCATATATATGGAATTTAGAAATATGGTAACAATAACCCTTTGTACGAGACAGCAAAAGAGACACCTATGTATAGATCAGTCTTATGGACTCTATGGGAGAGGGAGAGGGTGGGGAGATTTGGGAGAATAGCATTGAAACATGTATAATATCATGTATGAAAAGAGTCGCCAGTCCAGGTTCGATGCACGGTACTGGATGCTTGGGGCTGGTGCACTGGGACAACCCAGAGGGAGGGGAGGGGAGGGAGGAGGGTGGAGGGTTCAGGATGGGGAACGCAGGTATACCTGTGGTGGATTCATTTCAATATTGGGCAAAACTAATACAATATTGTAAAGTTTAAAAATAAAATAAAATTTAAAAAAAAAGACCAAACAACAAAAAAAATAAATAAATAAAAAATTTTAAAAAAAAAGAAAAAAAATACAGTTATTTTTAAGGAGATGTACAAGTGTTTTTATAACTATTGTTCATTCTCTCTTTGTGAACCCATGGACTGCAGCATACAAGGCTTCCCTGTCCTTCACTATCTTCCAAAGTTTGAGAAATGACTGATTTTAGTTTTTCTGTCTTCACTTATTTTCATTATATTATTTTTCAAATTATAAGCCTTGAATCAATCATACATGTGAACTCTATGAGGGTAATCATTTCTAGGTTTATCTGTCTCATGCTATAATAAGTACACATATTTCAAGACAATTGAATTTCTGGAAAATATACAGAAAAATCCATAAAAGTGAATATTTAGAGAAAAAATCCTAATTATCACAACTAATTGAAATTATAAAATATGACAGTTTCCCTTAACTGTTGTTGATATGAATGCTATTAATATATTTGTATATGCAAAGAAACTTTTGAAAATTCAAGTAGGAAAATTATATCAGCTCACAGATTATATTGTAAACATATTGAGTACATTAATGATTAGTCATTAAAATCAATCTTACTCATGTTGATATATGGCAAAACCAATGCAATATTGTAAAGTTAAAAAATAAAATAAAATATATATATTAAAAAAAAAAGGACTCTGCATTGTCCAAAAAAAAAAAAAAGAAAGAAAGAAAATCAGTCTTAATAGTAAGTCAATCTTTTAGAAGTAAAAAGTAACAACATATAGGGTGTTAATAGATATTAGAGGACATAATTTGAAAGATTAAGGTGATTGTGCTAATGAAAGCTGTAAGGCCACATTAGCAATTCAGAAATATTAAAATTTAAAGTAAAAGTTATTGTTATTATCTTGTAGCACTAGCCAGGATATGTTCTAGGAATTATATCCCAAACTCCCTTAATAATAAATGTCACCAGACTAGACAATGAAATGTATTGATTACCGGACCTTTGCCCCAAGAGGTTCTCATTTAGTAGATTGCATTCTGATATTGTTATCTGCAGATTCCTATGTCCTCCTGTGGACTCTTCAGGCTAGCTTGAAAGTCACCAAGGTTAAGAGAAGGTCTGTGACCTTGGCACACCCTGAATCTTAACCTTCCTTATTTATACTTCAAGTTTGTGAAGCAGGTTATAATTGTTACATTATTTAAACCAATTTTATGGGCACTTGATCACCTGGTCTTATTTGTGACATGCTTGTGTGAAACATTTGATATATATTTCATATAGGTAGGCCCATAGGGCCCTTGTGGCTCAGTCAGTAAAGAATCTGCCTGCAATGCAGGAGACCCTGGTTCAATCCCTTGGTCAGGAAGATCCCCTGGAGAAGAAACAACAACCCATTCCAGTATTCTTGCCTGGAGAACTCTATAGACAGAGAAGCCTGGCAGGTTACAGTCCATGGGGATGCAAACAGTCAGACATGACTGAATGATTAACAGCTTGCATTCTCAAACTTAAAGTGTATAAGCGTCACTTGGACAAGTTATTAACAACAAATCCGTGCTTTACCACATAGATTTCAATTGGGTCTCTGATGGGAGCTAGGAATTCACATTTGAAAAAAGGTACTTCTGCTGGCTCTAATGAAAGTGCTGTATGGATTACATATTCAGATATCTATTGGAGAGGACAGATGATTTAAAATTACAATAACTATTGGAAACCCACTTAAATCCAGGCAGACACTGTAGAAATACCTCTGTATTTGGAGCTTCCTACCAGCTGCCAACTTATTTCCTGAATTTTGTAATACATGGTGTAATTCAGTCTCATGGGGCATTATCTATATTCATTGGAATTATTTTGAGATTCTTTCTATTTAAGAAAAAAAGCTAAAGGACAGACTTCTGGGTGATTTAGTTAAAACAAAGCTCTTATTTATGTTATTTAGGTAAACTTGTTTCTTAATTTCCAAAAAGATGTAACTGTAATTATATTCTTTACCGATGTATTGGAAACTACACAAAGAAAATGGTATTATATTTTCTTACAGGAACTCTTTCAGTTTTGCAATTCACATTTTTGGTGAGGTAAAAAAAACTTTCATTACTATGCACAACAAGGTAGAAAATTTAGATTCATGTGAGAATTTAAATGTTTCTGAACCTTTCCTCAATAAAATATTATGCACATGTTTTAAGACAGTTGAATCACTATGCTTCTCATTAATGATTGAGTAAAATTTTGAATGAATGTGGTATAATTTTTCTGAATCTCATTAAATATTGCATTTACTGAATTTTAGCACAATAGCTACCATCTATCTTAATTGTCATGATCCTGAAACACACCAAATTTGCTTTATAACCTAATGTAACATTAGGTCACATTTGCTTTATAACCTAATGTAACATTAGGTCACATTTGCTTTATAACCTAATGTAAATGTTTAAATCTTAGACATCTAATTTATTAGAAAGGTTGATTCAAAAATCGAATGTGAAGAAACTGCAGAAGAATGAAATTATCAATCATATAAACAGAGGATTTTTATATTGGTGTATCAGTGTTTTCAGTCAGTCAGTCAGCAGTTCAGTCGCTCAGTCGTGTCTGACTCTTTGCGACCCCATGTATTGCAGCACGCCAGGCCTCCCTGTACATCATCAACTCCATGAGTTCACCCAAACTCATGTCCATCGAGTTGGTGATGCCATCCAGCCATCTCACCCTCTATCGTCCCCTTCTCCTCCTGCCCCCAATCCCTCCCAGCATCAGAGTCTTTTCCAGTGAGTCAACTCTTCGCATGAGGTGGCCAAAGTACTGGAGTTTCAGCTTTAGCATCAGTCCTTCCAAAGAACACCCAGGACTGACCTCCTTTAGAACGGACTGGTTGGATCTCCTTGCAGTCCAAGGGACTCTCAAGAGTCTTCTCCAACACCACAGTTCAAAAGCATCAATTCTTCAGCGCTCAGCTTTCTTCACAGTCCAACTTTCACATCCATACATCAGTGTTTTAATACAGGTAAAGTTTGTCAGTGTGATCAGCTTTATTTTCTTTTAATTTCAGATGATATAGTCCAATTTAATGAGGAATAATAAAATTGGTCTTTCCTTAGAATTGTTACCACAATACAATCTGCAAAATATAACAGTTTAGATAGACACTGCTTGTGTGTATGTGAATGTGCTCATCCACCCTTGTGCACACATGTGCATGTTTAATTACAATGTCAATATTTTAAAATCACCATTATATTTATCTGTGTGAACATGTTTTATTTATATTTTACCAGAATGTTATTAATTCAAACCTGCTACTGAGGATCTACTTCTGATTTCCTAAATAATCATTTTAAACAAAACTGATGTACCTTTACCCAGGTTAGCATTCCTCATCAAAATCAGTGTAGAAAAATAATACCCTCATGGAAAAAAAGAAGAAAGACTGCACAGTCTAACCTTAATTTTAAAGGGATAGTTTTATATTTTCATTCCTGACATCAAAAGAGGAGGAATCGTACCACTTCAGTGCTTGAGCTTTTTATTTGACTGAGATTATAAAGTAAGGAACTCTGAGTTTTGTATTTGTTTACTGAGAACATCAAATTTGATTCAGCTTAAAAGATGTATTATATTCTAGTATGCTTTTCACATGTCATTGCTATAGCTAAATGTGCTCTTTTCTTCAAGAATGCAAATTAAGTTTTCCTTTATGAATATTATTTTCATTTTGTACTATAAGTAATTGTTTTTAACATTTATAGTTAAGAATTAACACACATAACAATAATATTTTTAAAACAGAGCAAATCACAATGTGCAAAATTTAAAGCCAAAATAATTCATTTATAAAATAATTCATTTATAAAACATAAAATTGGAAAGTAATGAGTATTACAATTATTCAAGTATGACATGAACAGTGTTTAAAAAAATTTATACTTGTGTTTTATCTGATATTTCATAATATAACTAAAAGCTCTGGTTTCAGTTCTAGGAAATCATTCTAGATACTTATTTGTCCAGGGGATTAGTTAAACAAATGTCCCTAACCTATTTAAATTTGTCATCTCAGTTGAAGACAGCTCTTAAGAAGTGAATTGGTGGACTCTGAAACACATGGACACACTTTGCAGCTGTCTTATTATTAGAAGCTGAAAGGTAATTACAAATCACAGAGGTGGCAGTGGCTCAAAGGGGTCAGGTTAAAAAGACAAGGAGAAAAATTATGGTCTAATTTTTTTTAAAAAGGATGTGTGTTTAAACCCAATTGAGTTATTTAATGAGTAGATTTAGAGAAAGGATGGTACCCTGTCATACCACTTCAGCGTACTGAATAGCTCAAGGGGAAAGCTTTGCAAGGAAGCTTTAATTAATTTCCTTCATCTAATCCTCTGTTAACACTGAACAAGCCTCTGTCACATGCATCATATGAATTCCAAGGACAAAGTAAAAGCCATTTAAAAGTAGTCATATCCCAATAAGGTTATTAAGAGACCATTTCAGAGTTCCTCATTAAAGTTAATGCATTTAGCACTAATACTATTCAAAAGCCATATCACAGTCCAGCAATTTCATAAAATATTGATTGCTTTGGTGTGTTCTTATGTACTAATGTATTATATTTTTAAGTAACTTAGTGAGGCAAAAGTCCAGGTTATTTAGTTTCAGCTTGTTGTAAAAGATTGCAACTCCTGTAACAGCTTTAAATAGCAATAGCTCAAGCCTTGGGTAGATCAGTTTCTAAATCTAAAATTGAGTGCCAACATTATAGCCTCTGTATTTTATCTAGAGCTTTTCTCTCTCAGGGTCATACAAAGGGATAGGAGATTAATGGGGTGATGTATTAAAAAAGTTTTATGAATGATAAATATTATCCCTATTTTTCTGTAGGAGAAATGGAGTCACAGGCAGGTTAAGTAACCATTAAAACTGTTATCCTTTAAAAGGATCCACTTATGCTGCATTTAACTGCATTCCAAGCACTTACTCTCCACCACTATTCTTAACTGTCACTTTGAGTGCCAAAGGTGGGGTGAGGGTAGGTATACTGTATAAAAATATGCAAATTTTGAATCATTTAAACTATCTTTTCAAATATAGATCAACATATCAAGTTTAATGCTCAAAAATCAGAATTCTGCTTACCCTTTTAGTAAGATTTTCTTTAATGTAATGGGAGAGGGGAAAAAGAGATAGATTTGCATATAAATGTATTCTCCTTCAGTAAACTTACTAATGGGCTTCTGGGGTGGCTAAGTGGTAAAGAACTTGCCTGCCAATGCAAGAGATGAAGGTTCAATCTCTGGGTTGGGAAGGTTTCCTGGAGAAGGAAATGGCAACCCACCCAGTATCCTTGCCCAGGGAATCCCAAGGACAGAGGAGCCTGGTGGGCTACAGTCTATGGGGTCACAAATGAAGATACGACGAAAATGAATAAACAATAACAAACTTAGTATCCTAAGCCTCTAGTACTGTACTCTCATTTGAAGATCTGGTGTAGAAAGAGTGTAAAAGTCCATGTTGGACAGTAGGTAACTCTCCCCACTGATAACTACAGCAGGTTGAAGGGAATGGCAACATCTTAAGGAAATATTTTTCCTTTTCTTTTCCTATCAAAATGCTGTTTAATTCAGCTTTAAGGCTATGTAGAATGGCATTTTCTATAAGGTCCTTCTTACAACAAGTTTGCATAACAGTAATAAAGTGTTTTAATGATGCATTTTCCCATTAAGACTTTAGAATAATATATGTTTTAGCATCATGGGTCAAATGGGGAGTTCTTGCAGTGTATGGGTAGATGTGGTGGGAAAATTAAAATAAAATAAAATAAATAAAATTATCATTGTTCTATATTATTTTACATGAAATGAAATTTAATAATAATGATTTAGGAAGTGCTGAGCATTGAAAAACAAAAATGTGAATGAAATAGAACTAATACCAGAGCTAAAGAGAAATTTTCATACATTCACACCACTGTTTAAATTGGAGACAGATAGAAAAGGACCTGGGGAGAATTATGTTTAAAATTTTCATATAAAACATTAAAAATCCACTGATATCAGATCAATTCTGTATATTTATAATTCCTATATGAGTGATGGGAGCTATTTCAATGTTCCTAAATTCTTTCTCAATTAATTTCAAAGTTCTCCTATGTATATTGAAGAAAAATATTATGAATTTTTAAAAGAAATTAACTCAAATGGAAAATAACAATAAACGGAGAAGAGAGAGGAGGGAAAGGAAGAAGAGAAGGGTAGGAAAAAAAATGTGTCATTAATATTTACAAAAACAAGTGGTTGAGATAAGAATGCAGTCTCCCCACAAAGAATGGGGGATACCAGTTTCTGGCTTTCTTTCTGCCAGCTTATTTGGTAACTGTTCCGTCCAATTTACCTTAGGCTAGTCATGTATCCAGACTTACCAGGTGGCACTAGTGGTAAAGAACCTGCCTGCCAATGCAGGAGACTCAAGAGACACAGGTTTGATCCCTGGGTCAGGAAGATCCCCTGGAGGAGAGCATGGCAACCCAGTCTAGTATTCTTGGCTGGAGAATTCCATGGACAAAAGAACCTGGCAGGCTACAGTCCATAGGGTCACACAGAGTTGGACATGACTTAAGTGACTTAGTATGCATGCATGCAGCCATGTATCTCTTTGCTGACAAAGGTCCATATAGTCAAAGCTATGATTTTTCCAGTAGTCATGTATGGATGTGAGAGTTGGACCATAAAGAAGCCTAAGCACCGCAGAAGTGATGCATTCAAATTGTGGTGCTGGAGGAGACTCTTAAGAGTCCCTTGGAATGCAAGGGGATCAAACCAGTCAATCCTAAAAGAAATCAACTCTGAATATTCATTGGAAAGACTGATGCTGAAGCTGAAGCTCTGATACTTTGGCCACCTGATGAAGAGCTGACTCTTTGGAAAAGACTGGAAAGACTGATGCTGAAGCTGAAGCTCTGATACTTTGGCCACCTGATGAAAAGAGCTGACTCTTTGGAAAAGACCCCTGATGCTGGGGAAGATTAAAGGCAAAAGGAGAAGAGGGTTGCAAAAGATGAGATGGTTAGATAGCATCACTGACTCAATGGACATGAATCTGAGTAAACTTTGGGAGATAATGAAAGGTAGGAAAGCCAGGCACACTGCAGTCCATAGGATCTCAAAGAGTTGGACACAATTTAGCAACTGAACAACAAGGCTTGTATTTCCTCCCTATTTTGCATAAAACATGGAAATATGCACATTTTCTAGGACTGGATTGAAGCAAGTTGTGTCTTTAACACATGGCGAATTTCCTACTCTGTTCATATCAGAGCCAAAACATCCCAGGAAACTATACCACACAGAGGTATAACACAACATATAACCAAAATAAGGTGAGGTGCATTTGGAACCAAGCAAAGAAGACTTTCCTAATAGATAAAAACTTTTCTAGAGCCCAGGCCTGAGGTAGTTAGTGTGTTCCTAAAAAAGAAATTTCAGCATGAATATAAACAGAGGAAGAGAATGCTATGAAGTGATCTTAAACAAGTAGAAGGGATCATATCAAGAAAAATCCTGCAATTATTTTTCATTTAGGATTCTATTAAATAGAAAAGAGAATTTGTGGAAATACCTTACATGTGATAACAGTAGCATGAGTTCCTGTTTCTGTAATTGTTTCCTTTGCATGTAAATATTAGATTGGAAAAAAAAAGGAAAGGGAAGAATTCAGCTCAACAGATTAAGGGTCATTTCAACAGTTAACAGAAAGATGGTGGCAGCTGGAAGGAGGTGACAGTAGAAATAGAGAAAGTAAAGTAGGGGATAGAATGAAGAATTTTCGATGCTTCATGAGAGGTGAGATGAGGTGCCAAGGTGTCTTATATGCTAACTAAAATAATGAATGTAAATCCTATTTGCATGGAGATTCAGGAAGAAGAGAGAATTTGATGGAATAATACCAAAATTTAAGTTTGGACATGTAAAATTTGAGTGGAGCTGTCCAGTTATCTACTGGATATTATCAAGTAAAAATAAATAAATAAATAAAATGTCTAGGCTATAAAAGAAGCATGTGAGTAAAATGGGCTTATAGACAAGCAAAGGTATTTAATAGGGTTTAAAACCTTGACCATTTAGTTTTCCAAACAAACTGATTTTACCTTAGTTTCTTCACTTGCAAATGAAGATTTTTAAAAATAACACCTCTTGGCATTTATCTCAGAGGATCATTGTGGAAATTCAATGAAATATTATATGCAAGTCACTTGGCATATTTCTAGAGTTTTATACATATTCACAAATGTTAGCTATCATTGCAATCACTATCATCACATTTAAACATCTGGGAATGTGTGACTCTCTCAAGAAGTGGTATCTCAAGATTAAACAAGCAACCTCAGCATTGGTATACAGTTAGAAGAAGAGGATCCAGAACATAAAACTGAGTAATATGGACGGCCATGAAAGTACAACTATGAAAATGTCATGCTATAGATAGGAAAAAATGTCAGAGTCCAAGGAAAACAAGGGTCAAAAAATGTCAACTGTATTTAACAATAATGGCATATTAAATGCAATTCAAAATGAAAATAATATATAAAGTTAAAGTTAGCATGTCTTAAGCATGAAGCTTTTGGAAGGTAGTTATGCATGAGTAGTTGCCAGTAATAGATGGTTGGTATCAGCAAAATTTTTACCCATAGAAGATGGCACAGTTTTGGGAATTAAAGAGAACAAAAGAAGGAGAAAAAGAGAAGAAACTGAAAAATGTATCAATTAATTGGTTGGTGTAATCTTGGTATTTTTTTGGAGGAGAGCAAGGTTTGGTTATAAGAGAATTAATGCACTTGTAATCTAAAAGAGAGGAATATTGTCAAATAAATCTTTAGATACTCAAGTTTTGACAATGGCTTCCTTCAGTGGAGTAGTGATGAGTAATATGATCTCTTTGAACTGGTAGGACCAATAAAAATTTATGTTGAAATTGACCCAATTTTTTGGGTCAATGATCCATATTGTGCCACACATAAAATGTTGTAAAATATCAATCATATAATGCATACAGTCACTGGTAAAGAATCTGCCTGCCAATGGAGGAGATTCAGGTTTGATCCCTGCATTGGGAAGATCCCCTGGAGGAGGAAATAGCTACCCAGTCCAGTATTCTTGCCTAGAAAATACAACAGACAGAGGAGCTTGGTGGACTACAGTCCTCGGCATGGCAAAGAGTGGGAGATGACTTAGCCCATGCACACAGTACAGGAACTATTAATATCGATCCTTGAAAAGAGACATTTTACAATGACTTAATCTTGGGCTATTTCTCCCTCCATATATAGATAAAAGTTCGCACAAAAATACAGCTGTCTGCAGTGTCTTCTCATGAATATTGCAGTATTTCAGAGACCATCTCTCCTTCAAATAGAGTCCTCCTTATTGGCATTTGTTCATGTTTAAGTCTCATCAAATTAACAAAAATCCTGCTTATTAGCAAACCTCACATGAATTACCATATTATTTCTCTCCTTTTCTTCATCAACAAACATCTTGAAAAAGCTTTCTACTTTTAATTTCTTTTTATCTTTTGTGATTTTTTTCTCCATTTGCCTCTTAAATTTGAGCATACCTATAGTTTTTTTTTTTTTTTCTAGTTTATAGTTTCTCCTCATTCTGCATATTCTCATGCAGCAATTTGACCTTCAGATGTATTCTCAGTCTGGATGATATGCAGATGCATTCAGCTCAGACTCAAATCCAACTGCTAACATTTCTAGTTCCAAATTAGAAGGTAGGAGGCCAACAGTGAAAATAAGTGGAATGTCAGACAGGTAAATATCTGAAACCATGGCTGCCCTGAAGGCATGTGATGGTAAATTTATACCAGATCCCAAGATTGGAATAATCTTAGTTACAATATGAGACAATATTTTGTGCTGACACAAGATGGTCCACTGGAATCAATATACTGAATAAATCTGAGACTTTGAAAGGAATATACCTTCATGAAAAAAATAGCAAGAAATAAAAAGTGCATTTGTTTACATGACAGAAATTTTCTAAAATGGTAGATGAAGAATGTAAGGCAAACCGTGAAAAGTCATATACCATAATTCTGCTATTTTATAGGATTTGGGTTTTAAATTTACATTATTCCTAGAGTTAAGGAAATACAAAGTCAAAAATTAAAGATATGACTAATTAGTATATCTCCAGAATCTTAATAGAAACAAAAGAAAATATTTTCAACCTAGCCATTCTGATTGATATAAAGTGTTAGTTTGTCTTTCTCCCAGCATCTACATTTACTCAGCAGCTCTAGATAATTCCTTTACTTTAAAAAAAAAAAAAAAAAACAGTCACAGGAGGCTTGAGAATTCTCTTGTTGTTGTTTTTATTTTTAAAACACTATGGGAAATATTTAAGTATTTTTATATATGCAGAAGAAAGAGCAACAGAAAAAAAAAAAAAAAACAAAACAAAAACTAGAACTGCACAAGTGAGAAAGACCTAAGCATAGGGTGATATTTCAATACTGAAACAGATGGGAGAAGATAGAATCCAATGTAGAGACAGATACAACCTTGCAAAAGAAAAGAGCAGCCAGCCTTTGGAACTGAGGGAAATCAAGCATGTACTCAAAGGAAGTTGCATTTTTTTAACAAAATATACAATGAGATCTTCAAAAAAAGAATGTCTATCTTGTGTCTTCTGATTTTGATAATTTTAATGAAGTACAAGGTAAAGTCAGTAGCTGAAAAAGAGGATAGCAGTGACATAGAGGTGACTGTATGTTGATGACAGCTTGCAATAGCTAATTCATGGGAAGCTTTACGGTATGAGGACTTTGAATGGCAAAGTAGTTTAAATGATTGATAGTGGCTTCATAAAGAGCTGTGATTTTAAAAAGTATTTAATTAGAAGGAATGGGTTTGAAACCCACTTCTACCACTTATTTATTTTGTGACTTTGAGTTTCTGATCATTAATCTGTAAAATTAGAGTAAAAATAATTTATATTCCTATAAGATTGCTAAGTTAGAGACATAATAGCTAAAGTGATACACGTGCTATTCAATTAGTTACTTATATTTTTTATTGATTAGTAAGTGGATCTATAGTGACTGAATAAGAAAATAAAGATGTTAACAGAGTAGGAAAATGGCAATGGGTCAAGAGTCATGATATATACACTTTAACTTTTTTAGATCAAAAGTCATCAAGTAAGTAAGGATGAAGTAACGAGTGATAAAAGAGTAAATGATTTTAGTAAAGCAGTCATTATTTAAGATATGGCAGAATTATGCATGATGTCAATGTGCAAAATATAAAAAAAGTTACTATAAAATGGAAAATTACTTTTAAAGATTCTTAGTAGACTTAGGATGTCTTCACCTGCACACTACCCACAATTTAATCAATCTCTGTGTGTGCTTAGCTCTTAACACTCAAATGATATTGCTCTGTTAAGATCTGACATCTAATTTTATTTGATCTAGCAACAACATTCAATATAGTTGAACTGTTTTTCCTTTTTAAAATACATCATTTTAAAATACCGACTCGATGGACGTGAGTTTGAGTGAACTCTGGGTGTTGGTGATAGACAGGGAGGCCTGGCGTGCTGTGATTCATGGGGTCTCAGAGTCAGACATGATTGAGCGACTGAACTGAACTGAACTGAACTGAAAATACTCTTGACTGGCCTCCAAGTTGGTACTTTTTTTCCCCACAGTCCTCCTACATCCTCGTCTGTTCTATCACTATCTTTTATGAAAAAAACTGCCTCTTTTTCAATGATACTAAATACTGAATTTGAATGTCTTCAGTATATAGAAATAGTTTACTTAGCTCTCTAAAAAAGTATAAATTGGGAACATGAGAGCCCCAGTCTATATCCAGAGAAAATTTAATATTCAGAATACTTAGACTGGAAGAGCATATCTTTCTCTACTGTGATGCTGGCTGTTTGAACCACCAAGAATAGCCTTCCATCTGCATGGCTTCCTCTTTCTCATGGTAGGGTCACTAATCATGATTTATTCTTACTAAGAATAAGGAGCCCTTACTAAGGAGTTCTGCATAAGCCATATGTATTTTTCCCAGAACTCTTCTGTTCTAAACTTCTAACGTTATTCTTTTCTGGCCATTGACCTCATAACAGAGTTCTCCACCATAGCACAGAATTTAGAGTATTTCCACACCTTAGACATACATATTGGATAACTAAGTGTATTGCTTGATCTTTGTCTATTAGGAGAATTCCCCATCACCAAACCCCTTCAGAGTCAGCCCAGAGAAAACAGGGGAGGGACTGTAATGAGCTAGCAATCCATTTTCCATAGTGGCAATAGACCATACCAAAATTTCAACCAGGCCTCCTCCTTTCCACCTATATCTATACAAACCTTTGGTTGTAGGGAATCCTTTATGACTCCATGTACAATCATTATCTTCCTTAGTTACATTTATTACCATCAGATCTGCTGGATTATATGCCCAAATAGTAGTCTACATCATGATGTAGCACTCTCTTTATGCTTCATTCAAATCAAGTATCCTTCTAAAATACCATATAAAAACACTGGAACAGTATCCACAAGCCTTCTGAAATTTAAGCAGTTCACTAAAAGACACATCTCATTTTTATTAACTGAAAGTTTGATACATAACAAGTATTCTAAATTAGGAGAATTTCCTCCAATGTTACAGAGCACTAGACTCACATAAGCATCACAAATAACTTCAGATCGATGAATATTTGCAACTTTCTCCCTCACCCTCTAGTTTGCCTGTATCTTCATAGGTAAGACTACATGCGACTTACTGTTTCCCTGGTCTAGTGAATACGATATCATTAATATAGTGAATCAGCATATTGTTTTCTGGAATATCAGAATGGTCAAGATCTTACTGAACTACATTGTAACAGGGAATAAGAGAGCTAACAGGGTCCTGTGGCAACTTTAACCTTTGCAAACTGAGTGGTAGAAGCAGGAAATTTGTATCAATGATCAGTTTCACTTTTCAAGAGAATGAATTTCTTACCATTCCTACAAATAAGTGAGAATCAAAAATGTTGTAGAAAGGTGAGTGAAATCTAGAATGAATAGGGAAGTATAATATAAATATCAGTTTTCCTTCTAGGATCATTTGTAGCTTCTAGGATCATCTGTAGCATCAAGCAATATGTTGGAGGATAGTAAAATTGATCACTATTCTATTCTGCGGGATTTTACTTACTCCTTCTTTCTTAAGAATTGAGCGCCTTTTTTTCTAACAGATTTTTATCCAGTAAGAGCACATGCTATTTAATTGGCTTGAAGGGTAAACTTAAACTGAGTCAATACATCACTCACAGTTACTTGGATTTCATTACTTTCCCTGATTATCAGAGTAAAGGCAATGATTGTAAAATCCTGGCTCCAGTGACTGTGTCTCATCTCTGAACACTGTAAGCTATTCGCAGGGCACTGTGGGGCCAGGGATGGATATTAGGTAACACCACCAGTGTGCCCTCCAAGTCATGAGCTGTAGCAAATCCAGCATCCAGTCCACCTGAGCTGGATTCAAGTCCAAGTGCAAATCCTTGCCCTAGTGGCCCAGTTTAGGCAAATCAATGTCTCTCAAAGATTTGATTACAAGAGTCAGGAGATGGGAAGCAATTAGCAGAGAAATGGCTTTTCTATCTTCCTTCAAGGAACTGACCTGATATCAATGGTTCTCTGTAATCTCATGGAGATATCCTATAATTGAACAACTACACTTTTTTTTTTTTTTTGAGGGTGGGAGACTATGTTCAATTTTATCAAGCACCACACTTTATTTCCTATTCCACTTTTCCCCTCACTTTTGCTTTTGTTTAATTGCTATTCCTCCAATAAAAATGAATATGTGAGATTTGCCTCATATTCTGCTTTCTGGAAAACCAAAGCTAAAACACAGCATTGATGGGACAGGTAGATAAGATAAAATTGAGGGCGGAATAGAAACTGTTTAAACATTTCATATCCTAATGATAATCTGAGGCATAGAATTGGTGCCTTTACTCCCACTTACATTCGAACTCTCACAATATTGTTGAGACTATAGGCCACATTCAAAACAGTAGAATTATGAGTCTTTACTACAGAAGAGACTTTTACAATTTCATTTTCCAAAAACAGTTTTTCTAGTATGAACAGATGCAGCAAATTAATTTTTCTCCTTGTAGAGCTATAAAAATATTGCAAATAACCTGTCAGTTATGAACTTTAGAAATATATTGGTCTTTTAATCTCATAATGGTGAACAAGTAATAAAGTATAGCTGTACATAAATTGTATTTCAACCCCACCCATCCATGAGAATGGATAAAACAAAGAGCAGCAAAATACAGAGTTGTTCAGTACATTCACATACCAGGAATAAAAGAGTGTTTAGTGTACAATTTGTTATCTTTCACATACAGAAAAGACACATGTGACTGATAATCTTGCTATTCTAGTTTGTATATAAACTAGCTTTTTTAACACCATGTTCAGCAACATGTATACCTAAGTTTAAAAGAACTATCCTAATGTTAGAATGAATGCAAAGAGAATAGTGTTTTAATGCGAAATATATGAAACAGTGAAAAGTTCATGCCTACTTGAAGACAACCTTACATGATACTGAAGTTCATGTATCAATACCAATGAAAAGGGGGAATAAAGCCTGTTCTTTTATGCTGAATTTAAGGAGATACGTATATTGGAGGCACTTTCTTGTTAATGTTTTAACAGAAGATCATTAAAAATGATCTCTCCTTCAAGAGAATATCTGTACTGTGCATAGTCAGCAGTTTGACACCTGTGTGTCTATGATAAGGCTCCAGATCGGTTTCTCTCAAGTTCTTTGGCAAGGTTAGAGGTTTCAAAGACACCTGTTTGAGTTACTAAACTGCCTTTATGTGGCACCGGGTCCAATGGGAAGATCGAGTCTCCAGTCACTCCTGGAAAGCAAAGAAATTGTGGGGCATTGTGGAGAATACTTATACCCTCCTGCTCCCAGCATCTTAGAGTTAAACTGCAGAATCAAAACCATGTTCTAAGCCACAGTTCTGCTTCTAGCATGCTGTGTGTGCTTAGTCATGTCCGACTCTTTTGACCCCACAGACTGCAGCCCGCCAGGCTCCTCCATCCATGGGATTCTCCCGGCAAGAATACTGGAGTGGGTTGCCATACCCTTTTCCAGGGGATCTTCCCTACCCAGGAATTGAACCTGGGTCTCCTGCTCTTTACTGTTACAGGATGCATGTAGGCACACTCAGCTGTTTATTCATGTCTGACTCTTCGTGACCCCAAAAGACCCCACCAGGCTCCTGTGTCCATGGGATTTCCCAGGTAAGAATACTGGGGAGGGTTGCCATTTCCTCCTCCAGGCTTATAAGAATGACAAAATAATTTAGTCTTACTCTGACTAAAACAGAATACTCCATCAAAGCTAGTTAATGATCTTTGCTAATTCATATTTCCTCTATTGGTTATTCACATATTCCAGTTTCAAGCTGCATTTAGGCAGAAACTGATTCTTACACCAGCTGCCAACAGAAAAGAGGAGTCAATGAGCACAGTCATTTTTAATTCCCAAATGTGTTTAACAAGAATGAATGTCACATTTGATCATTTAAACCATCTCTAAGTTTTTGAAAAAAATATATCAAATAAACTGTAAAGAAAAATTAAGAGAATATGGGAAGTGTAGTTAAGTTTAAAACATTTTATTAATGAGTTAAGTCAAATTACAATGAAAAAAGAAAGGAAAAATAACAAAAGTAAAGTTTCAAACCTACCCATAGAATAAAATTTGGAATGATATGTATGTTTCCTATAATGAGTATGAGTGTTTTCTGACTCAATTCCCATGTATGAATAATGGATAAATTAAAAGTTATAAGAAGTACCAAACAGGCAAAAATGCTAGGATACATTAAATCTAAGTATCTATAAAGGAATTGTTACAATAATTTCATTAATTTAGAAGTCAATTTATCCATATTCCCACCAAATGAATTTTCAACAGTATCTAAAGGCTATTAGTTTGAGATCAATTCAGTTCAGTTCAGTCGCTCAGTAGTTTCCGACTCTTTGCGACCCCATGAATTGCAGCACGCCAGGCCTCCCTGTCCATCACCAACTCCCGGAGTACACTCAGACTCACGTCCATCGAGCCAGTGATGCCGTCCAGCCAACTCATCCTCTGTCATCCCCTTCTCCTCCTGCCCCCAATCTCTCCCAGCATCAGAGTCTTTTCCAATGAGTCAACTCTTCACATGAGGTGGCCAAAGTACTGGAGTTTCAGCTTTAGCATCATTCCTTCTAAAGAAATCCCAGGGCTGATCTCCTTCAGAATGGACTGGTTGGATCTCCTTGCAGTCCAAGGGACTCTCAAGAGTCTTCTCCAACACCACAGTTCAAAAGCATCAATTCTTCGGTGCTCAGCCTTCTTCACAGTCCAACTCTCACATCCATACATGACCACAGGAAAAACCATAGCCTTGACTAGAAGAACCTTTGTTGGCAAAGTAATGTCTCTGCTTTTGAATATGCTATCTAGATTGGTCATGACTTTCCTTCCAAGGAGTAAGCGTCTTTTAATTTCATGGCTGCAGTCATCACCTGCAGTGATTTTGGAGCCCAAAAAAATAAAGTCTGACACTGTTTCCACTGTCTCCCCATCTATTTCCCATGAAGTGATGGGACCAGATGCCGTGATCTTCATTTTCTGAATGTTGAGCTTTAAGCCAACTTTTTCACTCTCCTCTTTGACTTTCATCAAGAGGCTTTTGCGTTCCTCTTCACTTTCTGCCATAAGGGTGGTGTCATCTGCATATCTGAGGTTATTGATATTTCTCCCCGCAATCTTGATTCCAGCTTGTGTTTCTTCCAGTCCAGCGTTTCTCATGATGTACTCTGCATATAAGTTAAATAAGCAGGGTGACAATATATAGCCTTGACATACTCCTTTTCCTATTTGGAACCAGTCTGTTGTTCCACTTCCAGTTCTAACTGTTGCTTCTTGACCTGCATACAGATTTCTCAAGAGGCAGGTCAGGTAGTCTGGTATTCCCATCTCTTTCAGAATTTTCCACAGTTTTTAAACTATTGTGCTAGGACACGTTTAACTGGGATTATGTAAGCCAGGAGGTCCATTGTTTCTGTGAGATATCTCTCACTTACCTCTCCCACATTATAGTGAGAATGACAATTTCCATGTTCCTCTTATTTATTTATTTTCATCTGTATATGCATTTTTTCTCTAATAAAGTGATGACTTCTTCTGCTAGTCTAATTTTTATATTTTGCTTAATTTTATATGAATGTATCTTCCCTTATTAGATTCCTATAAAAATGATATTTTATATTATCTTTTCAAAGGTGTGGGGGTATCCTCAATTATCTCCATAGTTTCATTTGTTTTAATTTTTAAAAATTTTTGGTTGTGCCATGCAGTATGTGGGGTTCCCTGACAAGGGATGAAACCTCTGCCCCTTGCATTAGAATCTCTGCATCTTAACCACTGGAACACCATAGAAGCCTGAACAAACCCTTGTGTCATCATCCGACCTATATTCAGGAAACACTTCATTATAATTTGATGAATCGTAATATTTCATATCAATGACTATGACCAAGAAAACTAGTTTGGTTTGTTGTATATGTTTTATTTGTTATATACATTGTGTGTAGTATGATGATGATTGTAAGAAGTCATGAGAATATTTTTTATTAAATGTATTTTTCCAAATAGCATCATCAATAAATCAAAAAGAACATTTAATAGAATCTAAATTAATATGGAATAAAATATTTATTATTTTGTAGCAATTGACAAATAATTCTACATATTTTGTAAAAATGTAGAGAACCTGGAGAAGCCTAAATGATTTTCAAAGAGAAAACCAATGTTGGAACACATGCACCTGATTTTGAGAGTGTCCATAAATCTACTTCATCACATTGGTATGCTACTGGTGTAAATATAGAAATATAGATTAATGTAACAGAAGATCAGGATATATATACACTCATAAATGATTACTTAATTTTCAACAAAAATACCAATGGAGAAAGGGATGTTTTTAGAACAAATCCTTTGGAACAAGTATATATCCATATGAAACAAATAAATAAATAACCTCAATCTTTACCTTAATCAAACAGAAAATTGGGTCAGAATGCATCATAGACCTATACAGTAAAAACTAGGAATGAAAAATAGCTTTCTAAACTAGAAAAGCAACAGCTAGTGTTGCTTTGGTGAAATTATAAAATTGACTTTATGATTGGACACAAGGTTTTTTCCACTCTCACTAATTCTATTAAATAATGATCTAGAAGTACTAGTTGTGGACTTAGGTAAGCAAAATAAATAAAGACTATGCAAATTGGATAGAAAAAAGCAAAACTGTCTTCATTCACAGTTGACATGTTTGTGTACATTGAATATCTTAAGGAATCTATTAAAAAAGCTATTAAAACTTGCAAATTTGTTTAGCAAGGAAACAGTACAATATCAATATATGGAAGTCCATTGTCTTTCTGTGTTCTAGCAAGGAAAAACTGGAAACTGAACATTTGAAAAATGTCATTTAGTGTAGCATCAACAAACATGAATATTTTGTGATATATTTGATCCAATATATGTTAAGTGCTGAGAATTAGAAATTATAAAGCATTACTGAGATAAATTAGAAAAAAATACTAAAATAGAGACTTAATTGTTCCTCTGTAGACTTAATGGAGTTTTTTAATGAAGAAATAATCAAACATTCTAAAATTTATATATAAATGCAAATGATCTAAGATAGCTAAACAATTTTGGAAGAGAGCATTCCCTGTATAATTTTAAGACTAATTATAAAGCTACTATAATTAAAACAGTGTAATATTGGCATAAGGATAAACAAACAGAATAGGGAAAGTGAAAGCGTTAGTTGCTCAGCTGTGTCCAACTCTTTGTGACCCCATGGACTGTAGCCCACCAGGCTCCTCTGTCCATGGGATTCTCCAGGCAAAAATACTGGAGTGGGTTGCCATTCCCTTCTCCAGGGTATCTTCCTGATCCAGGGATTGAACCCAGGTCTCCTGCATTGCAGGCAGATTCTTTGCTATCTGAACCACCAAGGAAGCCCTAAAACTACGGAATGCTTCACAAATTGCATCTCATTCTTGCACAGGGGCCATGCTAATCTTTTCTGTATCACTCCAATTTTACTACATGTGCTTCAGAATAGAGAGTCTAGGTATAAACTCATACATCTATGGGCAAAAAAGCTAAGATTATTCAGGAAGCAAATGATGATGCTCTAGCGTATATGATGATGGAACATGCAAAGCAGATACAAAATAAGAACTACTCTGAAGTTAGTAAGATATTAACATACATGTCATGTGTGAGCTTTTCAGATCTTTATGTAAGTGTCATCGCAACAGGAGGGAGGGATTTGAAGGAGGAAAAGTTCGTAAAAGACATGGAGTAACAGAAGAATTAGATAGAATAAGCTGCATTTCAAAAAAGAGCAACTTACTCTGTGTCAGAACAAAGACATTAAAGGCGTGTTTTGATTATTTCACAAAATGATCTACAACTGATACTCTGCAAAAGTTGAAAACTTTAAGAAGAAATCAGATAAGCAATGTTGCAAATACTATGCCATATTCACAATTTACTGACTACAAACTATGTGTGTGTGCTTATGTGTGTGATTGAGAGAAAAACTCTCTGATATTCCCTTCTAGCTATTTAGGAGATATAGGATCTTTGATGTCTCTTAGGAATATATACCAGCTTACCTGGTAGCTCAGCTGGTAAAGAATCGCGTGCAATACAGAAGACCTCAGCTGGATTCCTGGATTGGGAAGATCTGCTTGAGAAGGGATAGGCCACCCACTCCAGGATTCTTTGGCTTCCCTGGTGGCTCAGCTGGTAAAGAATCCGCTTGCAATGTGGGAGACCTCCATTCCATCCCTGGGTTTGGAAGAACTCCTGGAGAAGGGAATGGCTGGCTACCCACTCCAATATTCTGGCCTGGAGAATTCTGGGGTCACAAAGAATCATACACGACAGAGCAACTTTCACTTTCACTTTCAGGAATGTATACATAGTTTGGCACTGGCAGTTAGAGGCTGATGTGAAAAAAGACAGGTCTGAAAGACGGAGATTTCTCTTGAGAGCTAACATTTTCAGAACAAATTGGGCAGCTGACAAATATTCACTTTCCAGACTTCAGGATGTAGTTAATATCAGTGATCTCAGGATGGTCTAAGAAAACAATTACTAAAACTGACAGAATCCAACTGTCAGATCCAAACATTTGCTGTGCCTCTCTTCAAAAGAACTATTGGGTGATTTTTCTTTTAAATCAATGTTTGCAAATTTTGTCAACTTTTCTGAATTTGACTGCTGAATAGACTCAAGCACTTTTTCAATAAATAATATATTTTTCCTAAAGTAGATTTAAATGTAAATGAACAAAAATAGCCCAGTCCAAGAATAAAAAAAAAAGCATGATTTGAATCAAATCCATATATTCTTTAGTGCCCAGCGTGTGTAATATATATATATATATATATATATATATATATTTCAGATTGCTTGTTTTTATTCATAGACTTTATTTCACTGAATTCTGGCAACAATGAGTCTGCTGTTTATCAATAAATATTTTTCACTAAACTAGAGCAAGAATGATGATTGTCTAAATGCAGCCTTATTTACATGCATGTTCCCTACTCTTCAAATAAAATGAGTTTGTTATTTTTACACTCACATTACATATTTGGGTTTAAAAATACAAGAGAGAGGGTATTGAGAATAAGCATTTAAGAATATTTATAAGAATTCTAGTAAATTTGGTATCCTTGGAAAAATAAAATTTTATACCAAATGGCATAGCCTGAATTCTTATTGGTACAATGTGAATTTGAAGTGTTATTGTATTTGTTCAAGGACATCACACTTAAAAAATGGAGAAGCTGTATTTAAATGTAATTGTTAAGAGCAGAGATCTGAGGTCAGAATATTTGGGTGAGCTTAATACATCTGCCTTTTTTAGACTGTATTTACTTCAGTATGTTATTCAGCATCTATGGGTCTTTGTTCCTCATACCTAAAGTGGAGACATGTATATGTATATGTAGATCTTCATACCTGTTGTCAAGAATAAATTAATTCATAAGAAACACTTAGAATGCAACCTTACACACGTTAAAGTATTGTGTGTACTTTACTAATGTTAGAGATTACATTTAGTCTAGACTCCCATCTAGTGATAGTATTTTTCATTTCGCATTTAATTTCCTAGGAGCATTTTATAACAACTAGCACCTATAATAAAAACAAAGAATTCCTCAACAACTGTTTTCACTTTCCCAACATACAGTCCATGTGTATGCATTTCCCCTTTGATTAATGCACATTCTACAGCTGGTTAACCTGCTTTACTGAAATTTCTCCCTGATGGTATTGTCACCTCAAATTTCATTTCAGATGCTCCCTCCTTTATTCTAAGTGAAAGTGAAAGTGAAGTCTCTCAGTCGTGTCTGACTCTCTGCGACCCCCTGGACCACAGCCCACCAGGCTCCCCTGTCCATAGGATTTTCAAGGTAAGAGTACTGGAGTGGGTTGCCATTGCCTTCTCTTTTATTCTAAAGCCCAACTAAATCCCCTGATATAATAATCATTTCTCAGTCTTAGTCCCATAATAATTATCACCTCTGTTGTGGTAAAGATTGCATTCAGCTTGACTTTTTTCACCCTCATTCAGATCTTAAATAACTCATTTTTGAGCTTTGAGTTGACTCATTCTCCATCACATGTATAACTTGAGCTTTTTGTTGTTGTTGCTTCATTATAAAACTAATAGTTTTAGAATATTCAGCGTATCTTAATAATACCTCTTATGTTTATATATAATACCTGACATAAAGTATAGTTGGGGCTTCGTCCAGTGGCTCAGCAGTAAAGAATCTGCCTGCAGCACAGGAGATGCAGGAGCCACGGGTTCAATTCCTGGGTTGGGAAGATCCCCTAGAGGAGTGCATGGCAACTGACTGCAGTATTCTTGCCTGGAGAATTCCAAGGACAGAGGAACCTGGCAAGCTATAGTCCATAGGATCACAAAGAGTTGGACACAGTTGAAGAAACAGAGCACAACACAACACACAGTGCATAGTTAGGATAAAAATTTATTTCTTTTCCAATCCTTTTATTTGTGGGCATCTAAATAAACATTTATCCTTGCTCTGTTTTATAATTTTAAGTTTAGGAAAAGGTAATATTTTTCCTCTGTATTTTCAAGTGGCTTTATAATATTTTAAAGTATATTTTTCTCACATATGCTCAACCATAATATTACAAACATTGCATATTATATTAATATGACTAAATTGCTGTAACTTAGTTGATTAACAAGAATATATTTCAGGAAATATACTGGCTAATAAGTTTTCTATTTGAATAATTAAAAAATCTGTTCAAAATGGATAGTCAGTTCAGTTCAGTCGCTCAGTCGTGTCCACTCTTTGCGACCCCATGAACTGCAGCACGCAGGCCTCCCTGTCCATCACCAACTCCCAGAGTTCACACAAACTCACATCCATTGAGTCGGTGATGCCATCCAGCCATCTCATCCTCTGTTGTCCCCTTTTCCTCCTGCTCCAAATGACTCTCAGCATCAGAGTCTTTTCCAATGAGTCACTGCATATGGTGACTACAGCCATTAAATTAAAAGATGTTTACTCCTTGGAAGGAAAGCTAGGACCAACCTAGATAGCATATTCAAAAGCAGTGACATTACTTTGCCAACAAAGGTCCGTCTAGTCAAGGCTATGGTTTTTCCAGTGGTCATGTATGGATGTGAGAGTTGGACTGTGAAGAAAGCTGAGCACCAAAGAATTGATGCTTTTGAACTGCTGTGTTGAAGAAGACTCTTGAGAGTCCCTTGGACTGCAAGGAGATCCAAACAGTCCATTCTAGAAGAGATCAGCCCTGGGTGTTCTTTGGAAGGAATGATGCTAAAGCTGAAACTCCAGGACTTTGGCAGCCGGGAGGAGCTACCCCATGTCCAAGGAGCAGTCGCTGCATGGGCGCAAGAGGGCCTAGAGGAGCTACTCCATGTTCAAGGTCAGGAGGGGAGGCAATGAGGAGATACCCCTTGTCCATGTAAGGGGCAGCTGCTGTGCTTTGCTGGAGCAGCCATGAAGAGTTACCCCACATCCAAGGTAAGAGAAACCCAAGTAAGATGGTAGGTTTTGCAAGAGGGCATCAGAGGGCAGACACACTGAAAACATAATCACAGAAAACTAGTCAATCTAATCAGACTAGGACCACAGCCTTGTCTAACTCAGTGAAACTAAGCCATGCCCTTTGGGGCCACCCAAGACAGGTGGGTCATGGTGGTGGAGAAGTCTGACAGAATGTGGTCCACTGGAGAAGGAAATGGCAAACCACTTCAGTATTCTTGCCTTGAGAACCCCATGAAAAGTATGAAAAGGCAAAATGATAGGATATTGAAAGAGGAACTCCCCAGGTCCATAGGTGCCCAATATGCTACTGGAGATCAGTGGAGAAATAACTCCAGAAAGAATGAAGGGATGGAGCCAAAGCAAAAACAATACCCAGCTGTGGATGTGACTGGTGATAGAAGCAAGGTCCGATGTTGTAAAGAGCAGTATTGCATAGGAACCTGGAATGTCAGGTCCATGAATCAAGGCAAATTGGAAGTGGTCAAACAGGAGATGGCAAGAGTAAACATCGACATTCTAGGAATCAGCAAACTAAAATGGACTGGAATGGATGAATTTAACTCAGATGACCATTATATCTACTACTGTGGGCAGGAATCCCTTAGAAGAAATGGAGTAGCCATCATGGTCAACAAAAGAGTCCAAAATGCAGTATTTGGATGCAATCTCAAAAATGACAGAATGATCTCTGTTCGTTTCCAAAGCAAACCATTCAATATCACAGTAATCCACGTCTATGCCCCAACCAGTAACACTGAAGAAGCTGAAATTGAACGGTTCTATGAAGACCTACAAGACCTTTTAGAACAAACACCCAAAAAAGATGTCCTTTTCATTATAGGGGACTGGAATGCAAAAGTAGGAAGTCAAGAAACATCTGAAATAACAGGCAAATTTGGCCTTGGAATATGGAATGAAGCAAGGCAAAGGCTAAAAGAGTTTTGCCAAGAAAATGCACTGATCATAGCAAACACCCTCTTCCAACAACACAAGAGAAGACTCTACACATGGACATCACCAGATGGTCAACACTGAAATCAGATTGATTATATTATTTGTGGCAAAAGATGGAGATGCTCTATACAGTCAGCAAAAACAAGAGTGGGAGCTGACTGTGGATCAGATCATGAACACCTTATTGCCAAATTCAGACTGAAATTGAAGAAAGTAGGGAAAACCACTAGACCATTCAGGTATGACCTAAATCAAATCTTTTATGATTATACAGTGGAAGTGAGAAATAGATTTATAGATCTGATAGATAGAGTGCCTGATGAACTATGGAATGAGGTTCGTGACATTGTATAGGAGACAGGGATCAAGACCATCCCCATGGAAAAGAAATGCAAAAAAGCAAAATGGTTGTCTGGGGAGGCCTTACAAATAGCTGTGAAAAGAAGAGAAGCGAAAAACAAAGGAGAAAAGGAAAGATATAAGCATCTGAATGCAGAGTTCCAAAGAATAGCAAGAAGAGATAAGAAAGCCTTCCTCAGCGATCAATGCAAAGAAATAGAGGAAAATGACAGAATGGGAAAGACTAGAGATCTCTTCAAGAACATTAGAGATACCAACAGAACATTTCATGCAAAGAGGGGCTTGATAAAGGACAGAAATGGTATGGACCTAACAGAAGCAGAAGATATTAAGAAGAGGTGGCAAGAATACACAGAAGAACTGTACAAAAAAGAGCTTCACGACCAAGATAATCAAGATGGTATGATCACTCATGTAGAGCCAGACATCCTGGAATGTGAAGTCAAGTGGGCCTTAGAAAGCATCACTACGAACAAAGCTAGTGGAGGTGACGGAATTCCAGTTGAGCTATTTCAAATCCTGAAAGATGATGCTGTGAAAGTGCTGTACTCAATATGCCAGCAAATTTGGAAAAGTCAACAGTGGCCACAGGACTGGAAAAAGTCAGTTTTCATTCCAATCCCAAAGAAAGGCAATGCCAAAGAATACTCAAAATACTGCACAATTGCACTCATCTCACATGCTAGTAAAGTAATGCTCAAAATTCTCCAAGCCAGGCTTCAGCAAAATGGTTAGTAGTGAATAACAAAATTTTCATTCAAATTAGAGTTCTCTCTAATTATATGTTTAAGATATATTCTAATTCTTTAGGAATATAAACATAAGATAAATCTAAAAATACTTATAATTTAAATAAAAAACATAGCATTAAAAACAACAGCAAGGACAAGCATTTGTAAAGCTCCTACAATTTTCCACACAATTTAAGAACTTTGGGAATGCATTTATTTGAAAAACAGAAGTTTGACACTATTTCTGGTTCTATTACCTTTGCTTATCTCTCTTGTACTCTTGTTATTTTCAATATTTTTTTAAACAATTAAGCTATTTTGAAGTTGAAAATATTTTATGCCTTTTTTCTTTATTTTATTTTTAAGAAGTTACTCTCTGCTTTTTCCAAATAAATGTATCACAGTAGGATTTCATATATTCTGATGTTCTAAGGAAGACACTTTTATACACAAATATTTTCTAATAATTTTATCTTAAAAATTCTTAGAGGTTTTATTTTTTAAAATTTTCAATAAAGGTATTTATGTCTAGTTACAAGTGGCTCAGACGATAAAGCATCTGCCTGCAACTCACGGGACCTGGGTTGGATCCCTGGGTTGGGAAGTTTGCCCAGAGAAGGAAATGGCAACCCACTCCAGTATTCTTGCCTGGGAAATCCCATGGACAGAGGAGCCTGGTGGGGTAGACAGTCCATGGGGTAGACAGAGGAGCCTAGCAATCTACAGGAGAAATAAGTATACATGAAATGAATGAAAAAAAAATCTTAAAATCAGTAACTATCAACAAATATTTATTTACTATAGCTTTTCCAACATATATAATACATATAATTGTATGTCTCAGTTTATGAAAAAAAGTTGGCGATGTTATAAACATGTTAAAAGCAGCAGTGTGTTCAATGTAAATCTTTTAATTTATAGAAAAAATTAATGAAATGTTTTCTATCTCATAAACCATCCTTTTAAAGAGGTTCTCTAGTTCCATCTTACCCCTACTCCCATCTGTGTGTGTGTGTATATTTGAAAAGTTTTAGATTTTTATTTGGAGAAAACTTCATAGTGTGGTATGTCTTTCTAATATGCCCAGCTTGGGGCCTAATTTTTCAGGCTTTGGTATACTTCAGTCTGAATGCAAGATTTAAGATCACTGGAGTTATACTTTCAGAATTTATGGGCTTGTTTTTGAATAACTGGGCCCATTTTTACATTAGCAATGACTTGGAAATTTTTTCACTGGCTAACAGATTCAAAAACCATAATCAATAAAATCAACATTATAGATATGATCATAATAAATTCATTAATAAGAGATTAGGTCTGAAGGGAAATATTTTAATGCACATTCTGTTAATAAACAAAGTACAACACACATTCACTTTTAAGTGAATAGCCAATAGCTCAAAGTACTGCTGTATTGCAGTGTGGGAAGAAGAATTTCCTTTTAAATAAATAGCTGCAAAGAGTCAGACATGACTGAGCAACTGAACTGAACTGAAATGTTAGTCCTGGTTTATTTCCTGAAGCAATCTAACTTTTTATTCATCAAGTTATGTTTTTAAGCCTATGAATTTTAGCATATTTTTTAATGCTTCTAATAATAGTGTTCCATGAACTGAGTAGTTCAATGCTAATCATTTTCACATAGTGGTTTTCATTGTTTAAAGCAATGAAAACCACTTAACCAAAAGGATATCCTTTATTGAGAAATAGGATACCATCTAGAAATCCATTACCATAGTCCCAGAATATATATTATCTAATATTCACTGGGCCCCAGAGAGACAGAGCTGAGCTAATAATAAAACAACCTGTTTTATTAATTTTAATTTACTTAAGGGTCATTTAGTCCTAACTAAATATCAATTATCATTAATTCATTCAACAAAATTTATTGAATGCTGTTTTTTGGGCTCCAAAATCATTGCAGATGATGACTGTAGCCATGAAATTAAAAGACGCTTACTCCTTGGAAGCAAAGTTATGACCAACCTAGATAGCATATTCAAAACCAGAGACATTACTTTGCCAACAAAAGTCCGTCTAGTCAAGGCTATGGGTTTTCCAGTGGTCATGTATGGATGTGAGAGTTGGACTGTGAAGAAGGCTGAGCACCGAAAAATTGATGCTTTTGAACTGTGGTGTTGGAGAAGACTCTTGAGAGTCTCTTGGACTGCAAGGAGATCCAACCAGTCCATTCTGAAGGAGATCAGCCCTGGGATTTCTTTAGAAGGAATGATGCTAAAGCTGAAACTCCAGTACTTTGGCCACCTCATGTGAAGAGTTGATTCATTGGAAAAGACTCTGATGCTGGGAGGGATTGGGGGCAGGAGGAGAAGGGGACGACAGAGGATGAGATGGCTGGATGGCATCACTGACTCGATGGACGTGAGTCTGAGTGAACTCCGGGAGTTGGTGATGG
Organism: Bos taurus; assembly: GCF_002263795.3. Taxonomy (NCBI): domain Eukaryota; kingdom Metazoa; phylum Chordata; class Mammalia; order Artiodactyla; family Bovidae; genus Bos; species Bos taurus. The sequence continues at coordinate 45,426,099 of NC_037347.1, forward strand.
ACAGGGAGGCCTGACGTGCCACAATTCGTGGGGTCGCAAAGAGTCAGACATGACTGAGCGACTGAACTGAACTGAACTGATTTAGGGGCAGGCCCTTCTCTAGGCTGTGGAATTTCTATAAGTTTCCAAAAAAATCAATCCTAAACTTATGCAGCTCAGTCTTATAAATCTTAATGATACCAACATATCTCTTGTAAAGAACTTTTTTGTTGCTCTTTCTAAAACAGACTCAATTCAAAGAACTAAAGATAAATTATTTTCTTACATAAATTTTTAGGTTGATTTAAGTTAAGAAAAAAGAAAAATAGAGAAAGAATATCTTTCAAATCTCAAAAAACAAAAAAAAAAAAGAAAAAAATCCATTTCTTGTTAAAGCCTTTACCTCTTGTAAAATAAGGATGCTTAAGCTTTTCTTCTCACTTTCATAGGAATGAATTTCTTTTCTTTTATGAGAGAATTTCCTGGTATTTTCCTTACTAAAAAGAAACCATTCTTATATTTTTTTAACCTGATTTTCACAGCACCAGTACCCAGTGTAATCAGTGTCATTCATCAGATGACCGTACGTTGTAACAAGGTCTTCTACTGCTGCCGTCTGTCAAGAATGGATTTTTTTTTTTGATGTAGAGAAGCCAGGAAGAAATAGAATGAAATGTCTGCCCTTTAACATTTCAGAACTGGGGAACTGATTCACTCTGCCCTATTCCAGTTAAATGTAATAGATGTATTTTTGTACTTGTTCAAGCCACAGAGCTTCTGATGGACGTTCTTTTAAAATACTCCTATAAATAGAATGTTTTCTTCCTCTCTGTTTATTTTCCTTGGAATGGCAGCTGCTTCAACTTGATGAGATTGAGACCATTTCTCTGAGGATCAGGTGCTCATTCAGTAAGATTAATGAACAGTATGAAAGCTTTGTTTGATATTTGAAAAAGTTTCTATTTATTCATTTATGTATGTATGTATTTTTGATCACTATTTATGGAATTCCACTCCATAACCATGAATTCTAGCTCCTGAGGCCTAATTCAGGGTTACCTGTAGACTTTAAAATATGACCAGTACTCTATTTTTTTCTAATTTTCCCAATATTCAGTTCTAGTAACATAGGACTTTTGTTCATCTTGATAACTAATTCTAAGAAATAAAAGATTTCTTTTATTTACTATTATTATTCTCTCAATAAATTCCCTCTTATTTTGTCAGTTTGTTATAATTTCATCAGGATGGTATTTTGACATCCTTGAAGCTCCAGTAGAAACAGTAGATTTTTAGCAACATTTATCTGTACAGATATTTCAAAGTTCATTCATTTACATTATCTGTCTTATCACAGGACCAGAGTGAAGAATGATGGTGAAGGTTTCTATTAATACACATTCTCAGTTGAAGGAAACATTTTTCTAATCCTCTCCGATGTTCATTAAAATATTTTGAAAGTAAATATTGAATATGTTCAATGCTAGTTAAAATTAAAATATTACTTCACTATGAATCTATCAATATTGCTGCATCATAGTAGGCTGAAAAATGTCTGCCCCCCAAATACACACATTCTCATCCCTGGAGACTGTGAATGTGACCTTATATTGGAAAAAGACAAGAGTATTTGCATATGTGAATAAATTGAAGTCTTGTGATTAAAAATTATGATGGATTACAGTGAGTATGCATATATGAAATTGCTTCAGTTGTGTCTGACTCTTTGCAATCCCATAGACTATAACCCACCAGGCTCCTCTGTCCATAGGATTCTCCAGACAAGAATTCTGGAGTGGATTGCCATGCCCTCCTCTAGTGGATTTTTCCGACCTAGGGCTGGAACCTACGCCTCTTATGTCTCTTGCATTGGCAGGTGGTTCTTTACCACTAGCGCCACCAGTATGCTCTAAATGCCATCACATGTATCCTTGCAAGAAGGACTCAGATTTTACACAGTTGAGGAAAGGCAGTGTGAAGATGGAGCCGAGAGATACGTAAAGATGCTGGCCATGAAGACTGGAGCAATGGACCATATTTGACAGGATGCCTACAGTACAGAAGCTAGAAGAGTCAAGGAAAACATTCTGCTTTAGAGTCTCTGGAGGAACCATGGTCCTGCCGCCACCATGATTCCCAATAAGTAATACTGACTTTCATCTGGCCTCCAGCACTGTGAGAGAATAAATGGAATATAGTTTGCTTGGTTTTTGCAGGGGCTCCCCTTGTGGCTCAGCTTGTAAAGAATCTGCCTGCAATGCAGAAGACCTGGGTTTGATCCCTGGATTGGGAAGATACCCTGGAGAAGGGAAAGGCTACCCACTCCAGTATTCTGGCCTGCAGAATTCATGGACTACACAGTCCATAGGGTTGCAAAGAGTCGGATATGACTGAGCGACTTGAACTTTCACTTTACTTGCTTGTTTTAAGCAACGTTTTTGCTGAATTATTGTAGAAACTTTTTATGACTTGGGAAAATTATTCTTATGTTATCCTCTTGACTGAAAGCTTAGCTAATTTTTTTTTTCTTAGTTTTTAGTTACTTCTTTAAACATCAATGTCTTCCTGGGAACTTTTTTTTTTCATATTATATATTCATTGGCTCATAATCCATATGGTTGCCATTTATCCAAATTTAGAAAGAATATTTTAGTGCTTTTATTCTATGTGTGAAGACATTATAGTTGCTTGAATAGACTGAATGATGTTCATGTCTCAGACACAAGTTGTTCAACTCTTTATGACCCTATAGACTATAACTGCTGGGCGCTTCTGTTCTTGGGATTCTGCAGGCAAGGATACTGGAGTGGGTTGTCATTTCCTCTTCCAGAGGCTCTTCCCAACTCAAGGATGGAACATGCCTCTTTTATGTTTCCTGCACTGGGAGGTGGGCTCTTCATGACTTTTGTGCCACCTGGGAAGCCAATATATACAGGGGCATCAGTAGACAATTTTTGTTGTTGTTTTTCAGTCACTAAGTCCTGTCTGACTCTTTGCGACCCCATGGACTGAAGCATGTCAGGCTGCCCTGTCCTTCACTATCTCCTGGAGTGTGCTCAGACTCATGTTAGTTGCGTTGATGATTCCATCCAACTATCTCATCCTCTGTCACCTTCTTCTCCACCTGCCTTCAATCTTTCCTAGCATCTGGTCTTTTCCAATGAGTCGGCTCTTTGCATCAGGTGGCCAAATTACTGAAGCTTCAGCTTCAGCATCAGTCATTCCAATGAATATTCAGGGTTGATTTCCTTTAGGATTGACTGGTTTGATCTCCTTGTTATCCAAGGGACTCTCAGGAGTCTTCTCCAGCACTGCAGCTTGAAATAATTAATTCTTCAGCAGTCAGCCTTCTTTATGTTCCAACTCTTAAATGTGTACATGACTACTGGAGAAACCATAGCTTTGACTATATGAACCATTGTAAGCACAGTGATGTCTCTACCTAATAATTTTTAATATAGAGTAAATCCAGGTTTTATTATGATGTAATTCCCTCTTTATTTTTTTCCTTCTTCAGTCTACATCACCATAAGCACTTCTTAGTTGATATTCAGACCTTTGCTGTGAGAGGCCAATGAGGTTCTGGAAGAAAGAGTCCTTTAGGACATGTAGACACTCACAGTTTCTTCAGTGCAGGATTCTTTCACATGTATCCTAATCCTTTTTCTCTTATATTATATCTGTTCCTCAGGTGGCAGAGGATGAGATTGTTCAACAGCATCACTGACTCAATGGACATGAATTTGAACAAACTCTGGGAGGTAGTAAAGGACAGGGAAGCCTGGACTGCTGCAGTCCATGGGGTTTCAAAGAGTCAGACACAACTTAGTGACCAAACAGCAATGATCCTCAGTAGGATCCATATTATTGAGGTTGCATTTGCATGTATTTTAAAATTCTAAGCTCCCTTTAAAAAGTTTTATATTCATGTTTTGCAGAAATTCTACCTTCTCAAAACTACTAAATAAAGATACTTATTATTTGTGTATTTTTTTCTGTTAATTTTTGCTATTTTTTCTATTTTACATTTTTTCTATTAATGTCTTTCAACATGTATAATATCATATATGAAACGAGTCACCAGTCCAGGTTCGATGCACGATACTGGATGCTTGGGGCTGGTGCACTGGGATGACCCAGAGGGATGGTATGGGGAGGGAGGAGGGAGGAGGGTTCAGGATGGGGAACACGAGTATACCTGTGGCGGATTCATGTTGATATATGGCAAAACCAATACAATATTGTAAAGTTAAAAAATATAATACAATTTAAAAAAAGGGAAAAAAATAGTTATTTCACTTGCTCCAGCTAGTGCTCCTTTTCTATGTTATCCCAGATGTTTGGTCATTATGGATTTTTCTGTGTAAATTCATAACAATAGTTAACACTGATCAATATTAGCAGTTGAAGTGGCTTATTTTTATTCACTCAGCACAACACTAAATGTTTCTTTCTTTTCCAAACAGCAGATGCAGTTTTACTTTACTTGATTTCTAGCTGTGGTTGCAATTATGAATTTGAGTCTGGTCTCACTTTTCTGTTGAGCAGGAAGAAATATCCATTTATATGTTAATCATCAGAAGTTTTCCTAAGCACCTCTTAGCTTCTCCTTCCAGCTTCAACACTCTGGGAACCTGCCATACTTGATCTTTTGGGAGGGTATTCTGGGGCAAATTGTCTAGATACAGAAAATGATAAGAAATTACTGGTACAAGTAATATATTTCATACTTGGCTATAAGACAATCTTCTCTAGTTTCCCAACTATTTCTTGACCTAATGCATTTTAGGATATTTGGAATCACAATTATTTTGAAGTTTCTTAATTTTGCTTTTATTGAGCTTCAGATTAGGTTATCCTCTAAAATGAATCTGATCTTGTTGGCTCTGTATCCTTCAGAAATAACTCAATAATTAGTTTTACAAGGGACTCCTCTTGATTTTTCAGGACCTCCAAGTCTTTAACTGTTTATTTTATTTTGTGAGCATTCTGTAATTTCAATGTGATTTTTGAATGAAGAGATTAACACATGCTCTTAGCCATTTCAAGGACTTCCCTTGTGACTCAGCTGGTAAAGAATCTGCCTGCAATGTGGGAGACCTGGGTTCGATCCCTTGCTTGGGAATATCCCTTGGAGAAGGGAAAGGCTACCCACTCCAGTATTCTGGCTTGGAGAATTCCATGGACTGCAGTAGCAAAGAGTCGGATACGACTGAGCAACTTGCACATTCACTTTTAGCCATTTCAAACCCCTAAGTCTCACATTCCTTTTAGGTATAGTATTATCACAGTGAAGGAACACCAAAAACAGTTAATAGCAATAAGGGTTTAATATACATTACAGTTCTCTGAGTTACGTATGTAAATATGTAAACTTCATTATAATTACTTTTAATAAAATAACATACCAATTTTCTGGAATTTAGTTTATCATTATTTAAAATGAAAGCTTTGATTAATGCATTCACATTAAGAGTGGTTTTCTTAAATTAAGTAAGAAAAATACACTAATAAAGTAAATGTGAATTTTATTAGTAAATAAGGAAAGTTAATTGGCTTGAAATGAATTAGAAATAGACATATCCTAGATTTAAATTGGATGTAGAATAGAAATCCCACAGAGAATGCAACTTTAATTCACAAGCTAATACGGTGAATTTTACAAATTATAACTCGAGTGTGGGTGAAAAATCACTTGGATTTCTTTTTAAAATATGCGTTCCAGGTCCTCAATTCCAAATACCCTAATGGGATTCACAAGAAACTAAATTCCTAACAAGAATCCTGGGGTAATTCTAATGAAAAACACTTTTCAAAGACACTGTGTACTCATTTACCACTCAGAAAAAATGCTTAACACAAATAGCTAATTAGATTTGACAATGCAGCAGCAATGCTAGCTAGAAGAGTTAACTATAATAACAAGGAAAGATTTACCCATTTGAATGCAGAGTTCCAAAGAATAGCAAGGAGAGACAAGAAAGCCTTCCTCAGTGATCAGTGCAAAGAAGTAGAGGAAAACAACAGAATGGGAAAGATGAGAGAGCTCTTCAAGATAACTAGAGATACCAACAGAACACTTCATGCAAAGATGGGCTCAACAAAGGACAGATATGGTAGGGGCCTACCAGAAGCAAAAGATATTAAGGAAAGGTGGCAAGAATACACAGAAGAACTGTACAAAAAAATCTTCACAACCAAGATAATCACGATGGTGTGATCACTCACCTAGAGCCAGACACCCTGGAATATGAAGTCAAGTGGGCCTTAGGAAGCATCACTACAAACAAAGCTAGTGGAAGTGATGCAATTCCAGTTGAGCTATTTCAAATCCTGAAAGATGATGCTGTGAAAGTGCTGCATTCAATATGCCAGCAAATTTGGTAAAACTCAGCAGTGGCCACAGGACTGGAAAAGGTCAGTTTTCATTCCAATCCCAAAGAAAGGCAATGCCAAAGAATGCTCAAATGACCGCACAATGGCACTCATCTCACATGCTAGTTAAGTAATGCTCAAAATTCTCCAAGCCAGGCTTCAGCAATATGTGAACCGTGAACTTCCAGATGTTCAAGCTCGTTTTAAAATAGGCACAGGAACCAGAGATCAAATTGCCAATGTCTGCAGTTTTCGACTGTTAATTTTAAATTTTTATTCTATTGCAACAAAGAATTGTTTCTTTATATATTTATTTATTTATTTTATTAGAAAAATTAATTTTGATATGTAATTGGATTGCCAATTTAACACATTACTTATATTTTTTATTAATTACTATGATTGCCAGGCAATATATCTGTAAATAGTGAAAATTTTGCACGACTGATGCCTCTCATTTAATCATATAATCATACGTTAATTGAAAAATACATACTGATCAAGAACTGTGTCAAGCACTATGTTGAGTGCCTGAGTTAAAAAAAGAAAAAGGGAAACCTTGCCTCAGTAAGCCTACAATCCAACTGGCAAACTCAGACATTTGCTAAATAATCATAAAAAAATATAATTCCAAATTGTGAAAGGTTCCATTAAGAAAATAGAGAACATTTTCAAAGCATGGCATGAGGCATGCAATAAGCAGTTCAGATTTTAAAGAACAACTGCAATTAACTTGAAGTATTAATATTAATGACTATTATTTCACTTGGGTGGCACTATTTGAAAGCTCTAGACATGAGGGGAAACAGGGCTCACTTGAGAGCCTAGGACAATATGCCTGGGACACAGACCATAAAGGGGGATGAGATAGAAGAGTATATGATCTACTGCTATATAAGAAATAGCCCTCCCCCAATTTGTTGTTGTTCAGTCACTCCATAGTGTCTGTCTCTTTACCCCATTGACTGCAACACAGCAGGCTTCCCTGTTCATCACCATCTCCCAAAGCTTGCTGAAACTCATGTCTATCTACTTGGTGATGCTATCCAACCATCTTGTCTTCTGTCTTCTCCTTCTCCTCCAGCCTTCAATCTTTCCCAGCATCAGAGTCATTTCCAATGAGTCAGCTCCTTGCATCAGGTGGCTGAAGTATTGAAGCTCCAGCTTCAGCTTCAGCTCTCAGCATCAGTCCTTCCAATGAATATTCAGGATTGATTTCCTTTAGGATTGACTGGTTGGATTTCCTTGCAGTTCAAGGGACTCTCAAGAGTCTTCTCCAACATCACAGTTCAAAAGCATCAATTCTTCAGTGCTCAGCCTTCTTTATGGCCCAAATTTCACATCCATACATAACTACTGGAAAAACCATAGTTTAGATTATACAGACCTTTGTTGGCAAAGTAATGTCTCTGTTTTGTAAGCCCCCGATTTAATGGCCTTTAACAATAAATATGTATTTTCTACTAGTTTCTGGGGATGAGGAATCAGAGTGACTTAGTTAAGTGCCTCTGTCTAGAGATCAATCCTGAAATTATCGTCAAGCTGTAGGCCACCTGTTGCTGTGGTCACACCTACAGACTCAAGGTGGGGGAGGGTGGAATAAACCCAGCTACAAATGCATTCATGTGCTTGTTAGTAAGACTCAGTCCCTCAAGACACATGAGACTTCTCAAGGACAGCTTTACTACATGCCACAATGTAGTGATCAAACCCAAAATAATATGAGAGAAACCCAAGATAGAAACCAGTCTTTTTACAGCCTAATCTCAGAAATGACAACTGATTGTGTCCACTGTTGCAGGTTACAAAGGGGACGCAAATCCAGTCTCTGCCAACAACATGCCCTCCTCCCGACACACACACATATGTGCATCGCTCCATCCTTCACATGTTCTCCCCTCATTTTCTCTTGTTTCTGTTCCCAGGTGACCATTAACTCTGCTTGAACCATGAAAATCTTCACAGGTGCCAGTCTCTGCCACCCACATGCCCTCCTCCCGGACACACACACATATGTGCATTGCCCCATCCTTCACATGTTCTCCCCTCACTTTCTCTTGTTTCTGTTCCCAGGGTGACCATTAACTCTGCTTGAACCATGAACATCTTCACAGGTGCACGACTTGACAGTGTTTGGTAAATGCCCAAGCTGGGCTTCTCCTACTTCCTGTCTGAGGACTTCTCTGAGCTGTCAGGACCTCTTTGGCAGGTTCATTTGCACAACCTGGAAGCATGTGGGAGTTAATGCCCCATGCGGTTGACTTTGAACAGTAAGATTCATGAATTTGTGGATAAATTAATTTCTATTATCCCTTCTAATAGAAGGATCCTGAATGAAGATATTATGGATTCTCAAGAGTAATCATAGTATTCTGCAATTCATACTTAGTGGTAGGCAATTCAATAATCTATGCTTGTATTGTCTCTCTCTTCTTTCCTGCCACTTCTTCTTTTACTTCTGCTCTCTGGAATTGAAGATAACTCCTCTGCCTCAGGCCCAGATTTCTGAAAAGATTAAACTACTAGTTTGTACTTAGAATGCTAATCTTCAGGGTGGAATTTTGGAACTGAATTTTATCCTCAACTGAAAGGAATAAGGACACCATGTAGCACCACAATCACTAAACCTTTTACCTGTAATCTGAGTGAGACACAGGTGGAATACGAAAGGTTGAGATTCATAATGGCTAAGACACTTGAGCAGTATGATAACAAAAATAATTATAAGGACTGTGAAGTGAGTTGGCTTTTTATAAACTGCTAACTGTAAGAATGTACTGTATTCAGTAGCTATTTTAACTCAAATTTTAGTATAAAAATATGTGACCTTCAAAAATTAGAAGTCTACATTCTTACATCCCTTACCTAGATTTTCCAGATTTCATTAAAAAAAGAAAGAAAGAAATTAAAACGGTTAATTGCTCAATCATGTCTGACTGCATCATCAGCTGTAGCTGATGGACTGTAGCTCGCCAGGCTCCTCTGTCCATGGAAGTCGCCAGGCAAGAAAGCTGGAGTGGATAGCCTATCCCTTCTCTAAGTGATCTTCCTGACCCAGCGATTGAATCCAGGTCTCCCATAATGCAGGCAGATTCTTTAGCATCTGGCTTCAAAAATTAGAAGTTTACATTTTTATATTCTTTACCTAGATTTTCCAGATTTCACTGTTTACTATATGAAATCCTTTATTTTTCACTATCTGTCTAAACATATACACTGACAACAGTGCACATTTTGAATCACAAATTTTTCTTGAATTTCTTGTTTTGTATTGGGGTATATCCGATTAACACTGCTATGACAGTTTCAGGTGAACAGCAAAGAGACTCAGCTACACATACACATGTATCCATTCCCCCCCACAAATTCCCCTTACCATCCAAGCTGCTACATGATATTGAGCAGAGTCCCATGTGCTATACAGTAAGTCCTTGTTGGTTATCCATTTTAAATTTAGCAATGTGTACATAGCCATTCCAAACTCTCTATTGAATTATGTATTTATCAATTATTTAAAATTAAGTTTTTGAAATTTCACAAAAATATGTTAGCTTGTATTTCATTAAAAAAAGATATTTATCTAATTGCAATGTAATGATCACACCCAGAAAATTTAAGCCTGATATACAAAATGTTCTTTAATATATATGTCATATGTTCAATGAAACAATTTCCCCCAAATATGCCATCGAATATTTTTCTAGTTGTTTTTATTGGTTAGTTCTAATCCAAGATCTGATAAAAGATCACGGATTGAATTCACTGGTCATCTAGAACAGCCAATCTTCCTTTGATTTGTGTAACATGGAGATTTTCAAAGTTGTGATCATGAGAATTGTCTTCACTTTCCTCCAAAATCCAGGAATTAATTTAACTAAGAACTCCAAATCTACCACTCTGAAATCCAACTCTCTGATAATGCTGAGGTCACAGGCTGTCCCTAAAGCCAATTTACCAAAAAATGGATTCCTCTTAGAACTCATGCTGTCAGTAGTAATGTCCCTTTATTTTCCATTCTTGATATTGGTAATTTTTCATTCTCATGGTAAATTCTTTCTTTTTTCTTGGTCACTGTAACCAGAAGTTTGTCAATTTTATTGAACTTTTCAAAGAATATAATATTACTTGCATTGATATTATTTTTTCTATCTTCAATTTAATTATTTTCTTCTCCATTCTTTAGAATTTCTTCTTTCTATTTCCTTTGGGTTTAATTTGCTTTACTCTTCTCTACAACTTTCTTAGACTATTGATCTGAGGCATTCCTTCTTTCCTAATATAAATATTTAATACTATAAAATACCCAGGAAACACTGCTTTAGTTGTATCCCACATATTTTGATCTGCTAACTATATCTGATACAATTTTCTAATTTCTTTTAAACTTCCCCTTTAACCCTATATTATTTGTAAATAGGATGTTTAATATATAAATATTTCAGAATTTTTTATATACATTTCCCTTTGATTTAAATTTTATTATGCTGTTAAAATATAGCTGTGGTTTCTACTTTTTTTAATTGTTTGAGATATTTTTAATGGCTTAATGTAGTCTGTCCTGTTGAATAATTATGTCTTTGAAAATAAGGTGTTGTCTATTGCTGTTGGGTGATTTGTTCTATAAATGTCAATTAGGACTATTTGGTTAATAGCATTCAAGTCTTTTATACTCACCTTGACTTTCTGACTATTTGTTCTGTCAGTTACTAGGAAACGATTGTTGATGTCTCCAAATATATTTTTGAATTGCCTACTTGTTTTACTAACATTCTTTTTTGCCTCATTTATTTTGATGTTTTGCTGTTACAAATATATATATTTGCAATAATTATGCCTTATTACAGAGTTGACACTTAATGATGATACACTGTCCCATTTTTATTTGTAATACCATTCTTTGCTCCAAAGACTGCTTTTTCTGGTATTAATATAGCTATTCCAGGTTTGGGGTGATATCTTCAAAGCATTATTTTTCCCCCATATTTTTACTTTTAGCTTATCTTTAACAGTATATATTAGCTGCATTTCTAACAGACAATGTAGAAGTGGATCTTGACATTTGAACCAATCTGACAATTTTAGCCTTAAAAATATTATACTTAAACCATTCATATTCAGTGTCATTATGGATATAGTTGGATCAAAACCTTACTAGATGTTTTGTATTCATAATAGGAAAGACTAGAGATCTCATCAAGAAAATTAGAGATACCGGGGAACATTTCATGCAAAGATGGGCTCAATAAGGACAGAAATGTTATGGACCTAACAGAAGCAGAAGATAATAAGAAGAGGTGGCAAGAATACACACAAGAACTATACAAAAAGGTTCTTCATGACTCAGATACTCACAATGGTGTGATCACTCAACTAGAGCCAGATATCCTGGAATGTGAAGTCAAGTGGGCCTTAGGTAATGTCACTATGAACAAAGCTAGGGGAGGTGATATAATTCTAGTTGAGCTATTTCAAATCCTAAAAGAAGATGCTGTGAAAGTGCTGCACTCAATATGTCAGCAAATTTGGAAAACTCAGCAGTGGCCACAGGACTAGAAACAGTCAGTTTTCATTCCAATCCCAAAGAAAGGCAATGCCAAAGAATGATCAGACTACCACACAATGGGACTCATCTCACATGTTAGTAAAGTAATGGTCAAAATTCTCCAAGCCAGGCTTCAGCAATACATGAACCATGAACTTCCAGATGTTCAAGCTGGTTTTAGTAAAGGCAGAGGAACCAGAGATCAAATTGCCAACATTTGCTGGATTATAGAAAAATCAAGAGTTCCAGAAAAACATCTATTTCTGTTTTATTGACTATGCCAAAGCCTTTGACTGTGTGGATCACAATCAACTGTGGAAAATTCTGAAAGAGATGGGAATATCTAACCATCTGACCTGCCTCTTGAGAAACCTGTATGCAGATCAGGGAGCAACAGTTAGAACTGGACATGGAACAATAGACTGGTTCTAAATAGGAAAAGGAGTACATCAAGGCTGATATTGTCACTCTGCTTATTAACCTGTATGCAGAGTACATCATGAGAAATGCTGGGATGGAAGAAGCACAAGCTGGAATCAAGATTGCCGGGAGAAATATCAATAACCTCAGATATGCAGATGACATCATCCTTATGGCAGAAAGTGAAGAGGAACTGAAGAGCCTCTTGATGAAAGTGAAAGAGAAGAGTGAAAAAGTTGGCTTAAAGCTCAACATTCAGAAAACTAAGGTCATTGCATCTGGTCCCGTCACTTCATGGCTAGATGGGGAAGCAGTGGAAACAGTGGCTGACTTTATTTTCTTGGGCTCCAAAATCACTGCAGATGGTGATTGCAGCCATGAAATTAAAAGATGCTTACTTTTTTAAAGGAAAGTTATGACCAACCTAAACACCATATTAAAGAGCAGAGACATTACATTATCAACAAAGGTCTGTCTAGTCAAGGCTATGGTTTTCCAGTGGTCATGTATGGATGTGAGAGTTGGCCTATAAAGAAAGCTGAGCACTGAAGAATTGATGCTTTTGAACTGTGGTGTTGGAGAAGACTCTTGAGAGTCCCTTGGACTGCAAGGAGATCCAACCAGTCCATCCTAAAGGAAATCAGTCCTGGGTGTTTATTGGAAGGACTGATGTTGAAGCTGAAACTCTAATATTTTGGCCACCTGATGTGAAGAACTGACTTATTTGAAAAGACCCTGATGTTGGGAAAGATTAAAGGCAGAAGGGGACGACAGAAGATGAGATGGTTGGATGGCATCAGCAACTCGATGGACACGAGTTTGGGTAAACTCCAGGAGTTGGTGATGGACAGGGAGGCCTGGCGTACTGCAGTTCATGGGATCGCAAAGAGTCAGACACAACTGAGAGACTGAACTGAACTGAATTTAATCTTTATATACTTGCCTTACCTTCTTTTGCATTAAACAAACATTATTTAGTATATCATTTTACTTCCAGTATTGGCTTATTACTTATATACTCTTATAAAGTTTGTAGTGATTTCCTGTGAATTTAGAATATACATTGTTATATTTTTAATAAATATAATTAATCAGCTTCTACCTTCAAACAATCATTACACCTATCACAGTTCAGTTCAGTTTAGTTCAGTCGCTCATTGATGTCAGACTCTTTGTGATTACCTGGATTGCAGCTCTCCAGGCTTCCCTGTACATCACCAACTCCTGAAGCTTGCTCAAATTCATGTCCATCGAGTCGGTGATGCCATCCAACCATCTCATCCTCTGTCATCCCCTTCTCCTCCTGCCTTCAATCTTTCCCAGCATCAGGGTCTTTTCCAATGAGTCAGTTCTTCACATCACATGGCTGAAGTATTGGAGTTTCAGCCTTAGCATCCGTCCTTCCAATGAATATTCAGATTAAGAAGAGGTCTTGTGGTGGAATAAAGGAAGGATTAAGGTGTGTATACTTGTCCCATCCACAGGGCTGTATTCCCCTCTCAAGTCTGAATCATTATAAGCACTTCTAGGTGACCTTTGCTGTGGGAATCCGATGGGGTTCATGAAGCAAGATTCTTTCAGGGCATGTAAACTCCCCTAGTTTGTTTCACATGGCGTTGCAGCTGGCACTCATCAACTTTTAAGTATCTGCCTTTTAGAGTCCTGCCAATTTGTTTCTGTTTTGTGTTGTTTTTAAGAACATGCTGTATCTACCAATTTTGTTTAGTTTTGTCTTGTTTTAAGGACATGTTTTATCTACATGTCACAGTACTATTGTGTTATTTGGAGCCTTAGTCATGTCTTAGTTGTCACTTTCTAAGAAAGACAACTTCACATCTGACTCTGATGAATTGTCAATTCTTCCCTATGTATTACCTGCTTGAATTGTCACATAATAATACATGTTACACTGAAAATATTTTATGATGAAAGACCTTTGGAATAAAATACCCTTGGAATATTATAAACAAAGTTGCAACAGATTAAAAAGGAAACTTTTTAGCAGAAGTACTTAGTAATTTCCTCACAACTTGACATAGCTTTAAATCCAAACCTCACTTAGAATGATTGCTTCTATCACAGAGCAGTCCTACACTAAGATCTATTCCATTATTGAAATAGCTGAAAATCAATGTTTTGTTGGGGGATATATAGTCAGTTGCATATTCCCATTTTTAGTATGCTTTACAGTAAATGTTCAAGGACTTAAAATTATTGTTGCTAAATGATTTGTCCTTGAAATTCAAGGATAACTATTATGTATTTTGACTCTGGCATTTTATATAATAGTAACTGCATTTGGTTCAGAGTCTTAAATACTTCCAAATGACTACAATTTTTTAAGTGCCAAGTAGTTTGGAAAATAATTGCTTTGAATATCAATTTTTTAGGACTCATTATCTACACTATGCCACCCAGACAAGAGAAAGGTGAAGTAAAAAAACATTGTTGATATTTTGGTTACATTGCAAAGTCGTCTCAATAGTGTTTATTGATATGGAGCTTTTTTTTTTTTTTTAAGTGCAAGGACTAAGATCACTGAAAGTATAAAATAATATGCCTTAAATTTGCTGTTGCTATTAATCAGCTTCTGTTATAGGAATGCTATTTTGAAGGTTAGTCACAAAAATCCACAAAATCAGATGCATAACTCTTAAATGGATTTGAATATACTGTTGCTGTTGTTCAGTTGCTAACTTGTGTCCAATTCCTGCAACCCAGTGGACTGCAGCAGGACAGGCTCTCCTGTCCTTCCCAGTTGCCCAGAATTTACTCAAACTCATATCCACAGAGCTGGTCCAATGGACCATCCAACCATCTCAAACTCTGCCACTACCTTCTCCTCTGTCTTCACTTAACTTATCCTAACTTTAGGAAAACTACAGAAAAGAACATGACAGAAAGTCAAGTTAAAAGCTTATTATCATTTGTGCTAAGAAAAAAGATCATAAATTCATTCTATTCTACACTTCAAAATATATTCAGTTCTGTTCAGTCACTCAGTCATGTACAACTCTTTGTACATGCATGCCAAGTTTTTCTGTCCATAGCCAACTCCTGGAGCTGGCTCCAACTGATGTCTATCGAGTAGGTGACACCATTCAAATATCTCATTCTCTGTCATCCCCCTTTCCTCCTGCCTTCAATCTTACCCAGCATCAGGGTCTTTTCTAATGAATTAGTTCTTTGCATCATGTGGCCAAAGCATTGGAGCTTCAGCTTCAGTATCAGTCCTTCCAATTCAGGACTGATTTCCTTTATGATTGACTGGTTTGATCTCTTTGCAGTCCAAGGGACTTTCAAAAGTCTTCTTCAACATCACAGTTCAAAAGCATCAAGTCTTTGGCCCTCAGCCTTCTTTACTACCCAACTCTCAAATCCGTACATGACTACTGGAAAAAACTATAGCTTTGACGATACAGATGTTTGTCGACAAAATATACAGTGCATCGGATTTCTAACATTCAGTGTCTTTCACTTAATCCTATAAAGTTAACAATAAAAATTTTTCATTTTTGGAAATATTAATTTAAAACAACACAAATATTACATGGATGAAGATTAAGATGTAATCAAGATTGTAGAGAGAAATATCAATAACCTAACATATGCAGATGACACCACCCTTATGGCAGAAGGCAAAGAAGAATGAAAAAGCTTCTTGATGAATATTAAAGAGGAGAGTGAAAATAGCTGGCTTAAAACTCAACATTCAAAAAATTAAAATCCTAGCATCCAGTCCCATCACTTCATGGCAAATAGATGGGACAAAAATGAAAACAGTGACAGACTATTTTCGTGGACTCTGAAATCACTGCAGATGGTAACTGCAGCCATTTAATTAAAAGACACTTGCTCCTTGGAAGAATAGCTATGAGAAAATTAGACAGTGTATTAAAAAGCAGGGACTTCACTTTGCCAACAAAGCTCCATACGGTTAAAACTATGGTTTTTCCAGTATTCATGTCTGGTTGTAAGAATTGGACCACAAAGAAGGCTGAGTGCCAGAGAATTGATTCTTTCCAACTGTGGTTCTGGAGAAGACTCCTGTGAGTCCCTTGGACTGCAAGGAGATCCAACAAGTCAATCCTGATTTCCCAAAGGATATTAACCCTGAACATTCATTGAAAGTACTGGTGCTGAAGCTGAAGCTCCAATATTTTGGCCACCTGATGTGAAGAGCTGATTCACTGGAAAAGACCCTGATGCTGGGAAATACTGAGAGCAGGAGGAGAAGGGAGTGACAGAGGATGAGATGGTTGGATGGCATCATCAACACAGTGGACACGAGTTTGAGCAAACTCTGAGTGACAGTGAAGGATAGGAAAGCATGATATGCTGCAATCCATGGGGTTGCAGAGTCAGACATGACTGAGTGACTGCAAAAACAAAATACTACATATGGACTAAGATTTACCAAGTTTTCCCAGGTAGCTCAGTGGTAAAGAATTTATCAATGCAGGAGATACATGTTGAATCCCTGGATCATAAAGATGCCCTGGAGGAGGACGTGACAACCCTCTGCAGCCTGGTGGGCTATAGTCTGAGGGGTTGCAAAGAGTTAGACATGACTGAAGTAACTGAGCACACAAGCAAGATTTACTAAAAAAAAAAAAAAAATTGAATTATTTTTCTGAATTTTAGTGATTACTGGTTTTTTCAGTCTTCATGAAATGAATTTCAGGACACCAAGGTTCAGTTCAGTCAAGTGAGTTATTATTATTATTATTTTTTTGTCTATCCAATGTAAGATAAGAAATAATCAATATAAATTATAATGTCTTTTGTAGACTACAGTCTGTCAACACAATGATATTTATCAGCCCAGACTATTCAGCCCACTCTTTCCCTAGTTGAAATTCTTTCATCTAGAGAAAGCACTGAAGCATAGTTCCAACAATGAGATGAAAACAAGTTATTGAACAGATTTGGGGAATGTTTTGAAGAATGGCAAGGCTTGATAAATCTGCATTTGTGTTTGTGCTCTTAGACACTTTTTTTTCCCACCCTTTCCTCTTCTTTATGCTTGGAATAATGGCAGGTTGTCAGAAGATCATCAGCCTTTCTATGAATAGGGGAATGAAATCCACATGCTAAAAATGGCAGAGGAGGAAGCTAGAAAGTGCCTGAAACTTCAATGACAATGGTCAGAAGCTATATATTTAAGAATAACTTAAACAACAACAAAATATCTAAGAGAGAGGAGGAAGAAGAGGAGAATGAGAAAGAGAGAGACTTGTAACGAAGGGTGTTCTTTAGTGTTTTTCTCCCTTGTTTTCACTCTTTCTTTAAGAAAGGATGTAATCATAGGATAAAGTGCTCAAAAAATGCTCAATATTTATGGCTAACTTATTAAATATGCTTTATGGAAGAAGAAAAAAATCATTGCATGATGTGGTTGACAAAACTGTAAAACTGTCTCCCCAAGATTTTGTATTCTGTAACTGTTCAGTAAAGCATTGATACGGGTATTGCTGAGAAGAGTTTTGATACACGGGATTTGTACCTGCAATTAAGGTTACCAACCCATTGATTTATATGAGGAAGGTTATCATGGATTATCTGAATGGACCTAAAATTTCAGGAAGCAACAGTTAGAACTGGACATGGAACAACAGACTAGGTCCAAAGAGGAAAAGGAGTACATCAAGGCTGTATTTTGTCACCCTGCTTATTTAACTTATTTTTGGACTACATCATGAGAAAGCCTGGGCTGGAAGAAGCACAAGCTGGAATCAAGATTGCTGGGAGGAATATCAATAACTTCAGATATGCCGATGACACCACCCTTATGGCAGAAAGTGAAGAGGAACTCAAAAGCCTCTTGATGAAAGTGAAAGTGGAGAGTGAAAAACTTGGCTTAAAGCTCAACATTCAGAAAACGAAGATCATGGCATCTGGTCCCATCACTTCATGGGAAATAGATGGGGAGACAGTGGAAACAGTGTCCGACTTCATTTTTGGGGGCTCCAAAATCACTGCAGATGGTGACTGCAGCCATGAAATTAAAAGATGCTTACTCCTTGGAAGGAAAGTTATGACCAATCTAGATAGCATATTGAAAAGCAGAGACATAACTTTTCCCAAAAAGGTCTGTCTAGTCAAGGCTATGATTTTTTCCAGTGGTCATGTATGGATGTGACAGTTGGACTGTGAAGAAGGCTGAGCGCTGAAGAATTGATGCTTTTGAACTGTGGTGTTGGAGAAGACTCTTGAGAGTCCCCTGGACTGCAAGGAGATCCAACCAGTCCATCCTAAAGGAGATCAGTCCTGGGTGTTCATTGGAAGGACTGATGCTGAAGCTGAAACTCCAGTCCTTTGGCCACCTCATGCGAAGAGTTGACTCATTGGAAAAGACCCTGATGCTGGGAGGAATTGGGGGCAGGAGGAGAAGGGGACGACTGAGGATGAGATGGCTGGATGGCATCACTGACTCAATGGACATGGGTTTGAATAAATTCTGGGAGTTGGTGATGGACAGGGAGGCCTGGCGTGCTGCAATTCATGGAGTCGCAAAGAGTTGGACACGACTGAATGACTGAACTGAACTGAACTGAATGTAATCATATGAGCCCATAAAAACCAAAGAAGACATGAGTCAGTCAAAGAGATGAAGCATGAGAGATCTAAGTAACGGAAGTGTATTTACCCATTCCTGATGGGTTGAAGATGGATGAAAGAATCGGGTCAGGAGCCAGGGAAAGCTAGCAGTCTCTAGAATCTGAGAAGGATCCCTGATCCCCAGCCAATAGCCATTAAGAAAACAGGGACCTTAAATTCACAACCACAAGGAAGTGAATGCTACCAACCACTCGCGTAAGCCTGGAAGTGGATCCTCCCTTAAAGTGTCAAGAAGGGAGCACAGTCCCCAGGGTCTCAAAGTACTCAGTGTTCTCACTCGCTTCAGTTGTTTCCAACACTCTGGGACCCCATGGACTGTACCCTGCCAGGCTCCTCTGCCATGGAATTTCCCAGGCAAAAATACTGGGGTGAGAAAATCCCCTTCTCCAGGGGATTTTCCCCACTTGGGATCAAACCCATGTTTCTTGTGTCTCCTACATTGCAGGCAGATTTGTTACTACTGAGCCACTGGGGAACACAAAGAATTGGGCACAACTTAGCAACTGAACAACAACAAATAAACACAGCCCTGTAGACACCTTGACTTTAGCCTTTGAGACCCAAACAAGCTACCCTTCAGACTAACTGCCCTGAGAGATAATGCCTGTGTTAAGTCTCTAAATTTGTGGCAATTCGTTATGGCAACAGTACCAAACCAATAATCATAGTAATACAAGAGAACCAATTTAGGACACTTGCCTAACATGTTCTAACAGATTAATATTACAAAAAATTACTTTTATAAAATTATTATGCAAAGATCAGAGATAAGGCTCCTGAAAAATAACTAAGAACTCAGTGTTTTAATAAGGGAAGGGAAGGGAAAATAAGTATCATGAGATGCAACTAGAGTAGACAGTGTGTGCCACTATGGATAGTTCTTTGTGAGTGGGTTTCACATTGGAAGTATGATCAGTTCAGTTCAGTGGCTCAGTCGTGTCTGGCTCTTTGTGCACCCATGAATTGCAGCACGCCAGGCCTCCCTGTCCATCACCAACTCCCAGAGTTCACTCAGACTTACGTCCATCGAGTCCATGATGCCATCCAGCCATCTCATCCTCTTGTCCCCTTTTACTCCTGACCCCATTCCCTACCAGCATCAGAGTCTTTTTCAATGAGTCAACTCTTCGCATCAGGTGACCAAAGTACTGGAGTTTCAACTTTAGCATCATTCCTTCCAAAGAAATCCGAGGGCTGAACTCCTTCAGAATGGACTGGTTGGATCTTCTTGCAGTCCAAGGGACTCTCAAGAGTCTTCTCCAACACCACAGTTCAAAAGCATCAATTCTTCAGCCCTCAGCCTTCTTCACAGTCCAACTCTCACATCCATACATGACCACAGGAAAAACCGTAGCCTTGACTAGACGGACCTTTGTTGGCAAAGTAATGTCTCAGCTTTTGAATATGCTATCTAAGTTGGACATAAATTTCCTTCCAAGGAGTAAGTGTCTTTTAATTTCATGGCTGCAGTCACCATCTGCAGTGATTTTGGAGCCCCCAAAAATAAAGTCGGACACTGTTTCCACTGTCTCCCCATCTATTTCCCATGAAGTGATGGGACCAGATGCCATGATCTTCGTTTTCTGAATGTTGAGCTTTAAGCCAAGTTTTTCACTCTCCACTTTCACTTTCATCAAGAGGCTTTTGAGTTCCTCTTCACTTTCTGCCATAAGGGTGGTGTCATCGGCATATCTGAGGTTATTGATATTCCTCCCGGCAATCTTGATTCCAGCTTGTGCTTCTTCCAGCCCAGGCTTTCTCATGAGGTACTCAGCATATAAGTTAAATAAACAGGGTGACAATATACAGCCTTGACATACTCCTTTTCCTATTTGGAACCAGTCTGTTGTTCCATGTCCAGTTCTAACTGTTGCCTCTTGACCTGCATACAGATTTCTCAAGAGGCAGGTCAGGTGGTCTGGTATTCCCATCTCTTTCAGGATTTCCCACAGTTTAATGTGATCCACACAGTCAAAGGCTTTGGCATAGTCAGTAAAGCAGAAATAGATGTTTTTTCTGGAACTCTCTTGCTTTTTCCATGATCCAGTGGATGTTGGCAATTTGATCTCTGGTTCTTCTGCCTTTTCTAAAACCAGCTTGAACATCAGGAAGTTCACGGTTCACATATTGCTGAAGCCTGGCTTGGAGAATTTTGAGCATTACTTTACTAGTGTGTGAGATGAGTGCAATTGTGCAGTAGTTTGAGCATTCTTTGGCATTGCCTTTCTTTGGGATCGGAATGAAAACTAAAACCTACTACTTCATAGTTTTTCACCAGTGGAAATTACTCAAAAATCTTATAAGAATCACTATAATTTCAATAAACACTGATTTTATTAACTTTTATATTATTGTAACTCTATGATTTGATCTATAGTGATATGATTTACTAGGAAATGTTTGCTGTTTTTCAGTTGCTCAGTCATGTCTGATCCAGCCTCATGGACTGCAGCACACCAGGCTTCCCTGTTCTTATGCAATACATATTTTGAATGTATTTTGATTATTTTACACTTTATTTTATACACACACAAAATAAGATTATTAAACTTCAGCTAATAAAGTACCTTATTAGCTGATTAAATTGTACAAAGTACAATTATTTGTACAGAGTACAAACTATTATGCCATCAATCACTTATAATATGAAAACACTGACTAAATAGTCCGTGTTGTATTTATCTGAATCCCCCAAACAAATAACAAAGTATCCAATACACAGGAAGAGAAAAATAGTATTGGAGTGAACTGTATGTTAATACCCATACAATTTAAGCAAGAACATGACCAAGACTAGATGTTAACTGAATACATGTCATTTTTATTAAAATTTTTAAATAACACTAAAAAAATCAAAATTCAGTGTATTCTTAATTATTTGCCATCTTTAATTTTCTAAACAAATATTATATGAGTACTTGTCATGTAGCAACTATCATTCAACACATTTAAGGAATGAAAAAGTATCTGGCTTGAAGAATTTCCTGGGCATGTCAGGCAGTTTGTCACATAAAATACCTGAAGATGTTTATTAGAGCTTTATTCAGCTCCCAGCAAGGGGTAGAGGAGGAAATGTTTAACTTAAGGAGTGTCATTTGTTTTTTATCTGCTTGCTTGCTGGGAGAACATTAGTGAAATCATCTGAGAATATAAGTGATGTGATATTATCATTTAGTAATTCTTAAATGGGAAATAAAAGAACATTTACAAAGAAATATAAAATTATTATATGGTCAATAAATTAAGTACATGTTTTTGCACTGAGGTTTTTCAAATGACAATGTATTCTTGTTAATTATGAACTTTAGAAAAAAATACAAATAAAAAAAGAGAAATGAATTCTACTTTTCAGGATCAAGCAGAGGTAATATATTCCAGGCAGTGACAATAGAAGATGCAACTTGCAGAGCAGTGAAAACTCATGAAACCTTTGAATGATGACAAAGTATTCAGTAGAGCTGGAACTGAGAGGTTTTGCAGACAGACAAGGTATGCTCCTGAGAAGGAAGCAGGGACAAGATCACAAAAGTCTTTGAAAATGCTGCCAACAAGCATTTTACTTCAAAGTAGGCTCTGGGAAGTCAATGACACAAGTGAATTACAGAGGAATGACCATATTTCCATTTCAGAACAATCAAACTGGCAGCAATGCGGAGGATGGTCACAGTGAAGTCCAGAATATGAGTACTCAAATGAAGAATTAATGAGCATTAGCCCAAAGCCAGCAGAAATAGGGTGGCAGGGGGCCTTCAGGAAAGATCTAAGACATCAAGTCTACAGGACTTTCTGATTGATTTGAAATGAAGGGAAGGGATAGCCAAAGGCATATTCAAGAACCACTCCAATTTACTGGTTTTCAAAGCTTAACTCGTCACATATATTTGTGATAACTACACATCGAGATTTAAAAAATCTTATTTACATTGAAATTTCAGAGTTAACCTCAATATCTCCTAATAAAGTTAGCCTATAAG
This sequence comes from Bos taurus, assembly GCF_002263795.3. Classification (NCBI taxonomy): domain Eukaryota; kingdom Metazoa; phylum Chordata; class Mammalia; order Artiodactyla; family Bovidae; genus Bos; species Bos taurus. The sequence continues at coordinate 45,449,010 of NC_037347.1, forward strand.
TTATGATAGGGGCTTCCTAGATGGTTCAGAGGTAAAGAATTCACCTGCCAATGCAGAAAATGCAGGAGATGTGGGTTTGATCCCTGAGTCAGGAAGATCCCCTGGAGGAGGAAATGGCAACCCACTCCAGTATTCTTGTCTGGAAAAATCCCATGGACAGATGAGCCCAGCAGGCGATCTTCCCTAGGGTCACAGTGTTGGACACTACTGGGCACACATGCATAAATTAAGATGCCATCTATTTTTTTCCCTAGTACTCAAAAGCAGTAATTTTACTTTTCATGTAATTGTGGTATAAGTAGCTTGAGAAAGATTGCTTGCAGAATATTTCTCTTAATAAGCTTTTTTCTTGTATGTTTGAACATCTCAAAATATAGTTTGTGACATTAAAGAAATTTAAAAAAAACACATATAATTCTAAAAGACATTATGAAATGTGAAAGCGTAACCAATACAATCTAACTTTATTTTTTTTAAAGCATTAAAACATTGAGTATTTGTTCACATACATTGCCCATGGATTTGCAGCAGTAATTCATGTTAAAGCAATCATGCAGTATGCATGAGACTGCTTTTCTTCAGTCTTGCAGAATTTTCACCAAAACTGGAATCATTTCCTGATGTTAGTGTACAAGTAAGATGAGGCTTCACATTTTATGAGTAGTAAGTAAATGGAGGTGGGTGAAATAAATTTTTTCCTATTAAAAAGACTGCAAAATGTATTATTCTTGATGAATTTCAATTATATTATGTCATTAAAGTACCACATATATTTGTAGAGAAAATATACATATAAGCAAAGTAAGGTGAATGAAACATAAAATTACCCATGATCTCAATAACAATTATATATAATTAAAATAGTGTTGGTGTTTTGTTCAGTTGATCACTTGTTTCTGACTCTTTGCCACCCCATGTACTGCAGCATGCCAGGCTTCCCTGTCCTTCACCATCTCCTGGAGCTTGCTCAAACTCATGTTCATTGAGTCAGTGATGCCATCCAACCATCTGATCTTCTCTAGTCCCCTTCTCCTCCTGCCTTCAATCTTTTCCAACATTAGGTCCTTTTCTAATGTGATAGAGAGAGAGAGAGGACACTAACTAGTTGACTCGATAATGAAACTCCTTAAGCAAAGTCTACCATTACAGGGATTATAGGACTCTAGAGGTGGGCAGGGACGGGGGAGCCTGGTGAGCTGCCGTCTATGGGGTCACACAGAGTCAGACACAACTGGAGCGATGCAGCAGCAGCAGCAGCAGCAGAGGTGGGCAGGAATATTCTGATTCTAGTACATCAAAGCAATTAGTCACTGGGTAAGCATAATCTGGATTTAACACACTGGCCAATCTTGGGGCAGTTGGATGTTGTCAACCAGCTATCCTTCCTGCAGAACTTTTTGTTGAATAAAGATAGAAGCAGGACACTTCTCTCCATCCCTTGCTTTACACAGGTTCTCTTCTCTATCATGTTTGGAAAACAGCTCCTCCATAGTTCAAGGGGAAACTTATGAGAAGTTAGTGGGAAGATGTAAAGTTGCCACTTCTGTATGTCTGTTCAGAGTACATTAAATGCTCATCCTCTCCCTTCTCAATCACCTATAATTTCCTCCCACCCTTAACTATTATCACACACTTGGTAGCTTATCCAACTTTGTGATCCTGAAGTAGCTACATAATATGAAGTGTTCATTGCAGAATGAAGTTCAGGACTCCTTGTTCAAAAATTCCTGAGAATTTAAAAATAAATAAATAAAATTACTAAGAATTTCAAGACTATGACATCAGAGCAATAAACCAAGCATCAGTGTGGGGCCTTTCATTTGACTACAGGACTGCCCAGGTCTAATGCCTATGAATCTGGCTCTCTTGTAGCCCAACCTTAAATTTCTAAAGAGACCGAAACCTTGGTAACCACCCCTCTGTCTGACTAGGATTGCAGCACCCATCCATTCACAGTGACAGTTGGGTAAGTACCAAATTTTATGAGAATGCATAGTCATTCCTGAACTGAACATGAGGAATTGGATTAATATCAAGATTTTAGATGTGCAAACAGTAAAAGTGAAATTAGAATTAACTAAATTATAAAAATGAAGATTTCTACCTTGACAAATATTTCAATATTTAAGTCAGTTAAATATATTCTTTTAACTGTAATTTACTTGGTTTTCATATGTAATTATATCTCCTATCTCCTTAGATCTGTGATTTCTGAGAAAAAAAAAATCCTAAAGCTTTGTGATTCACACCTACTGTATAAACTAACTGAGCTGAAGATTGGTATTTAAAATTCTTATGTTCTCAAGAGTTGACAGCTTGTGAAAAAAAAAAAGTTAAAAAAAAGCAACACTTAATGGAGAGTATGAAATTTATTTGGAGAAGTATAAAAATATTGTATTTGATAAGTAAATATGCCCTGGGTAGTAGTTATTAATAATAATATGTACAAATCACTTTCTGCCGCTGCTAAGTCGCTTTAGTCATGTCCAACTCTGTGTGACCCCATTGACGGCACTTTCTAGGCACTAGGAAAAATTCTAATTGCTTTACATGCTTTTTGTTTTAATTATATGATAAATGCCCCATTTTATGGATAAAGAAGCAAAATGAGTGCATGCGTGCGTTCTAAATCACTTCAGCTATGTCCAACTCATTGAGACCCTATGGACTATAGCCTGCTAGATCTTCTGTCCATGGGATTCTCCAGGCAAGAGTACTGGAGCGGATTGCCATACCCTTCTGCAGTGGATCTTCCATATCCAGGGATCAAACTGGTGTCTTTTACATCACCTGAATTGGCTAGGGGGTTCTTTACCACTTGCACCATGATGGAAACCCCAAATATGTAAGGGTTACATACTTAATCAGTTTTTAAAATTTATTACAAATTAAAAATATTCATGTGCTGGTATAAGTTAAATTAAGTTTTGAATCATTTACTTTTAAAATTTTGCTAATATTGTCTTCAAAGAGAAAAATATACTCCTGAGTTTAATTAGAGAGAAAAGTGGTCATATTTCGGGAACTAGATAATAAATACTCTTTAAACAGTTCTGGAACCCAAAAAGAGACTGTCTATCATAAGTTTTTTGTTTTTTCAAAATTACAGCTTTATTGAAATAATTTATCTACCATATATTTTACCACTTTAAAGAGTATAATGTTTAGCATTAGTAGTAAAGTGTTCAGTGTTTGATATTTTCACAAAGTACAGCAGGCATCACCAGTATCTCAGTTTGGAACATTTACATCACCCCTAAAAAGAAATCCTGTAGCACTCTCTCCTCTGAACTTCTACTTCTTAACTCCTATTAATTCATAAGTTTTCCAAAATTGAATAAAGCCCCATTGAATCCTAACCTAAGGCCTAATTTTTTGTTTGTTTGCTTTTAAGCTGTGAAAGATTTATCTCTTTGAAGTTTATGATAATTTTGTTTTTAAGAGATTGCAATGCCAAACAGGTTTTGACGAGCATATTAATTCAAATGTGTTACTTTAGATATTATAAACAAAATTCAGGTTTTCTCTTATACAATATACTAATGCTGTTGCTTAGATATTTTAACCCCTTCATGTGACTCTGCATTGAATTTCTATGGTGGTGGTTTAGTCGCTTAAGTCATGTTCAACTTTTGCGACCCCATGAACTGGGAACATACCAGGCTCCTCTGTCCCTGGGTTTCTCCAGGCAAGAATACTGGAGTGAGTTGCCATTTCCTTCTCCAGGGGATCTTCCTGACCCAGGAATCGAACCCGGGTCTCCTGCATTGCAGGCAGATTCTTTACTGACTGAGCTATATGGTAACCGTGTATTTCCCAGAAATCATAAAAACATTCAGAAGCTGTGCCATCTCTTTCCATTTCTGGTTGACTTTCATTCAGATCAAGAGACCATGGCACTTCAGAAATCACTGGAGTGCCCTATATATAGTTGTTGCTATTATCCTTTCCAAAATTAATACCAAAGCTGCCATTATAGAATTATAAAGAAACCATTTAGGAATAGTTATAGGAAAGATTATCTTGGGTGATGATAGAAAAGAGGAAAAAATGCAGTTAGATGATAAGAAGTCGAATTCAAAGCAACCTGCAAAATAAACATTAATGTTAGTTTAGCACCTTTTCTCATTGTATTTTAAGATTAATATTGATTTAGGACATATTTTACCTCTAAGTATATTGTTATTTTTGGAAAATAATGATATATGTCACCCTGTTTTTCAGAGTGACTGAAATTGAAGGCAACTCTGGGACCAATTCCTCAATTTTATAATGAGTAAAGTTTGTATGTTGATCACTTACTTTCGATGTAGCCAAAGATGGAGGAGCTGTATATAGTCAGCAAAAACAAGACTGGGAGCTGACTGTGGCTCAGATCAAGAATGCTTCACTGACAAATTCAGACTTAAATTGAAGAAAGTAGGGAAAACCACTAGACCATTCAGGTATAACCTAAATCAAATCCCTTATGAAAATACAGTGGAAGTGACAAATAGATTCAAGGGATTAGATCTGATAGAGGGCCTGATGAACTATGGACAGAGGTTCAAGACAATGTACAGGAGACAGGGATCAAGACCATCACCAAGAAAAAGAAATGCAAAAAGTAAAATGGTAGTCTGAGGAGGCCTTATAAAAGCTCAGAAAAGAAGATGAGCAAAAGGCAAAGGAGAAGAGGAAAGATATATCCATTTGAATGCACAGTTCCAGAGAATAACAAGGAGAGATAAGAAAGCCTTCTTCAGTGATCAATGAAAAAAAAAAAAATAGAAGAAAAAGAATGCGAAAGACTATAGATCTCTTCAAGAAAACTACAGCTACCAAGGAAACATTTCATGCAAAGATGGACACAATAAAGGACAGTAATGGTATGGACCTAACAGAAGCAAAAGATATTAAGAAGAGGTAGCAAGAATACACGGAAGAACTGTACAAAAAGATCTTCATGACCCAGATAACCATGGTGGTGTGATCATTCACCTAGAGCCAGACATTCTGGAATGTGAAGTCAAGTGAGCCTTAGGAAGCATCACTACAAACAAAGCTAGTGGAGATGATGGAATTCCACTTGAACTATTTCAAATCCTAAAAGATGATGCTGTGAAAGTGCTGCACTCAATAAGCCAGCAAATTTGTAAAACTCAGCACTGGCCACAGGACTGGAAAAGGTCAGTTTTCATTCCAATCCCAAAGAAAGACAATCCCAAAGAATGTTCAAATTACCACACAAGTGCACTCATCTAACACTCTAGAAAAGTAATGCCGAAAGTCCTCCAAGCGAGGGTTCAACAGTACATGAACTGATATCTTCCAGATGTTCAAGCTGGATTTAGAAAAGACAAAGGAACCAGAGATCAAATTGCCAACATCTGTTTTATTATAGAAAAAGTAAGAGAATTCCAGAAAAACATCTACTTTTGCTTCATTGACTATGCTAGAGCCTTTGATGGTGTGGATCACAACAAACTGTGGAAAATTCTTCAAGAGATGGGAATACCAGGCCACCTGATCTGACTCCTGAGAAATCTGTATTCAGGTCAACAAGCAACAGTTAGAACTGAACATGGAACAATGAACTTGCTCCAAATTGGGAAAGGAACACTTCAAGGTTGTATATTGTCACCCTGTTTATTTAACTTGTATGCAGAGTAGGGCATGGGAAATGCTAGACTGGATGAAACACAAGCTGAAAGCAAGATTCCCAGGAGAAGTATCAATAATCCCAGATATGCAAATGACACCACACTCATGGCAGAGAGTGAAGAGGAACTGAAGAGCCTCTTGAGGAAAGTGAAAGAGGACAGCGTAAAAGCTGGTTTAAAACTCAACATTCAAACACCTAAGAACATGGCATCTGGTCCCACCATTTCATGGTGGAAACAATGGATACAATGAGAGCCTTTATTTTCTTGAACTGCAAAATCATTGCAGATGGTGATTGCAGCCATAAAATTAAAAGACACTTGCTCCTTGGAAGAAAAAACAACCTAGACAGCATATTAAAAAGCAGCGACATTACTCTGCCAACAAAGGTCCATCTAGTCAAAGCTATGGTTTTTCCAGTAGTCATGTATAGGTATGAGAGTTGGGCCATAAAGAGTTGGACCATAAAGCTGAGCACTGAAGAACTGATGCTTTTGAACTGTGGAGCTAGAGAAGACTCTTCAGTGCCCTGTGGACTTCAAGGAAATTAAGCAGGTCAATTCTAAAGGAAATCAGTCCTGGATATTCATTGGAAGGACTGATGCTGAAGCTGAAACTCCAATACTTTGGCCACCTGATGCAAAGAACTGACTCATTGGACAAGACCCTGATGTTGGGAAGATTGAAGGCCCAAGGAGAAGGGGGCGACAGAGGATGAAATGGTTATGTGGCATCACCAACTGGATGAACATGAGTTTCATCAATCTCAGGATGTTGCTGATGGACAGGGAATCCTGGTGTGCTGCAGTCCATGGGGTCACAAAGAGTCAGAGAAGACTGAGTGATTGAACTGAATTGAAAGTTTGTGTTTTGATCACTTAATTTATCCATTTCATTGAACAACTAAGAATATTTGCCTTATTGGGTAAGCACATTTAAGCTTTCTTTGAGGAATAGCAAATATGTTATCTTGAGTTCCAATTAGAACCTAATAACTTTGGAGAAAGTAACTGAAAATTCCTGATTATTGATGAATAGAAAGTGTTTGTTGGGGGGAGGGGGAGTTAAGTATATGGAAAATACAAAAGTCTTTAAGTTTCTGCTGAAGAAATATATGCTCATTTTTCTTTCCAACTGATACTATTAGGCTCTTTTCAAGCTGGTTTCCTTAATATCAAAGGGCTTATTTGTCATATAATATTTACTTATTATTTAGAATCTTCTCAAGGAAATGGGAACCCACTCCAGTGTTCTTGCCTGGAGAATCCCAGGGACGGGGGAGCCTGGTGGGCTGTCATCTATGGGGTCACACAGAGTCGGACACAACTGAAGCGACTTAGCAGCAGCAGCAGCAGCATAGTCATTTAATCAAATCCTCTGAACAGGAGCTGAGTTCCAAGTGGCAGGCAAATTTGGGGGTTAGGAATAAAATAAAGATGAAAAAATAGTCTATATCTTCAAGGAAATTAGAGTTAAGTGATGAACATTTGCACATACCCCAACAGATTTATGTAAAAGACAAATGCTAATACATAAGTTTTGATTTAGCTATGATTTGGGGTTTAAAATGAACGCATTTATCTCCCCTTTTAGTTTCAAGGAGTGTTACACCTAAACTGCATAGTGAATGTGAGCAAAAATTACGGGAAAATAGATAAGGTCAAACTATGACATATTACCCCAGGGTGTGTAAGGAAAGGATTATGTGGCAATGATTCTATAGAAATATACGAGGAAAAAAACGAAGTAAGTGAGACACGAGGTTATAGGTTGGGGTATAAATTGACCCATTCCACAAAGGGGTGGAGAAGTGCAAGACGAGGTATAGACTCTGGAACTAGCCTGCCTCCTTGAAAACCTGACTTAATTTAATAATCCGGGTGCCTTTGGCTGAATTGTTTGCTTTTCTCTACCTAAATACCTTAATCTGTAAAACGTGCCTGAAAGATGAAAAAGATTTAAATGAGATGAGATATATAAGCACTAACCCCCTCTAGGCCAGAAAATTTAATCTATTATTTCATCAAAGCAATTATTCATAGATAATTTTATTATTCAACTAAAGTTTATTTGTTCATATTGTTCTTCAATTAATGTTTAAAACAAGTGCCCTTTGGCTGGCACTCAAGTGATCATTTTTGCCCCTTGTTATTATCAATGTTTACCTCTCCAGATCATCATAAATTAGACATCCACTTCCCTGGTGGCTCAGCTGGTAAAGAATCGCCTGCAATGTGGAAGACCTGGGTTCCATCCCTAAGTTGGAAAGATCCCCTGGAGAATAGAATAGCTATTCACTCCAGTATTCTGGCCTGGAGAATTCCATGAACTGTATAGCCCATGGTGTCACAAAGAGTCGGACATGACTGAACAACTTTCACTTTCACTATGTGTTTCCACCTCAGAATATTTATTTTTAATTAATTTTGTTTCAACACTTACAGGCTTGCTACATTATATTTCAAATTTATAATTTTTTTAGTCACTTGAGGTTTGGTATTACTTAAATGTCCCAAGATAAAACTCATTAAGGAGGTAAGTGTGATATTTATTATTTATCAGATTTAGAGGAGTACATGGAGAAGGCAATGGCACCCCACTCCAATACTCTTGCCTGGAGAATCCCATGGACGGAGGAGCCTGGTGGGCTGCAGTCCATGGGGTCGCTTGAGTGACTTCACTTTCTCTTTTCACTTTCATGCATTGGAGAAGGAAATGGCAACCCCATTCCAGTGTTCTTGCCTGGAGCATCCCAGGGACAGGGGAGCCTGGTGGGCTGCCATCTCTGGGGGTCACACAGAGTCAGACACAACTGAAGCAACTTAGCAGCAGCAGCAGCAGCAGAGGAGTACAGGCAACTAGGGACTACTAACACATTTCTGCCTGCAGCCTAGAGAATCCTCAGGACTCTTTTGAGCTGGGAGTAGAAAGTAGGGCTGACAGACCATTTCTAAAGAGCTCCTTGGAGAACAAAGGACATTGTGTGAAGATAGAGGCATGATGAAAGTACTGAAAATCCCTCTTTCCTCTATGGTTGAGGGATCTGAGTTTCCCTGGTGGCTAGCAGTAAAGAACCAGAATTGGCTGGAGAAGTAAGAGTACAGTCTCTGGGTTGGGAAGATCTCCTGGAGAAAGGCATGAAAACACACTCCAGTATTCTTACTTGGAGAACTTCATGGACAGAGGAGCCTGGTGGGCTACAGTCTGTGGTGTTGCAAAGAGCCAGACATGATTGAGTGACTAACACTTTCACATTCTTTCTGTGGTTGATTTGCTATAACAAAATTTGCTCTACCCCTGGTTATCCTTACCATTCCAGTGGTACAGGTATGAATGTGTCCGTATACAAATGTAATGAGCTTCAGTGAACAGACAGCAGAGAAGATTCCCTGAACAAGTAGAAGGAACTCTCTCACAAAAGCATGAGTCATGGGGGCCCAATGCATTCATATAGCAGGAGATTTAACACAACACTAATGAACAAATGAATTCACTCACAATACTAAAATAATAACAATATCACAAAAGATTAAACATCCAACTTCTCTAAGTAAGTCTTAGAATGATTCAGAAAGAGAACAAAGAATGTCTCAGCTAAGATTGAAAGGGAGGGTCAAGAAAAATTAATGATAATATGCTAGCAAATGGAACATGTGAATATATAGTAGAGCAGAGCAAATCTGATTCCATTTTTCTTTTTTTTTTAACCTTAAAATTTGTGTTCTATTGCTTTTGCTACAAGTAATAACTAAAAGAATGTTGCCTAGAGCCTGAAATATACATAGCCCATTTTCAAGGCTCTGATCTGTAAAAGTATAACATTTTCCCATTTATATAGAGACAAAAAATTACAGAACAGAGAAGACAAATATTTATCTTGTTGGAAGCTCATAGGAACACTGTGACCAGACCTATATGGACAGCTGTAAGAACAAAGGATTCAGGTACAAGCAGTTTTCAATAACCAACCACATCCCCTCTTTTAAAGCCTGAATTCCAATTCAAGTAAGATGACTTTTTTGGAACACTAGCCTACCATCTTCTTGGTCTGTTTTTTAGAATAAATTTGCTTGCCCAACACTTGGTCTCTTGATGTATTGGCCTGTCCTGCAGCAAGTAGGAGGAGGTTAGACTTGGAAACAAACAGAACTCTCCACAAGTATGGCCAAGAGAAGAGAAATTGGCTGACGATTACAGAATAATATTCTTTCATCTTTTTTTTTTTTAAGAAAAACTATCATGAAAAAGACAGAAACGAACCACATGTTAGAGGAAACCTAATTCAAGAAACAGAAGAAATATCCCCATAGAGACTTAATGATAAAATAAATCCAAAATACAGGGACTCAAAATTGAAAAGGAAGCCCATAGAGAATAAAGCAATTCTCTCATAAAACTAATAAATGATTAGACACGGCAAGTAAGAGAATAGATACTGCTGAAAATGAAATCACTGACAAAAAAGAAAAGTAAAAACTTACAAAATTATATATAATTTGAATAAATTAGGAAGAGAGTAACAGATATTGAAGACAGAAAAAAAGAAATCTTCCAATTGAAAGATAATTGGTATTTCTGGATACCTTAACAATGAGAAGAAAAATATTTTAAAATAAAATTTTTTTCTGAAAGGAAATTCATAAAAGGAGGAATAACTGAATTTGAAGCATACAAGAGCACACTGGGAAATGACAGAGATAATTGACACTGAGATATATCCATTTAAAGTTGCAAAACTTCAGGAATTAAAAAAAAAAAAAATTAGGCAACCAGGAGAAAATAGCAATTTGCTTTCATGGGGTGAAATTTAAGCTGGGCCCAGATTTCTTGTGAGTGCCGTTTAAAGCCAGAAGATAAAGGAGCCATCAACATTTTCTTCAGGTGAATAAAATATGACCATTACAGTCCATGCAGTCACAAAAGAGTAGAAAACAACTGAGCAACTGAACGACAACAGCAGCATATTACGCCTAATTAAGGTCTTGTTCAGTCATGAAACCAGAACATATACATCGTCAAGCCTGAAAGCTTAAAAAAAGAGAGAGACATTGCTCTTTCTTGAAGAAAAATCCAGCTGAGCAAAAGACTCATAGAGAAGCAAACAAAGGACTAATGTGATATTTATTCAGAGAAGCAGAGAAGACAGAAGGGTTATGTCTTAAAGTTCTGAGAAAAAGTGTGAAATAAAAACTTTCTATCCAGTTTTTTTTTTTTTTTTAACTGGATAAAAGCAACACTCAGGCACTCACAAACAGGCAGAAACTCAGACACCTGCAAATAGTTTTAACAGATACTCCTAACAGAGGAACAATTAGACAGTTAAATCCAATGAACAGAAATAATTGAGACAAAATAACTCATGACTGGAGAAGCTTTGACAAAGAAACTGGTGGCCATTAATACAAGGACTCAAACATTTCACTACAAAGGAAAACTAAGAAGCATAAGACTTCAACACGTTTGAATTACTGTTGATGTAATAATGGACAACATCAGAAACATTCTAGCATTTTTATGCTTTTTTAATTATTGGAATAATTTCTAAAACAGCTATAGATGAAGTAATGTATATCCTAAATCAATCTTTATTTGGCCTTATATGGAGGAAAGACTTTAGTCTATTTTAAAATTTAATTTATGTAAAACAACTGTGGAATTTAAGACAATAGCAGAAAAACTTAAGTAACAGAAATGAAGTTGGGAAGAGAATGGGTGGAGATGTGGGAGGAAGTGTAGGTGATCTAATTCTCTGATCTTTCAAGAAAGATTCCATTCCAATTCAATTATGCCACTTTATAGATAGATAGATAATGCTCCCTTAAATATTTCCTTCAAAATCTACTTAACTTCATAGTTACATCTAAGAAGAAACCTGTATTGAAATAATATAAATTTCTATCTGAAAATCACCATGGCTTTCACTATCATTTCAGCTTCTTTTTAGTACTTCAAATCCAAATAAAATTGTATTTGTTTAAGATAGCAGGCGACTTATAGCAATTTGCTAAGAAAGAACATTTTTATATAATTGTATATATTTATTTATTTATTTCTGACTGTGCTGGGTCTTTGTTGCTGCACAAGCTTTTCTCTAGTTGTGGCGAGTGGGGGCTAGTCTCTAGTTGCAGGTGTGGGCTTTCATTGAGGTGGCCTCTTGCTGCAGAGCACAGGCTCTAGGCGATGCAGGCTTCAGCAGTTGTGCCATACGGGCTCCGTAGTTGCAGCTCTCAGGCTCTAGAACACAGGCTCAATAGCTGTGACACACGAGCTTAGTTGCTTCCCCACATGTCGGATCTTTGCATATTGGGGATAGAACCCAAGTCTGCTACATTGGCAGGCAGATATTTTTACCACTGAGCCACCAGGGAAGCCTAAAACAATAATTTTTTAAAAGGTACATGTGAATACATTATGAAGGAGGTGATCTCAGGGAACAATGGTGAAAAATATAATGAAGGAAGCAGAATTCAAAGGAAGGCCAAAGCAAAGAGATATTATGAATATTTTAACACTATGGGTTGCTGCTTGAATGATTCCAAGGGACTGTATGAGAAGATGTTTGAAGGTATCTCAGGATTAGGGAGCAAAAAGAGAAAGCATTGATATATCAGCTCCCATTCCATAGTTTTCTAAAATTTACTCCATAATATGTTTCCTATATGAAGTGGACAGTTTGGATTTAGAATGATTAAATATCCTCGTATTCATGCGACTGAGGGGGTGTCTGAGAGACTTTTGGTGTTAAAAATAAGAAAGGTCAGGAAATAGTGAAATGAACTGGTCTGGTCACCTTTGGTTAAATGTTACTTCATGCCTTGGAGTCAACATGAGAATTCATGTGGTGGATGGTAAAACCCATCTATTGTTGAGAAGAGACTCTTCTCTGCTGAAGAACAGTTCCCTTCAGTGATGGGTAGAATAAAAGTAAATAAAACAGTGTTCATACAGAGGTATACAGAAACATGCCACCATTTGTGACGCTAAATATCTTATTTCTCTAGGAGTTCTAGCTGTCATGTCCCAAAAGGGGTCCTGTTTTGTTGGGAGAAAAAGTTGCCATCATTTCTTCTCTAATAAGAGAGAGCAGGTACGATTACCATCCATCATGGACACCCTTTAAAGCTAGTATCCAGCCAGAGTCTTTGAATGGACTCAAGTCAAGACGCTTACTCCTTGGAAGAAAAGTTATGACCAACCTAGATAGCATATTGAAAAGCAGATACATTACTTTGCCAACAAAGGTCCGTCTAATCAAGGCTATGGTTTTTCCACTGGTCATATATGGATGTGAGAGTTGGACTGTGAAGAAAGCTGAGCACTGAAGAATTGATGCTTTTGAACTGTGGTGTTGGAGAACACTCTTGAGAGTCCCTTGGACTGCAAGGAGATCCAACCAGTCCATTCTGAAGGAGATCAGCCCTGGGATTTCTTGGAAGGATGATGCTAAAGCTGAAACTCCAGTACTTTGGCCACCTCATGCGAAGAGTTGACTCATTGGAAAAGACTCTGATGCTGGGCGGGATTGGGGGCAGGAGGAGAAGGGGACGACAGAGGATGAGATGGCTGGATGGCATCACTGACTCAATGGACGTGAGTCTGAGTGAACTCCAGGAGTTGGTGACGGACAGGGAGGCCTGGCTTGCTGCGATTCATAGGGTTGCAAAGAGTCGGACACAACTGAGTGACTGAACTGAACTGAAGTCAAGATAGTGAATGAAAAAGCAATAGTCTACATTGTTGCAGGTGACTCAGGAATCTAGGTAATTTATACATGCTGCTGTTGGATCCCTTCATAAATGTTTGGCCTAATCCTGACTGTATCATTTTCATTATATAGTCAACTTCTGCTGTGAGCACTTGATTTATGGCTTAATGATATGATTATGCCCAGTTGATGATAAGTAGCTCTAGTCACAGGATCACCTGAAATACTAGAGTCAAGTTTAAATAGGACATAGTGGCATAAGAAGCTGTTATTCAAAATATGAGTAATTTACTGTCACAGAAACTAAGACTTTGTCCCCCAACATCAACTAGGCTCTCTAATTAGGATATTTTAAGCTTCATCATAGCTTTTCATAGCTATTTTCTTTTTTTTTTCCCAAGGAGTAAGCATCTTTTAATTTTGTGGCTGCAGTCACTGTCCACAGTGATTTTGTAGCTTAAGAAAATAAAATCTGTCACTGTTTGCACTTTTCCCCCATCTATTTGCCATGAAGTGGTGCTGGAGAAGACTTCTGAGAGTCCCTTGGACAGCAAGATCAAACCAGTGAATCTGAAAGGAAATTAACCCTAAGTACTGATTGGAAGGACTGCTGCTGAAGCTAAAGTTCCAATATTTTGGCCGCCTGATGCAAGAGCTGATTCATTGGAAAAGACCTTGATGCTGGGAAAGATTGAGGGCAAGAGAAGAAAGGGATGACAAAGGATGAGATGATTGGATTGATAGAACTGAGCACAAGCACAAGGTTGTATTGGGTTGAGGTGGGCCCTAAGTCCAATGACTAGTGTCTTTGTAAGGACAAAGAGACAGAACAGGTAAACACACAGTTTAAAGGGCCATGTGATGGTGGAGACAGGGGTTGGAGGGATGCAACTTTGAGTCAAGTCATGCCAAGAATTTGCCTATGATCATGACAAGTTAGGGAGAAGAAAGAAGGATTCTTAGAGTCTCCAGCGGGAGCATGATCCTGCTGACACCTTAATTTCAGACTTCTTGCCACCAGAACTGTGAGAAAATACATTTCTGTTGCTTAAAGTCATGTACTTGCAGTATTTGTTGTAACAGCCCTAGGATACTAATACCTATACTCTATGCAATAGATTTACCACTGATATTCCAACTGAAGAAACATTTCTTTGTGATATTCTTATACAGATGGACATTTGCTAAATGTTTATGACTTGCAATTTATGATTTTGCTTCTGTGACAGATTCATAATGGGAGCTTTGCAATAACAACAACAAAAAGTATTGGGTGAAGTACAATATTGTTTCTCCTGAAAGATTAAAAACTGGTTTGACAGGCTGTAGTTGGAGAATGCAAATTTTCTGTTTAAAAATAATGAAATAAAAGCATTTTATTTCACTTTATCTTTCTCAACCCCTGGAAAATACCCAAAAGAACAAAAGAATAGTAGAAGATTAGAGCTTTAATACAATGGAAAAAAACAAAACACATAATTCCAAGATACAAACAGAATTATAATAGCCAAAATTGTGAAATATTAACCTAAACAGGAGTGTGTGATGTTTATTTTCACAAACTTCTTCAGTTCCCAAGACATCCATATATTAAAAAAAAAAAAAAAAAGTGAGTTCCTTATCCAGCATAATCTCTTCAAAATTACAGCTAAGACATTAAGCATTACTGGAAGGCTGGAGTACCATGGAATATATCCTGTTGGGACCTAGATATTTCAAACAGAAAAGCAGGTACCCTGAAAGGAAAAAAAATAAAATAAAATAGAGCAATAACAACAAAAAAACTAGTGAAAATAAACAAAACCTTTGTACCTTTTCTTTCATAGCCTCATAGTTGCTTCAGTGAAAGCTAAACAGAGGACAAAAGAAGAGTATTTCCATAGATTAAATGTTCATGTACTAAAACTTAGTTTTTAGTGGGATGGTATTTGGAGATAGGGCCTTTGATTGGTAATCTTAAGAGTGGACCCCTTATGCATGAATGATACCAAATCTGCTAGTATCTTGCTCTTGAATTTCCCAGCCTCCAGAACTGCGAGAACTATGTTTCTTTTGTTTACATGCTACTCAGTCTACGGTACTTCATTATAGCAGTCTGAACAGATTAAGAGAAAAACAGAGGGACCAATCCATGACTTTCTGAGTTGAGGGATGCTCTGGATACTGTGGATTTCAATAAGATGTGCTCTCAGTACTACATTTTCCTTTCTTCACTTTTTCATTCTTCTGAGGTGTAAACTTGCAAGCCACATATTTCAGACACCCTAGCTTGCTAAATTTCTCTTGATTTCTGCCAATTGGAGGCACTAAATAGAATTTAGAAGAAAGAAAGAAGAAACAGAATATTACTTTGCTGTTGCTCTCAGTTTCTGTCAGCACCTGGGTCTGTGAGAGTAGTAATACCATAAGGGCAAAAAAGGCACCTTGATCATGTTCTTCCTGGAATGGAGCCTCCATTCTATGAGGAGAGTATGCAGAGGTTAGGGGCAGAAAAAGGCAGACCAGCTCTGCAGATATACAACAATTAACTGAACAATATGCTCGCTGAAATGGCTGAAATTTCTAATATTTAACCTACATTTTATAAAGCTGTTTTTTAAAGGTGATTTTATGCAGCAGTGAATGCCAATAGCTTTGAGAGTAGTTTAGCAGCAATGGGAGAATGGGCTCCTGGTTTTTGCTTAACCACAGTAGCAGACACAGACAGCTTGCACCTCATACTGTCAGCAACTCTGGGGCCAAGATGGTCAGATGAGTTGTAGCCTAAAGGCAGGGACAGTTTCTTGATCTGTGAAGAACAGCCTGCCTCTTCACTTAACACCTCTAGCCACTCCATCACTCTTGCAACCGATGGTTAGCTATAAATTTCTCCATCCTCAGTACCCTTGCCTGGAGAATCCCAGGGACTGAGGAGCCTAGTGGGCTGCCGTCTATGGGGTCGCACAGAGTCGGACACGACTGAAATGCCTTAGCAGCAGCAGCAAATACTGAAAGGTCTTCCTCATTGGAATGGACACTTAACTGATTCAAGCTAAGGGTTTTGTTATGTGATGAATCACGTCCACCAAGTGTATGCTGAAACCAGATAATATTTTCTATCAACAAAGCAATTTTTTGAGGAAGTTTGGAAACAGCACCTCTGAATCCACACCCCAGAAGGCCCCAGTTACCACAGTTGCCAACATCTCTGACAGGCAGCAAAAAAAAATTCAAAGATGGATCATACTTAGAAAGAAAATGAGCTCTATGCACAAAACATTTTTCTTTAAATCAGTAAAATACATTTCTAATGAAAAGATGGTTACAGTAAAACCAAGGGTATGAAGGAAATGCTTCTCATTATTCTCACAGGATTTATAGATAATATCATCTTTATAAGTAATAAGTGAAATTTGAACAATGAGAACAAGTATTCCAAAAAGACTTTGTAGGAAGTCCAAAGAATGTGGAAGTGAGTTGCAAACTGTCACAATATATCAAAAAATGAAAAGCTAAAGCATTATAGGTGAAAAAAGCTAGACGTTTCTAAGTAGTTATGAGGATGACTCAGGAAGAAAGAGAGGGAAGGAGAGAGGAATGTAAATATGATCATACAAAGAATGATAGACTTAAAAAGAAAGTATATCTAACATATATTATGGATATTTTAAAGAAATAAGCAAATGGAACATAAAATACAGCGAGTCTAAAGTATAATTATTTATAACATTTTTTTCTGAAGTAAAGACAGAAAATGTGCAGACTGAAGGGGCTCATACATTTCCAAGAAATAATGAAACCTAACATTTATACCTAGCATTCCAATTCAAAGCATATTCTGGAAAGGATGTTAAAAATCAGGTACAAAGAAAGAATCCTAGGAGTAGGTGGGGAAAAAAATCATGTCCCCTACTAGCATGAAATATCAAGCTGAATTTGACTTCTTCAGAGTAATATTCATGCAAGGAGACAGTTTGATCAGTATCTAAAATACACTGAGAGGAAGAATATGTGATGCAAGAATTTTATAATCAGCTAAGTTATCTTTTGATTATAGAGAAAACTTTTGAGCATAAAGGAAAAGTATGTCATTTATGAATAGCAAGGTCTGAATCTCCTAGGGCAGAAGGCTAGATGGTGATAAAGTAGGAAAAATGGAGAAATAATGTCAAAATTAACTGATTAGGTGATGAGAACTAAGGGATATTTTTTAAAATGTTGGAATAGATACCCGTGCTAACACATTTAATAAAAAGATTAATTTTTATTTAATTAAAGTGGCAGGAAATGTAAGTGAGGTGGTCACAATAATCAGAGCAAAAGTAGTGAAAATATTCAGCCAGCCTCCTTTGGGTTGCAGAATCTGTTAAGTTTGACTCTGTCCCCATATAAGGAGTCTTGTTTATATGCAAGTCTCCTTCTGTGGGGACAGAGTCCAAAGCTCATTTTTTCTATGCTCACAGCTTTTTCAGAATCAACTCACCTAATACCATTCAGAAAGAACTTTAAGCAGCATCTTCATTCTTTCTGTGAACTACTTATGGGCAACTTGGATTCTGGCTTTCCAGTCAAACCCACCAAAACCTAGTCTACATCCTCTTTAATGACACAGTTCTGGAAATGGAAATCTTGTTTATCCCTAGCCCACATCCATCTTTCTATTGTTTCATTTTTAAAATTGTATTTATTTTTTTCTGACCATGGTGAGTCTTAGTTGTGATGCATGGGCTTTCTCTCATTGAAATGAACAGGGACTACTCTTTGTTGCAATGCACAGGCTTCTCCTTGTGGTGATTTCTCTTGTTATGAAGCACGGGCTCCAGGCTTGTGGACTTCAGTAGTCTCAATACACAGGCTCAGTAGTTGCGGCCCTCGGGCTTAGTTGCATGTGGAATCCTCCCAGACCAGGGACTGAACCCATGTCCTCTGCTTTAGCAGGTGGATTCCTAACCACTGGACCATGAGGGGAAGTCCCTTTCTATTTTTTTTCTCTGTTTCTATATATAGATAATAGATAAAGAACTAGAGATATAATTTCACACTGAGGTTATTAAAAATTCTATTATCTTACAAGGTGTTACTTATATTATTTCACTTGACTTCTCCAGTACTATTAATAGTTGGCATCATAATTCTCATTTCATAGCACAAAAATTTCAATTCCATGAGGTTAAAGCCACTTGTTCTAAATTACACAGAAATTCAGTTTTGTGTCTGATATTAGAAGAATCTTTTTGCACTTTCCTATCACCCTTTACTGCAGCTGTAAAAAGCAGCTAATTGACCATCACATATTATAAATGATATGATTCCAGAGAATAAATGCCTAGTGTAAATTTAAAAGTAATTGCTTATAGGTACCCTGTCCTCACATCTTTAATGACAGAAATCACAGATCTTATTCATGAGGGTCACAGTTTTTGAAGCAAAATATTAGATTTTTATTTCTGTTACAGTAATAAGTACTCTTACAGTAACACCAAAACAAGAAGAAGACAGTACACAAAAGAAAAAATGCAGATCAATTTCCATCATAAAATAAATGTAGAAATCCTCAGCAAAACTAATAAATAGAATTAGTAATATATAAAACTAGTTATGCACTGTTATTGATTTTCATTCTCAACATATAATTAGTTCAATATTAAAAAATTATTTATGTAATTCACCCAATCCTAAAGACAAAAAAAAAAAAAAAAGGATTACATGGTCTTATAATTCAGTGTAGAAGAAGACTTTGACAAATTTCACAACTGTTCACATAATAAAATCAAATAAACAAAAAACTTCAGAAAAACAGGAATAGAGAGTAACTTCTCCCACTTCATAAATAGCATCAACCAAAATAAAATAAATAAATAAATAACAAGAAAACCAAAGAGAAAAGTCTCATAGTTAACATACTGAATTATTTCCCTTCTCAAGATCAGAACCAAAGCAAAGATATTCACTCTTATGGTTCTCATTTATAATAGTATGGGATGTTCTAGCAAGTGCAGTAAGGCAAGAAAAATAGTTAAAAGACAGATATGTAGGTAAGTAAGAACTAAAATTGTCTCTAACTGCAGATGAGATGATTATATACAAACTAAAGTCTAGGAATACACATATACTCAAAAAAAATTCTAGAGTTAATACGCTCAGCACAGATACACAATATATAACAAACATAAAATATTAATTGCATTCCTATAAGATAGGAATTAACAAACAAATAGTGAGATTTTTATACTCACTCAAAACTGAAATATATCCAAATAACCAATTTATTTATAAGATGTGTCATTGAAAAACTATAAAACACTAATAAAAATCAAAGAGATTCTAAATGGAAAGACATTTAGTGTTTATAGATTGGAAGTTTCAACTTGGTAACTGTGTTAGTTTTGCAAAGGCTATCATAACAAAATATCAAAGACTAAGCAGCTTAAATAAGATGAATATAGTCTCTCACAATCCTGAGGCTTGTAAATGGTCATCTCTTCTCTGTGCAATTCAACAAAGAAAAGGTAACCTTTTTAGTCAATTGTATTAGAGAAATTTGATAGGTTAAAAAAAAAAAAAGTGAGCCTGGGGGGACTTCTCTGGTGGTCCAATGGTTAAGACTTCACCTTCCAATGGAAGAGGTGAGGGTAAGATCCCTGGTTGGGGAGCTAAGATCACATACCTCATGGCCAAAAAACCAAAACATGAAACAGAAACAATGTTGTAACAAATTCAATAAAACTTCAAAAAGAAATGTTAGGGCCTTTATCTAAATCACACATCTTATGTAAAATTTAATATCCTGGGTGTGATATTGTACTATAGTCTAAGATGTCAACACAGAGAAAAATGGATAATGAGTACATGAAATCCCCTTGTATTATTTCTTATTACTGCTAATGAATCTACAATTACTTCAAAACTCACCTTTTTAAAAAACTTTAAATACAGCATTTACATCCTAAATAAGATTGAAAAAGTCGAATGTTGATTCATAGAATAAAGCCTTTGTCAATTTGGTGCTTGTGTTATCAAGAGCTAGGAAGATTGCTGTGATTTTATGAAAAGAAGAGATTATTCCGTGCAGCCTCTCATTCTGTAATAACTTACATGAGTACAACCTAACTAGAATACAGACCTATTTACCAAGCAGCTGGAGGAACACATACTGTCTCTATGCATGCATATATTTCATCTTCAGGAAATTAGAAATCCCTGAGCTCTAAAATTAACATTATAGTGCTTAGGAATCAGAAATGTTACTTGTTAATTTCATAGTTTAGGAAGATCTTTCATTATGACCTAAGGGGGAATAAAAACTAATATGTAAATTAAGCAAAACAAAATTATAATAAAAGAAAAACAAAGAGAAAACCCAACAGAGAAGGTAATGAAATTTTGGTAGAGATCATTACAGATACTTTTAAGAAATAAAAGCAGTAGAACATAATGATAAACATGATTTAAAACAGAAAAATGTTGAGAATTAAGGTAGTACATGCAAGACTTAATGGTTATTATAACCTCCAAAAGTGACAGAAACAGAGGATGAAAATTATTTTCCAAGCAAGATTTTCAAACAAGATTTTCAATTTTCAAGATTTTTTTTTAACTGACTGTGAAAATTATTTCAGCCTATAATTCTCCCTCAAGAGTCACTGGATGGTGACTTTGAACTCCTGAAGATGGGAAGATAATTGGCATTTTATTACTCAACATGTCTGCCAGCATAATGATGAAAATATTGTTTATTGACTTTCAATTTTGAGTCAATCCTTAGGTCATGGAAAGAAAAATAAGATGTTATTTAAGGATGGAATAACAATCCAAGAACTGTCATAATGCAAAAGTGTAATGTATACAAACCATATCAAGAACAAAATTGTATAGAAAAGAAATAACACTAAAATCATCATATGAAGTATGAAAACTGAATAAAAATGATTGAAGTTAATTACATTGTTTATACTAAAGATAACTGACTGAAAAACAAAAGAATAACATAATTGACCAAAATAGGTATGGAGAAGAGGACCTGAGTGAGTTAAATATTTATATTTGATTTGATATTGCTGCTGCTGCTGCTGCTATGTCGCTTCAGTCGTGTCCGACTCTGTGTGATCCAGAGACGGCAGCCCACCAGGTTCCCCCATCCCTGGGATTCTCCAGGCAAGAACACTGGAGTAGGTTGCCATTTCCTTCTCCAATGCATGAAAGTGAAAAGTGAAACTGAACTCGCTCAGTCGTGTCTGAATCTTAGCGACTGCATGGTCTGCAGCCCACCAGGCTCCTCCGCCCATGGGATTTTCCAGGCAAGAGTACTGGAGTCGGGTACTATTGCCTTCTCTGGATTTGATAATGAGGGAACAATAAATGTTATGATATTAATCAATTTAGAAAATAACTTATTTTATATATTGTTTGGGATGGGAAAAAAGCAAAATATAAACAATTTTAGAAAAGTTTCCTGGAGGGTAGACTTAGAAGTGAAGCTGTGGCCTGACCCTATTCACATTTAATATAAAAAAATCTTTAACATGTGATTTTTAAATAGGCATATATTATTTGATAAAAGCAAATATTTTAAAACTATAACACTACTTACTTATAAGTAATAGTGACATAAGATAGAAAGATAGCTATTGTTGAATTGATATAAACAATAGAATAGAAGTAATTTATAAAATCATGCATGTAAAACTTTTTTATAGCATTTTTATGATAAAATATGTTATTTTTCCTTGATTTATACTACTGAGTTTGAAATATCAGCTACCCAAGTCTCTTTGTTTCTTCCTAGCTACTTGACTAGCAGCTACTTCTATTTGTAAGTAGATGACATGTGTATTACAAGCAAATAAAGTAATTGGTCTTCAATTAGACTAAATTTTCACCAAGTGGGTTGTTATACATTGATTATATCCACAGTTTAGGTGGCCACACTCACAACTCAACTGTGTTCTTAATTTAATTAATTATACTTTCCAATTTAAGAAAATTATGCTTTGCATAAAATATCATTTCATTAAATTAGCCACATTAAGAACCACTTTTCACTGGGAATATATAGAGTAAATTTTAAATAATTTTTACCATGAAATTTAAAGACTCTTGCTTCTTGGAAGGAAAGCTATGACAAATATAGACAGCATATTAAAAAGCAGAGACATCACTTTGGCAACAAACATCTATGGTTCTGCAGTAGTCATGTATAGATGTGAGAGTTGGACCATAAAGAAGGCTGCGTGTCTCAGAACTGGTTCTTTCAAACTGTTGTGCTGGAAAAGACTCTTGAGAGTCCCTTGGACAGTAAGGAGATCCAAGCAGTCAATCCTAAAAGAAATCAACTCTGACTGTTCATTGTAAGGACTGATACTGGAACTGAAGCTCCAATATTTTGGCCACCTAATGCGAAGAGTCAACTCACTGGAAATGACCCTGATGCTGGGAAAGATTGAAGGTAAAAGGAGAAGGTGATGGCAGAGGATGAGATTTTAGATAGCATCTTCAACTCAATGGACATGAATTTCAGCAAACTCCAGGACATAGGGAGGCTTGACATGTTGCAGTCTATGGGGTTGTAAAGAGTTGGTCAAGATTAGTGACTGAACAATGACAAAAATCATGCAAAGTATTATACTGACCATTTCTAACATTTAAATTTACCCCCAGGGGTGTGACCAGAGTTGATGGAATAAGCAGTGGGTATCCCAGGTGGTGCTAGTGGTAAAGAATCTGCTTGCCAATGCAGGAGACATAAGAGATATAGGTTCAATCCCTGGGTCAGGAATATCCCCTGAAGGAGGGCACAGCAACCCATTCCAATATTCTTGCCTGGAGAATCCCATGGACAGATGAAACTGGCGGGCTACAATCTGTGAGGTTGCATAGAGTTGGACATAATTTAGCAAAAGACAACGTACTATAAAAAGTGGATTTGGGGGTTGAAAAAAAAAATTGGAGGTAATTCCAATTTTATTACTAGTAGCAATAATGTTACATTGAAGAACATTTAATGCATGTGGTTTCAAGTTAATGTCAGTGTACTTTTGAGGCTGTGTGACAGTTTTCTGGAAAAGGAATTGCTAGGTCAAAAGGCTAAATAGATCTCTGATTTTGTTAGACATTGACAAAATCCTCTCCATAGATATTGTCCCATTTTACATCTTGAGAAACAAAATATTAGACTGTTTTTTTCCTTCTTAGCCTTACCAACAGAGTGTTATCAAACATTTCACATGTTTTGAATCTTATAGGTCAGTAATGGTTGTTTTAATTTGCATTTTTCTCATTAAAATGATTTAATACAAAGGTAAGTGCAGTATTTTACAACAAACATTACTCCATTGAAAGGGCAAAATATATATTAAGATATGAATGGCCCCGGGAAGTATCCTGGGTTAATGACAGAAGTGGCTGTTTAATTGTAATTAATTAGGTTAATCTTAAATCATCCATTTTCCTTAGGACTACACTTTAAAGTTAGTGTAAGTCATGGTTCATCCACAGTCGTCCGACCCACAAGATGGCCGAGTAGAAGGACTTGTGCTCATCTCCTGTGAGAACTCCAAAATAATATCTTGCTGCTGAAAAAGATACCCCATGTCCAAGGACAAAGGCAAAGCCCCAGCAAGACAATATGAGGAGTGGACTTGTGTTTAGAATCAAACCCCATACTCTCCAGAGACACTCAGAGGACTCAAATGAAAACTTGTGTGCATGAGGAGACCCCACAGAGACTGAGCCAGACCTGCCTTTGAGTGTCTGAGTGTTTCTTGTGGAAGCTTGGGTCATCAGTGGCCTGCCTCAGGGGCAGGGGCTCTGGATGGGGCAGACCTGAATGTGGCATAAGCCCCTTTGGAAGAGATCACCATTAACACCACCTTAGAGCAGCCAGAACTTAAGCAGGACTGGGGAAACAGACTCTTGGAGGGCAGAAACAAAACCTTGTGCATACCAGGACCCAGGAGAAAGGAGCAGTAACCTCACAAGAGACTGGCCCAGACTTGCCTGTGAGTGTCCAAGAGTCTTCAATGGAGGTGTGAGTTGGCAGTGGCATGCTACAGGGTTGGGGGCACTAAGTGCAGCAGCACATGCAGGAGACCTTTTAAAGGAGGCCACTATTATCTTTATTACCTCCACCATAGTTTGTGCTTCTCCAAGCCCAGCTTTTCTCATGATATACTCTGCATATAAGTTAAATGAGCAGGGTGACCAGTCCCATCAATTAATGGCAAATAGATGCAGAAACACTGGAAACAGTGGCTGACTTTAATTTGGGGGCTCCAAAATCACTGCAGATGATGATTTAAGCCATGAATTGAAAGAAGACACTTACTCTTTAGAAGGAAAGTTATGACCAACCTAGACAGCATGTTCAAAAGCAGAGACATTACTTTGCCAACAAAGGTCCGTCTAGTCAAGGCTATGGTTTTTCCAGTGTATGCTATGGTTTTTCCAGTGGTCATGTATGCATGTATGTATGTGAGAGTTGGACTGTGAAGAAAGCTGAGCCCCAAAGAATTGATGCTTTTGAACTGTGGTGTTGGAGAAGACTCTTGAGAGTCCCTTGGCCTGCAAGGAGATCCAACCAGTCCATCCTAAAGGAGATCAGTCCTGGGTGTTCAATGGAAGGACTGATGTTGAAGCTGAAACTCTAATACTTTGGCCACCTGATGCGAAGAGTTGACTCATTTGAAAAGACCCTGTTGCTAGGAAAGATTGAGGGCAGGAGGAGAAGGGGATGACAGAAGATGAAATGGTTGGATGGCATCACCATCTAAATGGACATGTGTTTGGGTGGACTCTGGGAGTTGGTGATGGACAGGGAGGCCTGGCGTACAGCGATTCATGGAGTCGCAAAGAGTCGGACAAGCCTGAGTGACTGAATTGAAGGGAACATTTCATGCAAAGGTGGGTACAATAAAGGACAGAAACAGTATGGATCTAACTGAAGCAAAAGGTATTAAGAAGAGGTGGCATCAATACACAGAAGTATACAAAAAAGAACTTCATGACCTAGATAACCATGATGGTGTGATCACTCACCTAGAGCGAGACATCCTGGAATGTGAAGTCAAGTGAGCCTTACAAAACATCACTATGAACAAAGATAGTGGAAGTGATGGAATTTCAGCTACTTCAACTCTTAAAAGATGATGCTGTGAAAGTGCTTCACTCAATATGCCAGCAAATCTGGAAGACTCAACAGTGGCCCTAGGACTGGAAAAGGTCAGTTTTCATTCCAATCCCAAAGAAAGGCAATGCCAAAGAATGCTCAAACTACTGTACAATTGCACTCATCTCACACACTAGTAATGTAACGCTCAAATTGTCCAGGCCAGGCTTCAGCAGTACATGAACAGTGAACTTCCAGTCATTCAAGCTTGATTTAGAAAAGGCAGAGGAACCAGAGATCAAATTGCCAATATCCATTGGATCATTGAAAAATCAAGAGATTCCAGAAAAACATCTAGTTTTGCTTTATTGACTACACCAAAGCCTTTGACTGTGTGGATCACAAACTGTGGGAAATTCTTCAAGAGATGGAATACCAGATGGAATACCACCTTACCTGCCTCCTGAGAAATCTGTATGCAGGTCAAATGCAACCATTAGAACTGGACATGAAACAACAGATTGGTTCCAAATAGGGAAGGATTATGTCAAGGCTGTATATTGTTACTCTGCTTATTTAACTTATAAGAAGAGAACATCATGCGAAATGCTGGGCTGAATGAAGCACAAGCTGGAATCAAGATTGCCGGGAGAAATATCAATAACCTCAGATATGTAGATAACACCACCCTTATGGCAGAAAGCGAAGGAGATCTAAAAAGCCACTTGATAAAAGTGAAAGTAGAGAGTGAAAAAGTTGGCTTAAAACTCAACATTCAGAAAACTAAGATCATGGCATCCAGTCCCATAGTTCATGGCAAATAGATGGGGAAACAATGGAAACAGTGAGAAACTTTATTTTTGTGTGTGCTCAATAATCACTGCAGATGGTGACTGTAGCCATGAAATTAAAAAGTGCTTGCTCCTTGGAAGAAAAGCTAACCTAGAAAGCATATTAAATAGCAGAGACATTACTTTGCCAACAATGGTCCATCTAGGCAAAGCTGTGGTTTTTCCAGTAGTCAGTCATGTATAAATATGAAAGTTGGACTATGAAGAAAGTTGAGGACCGAAGAATTGATGCCTTTGAACCATGATATTGGAGGAGACTCTTGAGAGTCCCTTGGACTGCAAGGAGATCCAACCAGTCAATTAAAGAAAATCAGTCCTGAATATTCATTGGAAGGACTGATGCTGAAGCTGAAACTCCAATACTTTGGCCCACTGATGCGAAGAAAGGACTCACTGGAAACGACCATGATGCTGGAAAAAATTGAAGCCAGGAGATAAAGGGGACACGAGAGGATGAGATGGTTGGATGGAATCCCTGACTCGATGGACATGAGTTTGAGCAATGGTGATGTACAGGGAAGTCTGGCGTGCTGCAGTCCTGGAGTCACAGTCAGACACGACTGAGTGACTGAACTGGGACGGAAGAAAGGGAAGAAAAGAAGGAAGGAAAGAAATAAATTAGGCAAGGTATGAATTAAGATGATAAAATATGTGAAAAAATGGGAAAGAACTGCTTAAATCAATGTAATTACCTTTGTTTAAAATCTGTGTCAGATTTTGATGTCTGTGCCATTGCTACCTTGTTTACAAAAAAAGCATTATATTTTCCTATTTTACTCATATTAAGATTTCTCTTAAATTTTGACCAGAAATTATGAATTTTGAAGTATCTTTCAAAGTTTGAAGTCTATGCTATTGTTATGTTGTTAAAAAATTAGATTACAATGGCAACCCACTCCAGTACTCTTGCTTGGAAAATCCCATGGACGGAGGAGCCTGTTAGGCTGCAATCCATGGGGTCGATAAGAGTCGGACATGACTGAGCGACTTCACTTTCACTTTTCACTTTCATGCATTGGAGAAGGAAATGGCAACCCACTCCAGTGTTCTTGCCTGGAGAATCCCAGGGACGGGGGAGCCTGGTGGGCTGCCGTCTATGGGGTCGCACAGAGTCGGAAATGACTGAAGTGACTTAGCATAAATTAGATTCAGCAGTAAACTATGTGCTTAACCTCAGATATGTATCATTGTCTCTTGTTGATAACATATTTTGTTCATCATATTCTGGGTAAGAGCTACATATTAGTATTTATTCTCAACTTTTTTATTGCATTTATCACACCACCAGAAGGGACATTATACAACAAATAAGAAGTGAAGTCCATGTTAGTTATTTGATCAAATGTTTCATGTAAACTGCCTAGGAACATCAAAACAATTAGTCAGAGCTGAAATTCAATCTGAGCTAGCATTCATATACAAAGATGTGAATTCAAAGGTAAATTCAGAGACAAAATATCATATTTTGAGTTGTTTTGAAGTGGCCATCTGCCCATATCAAAACGCTGCTGCCACAGTTTGGCAGGCAGTTTAAAGAACCAAAATAACTACTCTGTGCAGGTCAGGTTCACAGACATCCACGTGTCCATTTGGAAAGCATAAAAAGTAATGCTCATAGCATGTGGTACTTTACCAAGAAGCTAGCCAAAAGGTCTGCAAACTTCAAAACTGTCAAAAATTTCAGCTCTCCTAAAGAGTCCTTTAAAGAAATTTTACAAATATCTATCAAATTTGATATATCTGTGGTCAGCATTTTAAAAGCAGCATAAAAATCTAACAATTTGTTATAGAAATATTATAACAATCCAGAGATACATAAAATGTAGGGCTTCCCTGGTGGCTCAGTGGTAAAAATTCTGCCTGCTCTGCAAGACATGAGGGAGACCCAGCTTCGATCCCTGGGTAGGGAAGATCTCCTGGAGTAGGGCATGGCAATCCACCCACTCCAGTATTCTTGCCTGGAAAATTTCATGGACAGTGGAGCATGATGGGTTATAGTCCATGGGGTCACAAAGAGTCGAAAGTGACTGAGCATGCAAACACACATAATTTATATTCTAATACATTATAAATGCTCCTTTTGTTTGCAAGAGGGTTTCAAAAATCAATAGTTTTATTTGCACATTTTATAAATAATTGTGTGCCAGTCGATAGTCTAATTCTTATTTGTTTAAAGCAAATCTGACGCTACAAAGAGTTATTTTTGTCACACTTTGCAGGAGTTTGAGGGAAATACCATCTATCTTCACCCCTCTGCACTGCCCATCTCCTTCCCAAACTTGGCGTTTTCCCTCCTCTCAGGTCACTGCAGCTCCTTTTCATGGAACAGTGCCTGTTGAATGGAATTAAACATGGCTTTTGGGTGGGTGAGTTTGGGTTGAGGGCCAGTGAAGAGACATTGACAGGAAGATAGGTTCCTTGGATCCAGAACTTGTAGAAGAGACTGAAGTACTGATTGGACTACCAGCTGAGCTCCTTGGGGTGACAGTTCCAACTGGCAGGGAGAAGGGTGACTCCAGTGTCAGCCAGGAAAAGTCACATGTGGTTGCACTTCAAAGAGTTCACCAACCAGATAATGGTCACCGGGGACAGCAAGATGATGTTCCCAGTACTGGTTTTGAGTATGTCTAGCCTGGACCCCAACACCAAGTGTTGCTTCCTCTTAGACTTTGTGATGGAGAACAGTCACCTCTGGAAGTGTGTGAACAAAGACTGGGTGCCTGGAGGCCAGGTCGTATCACAGTCGCATGCTGAATGCCTTACATAAATAAACACTCCAAATCTGTGCAGCATGAGCTGAGAGTCTACAGGGGATGATTACCAGTTATGACATTTGGAAGACTCAATGCTTATCTAACATGGCTTACTAGAAAGAGATTACAGCTCTTGTCATCACCTTCCATGTAAACCAAAGCTTTTCCTTAAAATATTCACTATTTTTGTTTATGTCTACCAGTGTTGATTTGATCTAGGTACAAGATGACAGTATCATAGATTAAGAAAAAAAAATCTTATTAACTTCACTTTAAAAAAAGAAAAGGAATGTATGCTCTACTGTTTATGAAAAAATAAGCACCCACCCATCATCGGCAGTATCAATGTAGTCCTCGGTTGTGTTTATATGCTATGGATGATTTTAAGTATGAAAACAAAGTTCAGTTGGCCTATTAAATCGCCATTACTTGATCATAATAAAGTTTTGTTTGCTAAGGTCCAGAAACTTTTGGTTCTTTCATTTCATTCAGTATATGGAGGATTTGACACACTAGAATTAATAAATTCAACTCATTTAGTGAAATAAAAAGCATACTTGCAATTGCATTGTTGTTTTAGAGTATTTTTCAGGTCTTTTTTGTGACAGCTATCATACTTATAGTTGAGCTGTTAAGGACAAAATAAATTCTTAGTTGAGGACAACAGATTTTAATTGAAATGGAAATTCCACTGTTATGCCCACTAGAATGTGTTTATTTTGAGCATATATAATCACCTCTTCTATTGTTAAACCTATAATGGCTATTTTTTTTCTGAAAAAAATAACTAAAGACAATCAGCAAGCATTTTCTGCAAAATAAGGGCAATATTCAAAAAAGAAACAACAAAGAACAAATACAGTCCTAAAAAGCTCTATTTGAGAAGATTCAGTACTAGAAATTAGTATCTCAAGAATAACCCACTCAAATTTGCAAAAGTTACATAGCTCAGCACTCTTTCTAGGGAAAAAAAAATCTAGGATGGAGAACACTATTTCATACATATATATATATATATATATTTAGAAAAACTAATAAATGATTTAAATGACTTTCTTTTTCTTAATATTTTAAATTAATAGATTATTTTTAGAACAGTTTTGTTATTGTTCAGTCACTTAGTCCTGTCTGGTTTTTTTGCAAATGCATAAACTGCAGCACACCAGGGTTTCATGTCCTTCACTATCTCCCAGAGTTTCCTCAAACTCATGTCCATGGAATCCAAGATGCCATCCAACCATCTCATCCTCTGTAGCCCCTTCTCCTCCTGCCTTCAATCTTTCCCAGCATCAGGGTGTTTTCCAATGATTTGGTTCTTTGCGTCAAGTAGCCAAAGTATTAGAGTTTTAGCTTCAGCCTCAGTCCTTCCAATGAATATTCAGGGTTGGTTTCCTTTAGGATTGACTGGTTTGATCTCCTTGCAGTCCAAGGGACTCTCAAGAGTCTTCTCCAGCTTCACAGTTTGAAAGCACTAAAGCACTCAGCCTTTGTTATGGTCCAACTCTCACATCCATACATGACTACTGGAAAAACCATAGTTTTGACTAAACGGGCCTTTGTCACAAAATGATGTCTCTGCTTTTTCATACGTTGCCTCAATTTGTCATAGTTTTTCTACCAAGGAACAAATGTCTTTTAATTTCATGGCTGAAGTCACTGTCTGCAGTGATTTTGGAGACCAAGAAAATAAAGTCTGTCACTGTTTCCATTGTCTCCCCATCTATTTGCCATGAAGGAATGGGACTATATGCTATGATCTTCGCTTTTTGAGTGTTGAGTTTTAAGCCAGCTTTTTCACTCTCCTCTTTCACCTTCATTAAGAGGCTCTTTATTTCCTCTTCATTAGGGTGGTGTCTTCTGCATAACTGAGTTTATTGCTATTTCTCCTAGCAATCTTGATTCTTGATTCCAGCTTTAGCTTCATCTCGCCTGGCATTTTGCATGATGTACTCTGCATATAAATTAAATAAGCAGGGTAACAATATATAGCCTTGATTCAGAGAAGTTTAAGTGAAGTGAAGTCACTCAGTCGTGTCTGACTCTTTGTGACCCAAGGACTGTAGCCCACCAGGCTCCTCCGTCCATGGGATTCTCTAGGTAAGAATACTGGAGTGGGTTGCCATTTCCTTCTCCAGGGTATCTTCCAGACCCAGGGCTCGAACCCAGGTCTCCCACATTGCAGGCAGACACTTTAATCTCTGAGCCACCAGGGCAGACCCTCAGAGAAGTTTAAGCTAATGAAAAAAAATTAAAGTATAAAATACAGATTTTCCAATTGCCCCCTTTCTTGTGTTTAATAATTTTTGTCTAGACTATAAAAGTCCCTGACTCAATAAACCTCTACTTTTAATCCATCCACAATTAAAACTGTAAAAATAATCTTTTTAAAATGAATATCTTATCTCCTGTCATATATGTGTTTTAAACAAAGCTTGAAATATACCAATCCATTAGTGAACATCCCTGACTCTATAGTGTAGATAAACACTTCACTGTAGTCATAATGCTCACATGCAATGGAAATTTCCAGAAAGCTGTTTTAACCCTGGGTTGCTGATTAAGTTTTTGAAATAGTGGGTCTGGAGAAGTCTGGTTAATCTTCATTGCTAACAAGGTCCTAAGTGATGCTGATAATCCTGTTTCTGAAGCCAAAGTGTGAGAACTGCTACCTTGTAATTTTACTTTTTCTTATAAATCTGCAGTTCTCTCTGTGTTTTGATTTTCTATTGTTGCATTAAAAACTTCTGGTAGTTAATGGCAATAAAATTATGATTTATTTAGCACTCAAATCTGAATTCTTTTCTATCTCTTCTAAAAGGAAAATTTTCTTCTCTACTTTCTCTGTCATTGTATTTTTTTCTATCAGCTTTGTGTCTGTATTTTATCTTATCCATTCTTCTCCTTCTCCTGTTCCCTCTTTTGTAATTTTGTATCATTTTAGCAATGAATATCATTTTACTGGAATATATGAAAAAAGAGAGAACAAACTTGTTAGAATCATCATTTTGAAAAAGCATACCCTTGTAATTTTATCATATCTAAATCTATAAATAAAATCATAGCATAAAAGGGATAAAAGTATGAGGATGAATAAAAAAAAACTTCATATATTTATTGAGGAAACTGTTGTAAGATAAAATTGACCAACAGGGACAATGAGAAAGAGAAAATTTGGAGTTTGTATTGGCATTAAAATCTAAAGATGAGAAAAAGAAGTAAAGTAAAATAATGCAAAAATTATGAGCTGGTTAGTATCTTCACGTATTATTTTGACAAAACATTACAGTTTTAAAACAGAATTTTAAGTTAGGCTACATGTCATGTTCCTTAGGAAATGTTTTTCTCTCTTCATGCCAAACAAGAGTAGGATTATCTGGAGAAACTCAAGGACCGCACTCTGGGAGAATGGGACAGGGAGTCTACTGGGAATGGAGTCTCCTCTTCTGCTCAGCTCTTGCCATTCGAAGTGTGGCTTTATCTCCTGACAAGAGTATCTATAACAATCTTTTGGGCCCCAAAATATCTCTAGATGGTGAGACACTCATTTATCCAAATAACTTCTGTAAGTGGTCAGCAACTAGACTTCTTGACACCAAGCAGTCTGCTTATTTAAAAATGACAAACTTTCATGTTTGAACTGTAAAAAGAAACAGTAACTAGGGCTGAGGTTTTCCAACAAAGATTAGACTGATATACTGGCCCGGCAGCACTCTGGCTTGGCCATACATCTCTCCCTGTGGTAGTGGGGAAGGAGGTCTGTGCATCTCCCTCTTTTTAATTGTGATAAAATATATATAACACCAAAACTTTCTCATCTTCTCCCAATCAAAATTCTGTACCATGAGATAATAACTCATCAGTCTATCTCCCCCTTTCCTCTGACAAACTCCCTTCTACTTTCTACCTCTATAAATTTCACTACTGTAGGTATTTATATAAATGGGATAATATAATATCTACCTTCTTATATCTAGCTTATTCCACTTAGCATATTGTTTTCAAGATACACCCATGTTACAGCAGGAGTAAAATTTTATTCTATTTTTAAGAATGAATAATATTTCACTGTATATATTTTTGCCTATTCGTCTGTTGACAGGCAAGTGGGTTGGTTCCATCTTTCAGCTATTGTGAATGATGCTGCTAGGGGCATGGGTGCACTGATAGCTCTTTGAATCCCACTTTTATTTGTGGCATATGCTCATGTGAAACTGCTGGAACATACAGTAATGTTTAAATTTTTGTGGGACAGTTATACCATTTTTCATAGCAGCTGTACTTTTTTACATTCCCACCAGCAATGCACAAGGCTTAAAATTTCTACACATCTTTATCAACTTGTTATTTTCTGTTTTTGTTTCTTTGTTGTGCTTTGCTTTGTTTTGTTTTTGATTAGAGCCATCCTAAATAGTACAGAATGGCATTTCACTGTGGTTTTGATTTAGCCTCTTTACCTTGGCAGCTCATTTCTTTATGCAAGTTTTCATTTCTTCAATAAAGTCTATTTCTTAACCCGTGCTCTGTAATGTTGATAAATTTGTCCAAAGCTGGTATATGGCAAGTAGAAACAAAGTAAAGAGCTGATTTTTATACCAGGTGGACACCTAGAAATATCCACTTTCCACACAATAGCTGTGACAAATGGAACTATCTATAGGTTAATCAACTATTTAGTAAGAAAATGAAATATTTTTTAACTATTAAGAACCAATTTTTATGTTACCAAACTGATAAATAAATGCATTGGTGATATACAGGGTTCTGTTCAGCTGCTCAGTCGTGTCCAGCTCTTTGCGACACCATGAATCACAGCATGCCAGGCCTCCCTGTCCATCACCACCTCCTGGAGTTCACTCAAACTCATGTTCATCCAGTCGGTGATGCCATCCAGCCGTCTCATCCTCTGTCATCCCCATCTCCTCCTGTCCCCAATCCCTCCCAGCATCAGGGGCTTTTCCAATGAGTCAACTCTTTGCATGAGGTGGCCAAAATATTGGAGTTTCAGCTTCAACATCAGTCCCTCCAATGAACACCCAGGGCTGATCTCCTTTAGGATGGACTGGTCATACATATGTGTGTACGTATATGTCATTTTATTTAGATAGATATGTAGTTAGATGTATGTAGATAGATAATTTTTAACAGGAATTTTTAAATTTTTATTTTTTTATTTTTGGCTGTGCTGAGTCCTCATTGATATGTGCAAGCTTTCTCTGGTTGTGATGAGTGGGGACTACTCTCTAATTGGGGTGCACAGGCTTCTCATTTTGGTTGCTTCTCCTGTTGTGAAGCATGGGCTCTAGTGCATGCAGGCTCAGTAATAGTGTCCCATGGGCTCAGTTGCCCTTTGACATGTGGAATCTTTCTAGATGAGGGATTGAACCTGTGTCTTCTGCATTGGCAGGCATATTCTTAACCACTTGACCACCTGGGAAATCCCTATAATTTCTTTTTCAAGAGAGAAAAGGTGTCTAGTATTTTATTTATAAGTAGCAACTGAAACTTGGTATTGCTCAATAAAATTTTTATTACATATGTATCATTTAGCTTGATTAAATAATAGTCTGAGACACCAGGGAAGCCTAAGCTAAAATCATGGCATCCAGTCCCATTATTTCATGCCAAATGAAAGGTGAAAAGGTAGAAGTAGTAACAGATTTCCTCTTTTGGGGCTCTAAAATCACTACAAATTGTGACAGCAGCCATGACGTCAGAAGATGATTGCTTCTTGGCAGGAAAGCTATGACAAACCTAGATTGTGTTAGAAAACAAAGACATCACTCTGCCGACAAAAATCCATACAGTCAGGGCTATGGTCTTCCCAGTGGTCATGTATGGCTGTGAGCACTTGACAGTAAAGAAGGCAGACCACCAAAGAATTGATATCTTTGTACTGTGGTGCTGGAAGAGATTCCTGAGAGTCCCTTGGAGAGCAAAGAGATCAAATTAGTCAATCTTTAAGGAAATCAACCTTGAATACTCTTTGGAAGGACTGATGCCAAAGCTGAAACTCCAATATTTTGGTCACCAAATGCAAACAGCAGACTCATGGACAAGTCCTGATGCTGGGAAAGATTAAGGGCAGAAGGGGAAGAGGGCATCAGAGGATGAGATGATGGGATGGCATCACCAATGCAATGGACACGAACTTGGGCAAACTCCAGCAGATGGTTATAGACAGGGAAGCCTGGCATGCTGCAGTCCATGGGGTTGCAAAGAGTTGGATCTAACAGGGTGACTGAACAATAAAAACAACAAAGTAACAGTCAGATATTTCTTATAATAATATTACTGTATTAATCATTTACAACACCAAAGATTTGAAAAGTCATGACAATGACATAAAAGAAAAACTGTGATCATTACTTTTAAAGTGAAAGTGAAGTTATGTCCGACTCTTTGCGACCCCATGGACTATAGCCTGCAGGCTTCTCTGTCCCTGGGATTTTCCAGGCAAGAGTACTGGAGTCGGTTGCCATTTCCTTCTCCAGGGGATCTTCCTGACCCAGGGATCGAACCCAGGTCAGGGACCGAACCCATGTCTTCCACCTTGCAGGCATTTACAACACCAAAGTTTTGAAATTTACAACACCAAAGTTTTGAAAAGTCATGACATAAAAGAAAAACTGTGATCATTACTTTTAAAGCAAACAGCAATTATTTTACTTAAGAGTAAAGCTTGGAAATTTAAGGGGCATATTTGCATTGATTCTACTATTATTCCCTCATCTTTTTTTTGTCTACACTACTCCCATAACATATTTCAGAATATTACTGAACATTGAAGGAGGTTAACCTCCTTGGTATTTAGCAATATCCAAGGGGCTTTTTTTTTTTTTTTTTTTGGTCTTTAAAACATTTTCCTCATAATATAGAAGTTTCACTCTTCTGTAAAAAGCTAAACTATGCCTTAAAAAGTGCAAGTAAAGAATGTTATTTTCTTGTATGTGTGTGTGTATGTGGCTATGCAGTTACTTCTACTTACAAGGCTGTTTGCTAAAAATTGTTCCACTTTAAAATAAATATTTTTCAGCTATTGGCTACCAATAAGCCAGTCTGTTTATGTCAGCACTGTTTATACTTAGTGTCTACTTGAGTCTTCTTTCCTTTGACTTTGAAATAGATCTTGCAATGCTCATACCATCTTTTCCTGTACTGCTTGAAATAAGCAATCATCTACTTGTTTAGGATAGTCAAAGTATATGTGAAAAATTAACATTAACTTTTTATCACATTTATGGTTTGATCCTACAAAGGTATAAGACAATGCTCTGAAAATCACAGTTACAATTTCCTTCAAAGTTGCTATTAGTAAAATATGAACTTAATCATTTATAGAAATTGAAGGCTAATAAGGATTTGTCCTGTCTTGAAATTTTGTGATTTTCCTTTGGATGACAATCTTATAATATAACCATTTACATGTGATTCACCTGGGAAATTGTACTGAGTGATTAAGAATCATTTTTATTGATGCATCAGCATGAATTTAGGAAACATTAAAAAAAACTTTAATTGTGAATATGTTAGAGGAGTAAAGTATCAGAGAAATTATGTTTGAGATCCACTAAACTCATCAGTGATTTTCATCAGCTGAAAACCTAGAAGTGCACAGTACATAAAAAGTATACATGGGATGGAAACTCAGCCAAAGTTTCCTATTTGAGATAGCTTAGTAAAATATTTACCTGACACAATATTGAAGTATTTAGAAGTGTTTTGCTTTTTGCTCTTTTCTAAGTGACATTTGTAGACATCTTTATTTAATAATCCTAAAACTGGTATTTCAGCATAAATTCTGCATTAAAATCCAAAGTTTTGTATACTGATTGCACGCATGAAAGAAGACACATAAGTAAACATACACTCATGGAATTGTAAATTGTGAATATTTATTTAAAATTGCTAATAAAACTATTTAAGTTGTTTATTTAACTTAAAACACTTTGTAAGTATTTTGATTTGGCTTTACTGCTTTAGACCTAACCTTTGAACATCAATTTTCTAATCATTCTTGAGGAAAATAAAATGCTATAATAAATTTTTAGTTTTCTATTCAATACTACCCAATTCTACTCTTTTACTGACTGTTGTGCATCTAGAAATATTTATTTTAGAAAACATTGAGCAAACATCTTTTGCCTAGAATGAAAAACTTTAAAAGTTTAAGATGGATTACGCAAAAGAACACGTTTTTCTTTTCAAAGGAAAGTGATTTTAAGAGCTTATAATGAGTTAGTAAATGTTTTCTGAAGATCAAATGCTTTTTAAAAGTCTCTTTCTTTGAGTGGTAATTTCTAAATTAACTGTAAGCATGTGAAATGGTTCTAAATTAATGATGAAAAAATAAACTTCAAAATTTTTAACTGCTTCTTTAAGTTTTACATTAACAAGTCATAGTTCATGATATGCCTTAAAATATTCTGATAAAGTATCCAGATTATGTTCATCCAAAGAAATAATTAATTCATTTCTATATTCATTTGTGATAACTGGAGCAATGACTGTATTAAACTAAATAACGATACTTTGACAGTGTAAAGATGCAAATGTGTGTGAAAATAACATTTTGCCAAAGATGAGAAGTTGTATTTTATCTTAAACCTGATTTAAGGCTTTTGCATAAGATATATGTTTGTCTGGAAGTGGCCTTCCCCATATAATTACCTGGTTTACTCCTGCACTTCCACCTTCATGGAGACCACACCTGACCACTCTCCATCAACTGCTCCAAAGTACTCTGAAAACCCTTGGTCTGTTAGATTGCTTTCATAGCATGAATATTTAATCTACTATATTCACTGTTTTATTTTCCATAGTTTTATTGGTTTCCTCCCCTGCCCATGCCAGAATTCAAGTTTTTCATGTTCAAGAACTCAAATTTCTCTTTCCAGTTAATCTATCTTCAAGATCACTTGTGGAAAATAGTAGAAGCCCAGTACATTTGTGTCAAAAAAAAAAAAAAAAAAAAGACTCAGTGACCTAGGAGGAATTTTAGGAAATTCTTTGTTGTCATAGTCACATAAAAATGCATAAAGTCTATAAAACAGCAGTAACTGATTAGATGGGAAGAACAGGCTGAAATGCAAAAGTAATAGTGAGTCAAAAATGAGTTTAGACGAGATTAAAAAATAATACTAGGAAAGGAAAAACAAAGTCTAAAAGTTACAGCCACCCTAAAAGCCCTAAGACAATGAGAAACAATATGCTTGTAATGTCGCAGTTATAATAATTATTATTAATTTTTGTTAAATTCCTGAATCAAAAGCAAGCTATAAAGTCTGAGTGTTAAAGATGAGAGTGGAGACAGAAACAAATTACCAAAATATTTGATTAAAATATTAAAAATAATTATATATAAGAAAATATTTTAAAAGTCATGAAGAATAAAAGAAATATCAATTGATATTTATAAATATACTAGTCAAAGTTAAGGATATGATTAGTATGAAGCCATTATTAGAAAAAAATGATTAGAAAGTGAAAGAGAAGTTAATTTAAAAAATCTACAGTATGAAAAAAATTCAACTAACAAGAAGGTAATAAAATATGAAATAGAGGTAATTCACTAAATGATAGGCTGATATTTCTGTGTAACTATGCTCTAAATCTATCCACCTTTCTGTCTCCTGTTTTTTTCAACATACTTAAAGCTACGGTTTTTCCAGTAGTCATGTATGGATGTGAGAGTTGGACTGTGAAGAAAGCTGACCACCGAAGAATTGATGCTTTTTTTTTTTTTAATTTTTTTTATTATTATTTTTTTTTACTTTACAATATTGTATTGGTTTTGCCATACATCAACATATGTCTGCCACGGGTGTACACGTGTTCCCCATCCTTGAACTGTGGTGCTGGAGAAGACTCTTGCGAGTCCCTTGGGCTGCAAGGAGATCCAACCAGTCCATCCTAAAGGAGTCCAGTCCTGGGTGTTCATTGGAAGGACTGATGCTAAAACTAACTCCAATACTTTGGCCACCTCATGCAAAGAGTTGACTCATTGGAAAAGACCCTGATGCTGGGAGGGATTGGGGGCAGGAGGAGAAGGGGACGACTGAGGATGAGATGGCTGGATGGCATCACTGACTCGATCAACATGAGTCTGGGTAAACTCCGGGAGTTCAAAACGGACAGAGAGGCCTTGGTGTGCTGCAATTCATGGTGTCGCAAAGAGTCAGACAAAATTGAGAGACTGAACTGAACTGAATGTATGAGAAGGATGCTGAATAGTACTATAATAATGAAGATTAAAAAAATAAGTACATAAACTACCACATTGAAATGTACAAGAATCACATGTCTTTAGAAGGGAATTGTTCATATAACTAAAATCAACTAATTCTTATAGTATTTAAATAGTTCTGGGCTATTGCCTGAAATGGACTTCATTGTGTCAAACTACAGATTGAGTAGCATTATTTTATAAAACAAATCTCAAGTATCACTGCTGCTGCTGCTGCTAAGTCGCTTCAGTCGTGTCCAACAGTGTGCGACCCCAGAGACGGCAGCCCACCAGGCTCCCCCATCCCTGGGATTCTCCAGGCAAGAGCACTGGAGTGGGTTGCCATAGTAAATAGCAATTAAACCACAAGAGAAAATATATCTTATACTTGATAAGTTCAGTTCAATGTTTATTAAAATTCAAAGAAAGTATAAATAGCAACAGACATATCTAAACATGACAAGAACACATATCTCAATCTACCTACATTCCAAAATGTTCTGGAAATTAACAGATTTATTATTATAAATGTGAAAAGAAGGTAAATGTATGTATTTGATCTAGCAATGAAAATTATGTACTATAATATAAAATTTAAAAAATTTTTGCCCTGGAATAGAAAGTCAAGTCCAAAATAATGAATAATCCAGTGAAATCAGAGTGTATGCAAAATGTATGAACATCGGTGGGGAGAGGTGTTAAATTGAGAACTGGCTAATTATGCCAAGTTGGTTTGAAAACTGAAATTCCAATCCTATTTCAGTGGAAAAAATCAAGATGACTGTTGGGAGAGTGTTCTTAGCCATCAAAACCTAGCTATACTAATTCAATGACTAATGATTTCACTGCATTCTATTTGAATGACAACATTTACAGACACTGCAATATTCATATTCTTTACAGTATATTGCTAAGCACTGCATTTGCTCTAGTTGTCTTCATATTATACATGTCAATTTTTGTTAACTTGATCTTTCTACACCTATCTATCCTTGAGGTGTTTGTATTCATCCTATAGATGCTATGTTGGAAATCACGTTAGCTAATGCAGGACCAGATATCATGAAACATTTATGTAATCCAAAAAGGAGACTTTGTAACAAGCTACAAGAGTGGGGAATAGTAATTTATTTAAATAGAAGGTACAAATGGGGCAAAAAACATTTGTTAAAGAAATTTAGTCTAAAAGGCAAGAAGGGAGATGAGTAAGAATAAGAAGCATAAGCTATGGTGCTTGGAAAACAATATTCATGTGAAAAAGAATACTATAGGCATTAAGTTCTTTCTTGTAGACTTGATTTCAACTGTAACTGAAGCACAGACCATAAACTATACATGTTTTTAGTATGACATCCTGAAAGAAAAATGTGACAAATATTATTTTCAGATTACAAAGCATTAGTTTATCACTGCACTTTGTTGTGAAGATAGAGAACTAAATTTGAGAATATTTACATGCCACTTATCCTACTGACACACAGAATAAGCAGCTTTAGCCATAACTCATCATTGTGAAATTTAATATCTCTTTTGTTTACTAAAAAAAGGCAAAAGGCAAAAATGATAATCAGATGATTTTCAGTTATGTTTAGGGATGGTTATATTAAGCATGATGTTTGTAATGTTAATAGGAAGCTGCTGTTGTTCAAATGGATATTGCAACATATTTTTCTTGTCCACTCAAATTTATAATCTATGTTGCTGCTGCTGCTAAGTCGCTTCAGTCGTCTCTGACTCTGTGCTACCCCATAGACAGCAGCCTACCAGGCTCCCCCGTCCCTGGGATTCTCAAGGCAAGAGCACTGGAGTGGGTTGCCATTTCCTTCTTCAATGCATGAAAGTGTAAAGTGAAAGTGAAGTCGCTCATTCGTGTCCCACTCTTTGAGACCCCATGCACTGCAGCCTATCAGGCTCCTCCATCCATGGGATTTTCCAGGCAAGAGTAGTAGAGTGGGTTGCCATTGCCTTCTCCGATAATCTATGTTAGACACAAAAAATTTAGCTTACCAACTTACTCTAATTATCCATATGTATACCCAGTTACTGGGCTTCCCAGGTGGCCCTAGTGGTAAAGAACCTGCCTGCCAATACAGGTAGACTTAAGAGACATGAGTTCGATCCCTGGGTTAGAAAGATTCCCTGGAGGAGGGTATGGCAACTGACTCCAGTGTTCTTGCCTGGAGAATCCCATGGTCAGAGGAGCCTGGCAGGCTGCAGTTTATAGGGTCTCACAAAGTCATATACAACTGAAGTGACTTTCCACACACACGGTACCCAGGGACCATGCTTTAATTAATGTAAATATCATATAAATTTATATAAATCACCTTGAATTATGGAAAACATTTTAAACTATATTTCTAGCATATTGTGATAAGTAAAATTTTATTTAGAGTCAATTCACTTAAAAACATTATATCTGAAGATTTAGGGTGGGAAAAAAGGCATGTTCTGTTACCTGTACCCTTAGACAGATAGGTTGAGTCAGTATTAAAGAACACACGCATAAATTATGAGTTAACTTATTTTTTTTTATCACATGTACCATGAAGTATTCACTGCCTTGCTAAATAAGAGTTTGAAAATTCTTACTCTGATGCTTTTAATTTTGTAATCTTGACAAAAGATACCAAATCTATTTTAGACTCAATTTATTTATCTGTGAAGCTGACAAAATAAAGTGACTCCTCATAGATTAATTGCAGAGATTAGATAATGTAAGACACAGAAAGCATACTACTACAAATAGAAAATGTTCAAAATGTATCACCTAATATTAATGTTAATTTTAGTGTAAGTAACCCAATCTCTCTAGAGTGTTCCTAGCTTCTGAGATGTATGGGAACGAGTTTTACTAAAGATGGGACTTGATTGCACCTCAAATACAGCATGCTACTGCTGCTGCTGCTAAGACGCTTCAGTCGTGTCCAGCTCTGTGCGACCCCATAGACGGCAGCCCACTAGGTTCCCCAGTCCCTGGGATTCTCCAGGCAAGAACACTGGAGTGGGTTGCCATTTCCTTCTCCAATGCATGAAAGTGAAAAGTGAAATTGAAGTCGCTCAGTCGTGTCTGACTCATAGCGACTCCATGGACTATATA
The DNA here is from genome assembly GCF_002263795.3 of Bos taurus. Classification (NCBI taxonomy): domain Eukaryota; kingdom Metazoa; phylum Chordata; class Mammalia; order Artiodactyla; family Bovidae; genus Bos; species Bos taurus. The sequence continues at coordinate 45,491,366 of NC_037347.1, forward strand.
GCCTACCAGGCTCCTCCATCCATGGGAATTTCCAGGCAAGAGTACTGGAGGGGGGGGCCATTGCCTTCTCCCATATACAGCATACTTCATTCAAATATATCTTTGATCCTGTTTCTATTTAGCATTCTCTGATGTACATAAAATTTTCCAAAGAAAGTCACCCCCTTTTGCTGCATTTTTTAAACAGATTTTAATTTCAGTACCTGACAGGATAACACAGTTCATCTCTTCAGCACACCATGTATTTGTCACTCTACTCTGTGGATCCTATTTTCTGGGTACTATAGAGCAGTATCTGTATCTCCTTTTTGAGGCATATTTATTTCTGCGCTTTTTGTATCACCAAATTATCCTACATTTGCATTGATTATTTCCTTACTTTTATATTTCAAAGGCACTAGTAATTGACTGGACAGCTGCAGACACCTAGATTTGTAACTTTATTTCCAATTCTCCTGAGGAACAGCTAGAGCAGTGACCTAGATGCCAATCTTCTCAAAAGCCCACTTGCTTCAGGTGATCTTCCTTCCTGTTTTCTGAAACCTCTGAGACTGAATCTTAAAGTTGATTTCCGTTCTTTTTCTGACATGTTCTGACTACATTCACAGAAAGAAACATTATAACATTTACAATTTTAAAAATTACCTCAAATAGTATGACATTAATTCCCCCTGGATGTCATGCCTCACAATCGTGGTTGTTTCCTGGGAACATCAACCTGGGCAGGAATTTTCTTCTCTTTCCTTGTCAGGAGGTAAACTCACCCCTTTGTGCTTGAGTTTGTTCAATTTCTCCACACTAAGTTTAGAAAGACTGTTTTTATTATTTTACAAACCTGACATTCAATTGTGAACCTGACGAACTTATTGCAACCAAAACTATTAAGGATCCAGGAATAAATTGTCATCTTTCTTCTCAGAAGGACAAATAGTGTCACTCTGGAAAGGAAAATTGTTTCTAGTAGACCCATTCAATTTTTCTGAAAGGATGCAATTAAAATGTTGAGCACATACCAGTATTGAACATATTTTACTGCTTTGTGTAAGGAAACAAAAACACAGGTAAATAAAACTTCCTTCAGAATTTCGCAATTCACTAAATAGCACTATAAAATGTCTTTTGTCAGAGAAGATAATAGGTCTGTTTTTGGTTTCAGAACAGTTCTAGAAGGGTAAGTGTCTTAAACTGTCACCAAATGTGGCATCTATCTTATCTATTAATGGTCTTGGGAAGACCGTTTTCAGAATGCAGAAGTTTAAAACTGAAATTCACTTCTTGGGGCTAGAGCTTTTAATGGACTGACTGTCACTGATAAGGAAATGATGGAGAGCACAATGTTTCTGTAATCTTATTAGCTGGATATATTGTGTGAAGTTGAAATTCCCAATCTCCAGAATATGTACATATACTACTAGTGAGGAGAGAAGAAAAGCAATTCAAAGTTCTATATTTAACTTTCATTCCTTTGAATACAACATTAAAAGAACCATTTCCACGGCACTGTATTCTCTTTATTTCTTTAGTGGGCAGTAAAGATAAATCTCATATTATTTTAGCATAATATCCTTCCAAAGGAAATCTATTTTGAAATGACATCATATGTGGTCAGAGAACTTCCTTTCATTCATATAAAGTTGGTAACTACTCTGCTTTCTTCATTAGAAAGAGACGAGATAATATATTCAATCAACAATGACACAGACGTGAACTTCACAAGTATTTGCTTAAAATTTTTAGTTCTGTGCAAATGTGATATTTAAGAACTATTTTTTTAGAGGAAATAAAATAAATTTGTTGACTTTTTTTCACAACGCCCATGGAAATGATTTTCTATTGATCATTTATATTAAACTGTCAATATGTAAAACTAGAACTCAAACTGCAGAAATATCTTTATATGAGTGCAAACTATATCAGTCATGTAGAATTGGTTGACAGGTACTCAGATGTTTGGCACACTGAAGCTTAAACGACAAAATTTCCCTATAAAAGACTGGTTTTTTTTCTTTGTTAATGTAGCCTTTTCTTTCCAATTTAATGGAGGAAAAAATCTATGAATTGAGGCATTCAATTTTTTAAATATGCATAATCTCAACTGAAATATATTTAGGTAGAAATAATGACAGGAAAACAAAATTTTAGCCCTAGTTCTGCCACTTCCTTATTTATTTGTTTATTCACTAGTCCATGGCAAATCACTCAATTTCTCTTAGTTCCCATGTCCATGTGTGTCTGCTGCTACTGCTGCTAAGTCGCTTCAGTCGTGTCCGACTCTGTGCGACCCCATAGACGGCAGCCCACCAGGCTCCCCCGTCCCTGGGATTCTCCAGGCAAGAACACTGGAGTGGGTTGCCATTTCCTTCTCCAATGCATGAAAGTGAAAAGTGAAAGTGAAGTCGCTCAGTCATGCCCAACTCTTAGCGACCCCATGAACTGCAGCCCACCAGGCTCCTCCGTCCATGGGATTTTCCAGGCAAGAGTACTGGAGTGGGGTGCCATGTGTGTCTAGTAACTACATAATTGCCAAAGATGTTTAAAATTTTACAATAACTTAAAGAAGACCAGAGAATCTCAAAAATATATTAAATATGTGCAAAAGTGAATAAGAATTCTATTTCCCCCCAAGAAGACAACTGGTACAAATGTATGATATTTCAACTGGCAGAAATATATATCTTCTGACATCTTCAGTAATAATTCCATGTAAACCAGGAAAAAAAGAATGACTTCAAAGGACATAATAATAATAAACATAAAGAACATTTTCTATTTTTTTTCAGTTGTAGCTGATAGCTTTAAAGATTTCCTTACAAAATTCTCATAATAAGCCTAAAAAATTGGTTCTCAAATGACCATTACTTTCTAGATGAGGAACCTGGGACTCAAGATGTTTGGGTAAGACACACAAGGTGGAATAGCTAGCAACACTGGAAGTGGATTCAGTATCTAAGAGTCGGGATATGGAGCTGATATAATTTAACCATCACTGCTGCTACAATTCTGAATTAGATTTGGAAGAGATATGGAAAAAAGACCACCTATTTTAGGCAAAAAATGTATTGAAAACAATCTTCTTTTGTTTTAAAGAATACCTGTACTGCTGTTACTAAAATATAATCTTTTAAATACTCTCTTGCCTTATCAACTGAGAAACAATATTTTATTATTGGGAGATATGTAAACCAGCATATTAGCTATAGGGCTGGATGAAGCACAAGCTGGAATTAAGATTGCTGGGGGAAATATCAATAACCTCAGATATGCAAATGGCACCACCCTTATGGGAGAAAATGAAGAGGAACTAAAGCCCATCTTGGTGAAGGTGAAAGAGAAGAGTGGAAAAGCTGGCTTAAAACTCAACATTCACAAAAACAAAAATCATGGCATCCAGTCCCATCACTTCATGGAAAATAGATGGAGAAATGATTGAAACAATGACAGGCTTTATTTTCTTGGGCTCCAAAATCACTGAAGACGGTCACAGGAGCCATGAAATTAATAGATGTTTGCTCCTTGGAAGAAAAGTTATGACCAACCGAGACAGCATAAAAAAAGACACTTTGTCCACAAATGTCATACAGTCAAAGCTATGGTTTTTCCAGTAGTCATGTATGGATGTGGGAGTTGGATGATAAAGAAAGCTGAGCAATGAAGAACTGATGCTTTTAAACTGTGATGTTAGAGAATACTCTCAAGAGTCCCTTGGACTGCAAGGAGATCAAATCAATCACTCCTAAAGGAAATCAGTCCTGAATATTCATTGAAGGAACTGATCCTGAAGCTGAAACTCAAATACTTTGGCCAACTGATGCAAAGAGTCAACTCATTAGAAAAAACCCTGATGCTGGGAAAGATGGAAGGCAGGAGGAGAAGGGGACAACAGAATACGAGATGGTTGGATGACATCAGCAAATCAATAAAAATGAGTTTGAACAAACTCCTAGAGATGGTGAAGGACAGGGAAGCCTGGCATGCTGCAGTCCATGGGGTTGCAAAGAGTTAGACACAACTGCGGGACTGAACAACAACAGTAAAAACAATAGGATTAAAGTTTCTTGGTTTTCTACCAATGGATTTGGCAAGAAAAATTTTTTTCTTTTGATGCTCCCCAAGGCAAGCCAGGCTTCAACAATACGTGAACTTTCAGATGTTCAAGCTGGTTTTAGTAAGGGCAGAGGAAGCAGAGATCAAATTGCCAGCATCTGATGGATCATTGAAAAGCAAGAGAGTTCCAGAAAAACATCTATTTCTGCTTTATTGACTATGCCAAAGCCTTTGACTGTGTGGATCACAATAAACTGTCGAAAATCTGGAAAGAGATGGGAATACCAGACCACCTGACCTGCCTCTTGAGAAACCTGTATGCAGGTCAGGAAGCAACAGTTAGAACTGGACATGGAACAACAGACTGGTTCCAAATAGGAAAAAGGAGTACATCAAGAGTGTATATTGTCACCCTGCTTATTTAAATTATATGCAGAGTACATCATGAGAAATCCTGGGCTGGAAGAAGCACAAGCTGAAATCAAGATTGCCGGGAGAAATATCAATAACCTCAGATATGCAGATGACACCACCCTTATGGCAGAAAGTGAAGAGGAACTAAAAAGCCTCTTGATGAAAGTGAAAGAGGAGAGTGAAAAAGTTGGCTTAAGGCTCAACATTCAGAAAACGAAGATCATGGCATCCAGTCCCATCACTTCATGGGAAATAGATGGGGAAACAGTGGAAACAGTGTCAGACTTTATTTTTGGGGGCTCCAAAAATCACTGGAGATGGTGATTGTAGCCATGAAATTAAAAGATGCTCACTCCTTGGAAGGAAAGTTATGACCAACCTAGATAGCATATTAAAAAGCAGAGACATTACTTTGCCAATAAAGGTCTGTTTAGTCAAGGCTATGGTTTTTCCAGTGGTCATGTATGGATGTAAGAGTTGGACTCTAAAGAAAGCTGAGTGCCGAAGAATTGATGCTTTTGAACTGTGGTGTTGGAGAAGACTCTTGAGAGTCCTTTGGACTGCAAGGAGATCCAACCAGTCCATCCTAAAGGAGATCAGTCCAGGTGTTCTTTGGAAGGACTGATGCTGAAGGTGAAACTCCAATACTTTGGCCACCTCATGCGAAGAGTTGACTCATTGGAAAAGACCCTGATGCTGGGAGGGATTGGGGGCAGGAGGAGAAGGGGATGACAGAGGATGAGATGGCTGGATGGCATCACTGACTCAATCGACATGAGTTTGGGTAAACTCTGGGAATTGGTGATGGACAGGGAGGTCTGGCATGCTGCGATTCATGGAGTCACAAAGAGTCGAATATGACTGAGCGACAGAACTGAACTGAACTGAAGGCAAAATTGACATTAAAAATAATTGTCACTTAAATAATTTTGAAATGCTTTTAAGGACTTTGAAGAAAATTTGTTGTTCAATCACTCATTTGTGTCTGACCCTTTGAGATTTGAATAAAATTGAGGCTGGCAAGTCCAAGGTCCAGTATGTAATGCTTTTTTTCTGTTCATTTAGTAAGGAGAAACGTCCTTACTTACTTGTTTCACTTCACAAGACTTTTTTGTGTTGTTGTTAACAACAACGTTCAAAAATTTAGAGATTTCGCTTTAAAATATGAATTTCTGTCTTTTCACCAACACTGGAATATCTGCCGAACCTGGATCTGAATTCCATGGCAATTCCATGGCAGTGATCCATGGTTGCTGGGTAGCAGCTAACATCTTTAGGTGGGCCATGCACTTTGCAATGTTTCCAGCCACCTGGTGCCTGTTCCTCATTTATGTTCTCAATCTGGCATAAAAAAAGATTTTATGTAGTTTACAATCTCCTCCTTAATGCCATCATTTAGTACTTGTTTTTTTCCTTCTCAATACTCATTAGGGTTTTGTGAGATGCCCTGAGTCTAAAGCAATGAATATATATATATATATATATATATATATATATAATATATATATATAAAATATATAATTTTATATTATTATATATATATTATATATGCATATATATGTATAATATATATTTATTTATATATATATTGTATATATAAATATATATATAATATAAAATAAAATATATTATATATATTTACCAATATATATATATGTATATGTATATGTATATATATATATATTATATAAATAAAAAATATATATTTACCAATATATATTATATATATTATATATAATAATATAAAATTATATATATAATATATATAAATATATATAAAAATATAAAAATATAAATAAAATATATATATTAACCTATAATATAATATATATATATTATATTATATATATATTTACCAGTAGAAAGAAGGATGGGTTAATTTGATTAATTTCTTCTGAATGCTTTTAAGTGAAGCATCAAATAATCAATGTTTACCTCTTTAAATGCTCTGATTCAATTCTAGAATAAAGAAAATATGATTCAAATTTCATTCAAAGGACAATTGCAGAGTGTTGGAACTTTGTGCTTACACAAAGACATATCACAGTCCATTTTAATCTTTTCTTAAAAGACATGTATTTAACATTAATATTATTTCCCCCTGGCATATAGCAGTAAAAAAGAAAAAAAATTAGTTCTCCTTTCATTTGATTTTTAAGTGTAGATTTCTAATTAAAATACATTTGCACTATAAAAGAAGCTTTCATCCAAGGAAAATAAAATTTGAAACTGTTTTTGCATACGCAAATTTGTGCTTTCTAAAGAAAAAAAAATTCCTTGAATTATTGCATTACAATCAGTTGCTATGAAATAATCTAGTTGATGAAGTTCTGAAAAAAAATTGCAGATTAACTTTGTATGAATTATACAATTTGAAAACAACAAAAATAGTAAATTATATTAAGTTTATGAAATTGTAATTTGTGTCATTCACAACATCATTCAGATTTTTCAGAAAATAATTAGTATTTTGATTCTTTATGTAACTAAAAATTAAAAATGAGGTAAAGTCACAATTATTTTACAGTCCTTAGTATCTCTCTGTCTTTGTTTCTCTTGCTCTCACAAACACAGCACACACAAACAACTGCAATATCTTTTCCATTCAAAGTCTAAAGATTCTATAACTCACAGGATTTTTTGAAACAGCAATGTATACCTGTGATGGATTCATTTCGATATTTGGCAAAACTAATACAATATTATAAAGTTTAAAAATAAAATAAAATTTAAAAAATAATAATAATAAAAAAAAAGAAAACTAATGTCTCTGCTTTTGAATATGCTATCTAGGTTGGTCATAACTTTCCTTCCAAAGAGTAAGTGTCTTTTCACTTTCATGGCTGCAGTCACCATTTGTAGTGATTTTGGAGCCCAAAACAATAAAGTCTGACACTGTTTCCACTGTTTCCCCATCTATTTCCCATGAAAGGATGGGACCGGATGCCATGATCTTTGTTTTCTGAATGTGGAGCTTTAAGCCCACTTTTTCACTCTTCACTTTCACTTTCATCAAGAGGCTTCTGAGTTCCTCTTCACTTTCTGCCATAAGGGTGGTGTCATCAATACATCGGAGATTATTGATATTTCTCCTGGAAATCTTGATTCCAGCTTGTGTTTCTTCCAGTCCAGCGTTTCTCATGATGTACTTTGCATATAAGTTAAATAAACAGTGTACAATATACAGCCTTGATGTACTCCTTTTTCTGTCTGGAACCAGTCTGTTGTTCCATGTCCAGTTCTAACTGTTGCTTCCTGACCTGCATACAAATTTCTCAAGAGGCAGGTCAGGTGGTCTGGTATTCCCATCTCTTTCAGAATTTTCCACAGTTTATTGTGATCCACACAGTCAAAGGCTTTGGCATAGTCAATAAAACAGAAATAGATGTTTTTCTGGAACTCTCTTGCTTTTTCAATGATCCAGCAGATGTTGGCAATTTGATCTCTGGTTCCTCTGCCTTTTCTAAAACCAGCTTGAACATCAGGAAGTTCACAGTTCACATATTGCTGAAGCCTGGCTTGGAGAATTTTGAGCATTACTTTACTAGCGTGTAAGATGAGTGCAATTGTGTGGTAGTTTGAGCATTCTTTGGCATTGCCTTTCTTTGGGATTGGAATGAAAACTGACCTTTTCCAGTCCTGTGGCCACTGCTGAGTTTTCCAAATTTGCTGACATATTGAGTGCAGCACTTTCACAGCATCATCTTTCAGGATTTGGAATAGCTCAACTGGAATTCCATCACCTCCACTAGCTTTGTTCATAGGTACTTTCTAAGGCCCACTTGACTTCACATTCCAGGATGTCTGTCTCTAGTTCAGTGATCACACCATCGTGATTATCTGGATCCTGAAGATCTTTTTTGTACAGTTCTTCTGTGTATTCTTGCCATCTCTTCTTAATATCTTCTGCTTCTGTTAGGTCCATACCATTTCTGTCCTTTATGGAGCCCATCTTTGCATGAAATGTTCCTTTGGTATCTCTGATTTTCTTGAAGAGATCTCTAGTCTTTCACATTCTGTTGTTTTCCTCTATTTCTTTGCATTGATCGCTGAAGAAGGCTTTCTTATCTCTTCTTGCTATTCTTTGGAACTCTGCATTCAGATGTTTATATCTTTCCTTTTCTCCTTTGGAAGGAATGATGCTAAAGCTGAAACTCCAGTACTTTGGCCACCTCATGCGAAGAGTTGACTCATTGGAAAAGACTCTGATATTGGAAGGTATTGGGGGCAAGAGGAGAAGGGGACGACAGAGGATGAGATGGCTGGATGGCATCACTGACTCGATGGACGTGAATCTTAGTGGACTCCGCGAGTTGGTGATCGACAGGGAGGCCTGGCGTGCTGTGATTCATGGGTTCGCAAAGAGATGGACACAACTGAGCCACTGTTCTGATCTGATCTCATCTGAATGCAATGATGTACTTAGAGACAGACTGTGGTATACTCATATATATTGATGGTTAAAATGGAAAATATTTCAAATGATACTCATCTCAGTAATTTTCTATGAGTTTTGATAATGCATGCCCTTTGCCTCTCAGTTCAAGTTTATAGGGGCTTGCCAGGTTGCTCAAGTGGTAAAGAATCTGCTGCCAATGCCAGAGATGCGGATAGGAGATGCTGGTTCCATCCCAGGGTGAAAAAAACCTTAAAATCAATTCATAACAGTTACCTTTATACATAGAGCTGTTTATCATCATTACTGAAAATGAAAACCTGAAAACAGAAAACTAGGAAGTAGTAATTTTTATTTCACAAGGTATATTATTCTATGGTTATAAAATGATCCATATACAGTGTATAAGAAAATAAAGGCCATCAACTTATTTATTTTAATCTTGTTGTTTAGTTACTGAGTTGTGTCCAACTCTTTTGCCACCTCATGGAATTCAGCTAACCAGGCTCCTCTGTCCATGAAATTTCCCAGGCAAGAATGCTGGAGTGAGTTGCAGTTTCCTTCTCCTGGGGATCTTTCTGACTCAGGGATCAAATCTGCACCTCCTGCTTGGCAGGGGTATTTTTTACCACTGAAAGCTCTGTTTTAATGGTAAATGACCAAAAGTAAGAGAAGATTCAAAATCCAATCGTGTTTGTGTGTTCTGTGTGAAAACTGACAAGTTGAATATAATATTTACATGAAAAATCAGATAGCCAAACATAGTCAAGATTACCCTATTAAATAGAAAAACGGAGTGATATATATATTAATGAATATCACTCTACTTTTTTCAGTTGCTAAATTATGTCCAATTCTTTGTGACCCTATTCACTGCATCATGCCAGCCACCCCTGTCCTTCACTAACTTCCAGAGTTTACTCAAATTCATATTAGTTGAGTCGATGTTGTCATCTAACCATCTTGTCCTCTTTTGCCCCATTTTCCTTCTGCCCTCAATCTTTCCCAATATCAGAATCTTTTTCAATGTGTCCCAAGTATTGAACTTCAACATCAGTCCTTCCAATGAGTAGTCAGGATTGATTTCCTTTAGAATTGAAGGGTTTGATCTCCTTGATGTCCTAGGGACTTATTCTAATACATATTGTGTTTTCATCATCTAAATTACAACTTCTGTACATCTACTAATATACAATCTATGTGTAGGATACACGTGCTATATAAAAGTTTCTTTAAATGCTTTTGAGAGCTTTGGTTTTTCCTGTTTTACCCTATTTTGATTCCATATTATTTTTCCCAGTAATGACTTCATATAACATTTGTAATAAAAAATAAGATTTTAAATAATAAAGCTAGAGTGAGACTCAGTGCATCCTGCAGGCAGTTTCTCAGCGAGTTCTGTGGGACCTCAGTTAACCAGCATCTCAGTGGGTGTCCCAGCTACTTCCCTGTGGGGTCAGCACCCACCTGCTCACCATAAATGTAGCTCCCCATGAGTTTTCTCTACAGACAGGAGGCAGTCCTCTGACAGTGGGCATCCTCCTGTGGAACCTCAATCAACTTCTCTGCTAGAGTCACACACCTCCAGGAGTGTCTCAGCCTCAGATCAGGATGGGGAGCTGTGTTTGAGACATGAGAGTGAGGGAGGAATTCTGGCACTGATATCATTACTAAAGACATAAGACAGCCTTCCTCAGTGATCAATACAAAGAAATAGAGAAAAACAATAGAATGGGAAAGACTAAAGATGTCCTCAGGAAAATTAGAGATAACAAGGGAACATCTCATGCAAAGTTGGGCTCAATAAAGGACAGAAATGGTATGGACCTATCAGAAGCAGAAGATATTAAGAAGAAATGGCAAGAATACACAGAAGAACTATACAAAAAAGATCTTCATAATCAAGATAACCATGATGGTATGATCACTCCCCTATAGCCAGACATCCTGGAATGCAAAGTCAAGTGGGCCTTAGGAAGCATCACTATGAACAAAGCTAGTGGAGGTGATGGAATTCCAGTTGAGCTATTCCAAATCCTAAAAGATGATGCTGTGAAAGTGCTGTACTCAATATGCCAGTAAATTTCGAAAACTCAACAGTAGGCACAGGACTGGAAAAGATCAGTTTTTATTTCCATCGAAAAGAAAGGCAATGCCATAGAGTGTTCAAACTACCATAATATTGCACTCTTCTCACATTCCAGCCCAAAGTAATGCTCAAAATTCTCCAAGCCAGTCTTCAGTACTACATGAACTGAGAACTTCCAGGTATTCAAGCTGGATTTAAAAAAGACAGAGGAACCAGAGTACAAATTGCCAACATCCATTGGATCATCGAAAAAGCAAGAGAGTTCCAGAAAAACATCTACTTCTGCTTTATTGACTATGTCAAAGGCTTTGACTGTGTGAATCACAACATACTGTGGAAAATTCTTAAAGAGATTGGAATACCAGACCACCTTATCTGCCTCCTAAGAAGTTGGCATGAAGGTCAAGAAGCAACAGATAAATGGACATGGAACAGACTGGTTCCAAATTGGGAAAGGAGTACATCAAGGATATATATTGTCATCCTGCTTATTTAACTTCTATGCAGAGTACATCTTGTGAAATGCCGGGCTGGATGAAGCAAAAGATGGAATCAAGATTTCTGGGAGAAATATCAATAATCTCAGATATGCAGACGATACTATTCAAACGGTATAAAGCAAAGAAGAACTAAAGCGCTTCCTGTTGAATGTGAAAGAGGAGAGTGAGAAAGTTGGCTTAAAACTCAACACTCAAAAAATCAAGATCATGGAATCCATGCCAAATAATTGGGGAAACAATGGACACAGTGACAGACTATTTTCTTGGGCTACAGAATCACTGTGGATGACTGCAACCATGAAATTAAAAGATGCTTGCTCCTTTGAAGAAAAACTATGACCAACCTAGATAGCATATTAAAAAGCAGAGATATCAATTTGCCAACAAAGGTCTGTCTAGTCAAAACTATGGTTTTTCCAGTAGTCACATATGGATGTAAGAGTTGGACAATAAAGAAAGCTGAGAGCCAAAGAATTGATGCTTTTGAACTGTGGTGTTGGAAAAGACTCTTGAGAGTCCCTTGGACTGCAAGGAGATCCAACCAGTCCATCATAAAGGAGATCAGTCCTGAGTGTTCATTGGAAGGACTGATGTTGAAGCTGAAACTCCAATATTTTGGCCACCTGATGCAAAAAGCTGACTCATTTGAACAACCCTGGTGCTGGGAAAGATTGAGGGCAGCAGGAGAAGGGGACCGCAGAGGATGAGGTGGTTGGATGATATCACTGACTCAATGGACGTGAGTTTGAGTGAACTCCGGGAATTGGTGATGGACAGGGAGGCCTGGCATGGTGCAGTCCATGGGATTGCAAAGAGTTGGACACGACTGATTGACTGAACTGAACTAAACTGAAGTATAAACCAAGCAGCTAAAAGTAGTGGCTGCTTTCTGTTTGGTATTACAGTAAGTCCCTTATGTACAAACGAGTTTCATTCTGAGAGCACATTCACAAGTCCAATTTGTTAAACCCAACAAAGCTAGCCTAGGTACCCAACTAACAGAACTGAGTATATAGCACTGTACTGTAATAGGTTTATAATACTTTCAACACAAATAATACATAAAAATAAATACAAAAAATAAAGAAAATATTTTTAATCTTATAGGACAGTACCCTGAAATTACAGTAGTATAATACAATAGCTGGCACACAGGAGCTGCCGTCCAGTGAACAGGCAAGAAGAGTTACTGACTGAAGGAAAGAGAGGAGTGTGATTTTCCCATAGCTCATCTCTAAGTCTTGTTGTTGTTCAGTCTCTCATCCATGACTGACTCTTTTTGACCCCATGGAATGCAACACACTGTGCTTCCCTGTCCTTCACCATCTCCCAGATCTTGCTCAAACTCATATCTATTGAGTCAGTGATGTTATCCAACCGTCTCATCCCTTGTCATCCCCTTCTCCTCCTGCCTTCATTGTTTCCCAGCATCAGGGTTTTTTCTAATCCCTAAGTCTACCAAGCAGCCAATTCCACTTTTCTGCACAGGGCCAGTACTGCCTCTTCACAACATTACATTTTAATGTATATATTAATAAGTCTTTCAAAAGATCCAATTGATGGTTGAAAATATGTTTGTGAATTTATATCATTTCAAGCAATCAAAAAGAAAGAGGAGGTCAAGTGAGTTCCTAAAGAAACAATTTTTCTTGTGACTGAAAGTTTCAAAATTAGTCAGTGTGTTCTTCTGCATTAGTAAAATAAACAAAATGTATCCCCTTATTTCATTGTGAAATATTTTCTGTGGATGGTTAACATAATTAATTAACTTGATTCATCTTCAAAGTAATTTAAAGATTTTCAGTGTAAATTCCCTAAAGCAGAATTCAAATGTAAAAAAGTCATGGATAACTATAAAACAAGAGAATTCCAGAAAATTTTTGCTTCATTGATTACTCTAAAGCCTTTTACAGTGTGGGTCTCACAAGCTGGAACATTCTTAAAGAGATGGAAATTCCAGATCAAATAATCTGACTCCTGAGAAACCTGTATGCAGGTAAAGAAGCAAGAGTTAGAAGCAGACTTGGAGCATCAGATTGGTACAAAATTGAGAAAAGTGTACGTCAAGGCTGAATGTTGTCACACTGCTTATTTAACTTCTATGTAGGGTACATCATGAAAAATGCCAGGTTGGATGAATCACAAGCTGGACTCAAGACTACTGGAAGAAATATCAATAATCTCAGATATGCAGATGATACTACTCTAACAACAGAAAGGGAAGAGTACCTAAACAGCCTCTTGATGAAGGTGAAAGAAAAGAATTAAAAATCTTCCTTAAAACTCAACATTCAAAAAACTAAGATCATGGCATTCTGTCCCATCAGATCAGATCAGATCAGTCGCTCAGTCATGTCCGACTCTGCGACCCCATGAATCGCAGCACGCCAGGCCTCCCTTTCCATCACCAACTCCTGGAGTTCACTCAGACTCATGTCCATCGAGTCAGTGATACCATCCAGCCATCTCATCCTCTGTCGTCCCCTTCTCCTCTTGCCCCCAATCCCTCCCAGCATCAGAGTCTTTTCCAATGAGTCAACTCTTCACATGAGGTGGCCAAAGTACTGGAGTTTCAGCCTCGGCATCATTCCTTCCAAAGAAATCCGAGGGCTGATCTCCTTCAGAATGGACTGATTGGATCTCTTTGCAGTCCAAGGGACTCTCAAGAGTCTTCTCCAACACCACAGTTTAAAAGCATCAATTCTTCGGCCCTCAGCCTTCTTCACAGTCCAACACTCACATCCATACATGACCACAGGAAAAACCTTAGCCTTGACTAGACGGACCTTTGTTGGCAAAGTAATGACTCTGGTTTTGAATATGCTATCTAGGTTGGTCATAACTTTCCTTCCAAGGAATAAGTTACTTCCAAGTAAGTAACTTTCCTGTCCCATCACTACATGGCAAATAGAAAGGGAAAAAGTGGAACCAGTGACAGGTTTTCTCTTCTTGGGCTCCAAAATCACTGTGGACAGTGACTGCAACCGTGAAATTGGAAGACATTTGCTTCTTGAAAGGAAAACTATGGCAAATCTAGATAGCATATTAAAACAAACAAACAAACATTACTTTGCTGACAAAGTTATGGTTTTTCTAGTAGTCATGGACAGAGTTGAGTTGGACCGTAAAGAAGGCTGAGCACTGAAGAATTGATGCTTTCATACTGTGTTTCTGGAGAAGACTCTTGAGAGTCCTTTGGACTGCAAAGAGATCAAACCAGTCAATCCTAAAGGAAATCAACCCTGAAAATTCACTGGAAGGACTGATGCTGAAGCTGAAGCTCCAATACTTTGGCCACCTGGTGAGTAGAACTGATGCATTGAAAAAGACCCTGATGGTTGGATGGCATCATCAACTCAATTGACATGAGTTTAAGCAAACTCTGGGAGATAGTGAAGGACAGTGAAGCCTGGCGTGCTGCAGTTCATGTGATTGCAAAGAGTCAGACAGGATTGAGCAACTGAACAACAGCAAGTATAAAAAAAGGATAATTCTTGGATGAAAACACTGCTAGAGCTACATACTAGTGCAAAGCATTACATATTATTTGCTTATACACACTGTCTATACAATATCACTAAAGGATTTGAAATCATGGCTTTTATATTTTCCCTGTTTTATTTTATTTTTCCACATGGTTTTATTGTTTTTTTTTTTTTTTTCTGACTGAGTGTGGAATTCTGAATATTGAAAAGATTTTATCAAAAATTATTTAAAGGGGTATTTAGAAATAATCCATTCATGCATCTCCCACTCTCATGTATAAAAAAAAATTTTTTTTTCTCTCTTCACATGATTGTAAGAAACAGAATAATACTTTTAAACTTTTCCTTTCAAATCCAGTCTGTGTGTAGATTCAAGCTCATATATATTTACAATATGAAGAAAGATAGGAACTAACCACATTTTCAAAGCAGACATTCTTTTCTGCATGCTTTTTTCTCTGCAAGGATTTAGAATTAGTACCCATGATCTTTAAAATTTTATATATAACACAGCATTCTTATTCAAAAAAGTGTTCATACAAAAACCTGCCATTCAACTAGATGGCAATTTTATAAGCCACTTCTTTCTTTTCTTGACAGCCTATTTATCCCACTATATAAAATCCTTGAAGGAAGGTTTGCCATAAATGATAGTGTGTTTCACAGGTCGTGTTATTTGCAATTTGTCATTCTTCATTGTGCAGGAAATAGTTCATGATGTCAACAACACCTGAGCAATATATTAACATGCTTTGCATGCTTTGTGAATAGATTTTTCTTTTAATTTTGATGACAGTCAAGACAAACTATAAGTTGTTCTCATTAGTTACACATTGTAAAAAAAAAAAGACATGCATTAAACTTTATATTTTATTACATTGTGATGTCTCTAATAATTGTGTCTTGCTTGTTTGGTAGAGAAACATACTTTTGATTATTCATTAATTTATTAAAATATGCATCAATTCTGTCAACATGCTTATATCAAATGCATGGATAAATTCAAGAAAAAGTAATTTAGGTAACAGGTGATGAAAACTGTGAGATAATTTCTACTCTTGTAAATCTCAGTTAAAGCAAGAAAAACAAACATAAAATCATGTATTTTAAATGTGAGCATTTTTGTGCATGTGTGCTTCTAGAATCACCTGCTGGTCTTCTTCCTCTATGACCATGTTTATGGTGCTGATACATGAAGACTCCAGTTCCCATTATATTAATACATTCTTCACCTTATAGCCTCATACAGAAGGGAAGAAACAGAGTCACATGTCTGCGTTATGGCCAGACATGTGACTCAAGCTCAACCAACTGCACATTCACCCTTCCCATATGGCCTTTCAAGTTGCGTCTTTTGGCTCTAGAATTGGGAGTGTTTTGTATTGTTGGGTCATCACCATGGTGACAGCAGTAATTGCCCTGGAAGTCCCAGCATGGCAGCTGTGGTCTTGGCAGAGGTAATGGTGGTGACATCTTGAATGGAATAAAGCTGCTGTGTGTCCTTCTCCATAAATTCTACTTTCCAGCCTCCATGGACATGTGCCTTATTATAATTCCAGGATTGCTATCTCTCGTTGAATCCATTTATGTCTGCTTCCAAAGTACTTCCCTTTCCCACCTGCCAAAACACAAACAAACAAACATATCTAGGGACAGAGAGAGCGGCTAAAGTGATTTTCCTAGCTTAAAATAAAATTTGCTGAACAATAGTTTTTGTCCCCAAAGAGTGAGATTAAGATAAAAAGAATAAAATCTCTTTCCATGTATGTATAGGATAACAGTCCAATGCAATTTGATTTCATGTTTTCTTAAATCTATTTTGTCATTCATTAAAACATGTAATACAACAAGGAATATGAAAAGACTGTATATTGTCACTTGGTTTATTTAACTTATATTCAGAGTATATTATACAAAATGCCAGGCTGGATGTGTTACAAGCTGGAATCAAGATTGCTGAGAAAAATATCCACAACATCAGATGATGCCATCAACCTCAGCAGATAATACCACTTTGATGGGAGAAAGCAAGGAGGAACGAAAGAGCTTCTTGACGAGGGTGAAGAAGTGGAGTGAAAAAGCTGGCTTAAAACTCAACACTCAAAATACAAAGATCATACAGTTCCATCACGTCACGGCAAATAGATGGGCAATGGAAACACTGACAGACTTCATTTTCTTGGACTCCAGAATCACTGCAGATGGTGACTGTGCTGTGCTGTGCTTAGTCACTCAGTTGTGTCCCACTCTTTTCAACTCTATGGACTGTGGCTCTCTTCCTAATAATGAAAGAATTTATAGCTTCTCATGTTCTTTTTGTATAAAGGTTCAGTATATTTTACATACCTTGTTATGTTTGGTTCTGCAAGTCCTTAATTTCTAAATAGGCATTGTAATACTGTTTTTCTTTCAGAATAATTAGAGCTATTTATATGAGTTCTGTACTATAATTTCCTACTGGTTATTGTATTATTAAGCTTATTAATTTCTCAAGTTATTGCACTGAGGCCAGAAACTGTGGTCTTTATCTACTTTTAATAATTGATTAAAGGTTATCTATTGCTTTGAGAACATAAATTTTGAATGTTTTTAAGACATTTGGGAGTTCTTTACATGTTTATCTAGTTTAATTTTAAATTTCAGTATAAATCTGTTAACTCAGACTTTAACAAGTCTATGTTCTTCAAAATCTATATCATTTTTAATTGTCTATAAACTTTCTTGAAATCATTTTGAGAGGTGAGATAATTGTGGATCATGAATTTTTCCATTTTAATATTGCTATTGCCCATCCTTCTTTTTTTTTGGTTATTGTTGTTATTTTTTTTTGTTGTTGTTGTTAAGTAAAGAAAGATCTCTTCACCCTTGTGCCAGTCAAAATCTCTTTGGCACATTCAGGCTATACAGGAAAGGAATGAAACCCAATGTCATGAACTTATCCCAAGTTTCAGAGAATAGTCATTTTCTCTCTAAGTATTCTTTTTTAAATTGAAATATATTTGATTCATGATATTGTGTTAGTTTCAGGTGTATGTCAAAGTGATTCAGTTATATTTTTATATGAATAAATGAATATATGTATTCTTTTTAAAGTCTTTTCCATTACAGATTAAAAGATATTGAATATGGCTCCCTCCACTATACAGTAAATCCTTGTTGTTTGTCTGTTTTATATATGATCTCTCCAAATATTCGTCTAAGTACATAGCTGGCAGCTATGCCCAATCAGTCTCTCCTTGACCCAGAGAAAGGATTTTCCACATTGATATCACCAACAGGTTTGATTCTATTTATGATTATGCATAATCAGTTAAAAATAAAAATGCAGTGCTCTTTAATCAAAAATTCCTCAGAATTTCAAGACAGTAACAGTAGAGCATTACATCAAGTGTTTAGTCCTTTTGTCTGGGACTGATTGTACTGAGTATTTTTCCACAAAGTTGGCTCTTCCTGTAGCTCCTTTTTCAGTGGTAATGTTTCCATCTCCTACTTCAGCCACTTCAAGAGAAATATGAGGGAAAAATGGGATTTAATTGCTTTTGCAATCAATGATTTTCAATTTTAACATACAATGAAGTAAAATCTACGGAGCCAAAGCCATAATTGAAGTTCAATAGTCAAAATAAACTTCTAAGGTGTTAGATACTTTTGATTTAATAGTGTATACAAGATTCTTTATTGAAGCACATCTCCACATTAAGAAATTTAAATGATTTAAAAGTCAAATTATGTTTGGGAGTAAAATAATATATTTAAAATGCATACAATTTAACTTTTTTACTTATTTATAATTTTATTCTGATTTTACTCTCAATATTATCTTACAAAGTTTTTTGTTAGTTATATAATTGTTTTACATTTTAGTAATGTGCTATTTCTTCTTGCTATTAATATGAGTTTTATTTCAAAAACTTTCTTATGTTGATGATGGTGCCTGGTGATGGGGGGCTAAATGCACATTATCTATTAATTATTTGTATTAGGATCATCTACATGTAAGCACTGATGACTCTAAGAGTTAGTTAATGCTAAATTAATTATTTACCATTTGCTCTTTATGTTTTTTCTATTGATATAATTTTATTGATAAATGAATCTGTTGCAATTCAAAACTAGAAAAAAATGTATTGCCATGTCTTCTCAATGTAAGTGTATTACCTAATTTTTAAGTCCAAATGCATCATAATTCAAAGTTAATTGCAAAGACTTCGTGTTAAATTATCCCAACTTATCTTGCTCTTTGTATTTATAAGCTCTTTAACCTTGCATGTTTTCAAGATATCACAGTAGCCTTAAAAGCTTATTACAAATGATGGCTTTTTCACATAGATTAATCTGCTACTGTGATACAAAGAGTGTTTTATTAAATATTCATTTTCTTCTATCAGCACTGATATTAGTAATTTAAGTTTGGCCATAGAGTAATCAATTAAAGTAAAGCATGCTGTGTGAACGCTAAACCTAATACATTAATTTAATCTATTTTGGCTATTCCTGCTGTCTCGCAAATCATTTCTAAGGTTACAACACATTTGTCAAGGTTTCTAATAGAAAAATATTCCACAGTGGCAAGGCCTATACTAAATAAACATAAGATTTATGGATAAAAATATATATTTAGATTTAATTTCTATAAATTGACATTTTTCTAATATCACAGAATACATACAATAAAACTCAGCTAAATATTCTAAAATTTTGCTTATTGTTGTGGAAAATGGCTGTGTAAGATTAATCATAGGAGGTGTACAAATGATTATATAAGAAGAGCACAAAATTTAATTAAGTCTGTGATAAATCATGGATAGTAAAAAGACAAGCCACATTTTAGAGCTGACATGTAACTGGAATTGTGTTCAAGTATCATCTTTTCCTTTGAGATAGGACTTTTTTTCACATTCCTAGTCAACCCTGAATATTCGTTGAAAGGATTATTGGCCTCATGAGTGTGTGTGCTAAGTCTCTAGTCGTGTCCAACTCTTTATGACCCAATGGACTGTAGCCCTCCAGGCTCCTCTGGCCATGGGGATTCTCCAGGCAAGAATACTGGAGTGGGTTGTCATGCCCTCCTCCAGGGGATCTTCCTGACCCAAGGATCAAACCTGTCTCTCTTATGTCGCCTGCATTGACAGGAGGGTTCTTTACCACTAGTGCCACTGAGAAGCCCATACTTTAGTCACCTAATGCAAAGAGCCGAATCATTGGAAAAGACTCATGCTGGGAAAGATTGAAGGCAAAGAAGAGGGTGGCAGAGGATGAGATGGTTAGATAGCATCACTGACTCAGTGGACATGAATTTGAGCAAAGTCTGGGAGATAGAGGAGGTCAGAGGAGCATGATATGGTACAGTGAGACATGACTGGCAAAGTCATGGCAAAGAGCCTGGCAGAGTCAGACATGACTTAGCAACTGAACAACAATAAAGTAAGCAGGTGTCATTATTTCAATGGGATATAAAGGACAAGAGACTTTACAAACAATATTGTCTGAAATTTTAGGAATCACTATTGCAAATCCTTAAGCTGATAATAAAAATGTGACTCTGGTAAATGTACTTGTATCCTGCTGCTGCTGCTGCTAAGTCACTTCAGTCGTGTCCGACTCTGTGCGACCCTGTAGACGGCAGCCCACCAGGCTCCCCAGTCCTGGGAATCTCCAGCCAAGAACAGTGGAGTGGGTTGCCATTTCCTTCTCCAATGCATGAAAGTGAAAAGTGAAAGTGAAGTCACTCAGTCATGTCCGACCCTCAGCGACCCCATGGACTGCAGCCTTCCAGGCTCCTCCGTCCATGGGATTTTCCAGGCAAGAGTACTGGAGTGGAGTGTCATTGCCTTCTCCTAGGGAATTTAATTTTACCCTGAAAGACATCTGGCCTTTGCCCTTGATTTCAGGAGATTATCTCCTTTGAAATGCTATGCCTAACAGGAGCATTTGACCACAGCAGATTAAGGCTGATGTTGACAGGATACAAAGACCAATGATGCGGTTCAGATTAGGGCTTTGGGTTCTAAAATATCACTTGAAATGGAGACTGAGATCAACCAGGGGACAAGTGGAGCCCCAGCAGTGACTGAATACTGAAGCTGAATGCCTGGGTGGGCTGCCCTGGTTCACAATGCCCTGATTCCCTGAAACCTTAGGGAACTGTCTCATTTGGATACCAGCAAAGCAGCACATCCTGATTGCACAGAGAGAGGACTATGGAAGCTCTGCATTTCTTACTTCTCTAAACACTGCTCTATGTGTTTTTTTTTTTCTCTCAGCTAATTTTAATCTGTATCCATTCTTTGTGATGAACTATAAGCAGACTCTAGTGAGTTCTGTCCTGGACTTGAAATTAGTGTCAGAAGGGAGGATAGTCTTGTTTTATTTAGGACTGTGTTCCCTCTAATTTTTATTTTGTTTAAATACTTGTGTACTACACATTGCATTGGTTTAAAAATATATAATATGCTATTTTTTCTGACCCTGGACAAACAAACTTAAATCTGTTAATGTAAAACAATCCTTAAAAAAGAACCATATACATAAAAACAAGTGGTACATTAAATGTAACAGATATTTCCAGTGGTTTTACTCTTGCCATCTAAACCTATTTAAACATGCATATTCACCTGTGGAAAACTAGGATGTAGAGTTTTATAACTCTGTTGTCTTATTGAAGATTTTAAATTCTCTGTTGATAACATTTAAAATGATCTTGGCTTATAGTTTTTGGTTTCCTTTATTTCATTAAACTTTTGTAACTTAAGCTGAACTCTCCACGGCCAATTCATAAATCAGAATTTCTATTAATATTTCACTTTCAGCTTTAGTCAAATCTTTCAACTGTACTGTACTCTAGCTGGATTTTGAAAGAACTCAGAATCTTTCTGCAACTGACAGCAAATTCTATTTCCTGTCACAATTACCTTGTGTATATAGTAAATAATTTAGTACATATTTTCATTAACATTTCAGTTCACTCTCACCTTCATCCTTTGCTCTAGAATGACAGTCTCGTATAAATGAAGGCTATTTCCAGAAATCTCCTTCTGCTTTCTTCAGTTCAGTTCAGTTCAGTTGCTCAGTCGTGTCCGGCTTTCTTAATTCAAGCCTATTGTTCTTAAACTAGAAACCATAATTGTTTATTTCTTTTTGTCTGTGTTTTGTTGAGCACAATGCTAACCACAATGAATGTAAACTCTGCCTTCAGCAGAAGTCTTCAGGAGGAAAAATAAGCAAAAATTATAGAGGCCTGTAATATGTTCTGCTTCTGCTGCTGCTAAGTTACTTCAGTCGTGTCTGACTCTGTGCGACCCCATAGACGGCAGCCTACCAGGCTCCCCCATCCCTGGGATTCTCCAGGCAAGAACACTGGAGTGGGTTGCCATTTCCTTCTCCAGTGCATGAAAGTGAAAAGTGAAAGTGAAGTCGCTCAGTCGTGTCTGACTCTTAGCGACCCCATGGACTGCAGCCTACCAGGTTCCTGTACCCATGGGATTTTCCAGGCAAGAGTACTGGAGTGGGGTGCCATTGCCTTCTGCAGTAATATGTTCTATGATGGATTAAATAGAAAGAACATATCAGGATGATCTAGCCAAATCAAGGACAATGGAAAGGTCAGTAACTACTTCCCAGAGAAAGTGCTATCTAAGCAACATTCATCGCTGCTGCTAAGTCGCTTCAGTTGTGGACTCTGTGCAACCCCACAGATGGCAGCCCACCAGGCTCCCCCATCCCTGGGATTCTCCAGGCAAGAACACTGGAGTGGGTTGCCATTTCCTTCTCCAATGAATGAAAGTGAAGTCGCTCAGTCGTGTCAGACTCTTCTCGACCCCGTGGACTGCAGCCTACCAGTCTCCTCGCGGTCCATGGGATTTTCCAGGCAAGAGTACTGGAGTGGGGTGCCATTGCCTTCTCCAAAGCAACATTCATTGGCAACCTATAAAACTGTAAAACACAGCCCTAGTCAATTGGGGAAACTCTGAGTAACATTTGCCTTTGATTTTACACCTATGATTCCTTAAGCTGTATTTCCATTCTAAGAGTATCCATAATAGACTGCATCAATATGTATTTCTAACCCCCAATTCATTTTCCAAACAAGTTCATCCTTCCTTTCCCTTTTCAGGCTTCCCAGGTGACACTAGTGGTAAAGAAACCCCCTGCCAATGCAGCAGAGGTGAAAGATGTGGTTCTGGAAGATACCATGGAGGAGGAAATGACTGCCCACTCCAGTATTCTTGGCTGGAGAATCCCATGGACAGAGGAGCCTGGGAGGCTACACTCCTGGGATCACAGAGTCAGACATGACTGAGTGACTAACTTTCACATTCTTTTCTCTGTTCAGGTCACCACTGAAACTACTCTGACAAAGATAATCGTCTATTTTCAGCCTTCTGATTATATTGAGTGAGTGTTAAGTGGCTTACAGTCGTGTCTGACTCTTTGTGACCCTATGGACTGTAAGCCCTCCAGGCTCCTCTGTCCATGGGATTTTTCAGGCAAGAATAATAGAATGGGTTGCCATGCTCTCTTCCAGGAGATCTTCTCCACCCAGGGATCCAACCTGCATCTCTTAACATCTCCTACATTGGCAAGCAGGTTCTTTACCACTAGTTCCACCTGGAAAGCCTTCTGATTATATTACCTCTAAGAAATATCCTCTCACAGATTGCATATCTAGAGCTAAATATATAATCTTTCAATGAAAAAGATTTGAAGTTGATCCCTCAGTTCTAGTATTCTTAAAATCATATTCATTAACTTCTTAATAACACATTTCATATTGATTTCCATACATTACTTTCCTAATTGTTCTGTTTCTATTGAAGTGTTCCTTATTTTTAATAATGGTAAAATACAAATAGAATTTACTATCTTCACCATTAAGTGTCCAGTTTAGTAGTGTTTGGTATATTTACATATATCACCAATCTTCAGAACTCTTTCTGTTTTGAAAAATTGAAACTCTGTAACCACTAAGTGACAATTTCCCGTTCCAATCTCTCCCAGCCCCTGGCAACCACTAGTCTTTTGTCTATAAGAATTTGGTTAGTCAAATTAAATCATATAATTGAAATCACACAATATTCATCTTTTAGTGATTAGTTTATTTCACTCTATCATGTTCTCAATGAACATTCAAGTTGTACCATGAGTCAGAATTTTCTTCCTTTTAAAGGCTGAATATTTTTTTTTCTTTTCTCTTTTTTTAATTTTTTAATTTAAATTTATTTATTTTAATTAGAGGCTAATTACTTTACAATAATTTTTTATAATATGTACACACAACACAAGTTTATACACTCATCAATTGGTGGGCAACAGGTAGTTTCTATTTTTTAACTGTTGTGAAGTATGCTGCTGTGTACCTGAGTAGACATGATTGAGTCCCTGCATTCAATTATTTTTGGAAACATGTCCAGAATGGGATTGCTAGATTATATGGAGATGATATTTTCAGTTTTTATAAGAAACCACTGTTCTATTTTCCATAGCAGTTGCACCACTTTATATTCCCACCAGCAGCATAAAGTGGACCCAGTTTCTAGACATTCTCAGTAACACGTACTGTTTTTTGTTTTTATGGTAGTAGCAATCCTAGTGGATATGAGGTAACTTCTCATTGTGTTTTTAGTTTGCATTTCCTTAATAATTAGTGATGTTGAGCACCTTCTCACATATTTCTTGGACATTTGTACATCTTTGGAGAAATAGTTATTCAAGTCCTTTGATCATTTTTTAACTGGACTTTTTTTTTTTTTGCAGTTTAGTTTTACTGTCAACTTTTTAGGAGTTCTTTACATATCCTAATATTAACCTCTTTTTAAAAAACAATATTTATTTTATTTTTGCTGTGCTGGGTCTTCATAGCTACATGTGGGCTTTCTCTAATTGTGGTGAGAGTGATCTACTCTTCATTGCAGTGCACGGGCTTATCAGTGCAGTGATTTCTCTTGTTGCAGAGCACAAGCTCTAGGCACGCAGGCTTCAATAGCTGTAGTGTCCAGGCTCAGTTGTTGTTGCTCATGGGCTTACTTGCCCCACAGCATGTGGGATCTCCAGCACCAGGGATCAAACCCCTGTCCCTTGCATTGCAAGGTGGATTCTTTACCAGTGGACCACTGGGGAAGCTCTTAAAGAGAGAAGTCACTCTCATGTCCAACTCTTTGCAACCCCATGGACTGTAGCCTACCAGGCTCCTCCATCCATGGGATTTTCCAGGCAAGAGTACTGGAGTGGGTTGCCATTTCCTTCTCCAGGGGATCTTCCCGACCCAGGGATCAAACCCAGGTCTCTCACATTGCAGCAGACGCTTTACCATCTGAGCCACCAGGGAAGCTCTTAGCATATTATATATGATTTGAAAATATTTTCTCCCAGACCATGGGCAGCCTTTTGGTCTGCTGATTGTGTCCTTTTGAGAGAGTCAATTCCTAGGCAGGTTGATAAGAAGTCCGGGGTCCCTGAGGTGGAGATAGGGGTCTGGAATTCTCAAGGAGGAGGAAAAGACAAACATTGTTTTTTCTTTACATTCCTTAGTAAGGATTATATAACAACAATGTATCTTGCTTGAGGACAATTTCTCCTTCTTGAAAACCTTCTGACTAATTTTGTTATCTTAAAATGTATATTATGGGAGTGGGTCTGGTAAGATCTTTCTATTGTTAGCTCTAATCCTGTCATCTTCAAATGTAAATTGTGGGAGTGGGTCTAGAAAGATCTTTACAACCTTGAGACATTCTTTTGATTTATTGTAATAATCAATTTAAAAAGTATATAATTCCCTTGCTAGACTAGCGAGGGGTGTACTCTCCATCCCTCTTCTGATGTCTATGTCAGAAGCTTTCTCTGTCTCTTTTTTTACTTTAATAAAACTGCTACACAAAAGCTCTTGAGTGATCAAGCCTGGTCCTTGGTCCGGAAGCTAGATCTTCTTGGTAGAGACACAGTTAACGGTAAAATGTCACTTTCATGTACACAGTTTTAAATTTTGATGCAATCCAAATCACCTATTATTATTATTGTTATTTTTATGACATGTGCTTTTGATGTCCCAGGCAAGAAATCATTTCCAAATCCAATGTGAAGAAACGACTATCCATGTTTTCTTCTAAGATTTTTGTAGTTTGAGTTTTTATTTTTAGGTATCTGACTCATTTGAACTAGTAATTTTATATAGTTTAAAGTAAATTTCCAACTTTATTTTTTTTTCCAATGTGGATATATAATTTTCCCAATGCCATTTGTTGAAAAGACTTTCCTTTTCCCATTAAATGATCTTGGTCAAAAATCACTGGGTCACACACATGAGGGTTTACTTCTGAGCTCTTTATCCTATTTCACTGATCTTTATACCTGTTTTTATGCCAATTCCATGCTGTTTGATTAGGTCAGCTTTTAATTAACTGAAATCAGAAAATGTGAAACTTCCAACTTTGTTCTTTTTCAAAGTTTTCATTCTTTGAAGTTCTTTGAGATTATAAATTTTAGATTTTTTCTATTTTTACAAAATAATATCAATGGGATTTTAATAAGAATTGTATTGAATCTATAGATTAAACAGTTTGGATGATATTGATATCTAATATCATTAAGTTTCACAATTTCATAAACAAGGGATATTTTTTTCTATTAATTTCTCTTCTTTAATTTCTTGTAGCAAAGTTTTGTAGTTTTTAGGGCACAATTCTTTTGCCACCTTGGTTTAGTCCTAAGTATTTTATTCTTTTTTATGTGATTGTAAATGGAATTATTTTCTTTATTTCTTTGTCAGATTACTCATTGCTAATGTATAATAACACAACTGAGTTTCTGTGTTAATTTTATATCCTGCAACTTTCCTGAATTCATTTATTAGTTCTAACAGATCTTTGTGGAATTTTCAATATTTTCTACCAGTAAAGTTATAAAGTGAAGAGTTATACTACTTTTTTCTTTTCAATTTGGAATCTTCCCTTAATTCTTTTAAATTCACCAACCCACTTAGCTTCCATCTTTTCTTTTTTTTTTTTAAGTATTTCTTTCCCTCACTTCCAACTTAAGTCTCCCACTGTTGATATTCTAAAATAAAGCAATGCTTTCGATTACCTATTTTATGATCTTGAATTTCTTATCAAAACTTCTAACCCTGACTTTGTCCCAGCCGTATATTTCCAATGATCTGCTAGATCTCTCCAACTTGATATTTACTAGAAATCACACGTACAGAATGATAAAAACCAAATATGATGAGCATAGCAGTTCTAAACTCCTCACTGGGCACTTAGCTGGTCCTGGAAGTGAGGTAGCTCTCCAGATGTGGCACATTTGTGTAAGCTTTTCTGCAACCCCGCACCCACATAATTTCCACACTTCAGCGAGGGGATGGACATGGTTTCCGAGATTCCCTTTCAATTTCTGACTTAGCTGCTTATACTGCTCTTTCAGGAGACTTCTTACTGATTCTTCCCCTGATTTATCATGCTGCTCAACTTCTGACACAGTTGTACAAGGTTTCATAGTAAATTCCTTATTCCATAATACATATTTAGGTTCTGCTTCCCTGAATGAACCTTATCTTATACAAAAATCTAAGTTATCTTACTTAGCATTGCCTATGAAGAAACAGTTGAAGGAAATAGGAAAGGCAATAAGAATATTGTTTATGGAGGCTGAAAATAAGGTGGATTATGTTATGTATATGTCCATTTAATGTGGCTTATAGAAAATGTATCTAACTTAGTGCTTGTGATGTTGAAGAATAAAACTCGCTCACACTCAGCTTAGCTGGCAGGAGTAGGAAAATACTTTTCAAATTAAAAAAAAGGCCTTAGCATCAAATAAAAATCCTAGTCAGAGGCAATGCCAGCAAAACATCATGGTAAAGCTAATGATACAACTTAAGGACTTTTTAATAAAACATTTTACTAAAAAATAAAAGTCTTGCATTATGGACTCATTTAGCTATTCGAAAAGGACTGCAAAGATTATAAGCAATAAGTGACACAGTGCTCTGACCCTTAGCCCAAAGTGCCCTGTCTCAGAAAGGTTTCTTGGTATGGTTTCTGTTTAATAGAGAGAATGACATTAAGACATCCACAGAGTTTTTAGGAGAATTGTGTAGACAGTAGTACCAACAGTTTAGGTTAAAAGAGACAGAGGCACTTTAAAATGAAAAGGAGTCTCAGGTCCTCCAAAGGAGGAAATACTACTAAGACTGAAGCATAAGACTATTCTTTGTGGAAAGAAAATAAAAGCAAATAAGAATGAATAATAAAATAGAAGTAAGAGTCCAAGCTTGGTGCTAGGAACTTAACTATTCTGAAGGATCAGATCAGCATCCTAAGCAATGTTCACTACCTTCCTTCAGAGCAGGGGAATTGGTAACATGCCAAGCCCAATCTCAGAATTACTGTGAAACAATAATTTTTGTGAGAGGGTCTTTTGATATGCCTACTGTGTGCCTTCCATTCCAATGTTTCAAAAATAAGAATGTTTACTGAAACTCTCCCTTTCCTGTATGTAGTGGGATGAATGGTGTCCTCCAACCCCAATATATATCCATATCCTAATTCCCAAATTATGAATATCATTTTTTATGGCAAAAGTAATATTTGTCTTTTTTGGCAAAGGTTTTGAATAAGATAGGGATCTTGAGAGAGGAAACTTATCATGAGTTGTCTGGGTACACTGACTCATCACAGATATTCCCTCAAAAAAGACAGAGGGAGATGAAAGAGAGACATATGAAGTAAGGGAAAGTTAGGCAGAAAGAGAGGTAGGCTGAGGCAAGAAATATCAGTAGCCACAAAAAGCTGGAAGCAACAAATTCTCCTGAGAGACCTCAGAATGACCACAGCCATGACCTAATTCAGATTTCCAGCATCCACAACTGAGAAAGAATAAATTTCTGTTGTTTTAAACCACCAAGCAAGTTGAATTTGTTACAGTAGCTATAGGGAACAAAGTTACTATCTCACACTGTATAGTATATGGGGATGGATTCCAAAATTAGTTGTCATTTTAGGTCATGGATACTGTCCCTGAGGGTCTGTATCAAAAGATCTAGTAACAAAGTCTTGATTTGATGATCTGGCTTTGTGTCTTTGAGCTTGTAGCATGGTTGGATGAGATTTTTGAGGTTGCAGTTCAGTTCAGCCGCTCAGTTGTGTCTGACTCATTGTAACCCCATGAACTGCAGCACGCCAGGCCTCCCTGTCCATCACCAACTCCCAGAGTCCACCCAAACCCATGTTGATCGAGTTGGTGATGCCATCCAGCCATCTCATCCACTGTCATCCCCTTCTCCTCCTGCCCTCAATCATTTCCACCATCAGGGTCTTTTCCAATGAGTCAGCTCTTCGCGTGAGATGACCAAAGTATTGGAGTTTCAGCTTCAGCATCAGTCCTTCCAATGAACACCCAGGACTGATCTCCTTTAGGATGGACTGGTTGGATCTCCTTGCAGTCCAAGGGACTCTCAAGAGTCTTCTCCAACACCACAGTTCAAAAGCATCAATTCTTCAGCTGTCAGCTTTCTTCACAGTCCAATTCTCACATCCATACATGACTAGTGGAAAAACCATAGCCTTGATAAGACAGACCATTGTTGACAAAGTAATGTCTCTGCTTTTTAATATGGTGTCTAGGTTGGTCATAACTTTCTTCCTAAGGAGTAAGCGTCTTTGTTTGTTTGTTTGTTTATGATGAGTTTAAGTCTTTATTATCACTGGTATTTATTTATTATTATTTTTTCCTTTTTATTATTTATTTGTTTATTTTTACTTTACAATATTGTATTGGTTTTGCCATACATCAACATGAATCTGCCACGGGTGTACACGTGTTCCCAATTCTGAAACCCCCTCCCATCTCCCTCCCCATACCATCCTTCTGGGTCATCCCAGTGAGCCCCAAGCATCCTGTATCCTGCATCGAACCTGGACTGGTGATTCGTTTCTTTTTCTCAAGTGCACATGGAGTAAGCGTCTTTTAATTTCATGGCTGCAATCACCATCTACAGTGATTTTGGAGCCCAGGAAAATAAAGTCAGCCACTGTTTCCACTGTTTCCTCATCTATTTGCCATGAAATGATGGGACTGGATGCCATGATCTTAGTTTCCTAAATGTTGAGCTTTAAGCCAACTTTTTCACTCTCTTCTTTCACTTTCATCAAGAGGCTTTTTAGTTCTTCTTCACTTTCTGCCATAAGGGTGGTGTCATCTACATATCTGAAGTTATTGATACTTCTCCTGGCAATCTTGATTCCAGCTTGTGCTTCCTCCAGCCCAGCATTTCTCATGATGTACTCTGCATATAAGTTAAATAAGCAGGGTGACAATATACAGCCTTAATGCACTCATTTTCCTATTTGGAACCAGTCTGTTATCCATGTCCAGTTCTAACTGTTGCTTCCTGGCCTGCATATAGGTTTCTCAAGAGGCAGGTCAGGTGGTCTGGTATTCCCATCTCTTTCAGAATTTTCCACAGTTTATTGTGATCCACACAGTCAAAAGCTTTGGCACAGTCAATAGGTTTTGTTAACAATTTGCTTTTGGAAATTGCATAAGTTTTAGGCAGAAAACCTTCCTCAGTGAAATATGGGTACTCCCAAAACATCGTCACTGTTCTAATCTTGAGAAGGAATCCATTTCTTCTTGATTTATAATTTTGTCACTGGAATTGCTGCTCTCCTATAAAATGATTCCATTCTGTGTTACCCAATTTCAAGCTGCTTATGATTATTTACTTTGTTACTGTGTCTCCTATCAACTTCTCTGTTGGGGAACCACATTAAGGAAAATCAAGTAAAGATCCTGAATGAAGTTCCATTTGGGGGCAGTAAAACATGATATCTCAAACATACAACAGTGAAAAGACATATGGGAAAGAAGTTACTGGGTATTACAAAACCATAGAGAAGATTAAACCTGGTTATGGAGTTCAGAAGTTGATTTATTTTTTAAACCAATAATAGGATCCTTTGCAGTATTAACTTGACAGAAATAAGATTAAAGAATTATCTGAAGGCAAAATGGTTGTCTGAGGAGTCCTTACCAATAGCTGTGAAAAAAAGAGAAGTGAAAGGCAAAGGAGAAAAAGAGCTATATCGATTTGAATGCAGAGTTCCAAAAAATAGCAAGGAGAGATAAGAAAGCCTTCCCAGTGATCCAAAGAAATAGAGGAAAAGAAAGGAATGGGAAAGACTAGAGATTTCTTCAAGAAAATTGGAGATACCAAGAGAAAATTTCAAGCAAAAACAGGCACAATAAAGGCCAGAAATGGTAGGGAACTAACAGAAGCAGAAGATATTAACAAAAGGTGGCAAGAATACATAAAAGAACTATACAAAAAAGATCTTCACGACTCAGATCATGGCAATGGTGTGATCACTCACCTATAGCTAGACATCCTGGAGTGTGAAGTCAAGTGGGCCTTAGGAAGCATCACAATGAACAAAGCTAGTGGAGGTGATAAAATTCCAGTTGAGCTATTCCAAATTCTGAAAGATGATGTTTG
The DNA here is from genome assembly GCF_002263795.3 of Bos taurus. NCBI lineage: Eukaryota > Metazoa > Chordata > Mammalia > Artiodactyla > Bovidae > Bos > Bos taurus. Next base: position 45,522,780 of record NC_037347.1, read on the forward strand.
AAAGTGCTGCACTCAATATGCCAGCAAATTTGGACAACTCAGCAGTGGCCACAGGACTGGAAAAGGTCAGTTTTCATTCCAATCCCAAAGAAAGGCAATGCCAAAAAATGTTCAAACTACATCACAGTTGCACTCATCTCACATGCTAGCAAAGTAATGCTCAAAATTCTCCAAGCCAGGCTTCAACAGTGTAAACCATAAACTTCCAGATGTTCAAGCTGGTTTTAATAAAGACAAAGGAAGCAGAGATCAAATTGCCAGCATCTGCTGGATCATGGAAAAAGCAAGAGAGTTCCAGAAAAACATCTATTTATGCTTTAATGACTATGCCAAAGCCTTTGACTGTGTGAATCACAATAAACTGTGGAAAATTCTGAAAGAGATGGGACTACCAGACCACCTGACCTGCCTCTTCAGAAATCTGTATACAGGTCAAGAAGCAACAGTTAGAACTGGAATGGAACAACAGACTGGTTGAAAACTGGGAAAGGATTATGTCAAGGCTGTATATTGTCATTCTGCTTATTTAACTTTTATGAAGAGTATGTTATTGAAATGCTGGACTGGATGAAGCACAAGCTGGAATCAAGATTTCTAGGAGAAATAACAATAACCTCAGATACACAGATGACTCCACCCTTATGGCAGAAAGTGAAGAAGAACTAAAGAGCTTCCTGATGAAAGTGATAAAGAAGAGTGAAAAAGTTGTATTAAAGCTCAACATTCAAGAAACTAAGATCAAGGCATCTGATCCCACCAGTTCATGGTAAACAGATGGGAAATCAATTGAAACAGTGAAAGATTTTATTTTGGGGGGCTCCAAAATCAGTGCGGATGGTGACTACAGCCATGAAATTAAAAGACACTTGCTCCTCGGAAGAAACGTTATGACCAACCTAGATAGTATATTAAAAAGCAGAGACATTACTTTGCCAACAAATGTCTGTCTAGTCAAAGCTATGGTTTTTCCAGTGATCATGTAGGGATATGAGAGGTGGACTATAAAGTAAGTTGAGCGCTGAAGAATTGATCCTTTTGAACTGTGGTGTTGGAGAAGACTCTTGAGAGCTCCTTGGACAGCAAGGAAATCCAACCAGCCAATCCTAAAGGACATCAGTTCTAAATATTCATTAGAAAGACTGATGTTGAAGCTGAAACTCCAATGCGTTGGCCACATGATACGAAGAATGGATTCATTGGAAAAGAACCTGATCCTGGGAAAAATTTAAGGCAGGAGGAGAAGGGAACCACAGAGAATGAGATGGTTGGATGCATCATTGACGAACGGACATGAGTTTGAGTAAACTCTGGGAGTTGGTGATGGACCGGGAGGCCTGGCATGCTGCAGTCCATGGGGTTGCAAAGAGTTGGGCATGACTGATCGACTGAACTGAACTGTTTATCTGAAGAGGGAGCATAATGGAGGATGGCCCAGGGGTGAAGGGATCTAGGAATCTGAAAGAGGACTGCTGGAGCTAGAATTAAGAAAGCAAGAGATAACACATTAGAGAAGGAGACAGAAGTAAGACCTAGACATAGGGATCTTCAGAGAAGATGTTAAGATTCTTTTACTTTTAAGCCTAAGAATAATGGGAAATTGAAAGGATTTTACATTAAAAGTGAAACACAAAATACTGTTTGTTTTGTGAAATAATACCTTCAGCTTTCACCTAAGCTAATAGAAGTAACTTTCTAAAAAATTAGATTTTTATTAATTCTTCTATTAGTTTAGGTGAAAGCTGAAGGTAGTTCAAGCTAAAATGTAGGATACAGAGCAAGTACTTTTAGAAATACTTAAATATTAAGGCAGAATGTTCTCTCCATATAATTTCAATAGAATTTGTGGAAGATTAAGATCACAAGAAAATTTCTCTCAGTTGGCACTGTTAGTATCATGACAAAATCAACCCCCTTTAATTGAAATGGCCAGGATATATGCCACAACATAGGATTTAAATTCCTCTTTTAACCTATTCAACTCTTAAATGTATATCTCTCAAGACAAACACACACACCTAAAATATAACATTTTAAAAGAGAAATAATCTAATGATTTCAAAATACACATTAAAATTAAACATTTATTCCAAGGATAAACAGAAAAATATAATTAATTAAACTGAAAATATTCTTGATTTTGACTAATATGTTATTCAATCAGTGATCATAATGATTTTAAATAACTAAAATTTTGGGAAAATTTACTGCTTATCTGAGCATGAGTATTTGAAAAAATGAATGCATTCATGATTACACTGAAAATTCTAGTGATATTTTAAGCATATTTATGATAATAAGTGATTCAGTCTCAATTTTCTCTTAGTTTAGAGAGGATGTAAATTTAGTTTTCTAGGTTTTCTAAGGACAAAATTATTAGAAATACAGAGACACTATTTATATGCCAGTGTTTGCACATTCTAACCTTTGTGAATTTTGCATATAAAAGATTCGTTTCTCTAGTTGTTCAGACATTGAGCTCAAGGACTACACATTTAAAGTTTTTGAAATCTTTTCAAAATGACTGAAGAGTGATTTCCACATTGAATCGTCATGTAAATATGTATGTTCCTGGGCTATCAAGGTGGAACTTGTGGTAAAGATCCCACCTGCCAACGCAGGACAAATAAGAGAAATGGTTCAATTCCTGCATCAGGAAGATCCCCTGGAGGAGGGCATGGCAACCCACCCCAGTATTCCTGCCTGGTAAAGGGCTGTATTCCATGGGGTTGCAAAAAGTTGAACTCAACTGAAGCAACTTGGCAAGCATGTACAAGTTCTGCCTCCGTATTGCTGTTTTAGATCATCTCCATGGAAGGGACCAGAACAAATTACTGAAGAAAAAATTGTGTGACTGGACTTTTATATTATTAAAAATTGATAAGCTTAAAAAAAAACTAGCAGTATGGGTTCTTTTTTAAAGTTTCAAAATATGAACCTATGTAATCGTTGCCTACTTTCAGTTCAGTTCAGTTCAGTTAAGTCGCTCAGTCATGCCAAACACTTTGAGACTCCAGGAACCGCAGCACGTCAGGCCTCCCTGTCCATCACCAACTCCCAGAATCCACCCAAACCCATGTCCATTGAGTCAATGATGCCATCCAACCATCTCATCCTTGGTTGTCCCCTTTAGCTCCTGCCCTCAATCATTTCCAGCATCAGGGTCTTTTCAAATGAGTCAGCTCTTCATATCAGGTGGCCAAAGTATTGGAGTTTCAGGTTCAACATCAGTCCTTCCAATGAACACCCAGGACTGATCTCCTTTAGGATAGACTGGTTGGATCTCCTTGCAGTCCAAGGGACTCTCAAGAGTCTTCTCCAACACCAAAGTTCAAAAGCATCAATTCTTCAGCGCTCAGCTTTCTTTACAGTCCAACTCTCACATCCATACATGACTGGTGGAAGAACCATAGCCTTGACGAGACGGACCATTGTTGGCAAAGTAACGCCTCTGCTTTTTAATATGGTGTCTAGGTTGGTAATAACTTTCCTTCCAAGGAGTAAGTGTCTTTTAATTTCATGGCTGCAATCACCATCTGTAGTGATTTTGGAGCCCAGAAGAATAAAGTCAGCTACTGTTTCCACTGTCTCCCCATCTATTTGCCATGAAGTGATGGGACCGGATGCCAATGATCTTAGTTTTCTGAATGTGGAGCTTTAAGCCAACTTTTTCACTCTCCACTTTCACTCTCATCAAGAGGCTTTTGAGTTCTTCTTCACTTTCTGCCATAAGGGTGGCGTCATCTGAATATCTGAGGTTATTGATATTTCTCCCAGCAATCTTGATTCCAGCTTGTGCTTCCTCCAGCCCAGCATTTCTCATGATGTACTCTGCATATAAGTTAAATAAGCAGGGTGACAATATACAGCCTTGACGTACCCCTTTTCCTATTTGGAACCAGTCTGTTATCCATGTCCAGTTCTAACTGTTGCTTCCTAACCTGCATATAGGTTTACTCAAAGGCAGCTCAGGTGATCTGGTATTCCCATCTCTTTCAGAATTTTCCACAGTTTATTGTGATCCACACAGTCAAAGACTTTGGCAGAGTCAATAAAGCAGAAATGGATGTTTTTCTGGAACTGTCTTGCTTTTTCCATGATCCAGTGAATATTGGCAATTTGATCTCTGGTTACTCTATCTTTTCTAATACCAGCTTGAACATCAGGAAGTTCACGGTTCACGTATTGCTGAAGCCTGGCTTGGGAAATTTTAAGCATCACTTTACTAGCATGTGAGATGAGTGCAATTGTGCGGTCGTTTGATCATTCTTTGCATTGCCTTTCTTTGGGATTGCAATGAAAACTGACCTTTTCCAGTCCTGTGGCCAATGCTGTTTTCCCAATTTGCTGACATATTGAGTGAAACACTTTCACAGCATCATCTTTCAGGATTCGAAATAGCTCAACTGGAATTCCATCACCTCCACTAGCTTTGTTCATTGTGATGCTTCCTAAGGCCCACTTGACTTCACATTCCAGGATGTCTGGTTCTAGGTGATTGATCAAACCATTGTGATTATCTGGGCCGTGAAGATCTTTTGTGTGCAGTTCTCCTGTGTATTCTTGCCACCCCTTCTTAATATCTTCTGCTTCTGTTAGTTCCTTAACATTTATGTCCTTTATTGAATCCATCTTTGCATAAAATGTTCCCTTGGTATCTCTAATTTTCCTGAAGAGATCTCTAGTCTTTCCCATTCCTTTCTTTTCCTCTATTTCTTTTCATGGATCACTGAGGAAGGCTTTCTTATCTCTTCTTGCTATTCTTTGGAACTCTGCATTCAAATAGATATATCTTTCCTTTTCTCTTTTGCTTTTTGCTTCCCTTTTTTTCACAGCTATTTTTAAGGCCTCCTCAGACAAGCAGTTTTGCTTTTTTGCATTTCTTTTTCTTGGGGATGGTCTTGATTCCTGTCTCCTGTAGAATGTCATGAACCTCCATCCCTAGTTCATCAGGCACTCAGTCTATCAGATCTAGTCCCTTAAATTTATTTCTCACTTCCACTGTTAGTCATAAGGGATTCGATTTAGGAGCACATCATATGTGACTCTCATATCAGTAAATAAGTAGTGCCATTTTTAACACATGAAATAATTTCAAGATTCAGAAAATATCAGGAATTCCCTAGTGGTTCAGTGGTTAAGACTCCACACTTCCACTGCAAGGGGCACAGGTTCAATCTCTGGTCAAGAAACTAAGATCCTTCATGCTGCAGGGTGTGGCCAAATAAATAACAGGTTCCTCTGTCCATGGAATTCTCCCAGCAAGAATATTGGCGTGAGTTACCATTCCCTTCTCCAGGGGATCCTCCCAATCCAGGGACAGAACACAGGTCTCTTGTATTGCAAGCCAATTCTTACCATCTGAGCCATCAGGGAAGCCCAGATAATAAATACTAGTCCTTATAAAACAAAAGATTTAACAAAGATGTCTTCATTAATACTAAAAAGATATCAGTAAATGTTTCTACTAAAAACTAACCATTTAGTTTAATTTGCAGAGACACAATTACCACAACACATGCACACATATCCAAAATAAACCACTCTTTATTGGTTGATGATTTGCTAGTAACATTAAAAAATCAATATTTAACCTGCTTATACACAAGAAACTAGATAATCATGAATTGAGGAATTGAAGATATTAAGCATAGTAAGTCTTAAATGATCATTTATATATAATACATAGTTTATAATAATATAAATTATATAATATACTAAAACTTATTTCATACAGGTATAATATGAATATAAATTAGATATACAATATTTATTATATGCAACTTGATTGATCAAAATTGTTTTAAATAAGAGTCTTGATATGTCAAAATTGTTTTAAATAAAAGTCTTGGTATGTAATTTTGAAAACAATTTGATGGCAAAAATAATTCAAATATTATTTTCTCTCCAGTTATTTTGTATAATTAGAATGTGCTTTGATGGCTAGGTTATGGTCCTCAACTATGAATAAAAAGTTTGAGAGGTTCTTCATAGTATTTTTGCTTCTGCAAAGTTAAAAAAAAAATCTGATACTATACAACGTTTTAAAATGTAAGCCTTCTCTAAACTAACATGTACTGTCATTGTGATAGAATTTTATCTTATTTAGTGGTAAATAGCTTACTGGAGTTAGAAGGTAGACAAAATATACTGGCTTATTTAGCCATTGCATTAATATCAAATTCTAAATGAATTCATTTTGAACTTGATATTTTTCATAACAATTTTCATAAAATTCATAAAATTTTTCATAAAATTCAAGTAAATCTTCTGTTAAATCTTTTGTCAAACAAATTGGGCTATTTATATTGTGGACACATGGCTGTAGCACATTCATAAAAAACAATAATTATTAAAATATTTATATACAAATACTAAGTTTTTATTTTCTATTTGTAGAAGTCATTTGCTTTTTAATTTCATAACTGTTGCACCAGTTTTTAATGAGGGAAATCGACTCCCTTGGCTTTCCCTTATATGTCTGTATTAGCGTCAGTCTAAGTCAGATCATTGCAATCAACCCAATTTACCCATGGAAGCAAGTTTCCCACTGGTATTTGTTTCTCCTCTGGAAATGCAGGCAGACTTATAGCTTGTTCTCAGATATGTCCTCTCACTTATTTACCCCACTATTGGGAATTTGAGAGAAAAAAGCAAATCTTGACTATCTCTTTATTTTCCTAAATAAAAAATATATACTTTAGTCTCAAATAATGCTTTTGCCTTCTTTTCTTTAAATTATGAGTTAATTCTAATTCAGAACAAAAAGAAAGCACTCTCTGAAAGAGTTTTAATTATTTCCAAATGCCTCTCTAGCATATAAATGCTAAACTGTGTGACTTTTCCATTTATGGGCTGTGAAGAATAAACAGCTGGGATAAACAGCAGGCATTTCAAGATATTTTATTTATTTCTCAGCAGAAGTTTAAGCATATGTCATAATGATGGCATTTACATCATAATATATGTTGCTTCATACAGCTCTGCAAACCCATCAAAATCTGCACAAATGACTGTGGAGTGGTAGAATAAGAAGATCCTATCAAACACACTTCCATCTGTTTCAATTCCAAAAGTTCAACTTTTATTATAAACTAAGCAACCGAAAATTAAAGTTCTGAAAACGTAATTGCCTTCCTTATATCTTAGTTTTAGTTTAACTTTTAGAATGATCTAATATCCTATGACATCAGCATTTACATTTTCTCTTGTATTTTTCCTTCCTCAAAATCCTGTTACATTGGCTTCCTGATAGTTAATCAATGACATTTATCAGTTTATGAAAAAATATACATTAAAGATCAAATAGTCAATATCCTGTCAACTCTATAATAAAATCATCCTTTTGAGATTTACTAGGAAAGAAGTAAAAGATATTTTTGAAAAATTGTAGCTCTTGTTAGTATATGAAGGACAGGCCATATGGATAATTGATCATAATGTTTTATTAGATCAAAGGCCAGGGAGAACCTAAGGTAGAATGTGACTCTCATCATACTTTTCCCAAAGGGAAGAGAAAATGGAAAATCTGTCCTTTCCAATTCAGAGAATTATAGAAAGGAAGAAATTAATAATGATTTTACAGATGTTTGGTTTCTATGTGACTTGAATGCCTCATTCCAGAACAAAATTTAGTGAGGGTTAAGGTGATGGTGATGGACAGGGAGGCCTGGCGTGCTGCGATTCGTGGGGTCGCAGAGTCGGACACGACTGAGCCACTGAACTGAACTGACCTGAAAGTAAGACGCTAAGGATCAGTTCAGTTCAGTTCAGTTCAGTGGCTCAGTCGTGTCCGACTCTAAGTATATTTGGCTCTAAAAGCAGAGGGGCTTTGTCATGTTCTGTTTGGACCCTTAGAATACTGCTACTTGGGATAGGATGGTCCTGAGACATCGTGCAGCCTTCCACACTAATACCATTTGCATGCATTTTCATGAGAATATTTTTATAAACTGAACATTTTCCTTTGCCCACAAAATAGCTACAATATATGGGTATCAGTTCCAATGCTCTTAAGTAGGTGACCTTGGAGTAGAGGCAAGCTTGATACTTGTATATCTTTAGTAATTCATAAGTTTACAATATTTTTAGGTAAACATATCTGCTTGATACTTAATTATATAAGTAAGACATATTTTTGCAATTTGTTTTTAATATCATAGTGTTCACTCTATGATAGAAGACATCCTCTCAACTGTGCTGGACATAGGAATCCATTGTTAAAATTAATATTCTGATTGCGTCTGCCTGGTTGGAAACTGAGATTCTGTATTTTTAATGATATACCAGGTGATCTGAGATGATTCTGAGGACCACACTTTAAGTGGCAAGATGTAACACATTATACTAAAGATGGATAAGGTATTAGATTTGATAAGACCAGTTGTGCAATTCCTGAAAATTCATAAGCTACAAGTAAATTAGACATAATTAGTCATGCTATTTTCTCTGAAATAAAAGTCACCCACATATTAAATATAAAACAGTGTCAATGATAAGAAATGTAATACAAAGTCTACTGAAATTAATTAAATTTCTTCACAGCTTAAGAACATGCTGTGCTTTTTTGAATCTTAAAATAACTGTTTAAATAATCTATCTCTATCTGTTTAGATAAAATATCTGCTTAAGCATCTAACAGAAACAACTGGAAACAAAATCCACTCCATTTTATGGAAGGTAACGGGGAGAGATAGTGATTTCTTTCATGCAGAGGAGGTTCTACAATCTAGGATCTGCTGGCCAAATCCAGGGAGCTGTTGTTGTTGTAAGGACTGCAGCAGTTCAGAATGGTTAAGAATGGTTTCTACATTCTTTTCTGATTGAATGGAGTTAAATTTTCCTGATGTATTGAAATTAGATGAAATTCAAAATTAAGTTTTCATAACTGCTATATTAAAGATGGATAAACAATAATGTCCTAGTGTATATCACAGGGAACTCTGCTCACTATTCTCTGGCAGCCTGGATTGGATGGGGGGCTTTGAAGGAGAATGGATACATGAGTATGTACAGTTGAGTTGCTCTGCTATCCACCTGAAATTATCACAACATTGTTAATCTGCTTTTTGTTATTGCTATTCAGTCGCTAAAACCTGTCCAATTCTTTGCTGCCCTTTGGACTGCAGAACACCAGGCTCCTCTATCCTCCACTATCTTCTGATTGTTATTGTTATTCAGTCTCTCAGTAATGTCCAACTCTCTGAAATGCCAAGGACACCAGGATTCCCTGTCCTTCAATATCTCCCAGTTTGCCTAAACTCAACCATGGAGTCAGTGATGCCATCCAATCATCTCATCCTCTGTCGCCTCCTTCTCCTCCTGCCTTCAATCTTTCCCAGCATCAGGGTCTTTTCCAAATGAGCCGGCTCTTCGCATCAGGTGGCCAGAGTATTGGAGGTTCAGTTTTCTCATCAGTTCTTCCAATGAATCTTCAGGGTTGATTTCCTTTAGGATTGATTGGTTTGATCTCCTTTCAGTCCAGGGGACTTTCAAGAGTTTTCTCCAGTATCACAGTTAGAAAACATCAATTATTTGGCATTCAACCTTCTTTATGTTCCAACTCTCACATCCATACATGACTACTGGAAAAACCATAGCTTTGGCTGTATGGACCTTTCTTGGCAAAATGATGTCTCTGCTTTTTAATATGCTATCTAGGTTTGTCATAGCTTTTCTTCCAAGGAGCAAGTGTCTTTTAATTTCATGGCTGCAGTCACCATCTGCAATGATTTTGTAGCCCAAGAAAATAGTCTGTCACGCTTTCCATTATTTCCCTGTCCATTTGCCATGAAGTGACTGGACCAGATGACATTAAAGCCTTCCCCATTCTTCACTGTCTCCTGAGTTTGCTCACACTCATGTCCATTGAGTCAGTGATGTCATCCAACCATCTCATCATTTGTTGCCCCATTCTCCTCTTGCCCTCAATTTTTACCAGCATTTTTCTAATAAAGTGTGATGTTAATATGCCTCTTCTGTTTCTTAAAAAAAAAAAAAAAAAGAACTTTTGAGGTGGGAAAAGACCATAAGACTTGGATCCAGAAGTCATGTATTTAAGGTCTCAAAGATTCCATCCAACTTCTCTAGACCAGTGGCTGCAACTGTGTTAATTAAGAAGTTCATATTGCAGGCTGCTGTGCTCTTTTCTGGCCAAGCATTCATTCTTATATTAAACTTTTATTTGTTTCTTTCTGCTAATTTGCCAACTCTGTGATGGTTCAATGAAAAAGAATATTAATACTATTTAAACTGATTTACACATAACTTTCCTTTCTACCAACCTTGAATTTTTTTCCTGTTTCAAAGTGTTTTATTATCTTGACATTGTAAGCTTGCTTCTTTTGCATACTCTGGAAGTTTCAAATAGGTTATTTGTGTAGTCATCTGATCAAAACTAATGAAGTTTTATTGCCATAATAAAATAACACTGAACAGAAACTCCAAGTTTTAATATAAAAACCCTGTCTATATCCAGATATAAAATACACTGTATAGATGAGTTATAATTTTCCCCTAAAATATGTGCTAAAGATTCATGAAGAAAACCTAAATAAATGAAGTACTTAAATAGCCATGTTAGAGAGAGAATTACTTATGCTTAAGGACATTCTTTCTCTAGGAAAAGTAAAATAAATGAAAATGTTTAACAGTTTTGCTAACTGCATTTGGCATTTTATATAAAAAAAGCAAAACAAATGAATTGAAAGAATGGTAAAAATGATCTTTATGTTATTGGAAATTGTGTTATGTAGAAAGGAATCCATAGTGTATTCCATAATCTGTTAAATAAATAATCCAATATAAAAAGAAGTTATCCAGTAATTCCTAATCTTTAGGAAAGTGTTGTATACTTTTTCTTGTGTTATGATTCCCAGGACTTACTGGCTGGAAGATTTTATCTCTTTAAGCCTCAGTCTGAGAGACTAAATGACAACTCCATAAATATATATGTACATATCTATATATATATGTGTATATCCATATAATCATACATATATATATTTATATAGATATATATATAATTTAATTATCAAAATAGTTTGTGTATATTCAATGAAATAATTCATAAAACATAGTTCTTATTATATCATCAATAATTTATATTTGATAAATATAAACATGAGAAGATACTTTTCAAGGATGGAAAGGATCAGGTTTAGGAAAGATTTTCTAATGTATATTTTTAATAAACTTATTAAACATACTTTAGCCATTGCAATGCCTGATATTCTTTGGTATTTTATAAAATGTGCCTAAGCATGGAGAAATTAGCTACCCTGCAAAGAAATAGTCCTGCAAGGATATTTCCTAATTTTTAACACTTTATTGATATGTAATTGTATACCAAAAAATGTACATGCTTAATGTATAAAATCTGATGTTTGGATATATGTATATACCTGTAATACCATCACCACAATCAAGGTAACAGGTATATCTAACAACTCCCAGAGTTTCTTTGTTTCCTTTTGTATTAATAAATACAAATTAATAAATAGAATACTATTTATTATTTATTCACATGATAACAGTTAACATGAGATCCACTTTCCTAAAATTTCTTAAATGAGCAGTATCATACTGTTAACTACAGCCACTGTGTTGTACAACTGATCTCTAGAACTCATTTGTCTTTCATGGCTGAAACTTCATACCCATGGAAAACCACTTCCAATTCATTCCAAGGATCACATCTTTACTTGAGTAGCCCTGTGTGAATTCCCAGTTATTTAGCTAAAATTCCTACTTATTTATTTTTCTAGAAGCTGGTAAAGTATTAGTAATAAAGCATAAATTTCTCTGCTTTCATGGAACTCACATTCTAGTGGGTAGAATTAGGAAAATAAGCTGGAAATTAAAAGAAGAAATATCATATTCATGCATATTAACATATTAATAGATTTATTGATTAGCAATTGATGTTCCAGTAAGATTTTTCACAGCTATAGGTTCTATGAATATCATAAAGTAGAGGAAAAGAACATTAACTGGAGGAAAAGAAATGATTTGAGAAAATTATTTACATGGAGTTGCATACATGAGTTTGGAGGACAGAGGGATATCTGATTGCAAGATATCAATGGAAAGATCACTAATACATAAATGATGAATGCACTGGACTAGTGGGCTAGAAGAAATTATGGAGAAAGGACAAAATTAATCATATCAACTTCACGAATGCTGGAGAACAAAAGCCAAAAAGGAAACTTGAAAATGCATAGCCTGTGAGGTGGGAGGAAAACTATCAATGAGAATTCTAGAAGAAGGCACGGTCATCAAGTCACCATTCTGAGAAGAAGAGAAAGACTATGAAGGCAGGAGAGTTTTGGAGATTTTGTAAAAGGCAATTTGAGAAGAGATGAGGAGTCAGAATCTGAATGTTTTGAGAAGAGAATTAGAAATGAGGATACGAAACAACAAACATAAAGATCTCTCAAGATTTACTGTGAAAAGGACAAAGAAATGGGCATTAGTTCTGTAGTTTAAGGGAGGATATCTTATAATAAAGAAGAAATATAATATTCATACATATTAATATATTAATGGATTTATTGATTAGCAATTGATGTTCCAGTAAAAAGGCATATTTCCAGTAGCAAAGTTCTTGAGAAAGTATGAAGAATGGGGTTCTGAATACAAACTGAGAAATCAATTTTTGTGAAGGATAGAGAAGCCTGGTATGCTGCATGTAGTCCATGGGGTCACAAAGAGTCAGACACGACGGAGTGACTGAACAACAACAAGGCAGAAAATGAATATGGATTGATATATAGTTAGATGAGTATATTTGTTCAAGGAAATAATTCCTGAGTGCTTCTATTTATTTTTATTATGATTTTTAATTTTTCAGACCTATAAATGTTTTCAGAACTTGTGACTCCTTGAGGATTTCTCACAAGCCTGGTTCTAGGAACAATGAGGGGACATTCTAGGCCATGGACCATTGTGTGGGCCAGTGTGAGTCCTGCCTGAGACTCAGATTTAGTCTGGAAAAATGGAAGCAATCTTCACACGTTACCCTTCTTTTTCATATTGCCTGTGCTTGAAAAGTCCTCATTCTGATTCAGTAGCAATAATGAAAAACACAGCTTTGGAGAAAGAGTCCAATAAAACTGGGAGAAAACTTACAGGCATAAATGATTACATACACATACTTAAGAAAATTATACAGAGTTAGATGACCTAAAATATAACCTTTATTGGAAGTTAAAATGATCTATTATTCCTATATACATGTATTTGTCTTAAAACATATTGATATAATAGATTATGACTTTTCTGGTTATGTAGAAAGAAAGTAAAATAAAATTTCCAGACAGGATGGAATAATAATTACCAGGGGTCAAATATGTTGTTGTTGTTCAGTTGCTCAGTCATGTCCAACTCTTTGGAACCTCACAGACTGCAGCACACTAGGATCCCCTGTCCTTCACTGTCTCCTGGAATTTGCACAAATTCATGTCCGTTGAATTAATGATGCTATCTAACCATCTCATTCTTCTTCTTTTGGAGTAAATTTTTCCAAGTATCAGGATCTTAGAGACAATGAGACAGCCCTTCACAACAGGTGGCCCAAGTTCTGGAACTTCAGATTCAACATCAGTCCTGCCAAAGAATATATATACATTAACCGAAATTAAAAAAAAGCAGGTTATGGATTTATAATATATAACCAAGAAGAGGTTTTAAAAGCAAAACTTTTAATTTTCTGTTTGTTTCAGTCATATATTATTAGGATGATAAATCAATTTGTTTCCTCAAATGGTAAGATGCTAAACTGGAATAAGCACTCTAAGACAGCTGAAAATAAATATCTTATTTCAACATTTTGTCTACCTGAATTCATTATCTTGTCATCTGTTTACCCAATTTCTTTTGTTTTGGTGTTCTAGAATTTATGAACTACTCCAATTTATAAACTAATATAAAACAAAAATATAAAACTAATATAAGGCAAAGGTTTGCCTTTGTCTCCAAGGCAAACCATTTAATATCCAAGTTTATGCCCTGACCAGTAATGCTGAAGAAGCTGAAGTTGAATGGTTCTATGAAGACTTAAGAGAACTTCTAAAACTAACACACCAAAAAAATGTCCTTTTCATGATAGGGGACTGGAATGCAGAAGTAGGGAGTCAAGAAAAACCTGAGTAACAGGCAAATTTGGCCTTGGAGTACAAAATGAAGCAGGGCAAAGGCTAATAGAGTTTTGCCAAGAGAATGCACTGGTCATAGCAAACACTATCTTGCAACAACACAAGAGAAAACTCTACACATGGACATCACCAGATGGTCAGCACCAAAATCAGATTGATTATATTCTTTGCAGCGTAAGATGGAGAAGCTCTATACAGTCAGCAAAAACAAGACCGTGAGCTGACTGGACTCAGATCATGAACTCCTTATTGTCAAATGCAGACTTAAATTGAAGAAAGTAAGGAAAAACCTCTAGACAATTCAGGTATGACCTAAATCAAATCCCTTATGATTACACAGTGGAAGTGAGAAATAGATTCAAGGGATTCCATCTGATAGAGTGCCTGAACAACTGTGGATGGAGGTTTGTGACATTCTAAGGAGGCAGATATCAAGACCATCCTAAACAAAAAGAAATGGAAATAGGCAAAATGGATGTCTGAGAAGGCCTCACAAATAGCTGTGAAAAGAAGAGAAGCTAAAGGCAAAGCAGAAAAAAAGATATACCCATTTGAATGCAGAGTTCCAAAGATTAGCAAGGAGAGGTAAGAAAGCCTTCCTCAGCAATCAATGCAAAGAAACAAGAGGAAAACAGTTGAATGGGAAAGTCAAGAGATCTCTTCAGGAAAAAGATGAAGGGAATATTTTATGCAAAGATGGGCTCAATAAAGGACAGAAATGGTAAGGACCTAACAGAAGAAAAAGATATTAAGAAGAAGTGGCAAGAATACACAGAAGAACTGTACAAAAAAGATCCTCATGACCAAGATAATCACGATGGTATGATCACTAACCTAGAGCCGGACATTCTGGGATGCGAAGTCAAGTGGGCCTTAGGAAGCATTACTATGAACAAAGCTAGTGGAGGTGATGGAATTCCAGTTGAGCTATTCCAAATCTTAAAATATGATGCTATGAAAGTGCTGCATTCAATATGCCAGCAAATTTGAAAAACTCAGCAGTGGCCACAGGACTGGAAAAGGTCAGTTTTCATTCCAATCCCAAGGAAAGGCAATGCCAAAGAATGGTCAAACTACAGCACAATTGCTCTCATCTCACATGCTAGCAAAGTAATGCTCAAAATTCTCCAAGCCAGGCTTCAGCAATACGTGAACCATGAAATTCCATATATTCAAGCTGGATTTAGAAAAGGCAGAGGAAGCAGAGATTAAATTGGCAACATCAATGGGATCATCAAAAAAGCAAGAGAGTTCCACAAAAATGCCTACTGCTTTATTGACTATGCCAAAGCCTTTGACTCTATGGACCATAACAAACTCTGGAAAATTCTGAATGAGATGGGATAAACAGACCACCTGACTTGCCTCTTGAGAAATCTGTATGCAGGTCAGGAAGCAGCAGTTAGAACTGGACATGGAACAACTGACTAGTTCCAAATTGGGAAAGGAGTATGTCAAGGCTGTATATTGTCACCCTGCTTATTTAACTTATATGCAGTGTACATCATGAGAAAGGCTGGGTTGAATGAAGCACAAGCTGGAATCAAGACTGCTGGAAGAAATATCAATAATCTCAGATATGCAGATGACACCACCCTTATGGCAGAAAGTGAAGAATAGTAAACAGCCTCTTGATGAAAATGAAAGAGGAGAGTGAAAAAGTTGGCTTAAAACTCAACATTCAGAAAACTAAGATCATGGCATCTGGTCCCATCACTTCATGGCAAATAGATAGGGAAACAGTGGACACAGTGACAGACTTTATTTTCTTGGTCTCCAAAACCACTGCAGATGGTGACTGTGGCCATGAAATTAAAAGAAGCTTGCTCCTTGGAAGAAAAGTTATGACCAAACTAGACAGCATATTAAAAAACAGAGTCATTACTTTGCAAACAAACATCTGTCTTGTCAAAGCTATGGCTTTTCTGTAGATATGTATGGATGTTACAGTTGGACTGTAAAGAAAGCTGAGTGCCGAAGAATTGATGCCTTTGAACTGTGGTGTTTGAGAAGACTCTTGAGGGTCCCTTGGACTGCAAGCAGATCAAACCAGTACATTTTAAAGGAAGTCATCCCTGAATATCCATTGGATGGTCTGATGGATAACTAAAGCTACAATACCTTGGTCACTTGATGAGAAGAGGTGACTCATTGGAAAAGACCTTGATGCTGGGAAAGATTGAAGGCAGGAGGAGAAGGGGGCAACAGAGGATGAGATGGTTGGATGGCATCACTGACTCGATGGACATGAGTCTGAGTAAACTCCAGAAGTGTGTGATGTACAGGGAGGCGGGGCATGCTGCAGTCCATGGGGTCACAAATAGTTGGACACGACTGAGCTACTTAACTGAAGTGAACTGATAAACTAATTCAGACTCAAGCTAACTAATACTTAAACAGGTTCAGGTTAGTACTATGTCTGTATCATCCTATTTTTTATTCTAAATGCTTTGGAAATAAACATTCTTGGTAGTAATTTGTAATTACTTGAATGGGCTTCCCTGGTGGCTCAGAGGGTAAAGCGTCTGCCTGCAATGCAAGAGACGCTGGTTCGATTCCTGGGTCAGGAAGATCCCCTGGAGAAGGAAATGGCAACCCACTCTAGTACCGTTGCCTGGAAAGTTCCATGGATGGAGTAGCCTGGTAGGCTACAGTCCATGGGGTCGCAAAGAGTCGGACACGACTGAACGATTTCACTTCACTTATGTTCATGTACTTACATGCTAGCTTGTTCTACTTCATGATTGAGTTGCATCATTGGATAATATATGTTTGATTATACATATATATGTATATATTTGTACATATATATGTATATTCACATATACATATATATACATACATATAATGTATCTTTGATTATCATTGGATAATGTATGCTTGATACCTCCATCCAAAGAATGGGATAGCTCTTTTAATCCATATTTGAAATCTCAAAATGGTCAAATCCTCAGGCAGTTATTCAAGTTAATTTCCCACTTATCGAACCCCCAAAGATGACAATCTGTACTTACCAGCTTCCTCATTCTACGTATCTGGTAACACAATCATCTCCTGTTTTGGATCCCACTGCTTAGCCTTCAGCCAAAAAACTGATCTCATCAGAGGCCCAGGGTTGAGCACATTCAGGGTATGTACTTATGTTACTTGAAGAGAGCAATTTGATTAAAAAAAAAAAAAAAAAAGGCAAAACAGTCCGCAATAAATATATTTGTCCAGCACAGGCAGCATATAGGTATCTGTCATTGTCAGCAGTTGATGAATGGGCAAACAAAATATTGACTGTTGCTTCAAGCAAGTGTGTAAGGCATCAAGTCCTCATGGCATTTGATCTGTAATACAAGTTAAGTACCATAACTGCCAGGTGAGCGAGCACTGCCCTAACTACTTTGGGTGGCACTCACGTGGATCCTGCCATATACTCTTCTTTCCCTTCTTTTTTTTATACTCATTTGAACCTCTCTCTGGCTATTCACCACCATTCCTCATGTTTAAATCATAAACTCCCTTGTAGTGATTTTAACTATTTTTCCTCTGACTAAGGCTCTTCTGCTGTGCTTTGCTTTCTTCTCCAGGATTATTTATATTTATGTTTCCAGTTTTTCCAGGGAAGTTCTTAACATTTGTATCCCTAACTCAATATTTGGGTCAGCTACTAATATGCTCCTGTGATGACTTGTACATAGCTCAGCACATGGCTTCCAACTAATTTTCAGTATCCCTCAGCAAATATGGTGACCTCTGAAAGTAATGTATATATTTCATCACACTAAAGTGTGTTTATATGTATTTTGTCCTTTCAACTTTGTTGAATTATTTTTGCTTTCAAATAGCACTCCTTCCCCCTCCCCTTTTAAAGTTGTTATAATTTCTCTAAGGGTCATTTACAAAAATAAAACCTCAATTATTCTAAATTCTATATCTAAAATTTTTCTAACTCTGCTGCTGCTGTTAAGTCGCTTCAGTCGTGTCCGACTCTGTGCGACCCCATAGACAGCAGCCCACCAGGCTGCCCCATCCCTGGGATTCTCCAGGCAAGAACACTGGAGTGGGTTGCCATTTCCTTTTCCAATGCATGAAAGTGAAAAGTGAAAGTGAAGACGCTCAGTCGTATCTGACTCTTAGCGACCCCATGGACTGCTTTAAGTACTAGCTATTATTAATGCATTATGTACAGCCTGATTTTGTACAATGTATTCAATATTCAGCTTTAAATCTGTAGATGTAATGCTTTATTTAGCTATATCATAAATGTTTTGGTTGAATCATTTGTTAATCATAAAAAATTAATACCTATTATTTCATGAACTTCTATATAGATATTTTACATATTCAGTACAATAATTTGCCACTATTATTGGCAATATAAGCCAATAATAATAATTTTTAAGCCAATAATAACAATCTAATAATAATTTCCTATTCAACATGCAGAGTTTTAGAAAAGTTTACTCTGGGTGTTTAAAGTTCTTTTCAATTCTTCTCTTTTTTATGTTTTAAATTCTCAAGAGATTAAGTCCGTTAAAATGAAGCTCATCTTTAATTAGCAAGAAGAACATATGTATGCTCTTCATTAAAATCCCCAGGTATCATGGGCAAGAGTTCATTTTGGGTTTTCAGATAATTAAAGCCTCATACACATTCTCTGATATTCCATCTGGCATTAGAGTGTATTCAACTATAGATCACTTGAGTTATCAGACAGCTGAAAAGCTTAATAGCAAACATTAATATTGGGAGCACCTCCTTTTTGATCTTTTACAGATAAGAGCATTATTATAACCTCAAATATCCTCAAACAATGAAAAAAATAAAAAATGGTATATTTTATCTTCTTTGATAGCCTTGCTAGACAGTAACAATTAGAAGTCTCTTGAAAGTTTCAGTTTAAATAGACTTTCTATGGCTGCTAAAATGGAAATTCAGATACAAAATAAGATTTGATGATTTATTTTAGGAAATATTGTTTCTATTCCACCCTCCAACCAAAAGGCCCCTCGCATTCATATCCACTGAAATATATATATATATATCATAAAAGCAGTGATCTTGTGACTAGTTCACTGAATAAAACCTAGTACACAATTTGTGCCCAATGACTATTTGTACACTATTCTTAAACATTTTGAAATTTAAGACCTTTAGCTTGTGTGAATAATGTGCTAAGGAAATTTAAGGTAACTGTTATTTGATCTATTTTATAATTTTCATTATTAAATATGTCATAGTGTTTCCTATAATTCAAATTGTACATCCCGAACCCTCCTCCCTCCTCCCTCCCCATACCATCCCTCTGGGCCGTCCCAGTGCACCAGCCCCAAGCATCCAGCATCGTGCATCGAACCTGGACTGGCACCTCGTTTCCTACATGATATTTTACATGTTTCATTGCCATTCTCCCAAATCTTCCCACCCTCTCCCTCTCCCACAGAGTCCATAAGACTGTTCTATACATCAGTGTCTCTTTTGCTGTCTCGTACACCGGGTTATTGTTACCATCTTTCTAAATTCCATATATATGCGTTAGTATACTGTATTTATGTTTTTCCTTCTGGCTTACTTCACTCTGTATAATAGGCTCCAGTTTCATCCACCTCATTAGAACTGATTCAAATGTATTCTTTTTAATGGCTGAGTAATACTCCATTGTGTATATGTACCACAGCTTTCTTATCCATTCATCTGCTGATGGACATCTAGGTTGCTTCCATGTCTTGGCTATTATAATTATAAAGCACCTCAGGAAACAGGAATCTTAACTTTTCAAGCTGAGTTGAATTTTTCTTGACGATCAGGTTAGTTTCATGTATTGTGTATCTATTTTACATTTCAATAAGCATTTATAGTTTTTAAAAACTCAGCTAACATTGAAAACTCTTTCATCCAATGTTCTGTACCAGCATCTGATGAAGTATCAGAAAATTATGGCTAAAATATCTTTCTCTTTCCATGGATCCCTGGGTCAGGAAGATCCCCTGGAGAAGGAAATGGCAACCCACTCCAGTACTCTTGCCTGGAAAATCCCATGGAGGGAGGATCTTGGTAGACTACAGTCCATGCGGCCAGGAAGAGTTGGACATGACTGAGCAACTTCACTTTCACTTTATGTTGAAGATGAAGAAATTAATAGTAATAGATGTCCAGATAAAGCCTCAAGAGAAGAATGATAAAGTTTCAATGTACACTGTTCTTAAGACAACAGTCATTTTTCTGGATATATTTACATGAGTTATCTGCATTCATCTCAAAGACTCCAAGGCTCGTTATAGAGTCTGTTTGTGCACAGTGATCTGCAGGTTTCTCTGACTCATAAATTACTACTTAGCAATGATGGGTTGTTAGGGTGGACTTCTTGATATTAGTTCTCCATCATTTTAGTTGCAAAATATGCACTTGCCATGGGAAATTGAGAAGATCTGAGTTATAGAGAAAGTTAATTGGTTCAATAGTGAAATGTGATCTAATATGTCAAATGCACAGGGTTTCTGTAGTGGCTCAGACTGTACAGAATGTGTCTGCAATGCAGAAGACCCAGGTTGAGTCTCTGGGTTGGGAAGATTTCCAGGAGAAGGGAATGGCGACCCAATCCACTATTCTTGCTTGGAGAGCTCCATGGACAGAAGAACCTTGTGGGCTAGAGTCCATGGAGTCACAGAAGAATTGGACAGGAATGAGAAACTAACGCTTTCACTTTCATGACAAATGCAACTGCGTAAACTAAGTTTCTGCCTAGATCAAAGTCACTACAGTTATTATGGTTGCTAAAAGAATCTACCATATTACTGTTCTTTTGGAAAGAAGTGTTTTGAAATATGGACTAATGAAGGATATAAACTAACTTCCATGGCAAGTTAGAGTTGACATTGACCACTGTCAAAAAAATAATACTTTGTGATCCAAAATATAATCTAAAATATCATGAGCGCAAGTGATGTTTTTTTTATTTAAAAGTGTCTAGTTCAGTTCAATTCAGTAGCTCAGTTATGTCCCATTCTTTGCAATTCCATGGACTGCAGCAGGCCAAGCATCCCTGTCCATCACAAACTCCTGGAGCTTGCTCAAACTCATGTCTAGATGGTACATCAATACAGGTATGTGTGGAGGAGTAAGATATAATGAGAATAAGATAAAATGATATATTGAAATAAATAATTTTCTACCCGAGTGAACAGGCAAATTAGAAAGAGGCAAATTCCAGATAACACAAGTTGTCCAAATATGGTAACAAGGAGTTAATGCAATTGCTACATCACATTTTCAAGTTAGTCAAAGCAATCTGATCAGTGGTATCAGTGAGAATAAACAGTGTTTAGAATGAAGATTTGAAGGGTAAATTTATCTTCAGCCTCTGTTACAGACTGAAAGAAATATCAGGAGAGGAGAAATGATCTTGTTATTAAGGAATATGTGAAAGAGATTTAAGGTAATTTTTTTTTCTTTTGGATATTTTTTACTTATAGTACCAAACAAAATACTACTTCTCTTAATATTAAGTCACTCGATTCATCAAGATAAATATATATGAACATTTTCACTATTATTGATGATATATTTTGGTACTACATTTTCTTGGAGAAGTTTAAACTTATTTTATTGAGGATATTATAGAGGGATTTTCAAATTAAACACATTAAAATAAGTGTCTGTATACAGAAAGGTTTATATTTAAAGCAAAATATAATTCATGCTTAAAATTTTTATCTGCACAGAGCAAATACATAGAATAAAATGAGCTCTGAGTTCTGATTTTTAAGAAGCATACTTAAATTTTAAGTAATGAACTTCAATCAATAATAGGAGATCATAGCACTATTTAAAATAATATTTATTTTCTAATACAATAGATATAAATATTTCTTTAAAATGTGTAATATGTGTTTCAATCAAAGTTATTAAACTGAGCCAAATATGAAGTCTGTTCATTTTTAATTTAGCTTGATAAAGTAAATTTATATATCAGGACTCACAAAATGGATGCTGCCCTCGTGGTCTGTCCCATATCACAGATCTAAATGTATGTCAACCTGCACTTGTGGGAAACACCACATTGTCAAGGAAACTTAACACCAATCACAATCTTCCAACTCAGCTTTAGCTAGTTTATCTTACCCTAGAAAATAGGACCTGTAGGCCTTATAAGAAAACCCCTGACCTCCTAAGCAATCAAGCTGTATTTTGGTGTTGCCTTTTCTGAGTGCTTAGTTGTTCAGTCTTGTCTGATTCTTTGAGACATTTTGGATTGTAGCCTGCCAGGCTCCTCTGTCCATAGGATTTTTCAGGCAAGAATTCTGAAGAGGGTTGCTATTTCCTCCTCTAGGTGATCTTCTTGATCCAGGGATCAGCTCATGTCTCCTATGTCTCCTGCATGGCAGGTAGATTCTTTACTGCTGAGCCACTGGGAAAGCCCTTCTAATGCTGTATAAAGCTCCCTTTGGCCAAAGTCCCTTGGGAAAAGCGCTCCTCCCTCTGAGGCACTGCGCTCTGTCACCCATGGACTGTTTTCTCTTCAATAAAGGACATTAAACTTGTTACTAAATTGTATTATTTTTGTCATTTGACATGCTATATCTGCATATGAATATTGATGACATTGATCCTTTACCAAATACTTCCAATGAACTAAATACTAACTTAAAAACTGTATATTCTATCTCATACTTTCACAAACTGTCAAGAAATATGTCATCGTCTTCACTTTTCAGATGATGGCATAAAGGCTGTGAACTTTTAAAGCAGCCACTGAGTAAATAAGGATTTAAACAAAGCTATTTCTGACACTAAGGGTGTACATTTAACTACCACTGATACTCAGGTAAATGTAATGTAACGTGTGTGTGTGTGTGTGTGTGTGTGTGTGTGTGTGTTTTCTGCCATGCTCCTAGACTGTGATCAATATGCTTTGGCCAGAAATGTATCACTTACGGCATTTTGCTCCTGGAATGAATCAGACCATGCCTAGCATGGTGTAATCCATTTTATCAGCCTCATGTAGACAGGTTTAGAGTGTAATTCTTGTTCTTCCCTTTTTCCCATATGTCTTTCGAACCTCAAGGTCCTCAGTAGTGGAATTTGCCTTTCTCTTCTGCAGCAAACCCTGAGGGTTGGTGAAAAATTGGTTCTTTTCCTGTTGCCTGATTGAAAGGGGTATGAATTCAAATCACTTCCGAGTTTAAATTGGCCTTTCATTGATGGAGTTCTTCCTCACATATCTGTTCTGGCTGATGGCTGAGATTTTTCACTGCTAAGGGCTTTGGCTTTCTTCAGAGGAAAAGCACCATCTAAGTGCAAAATGTTACAATTAATATTAAAATGAGATTCCATTGGGTTTAAAAAGACTCAATTTTTAAAAAGCACAAGATATTGCAGAAGGACAGCAGCATATGGTTCTTTGTATTTTATAGATATGCTTTTTTCACAAAGTGGACATGGTTTTTCAACATACGTAATTTTTAGAAGAGAAACATAAAAAGTACATATGTAGATATGATATTAAGAATTCTGAAATATTAAAAAGGAACTCTGTAGTTAAGATATTTTTCATATTATTACACACATTTAAATTTAAACTGACACAAAAATTTCACTTTGCTCTCTTTCATAGCTTTTATAACTAATCATACATGCACTTGACGGTCACTATTGCATTAACAGTTTTGAATAGTAAGGAAGTTTCTTATTGTTTCTTAAATACAGTAATGATACTGAATGAGGTAGTGAGAAAACCACTAGCATAACAGCAACTGTTTTCATAATCCTCTAAGAAGAGTAAAAATGGTGCTCATCTAATTCTGAGTTCCAGCTTTGTTCAATGTGAAAATTAAGTCCCACTTGATGAATACAAAAATATGTGTTTGGAATAATTCAATGTTTATATAATGAATTTTTTTTTATTCAAACTTGTGTGTGTGGATTTTGAATTTGGTCAACTTGTACAATAATAACATGGCTCTTTAGAAGACATAAACAAATCATACCCACTGCAACATGTTTTCCTAAAGGAATTACAGTTTATGATTTTGCAATATAATATTAGCAAATATATCTTACTTTAAAATATAATATAAATGCAATTTCAATATAAATCTTTCTTTCCCTATCTGTATATGTGTCTCTCTGCTACTGCTAAGTCACCTCAGTCGTGTCCGGCTCTATGCGACTCCATAGACGGCAGCCCACCAGGCTCCCCGGTCCCTGGGATTCTCCAGGCAAGAACACTGGAGTGGCTTGCCATTTCCTTCTCCAATGTGTGAAAGTAAAAAGTGAAAGTGAAGTCGCTCAGTCGTGTCTCTCTACCTGTGTATAAATAAGTATTGCTATTACATTTATCTGTTCTTTCAAACAACATAGATTTCTAACCACCGAATCATGTGATATGACGTCAGACAAGCAGTTATATCTTTTCATAGAGAAAATGTCAATACTATAACATAACATTTTAGTGTGGTAACTTAAATTTTAATCAAAGCATGTTAGTAAAGCATTAAAAAAGTAGAAATCTTAAATGAAATTCCATCCATTGGACTGATGTAATTTAGTAATAGATTTCATTTATTCAAAAACATTTTATTATTTTGATGTAGTGTAAATTTCATAAGAAAAATCCCCAAACCACATATATGAGTTTTGGAGTGCATATATTATCCACAAAATGTGATTGCATGAATCAACACATAAAATAAGTGGAAGACAAGGATTTGACACTGGATCTATTTTATTTCCTCTTCCTGGATTGAATATTTATGAGTTAATGGAGATGGATCTCCAGAAGCAGATTTTCAATAGGAAATTCAACTTAAAATACCATTTACATACTTGATGGGTGACAGAAATCACTTACCAGATGTCATGGTGCTATCCTTAAATGTTATTAAGTAAAAACTGTTAAGGAAAAGAAGAAACGGCATTGATAGTTTCAAGTGCTAAAAATTAAAAATAACAATATTAAGAGGAAGGAGACATAAGTATATCTATGGCTGATTCATGTTGAAGTTTGGCAGAAACCAACACAATATTGTAAAGCAATTATCCTTCAATTAAAAATAAATTTTAAAACATCAAAAAAAGAGAGAAAAGAATAACTATAAAGCATAATCTTCAATATTTTGAAACAGCTGATTTTTTAAAAGCATGCATAACTCTTTCTTTTACTTTATTGATCCCTTCAGCTGTCAGTGCTGTATGATTAGCTGGTGATCAGAGTTTATCTTTATCACTTATCCCCATTTATTTGAGAGCAGAGAGTTCACTTTCCAATGAGATGACTGGATTTTTTGTTAGTTTTATCTGGTTTCTGCTCTGCAGACTCATATATCTAAAAGTACATCTTTTCAGTATCAGTGAAAGTCGTTCATCTACAGGATAAAAAAGTGATGATATATATCTATCATACATTATATATGTTTTTATTTTGAGAATGCTGCACATGTATGTACACATAAAAATTCATAGAAAATATATCACAAATTACTGTTTGCAATATTTTTGTTTTTGCTGTGTATATTTCAAATATTTAATAAGTATTCATATATAATATCTCATTATAAAAAGATGATGTGAACAGCCATCCGTTATTTTGAGCATTTTCCACCATTTTTCATCCATGTTTTACTATCCAAAATCTCTCTTAAAGTTAACATTTATTTTTCAAGTCAATATCAACACACTGATTGCTTAAACATTATGCAGGAAGTATCTTTGATAGCTGTATAATCTATTAAAAATAGTGTTATATTGGCCACTGCGACAGTGCACAGGCACGACCAAAAGGAGCTACCCCACGTCCGAGATAAGGAGCAGCAGCTGCGCTTTGTTGGAGCAGCCATGAAGAAATACCCCACGTTCAAGGTGAGAGAAACCCAAGTAAGGTGGTAGGCACTGAGAGAGGGCATCAGAGGGCAGACAGACTGAAACCACAGTCACAGACAACAGGCCAATCTGATCACACGGACCACAGCCTTGTCTAACTCAGTGAAACTAAGCCATGCCGTGTGGGGCCACCCAAAATGGATGGGTCATAGTGGAGAGGTCTGACAGAATGAGGTCCCTGTAGAAGGGAATGGCAAACCACTTCAGTATTCTTGCCTTGAGAACCCCATGAACAGTATGGAAAGGCAAAAAGATAGAACACTGAAAGATGAACTTGCCAGGTCTGTAGCTGCCCAATATTCTATTGGAGATCAGTGGAGAAATAACTTCAGAAAGAATGAAGGGATGGAGCCAAAGCAAAAACAATATCCAGTTGTGAATGGGACTGGTGATAGAAGCAAGGTTTGATGCTGTAAAGAGCAATATTGCATAGGAACCTGAAATGTTAGGTCCATGAATCAAGGCAAATTGGAAGTGGTCAAACAGGAGATGGCAAGAGTGAACATCTACATTCTAGGAATCAGTGAACTAAGATGGACTGGAACGGGTGAATTTAACTCAAATGACCATTATATCTACTACTGTGGGCAGGAATCCCTTAGAAGAAATGTAGAAGCCATGATAGCTAACAAAAGATTCCGAAATACAGTCTTGGATGCAATCTCAAAAACAACGGAAAGATCTCTGTTCGTTTCCAAGGCAAACCATTCAATATCACAGTAATCCAAGTCTATGCCCTGACCAGTTACGCTGAAGAAGCTGAAGTTGAACAGTGCTATGAAGACCTACAAGACCTTTTAGAACTAACACTCAAAACAGATGTCCTTTTCATTATAGGGGACTGGAATGCAAAAGTAGGAAGTCAAGAAACACCTGAAGTAACAGGCAAATTTGGCCTTGGAGTACAGAATGAAGCAGGGCAAAGGCTAATAGAGTTCTGTGAGGAGAACGCACTGGTCATAGCAAACACCCTCTTCCAACAGCACAAGAGAAGACTCTACACAAGGACATCACCAGATGGTCAACACCGAAGTCAGACTGATTATGTTCTTTGCAGCCAAAGATGGAGAAGCTCTATACAGTCAGCAAAAACAAGACCAGGAGTTGACTGTGGCTCAGATCATGAATTCCTTATTGTCAATTTCAGACTGAAATTGAAGAAAGTGGAGAAAACCAATAGACCATTCAGGTATGACCTAAATCAAATCCCTTATGATTATACAGTGGAAGTGAGAAATTGATATAAGGGACTAGATCTGATAGAGTGCCTGATGAACTATGGACAGAGGTTTGTGACATTGTGCAGGAGACAGGAATCAAGACCATCCCAAGAAAAAGAAATGCAAAAAAGCAAAATGACTGTCTGAGGAGGCCTTACAATAGCTGTGAAAAGAAGGGAAGTGAAAAGCAAAGAAGAAAAGGAAAGATATACCCATTTGAATGCGGAGTTCCAAAGAATAGCAAGGAGAGGTAAAAAATCCTTCCTCAGCTATCACTGCAAAGAAACAGAGGAAAACAATAGAATGACAAAGATTAGATATCTCTTCAAGATAATTAGAGATACAAAGGGGACATTTCATGCAAAGATGGCTCAATAAAGGACAGAAATGGTAGGGACCTAACAGAAGCAGAAGCTATTAAGAAGAGGTGGCAAGAATACACAGAAGAACTGTACAAAAAACATCTTCATGACCCAGATAATCACCATAGGTGATCACTCACCTAGAGCCAGATATCCTGGAATGTGAAGTCAAGTGGGTCTTAGAAAGCATCACTATAAACAGAGCTAGTGCAGGTGATGGAATTCCAGTTGAACTATTTGTAATCCTAAAAGATGATGCTGTGAAAGTGCTGCACTCAATATGCCAGCAAATTTGGAAAACTCAGCAGTGGCCACAGGACAGGATAAGGTCAGTTTTCATTCCAATCCTAAAGAAAGGCAATGCCAAAGAATGCTCAAACTACTGCACAATTGCACTCATCTCATACACTAGTAAGTTAATGCTCAAAAATCTCCAAGCCAGGCTTCAGCAATACCTGAACTGTGAACTTCCAGGTGTTGAAGCTGGTTTTAGAAAAGGCAGAGGAACCAGAGATCAAATTGCCAACATCTGCTGGATTATCAAAAAAGCAAGAGAGTTCCAGAAAAACATTTATTTCTGTTACATTGACTATGCCAAAGCCTTTGACTGTGTGGATCACAATAAACTGTGGACAATTCTGAAAGAGATGGAAATACCAGACCACCTGACCCACCTGTTGAGAAACCTATATGCAGGTCAGAAAGCAACAGTTAGAACTGGACATGGAACAACAGACTGGTTCCAAACAGGAAAAGTAGTATGCCAAGGCTGTATATTGTCACCCTGCTTATTTAACTTATATGCCGAGTACATCAAGAGAAACGCTGGGCTGGAAAAAGCAAAGCTAGAATCAAGATTGCCAGGATAAATATCAATAACCTCAGATATGCAGATGGCACCACCCTTGTGGCAGAAAGTGAAAAAGGATTAAAGAGCCTCTTGATGAAAGTGAAAGAGGAGGGTGAAAAAGTTGGCTTAAAGCTCAACATTCAGAAAACTTAGAACATGGCATCCAGTCCTGTCACTTCATGGCAAATAAATGGGAAAGAGTGGCTGACTTTATTTTTCTGGGCTCCAAAATCATATCAGATGGTGATTGCAGCCATGAAATTAAAAGACACTTACTCCTTGGAAGGAAAGTTATGACCAACCTAGATATCATATTAAAAAGCCGAGACATTAATTTGTCAACAAAGGTCCGTCTAGTCATGGCTATGGTTTTTCCAGTGGTCATGTATGGATGTGAGAGTTTGACTATAAAGAAAGCTGAGCACTGAAGAATTGATGCTTTTGAACTGTGGTGTTGGAGAAGACTCTTGAGAATCCCTTGGACTGCAAGGAGATCCAACCAGTCCATCCTAAAGGAGATCAGGTCTGGGTTTTCATTGGAAGGACTGATGTTGAAGCTGAAACTCCAATACTTTGGCCACCTCATGCAAAGAGCTGACTCTTTGGAAAAGACCCTGATGCTGGGAAAGATTGAGGGCAGGAGGAGAAGGGGACAACAGAGGATAAGATGGTTGGATGGCATCACCAAGTCAATGGACATGGGTTAGGGTGGTCTCTGGGTGTTGATGATGGACAGGGAGGCCTGCCATGCTGTGGTTCATGAGGTCGCAAAGAGTTGGACACGACTGATTGACTGAACTAACTATATATGTATGTATTCATCTACATTTATTTGCTTTTAAATGTATTCCCAGGTGGCATTGTGGTAAAGAATCTGCATGTCAATGCAGGAGACACAAGATATATGTGTTTGATCCCTGGGTAGGGAAGATACCCTGGAGGAGTAAATGGCAATCCAGTATTTTTGCCTGGAAAATTCCATGAACAGAGGCACCTGGAGGGCTATAGTCCATGAGGGTTGCAAAGAGTTGAACATGACTTTCATGGACACATAAACTTTTTGTTTCAGTAATGTTATCCACATAAAGTAAGAGGAATAGAGAATCAGAACACGTCTCCATAGTGTAGCTCATAAACGTTAGTTACAGTGAATGAATGGAGACTCCATGTCATAAAAATTCTAATGTCTTTCTCTTGTAAATTTGCCAGATGTTAAGTCATATCCTTTGGAAGGTTTGGAAATAATTATTCCTATCATTTCCCTGTCATTAAATTCTCTGGTGTGATACAAAGTTCAAGTTGATAAATACAAATGGTTAACCATATCATTCTGACTATGAACTTGAGACCTTTGTTTAAATGAGTAGAAGGAAAAGTTTAAAAAAATGTGTGATCTAAAGTATTTACTCAGACATTATTCTTGTATCCTATATAATATTTATCAACTTTGTAAGTAACAGCTATTCACAATGATCTCCATAATCTCTTAAACTTACCTCTATGAGTCACAGTACAATCAGTTACAATAACAGATCAGAAAAATAACAAACTTATTTGTGTCATATTCTAATGGCAGTGCTAATTTAACTGAGAAATTACTATATAATGTTACAGCCTAAACAGTCATTGATATTAATTTCAGATAATATTTGAAATTAAGAGAAAAATTAGTTATAAAATAATAATTGGAAGAGAAAACAGCTTAGCACATCATTTAAAACATGTTTTTTTTTAATTTTTATATGTCATATAGAAGCATTCATATAACAATTTGTAAAGAACTTATCTCCTATATGTATTTTTCTTACTTTAAATTTCTATCATATTTTAACATACATGGAAATTGCTATACAAATTAAACGAGTCCATATTTATCCCTCTTCATGTGTCAATTCACTTAACCCTCTATATCTCACTGTTTCTTTCCTCTTACATATGAATCAAAGAGAGAGGTAACTAAACTGGTTTCATCTGATTCATTCATTTTCTTAAGTGAATAAACTATTCAACATTTCTTTAATGAATGAGGAGTGCAGCAGATGTCAAATTTGGCATACTGAAGACATACTAACATATCAAAATATGGCTGATTGAAAATAAATGTTAGAATTACTGATGCTTGAAAAGCAGTTGGCAGAGCAATCGCTGATTGGATCTATATGAACATCACTCCAGATATGTCCTATGCAATGTACTTCAATTCACATTAACACAAGACCATACATGCAAAGAACATTGTAAAAATTAAGGTTATGTTGAAAACAAATATTCCCATCTATTCTATAAGCAATTGTGAGTACAAAAATGTGCTTGCAAATATTAAATTTCAGCACCTTTGGAGTCTACAGTTGTGATAATGGAAGACTGGTATTATAACATCAGATAGATTAAGGCCACTTCCTTTAGTAAAAGCTTTATTTATCTGCAGAATAAATGCTACTAAGATGCCATTTGTTACTTTAATTATAGCAATATGTCTTCCACTTGCCTAGAGTAAAAAGTTTACTTTAATTAATATCTCAATTTTATGATTAAAACATCAAACACTACATATGCTAAATTTTCACACTACTTACAGCACACAGACATGAACAATTTTGCTACAGATGCTGCTCTGGTCATCAGGATTTGTTGAAAATCTCTTGAAAAAGAACTGTTTAATCTCTTCTGCATGAATGTTCATCTATCATTTGTAGTTGATATTATTTGAAAAAAAAATATGTAAAAATATAGAATTTGGGATTTAGCATTAACATACATGGAAAGCCCACAATGTTAAGTGGTTATTTCAAAAGAATAACTCCTGCATAAGATATAGTTAGCATAAATATAGATTATTCTATTACTTTTAGTAAACTGTTTTCAGTTTGTCTAAGGATTATGGTTATTAGCATTTACAATATAGTCATGAGAAAGGAGAATTAGAAAAAAATCTAAATCATCAGCCTAGTTTTGAATTTCAAGTCAATCAACAAGAACTGTATGAATAATTAAAGAGCAAAATTTTGAGGGCATGCTTATCTGATAATAATTTTCCTATTTCACTCAAATGCACCAAGAATAAACAATTGAAGGAATTTAGCAAAGGGAGCAGAGAAGATGGGAATCTAATTGACCATTTGTAAAACTGATTTCATAAAAATTACATATTTCACTAAATCAGGGATAATGTTGGGAGAATAGACAGTGCTCTAGGTGTCTTTTCTTCCTAAAGTCTCAGTATTTACTGAGACCCAGGAGGGGACAGAATTTATGTAGGAGAAAAATTTTCAGACTAAAAAAAATGTTGTATATTTATAGATGAAAATTGTGATATTTCTCTTTCTCCTAATATTTTTCTTGAGATATTTACAATATCATCATCTTTTGACAGTATCTGCAGAACTGAATGAGATACCTTTATTTTTTATCAATATTATGCGAAGGGAAATTTTATGTTTCAGTCAAAATATTGTCAAAATCATAAGAAAGCTATCAAGATTTCAGTAATTTTGACTATATATTGACAGAACTTAAAATAACACTATTTTTTTTATGGATATTATGGCTGCTCTGGTCCCCTAATCACTTCCACAATACATACATATGGAAAGGCAAAGTGCTACTAATATTAAACACATTGACAGTATTGTCAAGCAAAGATACACCCAAGTGAATGCAGAGTTCAAGAGAAAAGCAAGAAGAGATAAAGCCTTCTTAATTGAACAACGCAAAGAAATAGAGGAAAGCAATACAATGACTAGATTTCTCTTCAAGAAAATTGCAGATACCAAGGGAACACTTCATGCAAAGATGGGAACAATAAAGGATAGAAACACCAAGGACCTAACAGAAGCAGAAAATATGAACAAGAGGCAGCAAGAATACACAGAAGAACTGTACAAAAAAGGTCTTAATGAACTGCATAACCACAGTGATGTGGTCACTCATCTAAAGCCAGACATCCTGGAGCATGAAGTCAAGTGGGCCTTAGGAAGCATTGCCACAAAGTTAGTGGAGGTAATGAAATTCCAGATGAGCTATTTCAAATCCTAAAAAAATGATGGCAGATTCATGTTGATGTATGGCAAAACCAATACAATATTGTAAAGTTAAAAAATAAAATAAAAAGAAATGAAAAAAATGATGCTGTTAAAGTGCTGCACTCAATATGCCAGCAAATTTGGAAAACTCAGGAGTGGCCACTGGATGGCAAAAGGGCAGTTTTCATACCAATGCCAAAGAAAAGAATGCCAAAGAATGTTCAAACTACTGTACAATTGCACTCATTTCACATGCAAGCAAGATTATGCTCAAAATACTTCAAGCTAAGCTTCAGAGGTATGTGAACTGAAAACCTGTATATGTTCAAGCTGGATTTAGAAAAGCCAGAGGAATAAGAGATCAAATTGCAAAATATATGCTGAATCATAGGGAAAAAAAAAGGGAATTCCCAAATAATAATAATAATCATCTACTTCTCCTTCATTGACTACTCTAAAGCCTTTGACTCTGTGGATCACAACAAACTGGAAAATTCTTGAAGAGAGGGGGTTACTAGACCACCTTACCTGCCTCCTGAGAAACCTTTATTCAGATCAAGAAGTAACAGTTAGAACTGACATGGAACAACACACTGGTTCAAAATTGGGAAAGGGGTATGTCAAGGATGGATATTGTCACTCCGCTAATTTAAGTTTTCTGCAGAGGATATCATGTGAAATGCTGGGCTGGATGAAGCACAAGCTGGAATCAAAATTGCTGGGAGAAATACCAATAACCTCAGATATTGGCTTCCCTGGTGGCTCAGAGGTTAAAATGTCTGCCTCCAATGTGGGAAACCCGGGTTTGATCCCTGGATCAGGAAGATCCCCTGGAGAAGGAAATGGCAACCCACTCTAGTATTCTTGCCTGGAGAATCCCATGGATGGAGGAACCTGGTGGGCTACCGTCCACGGGGTCGCAAAGCATCAGTCACGATTTCACTTTCTTTCAGATATGCAGATGATACCACCCTTTTGGCAGAAAGCAAAGAGGAACAAAAGAGTCTCATGAAGGTGAAAGAGGAGAGTGAAAAAGCTGGCTTAAAATTCAACATTCAAAAAACTAAGATCATGGCATCTGTTCTCATCACTTCATGGCAAATAGATGGGGAAAAAATAGAAACAGTAACAGACTTTATTTTCTTGGGCTCCAAAATCACTGCAGATAATGACTGTGGCTGCAAAATTAAAAAACCTGCTCTTTGGAAGAAAAGCTATGACAAACCTAGACAGAGTACTAAAAAGCAGAGACATCACTTTGCTGACAAAGATCCATATAGTCAAGGCTATGATTTTTCTAGTGGTCATGTATGGATGTAAGAGTTGCACAATGAAGAAGGCTGAGCACTGAAGAATTGATGCTTTCAGATTGTGGTTCTAGAGAAGACTCTCGAGAGTCCCTTGGACAGCAAGGAGATCAAGCCAGTCAATCCTAAAGGAAATCAATCCTGAATGTTCATTGAAAGGACTGATGTTGATGGTCCAAGACTATGGTCACCTGATGCAAAGAACCTATTCATTGGAAAAGACCCTGATACTAGGAATGCTCAAGGGCAAGAGGAGAAGCATCTGACAGAGGATGAGATGGTTTGTTGGCTTCACTAATTCCATGGACATGAGTTTGAGTAAACTCAGGGAGATAGTGAAGGACAAGGAAGCCTGGTGTTCTGCAGTTCATAGGGTCACAAAGGGTCGGAGACGACTTAGCAACTGAGCAACAGCTACAATCTCCACTAAGTTTTCATTTTGTAAAATAGAAACTCTATAGCCATTAAATATCAACATTCCATTTTCTTCCACCCTCATCTCCTGGCAAAGACCCATTCTATTTTTTGTGTCTGTGATTATGACTATACTAAATAACTCATAGAAGTGAAATCATATAATATTTGTCTTTTTGTGACTGGCTTATTTCACTTACCATTGTGCCCTCAAGGTCATACATTTTGTGGTGTATGTAGGAATGTACTTCCTTTTTAAGACTGATTAGTGCTCATAATATTAAAAAAAAAAAAAAAAAACAGACAAATCTATTCAAAAATTAGCAAAGGCCTTGAACAGACATTTTCTAAATGAAGATACACAACTGAATAATAAGCACATTAAGACATGGTTGATATCACTAATCAATAATAAAATGTAATTCAAAACTACAATGAGATTTCACATCACATCCCTTAGGAAAAAAATAAAAACAGAAAAAAAATAATAAAACATAAAATAAAAAGTCAGTGAAACATAGGGACCTAAGTGCACTGTTGAGAGCAATATACAATGGTACAACTTTGTGGAAAATCATTTGGTGATTCTTAATATTGAAAATAGACATATCATATGATCCTTCAATTCTATTTATAGATATATACCCCAAAGAATTGAAAGCATTATCTCAAAGAATTATTTGTATACCTGTGTTCATAATAGCATTACTCTCAGTAGCTAAAATGTGGAGACAACCACAGGGTCCACTCATGAATGAATGGATAAGCCAAATGTGGTTTCAGTTCAATTCAGTTCAGTTCAGTTGCTCAGTTGTGTCCGACTCTGTGATCCTATGGACTGCAGCATGCCACACTTCCCTGTCTGTCTTAAATCCCAGAGCTTACTCAAACTTAGGTCCATTGAATCAGTGATGCCATTCAACCATCCCATCCTCTGTCATCTCTTTCTCCTCCCGCCTTCAATCTTTCCCAGCATCAGGGTTCTTTCAAATGAGTCAGCTCTTCACATCAGGTGGCCAAAGTTTTGGAGTTTCAGCTTAAGCATTGGTCCTTCCAATGAATATTCAGGACTGATTTCCTTTAGAATAAACTGGTTGGATTTCCTTACTGTCCAAGGGACTCTCAAGAGTCTTCTCCAACACCACAGTTCAACAGCATCAGTTCTTTGGAACTCTTCTTTCTTTATAGTTCAACTCTCCCATCCATACATGACTACTGGAAAAACCATAGCTTTGACTAGACGGACTTTTGTTGGCAAAGTAATTTCTCTGCTTTTTAATATGCTGTCTATGTTGGTCATAACTTTTCTTCCAAGGAGCAAGAGTCTTTTAGTTTCATGGCTGCAGTCACCATATGCAGTGATTTTGGAGCCCCCAAATTATTAAGTCTGCCACTATTTCCATTGTTTGCCTGTATATTTCCCATGAAGTGATAGGACCAGATGCCATGATCTTAGTTTTCTGAATGTTGAGTTTTAAGCCAAGTTTTTCACTCTCCTCTTCCACTTTCATCTAGAGGCCCTTTAGTTCTTCTTCAATTTCTACCATAAGTGTGGTGTCATCTGCATATCTGAGGTTATTGATATTTCTCTGGGCAATTTTGAATCTTAAATAAGCAGGATGACAATATACAGCCTTGACATACTCCTTTCCTTATATAGAACCAGTCTGTTGTTCTATGCCCAGTTCTAAGTGTTGCTTCTTGACCTGAATACAGGTTTCTTAAGAGGCAGGTAAAAGTGGTATGGTATTCCCATCTCTTTCAGAATTTTCCACAATCCACACAGTCAATTGTTTTGGCATAGTCAATAAAGCAGAGGTAGATTTTTTTTTTTTTTTTTTTTCTGGAAGGACCTTGCTTTTTCAATGATCCAATGGATGTTGGCAATTTGGTCTTTGGTTCTTCTGCCTTTTCTAAATCCAGCTTGAATATCTGGAAATTCATGGTTCACTTACTGTTGAAGCCTGGCTTGGAGAATTTTGAGCATTACTTTGCTAGCTTGTGAGGTGAGTGCAATTGTGTGGTACTTTGAGTATTCTTTGATATTGTCTCTTTGGGATTGGAATGAAAACTGACATTTTCCAGTACTGTGGCCACTGCTGAATTTTTGAAATTTGCTGGCATATTGAGTGTAGCACTTTCACAACATCATCTTTTAGGATTTGGAATAGCTCAACTGGAATTCCATCACCTCCACTAACTTTGTTCATAGTGATGCTTCCCAGTGCCCACTTGACTTTGCATTCCAGGATGTCTGGTTCTAGGTGAGTGATCACAACATCATGTTATCTGGGTCATGAAGATTTTTTGTATAGTTCTTCTGTGTATTCTTGCACCTCTTCTTAATATCTTCTGCTTCTGTTAGGTTCATACCATTTCTGTTTTTTATTATGCCCATCTTTGCATGAGATGTTCCCTATTACTGCCTCCTGTAGAATGTCAGGAATCTCCATCCACAGTTCTTCAAGCATTCTTTTGATCAGATCTAATCCCTTGAATCTATTTCTCACTTCTACTGTATAATTGTAAGAGATTTGATTTAGATAATAACCATTAGACCATTCAAATGGTTTTCCCTACTTTCTTCAATTTAGGTCTGAATTTGGCAATAGGGAGTTCATGATCTGAGCCACAGTCAACTCCTGGTCTTGTTTTTGCTGACTGTATAGAGCTTCTCCATCTTTGGCTGCAAATATAATCATCTGATTTCAGTGTTGACCATCTGGTGATGTCCATGTGTAAAGATTTCTCTTGTATTGCTGGAAGCGGGTGTTTGGTCTGACAGTACGTTCTCTTGGCAAAACTCTATTAGCTTTTGCCCTGCTTTATTTTGTATTCCAAGGCCAATTTTGCCTGTTACTCCAATGTGGTTTAGACTATATTTTATACAAGCCCACCAAATATATAAATTTTCTTAAACTAGAATAGCTTTTATTTTGCCTCCTGAATATTTTCACTTCATTGAGACAGGTTTTTGTCTATTAACTCAATCTTGTGGGTTTTTTTTTTTTATAGTGAATCATTAATTTTCTTCACATTACAAAATAGAAAAAAAACAAAATGATGAAAAACAATATAAAAGGGCTATGGAATCATCATACATAAGTAATACTTAAATTTTATAACATTCTCTCACATTTTTTAACAGATAAACTTTATTAGCAATAATATGGTTTCCTAATTGTGATACATTTCACTTTTTGTAATTGCTTTGAATTATTTTAACTTTAATACAAATAAATTAATATTGTCTACAAGAATTACTGTGTCCCTAATATTTTGACAACTCAATCAACAATTTTTTTGAAAATAATTTACTGTTGTTTTGATGTGTTTAATAGTTTACTGCTCTTTTAAAATCTCTTTGTAAGAAAATGAGCTGTTTTGGGGGAGAATGTCCTGGGATCCAGTGGCTAGAACTCTGCACTTCCATTGCCTAAGGCCGAGGTTCAATTTATGGTTGGGGAACTAAGATCTTGCAAGGCTCGTGTCATGGCAAAATGAAAAAAAACAGTAAGCAGCTTTTCAAATATTTATCCATCATTTATAATTCCTTCTCTATAGTTTATCAGTTCACATTGTTAGATTGTTGAAAGTGAAAGTGAAAGTAAAGTCGCTCAGTTGTGTCTGACTGCGACCCCATGGACTGTAGCCCACGAGGTTCTCCTTCCACGGGATTCTCCAGGCAAGAATACTGGAGTGGGTTGCCATTTCCTTCTCCAGGGGAATCTTCCCAACCCAG
The DNA here is from genome assembly GCF_002263795.3 of Bos taurus. Lineage (NCBI taxonomy): Eukaryota > Metazoa > Chordata > Mammalia > Artiodactyla > Bovidae > Bos > Bos taurus. Next base: position 45,560,715 of record NC_037347.1, read on the forward strand.
GGATGGAACCCAGGTCTCCCGCATTGTAGGCAGAACTTTAATCTCTGAGCCACCAGGGTGTTAGTCCTATTCTATTTCACTTACAGCAATTCATGCTTATTTGAATTAACTATTTATGATCTCTACTGCAAACACTTGCATCCAGTTTGCAGTGTGATATTTAGCCATGATTTTCCTTTGTACGCAGGCATAGCTGTCTGCAGGCATCTTTGATTTTTGGTGTTCAGTCAAAATGTTTAGTCTCATAGGACTATTTTTTCTATCACAACAAAGTTACATACATATACCTATTATCACAATATTGTTATAGATTCACTTTTGTATTATTATCTTTAACACAGCAGAACTTTTTTCAGGGTAGAAAATGAGAAAGAAATAATTTTACCTGACAGATAAAAGCTGGTAGCTGGCCTAACTGCTTTCAGATACTCATGTGGTTCCCATACTGACATTAGCAATTTCACAGAAAATAAATATCTGACTAGAACACTATGTGACATAGATATAACATATATATAACAACAGAAAAGATGACTTGTAATCATGTCTAACAATAGACTAGAAAGAAATGTACTATACAAACACAAAAATGAATAGACATCCCCATGGCTTCTTACATGGGTGGTGTTCTTTGCTTCAACAAGTAATAAACCCAGTTTCATTTGTCTGCAAGTATGTTCTTGGGGTCTTTGGCATGTAGACATCAATTGGAGTAAAATATGAATCCAAAGGTATTTTTTCCAGATGGCTTCCCAGGTGGTGCTAGTGGTCAAGAACTCTCCTGCCAATGCACGAGATTGTAACAGATGTAGGTTCAATCCGTGGGTCAGGAAGATCCCCTGGAGGAGGGCATGGCAACCCACTCCAGTATTCTTGCCTGGAGAATCCCAAGGACAGAGGAGCCTGGTGGGTTACAGTCCATAGGGTCACAAAGAGTCAGACACAACTGAAGGGACTTAGCATGCAGCACACATCTATTTTATCAATATTTTGCTATAATTTCTCTGCCAACTTTAGACTACAAACTGATGTAAAAGTGATCATTTGCATATTAAAGGTAAAAGGAATTAAGAAATTAATGTAAATATCCTATATAAATGTAAACTAAGTAACTGATAATTTATAAATAGTCCAATGGCTTTAAAAGGACAAACAAACTATGGCAATAATACAGAGTTTTAATCATCCTCTTTCTTTAGTATTATAATATAGCTATAAAATAACCAAATGTCCAAACATTGTATTGATATATATTTTTTGCTACCTTAAATTATATAAATGACATAAAATGTCCTTTTATGTTATAAAGTAAAGGATAAAAGAAATAATTAGGTTTGCCTTGACATTCTCCAAAAAACTATTAACTCAAAACTATTTTAAGAGCTATATTGTTAAGCCACTTACAATCAAAAGAGAAATTCAGTCTTCTTTACATGAATGCATTAAATCAAAACATATATATTGATATGATTTTATAATTTTCAGAATTAATAATAAACTTACTCAAGGTGAATCACAAAGATTAGTAAAATAATTTTCTTTCTTGCTTCCTTTCTTCTCTTTCTTTCTCTCTTCCTCTCTTTCTTCTTTCTATGAGTTCATGATCCATCAATCAGGGCCAATAGGGTGAAATTTTGTGAAAATTTTCTGAAGATGTATTATGACAAGAGGTAATGCCCTTACTGTTCATAATCTGTTTTTGATCCAAGGAATGTGTCTAAGTGTATAATTGCATATTATGTGCTAAAACTCAATTGAGAATTTTACTATCTTTGGTTTTTGCTTATGGCCATAAACATAACTCATTAATCAAAGTTATTTAGCTTTTTATCACAATAAATACAAATTGGCAGCTGTTTTAAATTAATATTTATGTGAAATGCTACCAAATTTTCAGGGAGTATAGATTTTATCTGTCACTGTCATCAGACGAATAAAATTGCAAAGGCAAGACACTGTCAAAAACCAAATACTAGGGTCCTTTTTAACATCTTTTACTGAAGTTCATCAGAGAAGGCAATGGCACCCCACTCCAGTACTTTTGCCTAGAAAATCCCGTGGATGGAGGAGCCTGGTAGGCTGCAGTCCATGGGGTCGCTAAGAGTCGGACACGACTGAGAGACTTCACTTTCACTTTTCACTTTCATGCATTGGAGAAGGAAATGGCAACCCACTCCAGTGTTCTTGCCTGGAGAATCCCAGGGGCGGGATGCCGGGTTGGCTGCCTTCTATGGGGTCGCACAGAGTTGGACACGACTGAAGCGACGCAGCAGCAGCAGCAGCACTGAAGTTCATGCAGCTAATTTGCAATATATTTTATTTGCCTATTTATTTACTATTTTTCATTATGCTTTATTACAACATATTAAATACAACTCCCTGTACAATACAGTAGGACCTTGGGTTTTTTTTTATCTATTTTATATAAAATAGCTTGTTTTTGCTAATCCCAAACTACTAATTTATTCCCCACTGCCTCTTCCTCCTTTGGTAACCATAAGTTTATTTTTTAACTATGTTCCTCTCATTGTGCATTTCTTTGAGGATAAGCTGGAGGTTTTCTTTGCTGTAGCACTGTGGCTCTAATAGTAACACACTATTGGATTTTGTCTTCTTAAACCTGGGAAATTCCAAAATAACTCTAATGACAGAATCACTGGGACTGTTATAACTATCTTTGTAAAGATATCAATTAAAAAGACATCTAACTGTCCCTAGCATCTCCAATCTTTGGGAAAGATAGAAAGTACCAATGGAATTCTGAAAATAAAATCAGCAAATTTTCAGAGACTCTTTTATGGCTTAAGATATTGCTACTGCCTTTAATGACAGTGAGAGTGACAACTTCTGTGTTCATTGCCGCCTTTAAAAATTACTAGGAAGCCATCTTATGTTTCTGAAAATAGCACCTCCAGTTCTAATTTTCACATTCTGTCAAGCAGAAATAAACACATATCACATGGGGCTTGTGCGATTTATCTGGTTTTGACAGCAGGTGTGGAGAGCCTTTCTTCAACATCTTCCTAAACCACCTCTGCATGAACAGAATTTACAGAACTGGCCTGTGAAATAACATCAAAGAAAGACACTGTTTGAACCTTGATAGAAAGGATGTTATCAGATACAGTTAACAGCTGTCACATCAGTGAACACCAAAAATTTCATTCTTGTGTCAATGTTTGCATTGTACAGACACAGTAAGTCTCAAATAACTTGAAGATTGGCAAGCTGGAGACCCTTAGAAGTTTTCTAGAGCAAATAGTCTTCAAGAGGTAGATGGATTCCATACAAGATCCAAACAGCCAGAGCCACATACAGTAATACTTAAATGTGCAAGCATATTATTTCCTAGCTACTTCCTTTTGTTTTCACTGGTTTAAAATTTTGGACAATTAGTGACATCTATTACCTATAAGTCACATATTTTGAAAATTGTGTTCTGTCCAAACTTATGGTTGCCAGGGGGCAAGGGGTTGAAGGGATAACTGGGGAGTTTGAGATGGATATGTACATACTGCTACATTAAAAATGGATAATCAATATGGACCTACTGCCTACCATGGGGAACTCTGTTCACTGTTGCATGGTGGCCTGGATGAGAGGAGATTTGGGGGGAGAATAGATACATGTATATTCATGACTGAGTTGCTGGCTGTGCATCTGAAACTGTCACATCGTTAATCGGCTATACTCCAATACAAAATAAAGGGTTTTAAAAAAATGGGTACTATCTTATTCACTTCTGGGTATGAGTCAGTAACTGGTTGCAATTTTTTCATGATTTGGCCCAAGTGAATGATGAGACTCTTGTTTGATTTGTGCATCTTTTCCTTTTGGAGTCACCACACTTCCCTAGTTGCTATATTCTTTTAGCAGTTGAATTCCCATATAATTTGAAAACTGATCAATAACTATTCTCCTCCACCCACCCAAGGCAAACACCACAGTAAGCCAAACATAGAAGAATCTTAAATGTTGATAGTTAAAGATGAACTCTAGATTTTCTTTCTCGAGCTTCTTGAAATGCTGCATTAGAAGAGGCCTGCACAGTAGGGAGAATGCTACCTGCTGGAGTACAGAGAATAGCAAGAAAAGTAGGTAAAACTGCCAAGGCTACAGAACTCCTTGCCCAAAGGGTTCATTAAGGTCAACATCAGTCAGTTTGGAATAGGCCTCCATAGATAAATTGGCTTATCAAGATGGTGTTTAGTATGTTTGGATTTTTGTATAATGTGTAAAATATTTCATAAGGGCTGTGCCTACAGAAGTACAACATAAAAAGAATAATTCCTCCTGAAATGTATTATTGATAAACACATCACCTGCCTGTTATTTATGCTGGAAAATGTAGGAACATCAGCTGGGACTGAGTTCAGACCTCTGAACTGGGACAAGTGAAGGACAAAAGCTCTGTTCCAGGAAAAACACCTGTGTTTCTGCCACCTTCTCTGCAAAGACTGTTTGTTTTATTGTTGTTCAGTCAGTCAGTTGTGTCTGACTGTTTGTGATGCCATGGACTGCAGCATGCCAGGCTTCCCTGTCCTTCACTATATCCTGGTGCTTGCTCAAACTCATATCCATTGAGTCAGTGATGCCATCCAATTATCTCATGCTCTGTCATACCCTTCTCCTCCTGCCCTCAATCTTTTCTAGCATCAGAGTTTTTTATAATGAGTTGGTTCTTCAAATCATGTGGCCAAAGTATTGGAGCTTCAGCTTCAGCATCAGTCCTTCCAATGAATATTTAGGGTTGATTTCCTTTAGGATTGACTGGCTTGATTTCCCTGCTGTCCAAGAGACTCTTAAGAGTCTTCTCCAGAAACACAGTTCAAAAGCATTAATTCTTTGGCCCTCAGCCTTCTTTATGGTCCAACTCACCTCTGTTCATGACTACTGGAAAAAGCATACGTTTGTCAGCAAAGTAATGTCTTTTTTTTTTTTAATATGCTATCTAGATTTGTCATAGTTTTCCTTCCAAGAAGTAAATGTCTTCTAATTTCACGGTTACAGTCATCATCCGCAATGATTTTGGAGCCCAAGGAGAGAAAATCTGTCACTGGTTCCACATTTTCCCTTTCCATTTGCCATGAAGTGATGGGACTGGATGCCATGATCTTAGTTTTTTGAATGTTGAGTTTTAAGCCTTATTTTTCACTCTTCTCTTTCACCTTCATCAAGAGGCTCTTTAGGTACTCTTCCTTTTCTGCCATTAGAGTAGCATCATCTCTATATCTGAGGTTATTGATATTTCTCCTGGCAATCTTGATTCCAGCTTGTGATTCATCCAGCCTGATATTTCACATGATGTGCTCTGCAAAGAAGTTTAATAAGCAAGGTGACGGTATACAGGCTTGATGTAATCCTTTCCCAATTTGGAACAAGTCCATTATTTCATGTCTGGTTCTGACTGTTTCTTCTTGACCTGCATACAGGTTCCTCAGGAGGCAGGTAAGGTGATCTGGTATTTCCATCTCTTTAAGAATTTTCCACAGTTTGCTGAGATCCACACAATTAAAGGCTTTAGCATAGTCAGTGAAGCATAAACATATATATATATATATATTTTTTTTTTGGGGGGGGGATTCCCTTGTCTTTTCTATGCTCCAACATCAGGTAAATACAAAGGCACAAGCAGAACATATTCAATGAACAACTGCTTGTGTTGTTGTGGAGGGCATTTGATCTTCCTCCTCAAAACTTCAGGCATTTTCCAGACATGAAAACTTCTCTCATAAAAAAAAAAAAAATACTAAAAAAATCTAAGAAGCATGAAAATATCATAAATGTAGATATTTTAGATAGCAATGATGTATGTGTCTGAGGGCTTTTCTAGTTGGAGTTAAGGTCCTGTTCTTTTAACTTCATTTAGACACTCCTGAACCCTGGCTTAAAAACTGATTCACAGGCTCTGACCTCAGTCCTTCTCTTGGTATTTTCTTTGTTGCAGTGTTAAACTGTGTGATCTCCAGAATCACAAATACTCCTGTGTAGCTGCTGGCCTGTCAAATGATCTAACAAATGACCCTCCAAGTAAAAGAACAGGGAAATCTGATTATCCTGGAGGTTGAAACAAGCACCCTCAAATACCTCATATGTGATTATGACACTTCACAAGAAAGAAGAAATGGATTGCCAACTTATACAGATGTTGATGCTCTATTCTTTAGCTTGAGCTGATGAATGGCAATTAAAGGTGATATTGAAAGTCAAATTTATCTGACACCCACACACCTTGATGTCTTTAGCAACACATTCTACTATGAAGTTATTCATATTAATTAACAAGGTCTTACTATTCCAGAAAACATTTGTTCAGGAAGATGCAAGTGTAAAGAACATTTATGATTTGTTTCAAACACTTTTGGAAAGCATTTAGTTGCCAAAAACCAATAGGTCCCATAGGCTTAATGACTCTACAAAGGTTGCCTCTCAGCCCTGTCTGTGACTCTCAGTCCTCTGTGTCTACAAATCCTAGATTATTGCGTCATGAATTTTTCCCCAGTCTAATCAAGACCTCATATTCAAAGTCTCATCATAAATCACACTCCCCATCCAACCTCTAGTAATTCACCCTAGGCCCATTTCCTTCTGAGATGTTCTTAAATTTCTGTCAATAATTAGTCATTTTACTTCATTTGTACCACCTTCAGTTAGTTTCTTCTTAGGGCATTTCTCCTTGTTTTCAGGCAAGTTTTCCATGTTTTCTCTAACCTTTCCCATCTCTTGAAGATGTCTGTATTGCAAGTAACGTTACCCTGGAATTTAATTTTTGCTTTCTTTGTGTGCCTGTGAATATAATCCTAATTAAGGTCTGCATCTGAATGCAATGTATTTCAGTTTGAGTAACTCCTGAATAAAAGGGTTTGGATTTTGTAAAAAGAAAAAGAAAAGAAAAAAAGACAGAAGTAATCTCCACTTTTGTGGTAAGAAATATATTGCAACTTTCCTTTATCAACAGATTGTTTCAGGGGCCAACATTTGACACTTTGAATGCTCTTCTGAGAGAAAAGTAGAGGCAAGGGGACTGATCAAGAATCTGATATCAGAAGTTTGGTCAGAGAAATGTGGGGCAAAGATTAGTAAACTGAGAGAATATTCTTTCCTTTTTTAGGTGAAACTTTTACTTGATCAGAAACTACATGTGAACTAGAAGAGAAATGCCTTTTCAAGTACTGTCATTTAGAATATACTATTGACATAAATTATATATATGTACTCATATATTTATTTTTGTATATACAATATATCTTCATGGGAGTCAAAGTACCCAACTGAAAAATCTTGGGGGGGGTGGTGGTAGGGAATGGCTTGATTGAACTGCCTATGCAAATTATGTTACATTATCACTACTCACTTCTATCTTTAAAAGCAAAAAAAAAAAAAAAAAAGATAGATTATTTCATGGTTGCATTAATAAGATACTTTTAAAATATGTATACATTCTGTTTAGATCTTCAGCTTCATTCCCAGAGCAATAACATCCACAAGGATAAATTGTCCATCCAAATCCAATGAAAAATCATTAACAATTTTTTTTACATCATATCTTAAAAAACAGAGCACCTGTGAAGACAGGCATACCTTTGATTAAGCTTTCGGGAAATTTGAAATGAAGTGCAATATATCTAATAGAATTTTTAGTACAAAAGCATGAGCAAACTCAATATCTAAAATTTTTAGAGGACAGACCTTTTACTCTGCTTTTTCGGCTTGCAAACTTATAATTCATACATAATGTTTTATTGAAATAGATTACAAAATTCATAAAATTTGTAAAAATTCATCATGATGTACTCTTGAATTCTGTATTTCTATATGCTATGCTGCAGTCTAAATGATAAAAGAAAATGTTAGCTAGAGATTCTCTGTGAATATGAAAAACATACACTTTTTTCCCATTTTGCAAATTAACTTGATTTCTTTCAGAATCCTATAACAGAGATACCTTATAGTAGGAAGATTTGCCTGATTTATTATGAATCTTCTTAGGTGTCCCAGCAAGGTGAAAAAGCAAGAAAAGCAGATGGAAAACAGCAGGTACACACGTTTTGATGTGAGAAACTCATTCGTGATGATGACACTATTACTGTTCAAGATGGAAACAATGAAATGTACTTTAAGGTGAATAAGCAATAGAAGTGTGATAAATTAAAGTAAATGAGTACTAGCTCTGTCTAAACAATAAAAATAGTGGTAATGTATTTCATTTGAATATCGCTACTCTCTTAAAATTAAAATGGAACTTAATAACCTTCTTAATAATAATTACATATGTTTCCTTACTAACAGGAATCTCTCCATTATCATCTTAAAGATACAAGTAAGGAAAAGAATTTCACTCAAAAAAAAATCAGACTTCCAAACTTTTAGAATCATTGTTTTGAAAAAACTATTGAATTGTGTTATTTTTAATATAAAAGCAGTATCAACATGGAGATATCAGAAAGAAAAAAAAAAATATGTTCTTACCGTTCTCCTAACCAAGATGCTTGTTGTGTTTCACTGTATTCCATTTGGATATGTAAATAACATTTCTACATTTCTAACTTCATTTTGTGTGACAACAGATCACTATTATTTCCTCTTATTTTCCCTTAGAGTACATGAAGAACACTTTTTCACTGTTTGATATCATATTCCTTAATGTATTTGTGACCCTCAAAGGGTGTTGAGTCATTTCCTTTCACCTTACATGTTTCATATGGATTCCCAGTGTTTTAATTATAGCTCTAACATCTGAATTCCATTTCTCTTCAATTTGAGAGCATGAAATTTTCCATAATGCCATAGTCAGAGTTTACTCTTTGTTGAGTACAAACAGAAAAAGGTCTGATTCATTCTGCCAGATGCTCCATTGCATTTCAACATATTTATTTTTAGAAAATAATACTTGCTCAGTTTAGAAACTTTGGTCATTAACTCTTAACTAGATGCAGCAAATTCTGTCTAGAGTATTAAGATACTTTGTGAAAGCAAAATGGCAGTACCAAATAAGATAAATCAAAGACGAAAAAAAGTCATTGTTTAATAGAGAGAGAGAAGCTTGGCTAGCAGGAAGTTTATTTGTTGGGGGTGAGTGGTGAAGCTGAACAGACATGATCAAGACAGTTTAACAAGAAACATTTATTTCTGCAGTCAGAATCAGTCATTAAAGGAAGATGTTTTCTTGATTAAACTTAGGGGTGAGGCACAGTTCAGAGATTTGGGGGAAGAAGAGAAGCCTGACAACTAACTCTTGGTCAAGATAAGTAACAAGCAATTCTGAGCACTTGGTGAGCAGAAATACATGGCTTAAATTTAAGCCCAATAATTATAGAATCTATATAGGAAATTAGAGTATGAGAATTTTAGGATAGTTAAATTAGACTTCACAGACTTAAGTCACAGCTGCGTGTATAGATGGTATCTATCTATATTTCTTATTTATGATACATGAAATGCTTTATGTACATGAAATATTTTATCTTAGGGCCTTTTTATTACCATCTTTGTCAGCTCAGCAAAAACACCACCAACAGAGTGGCTTAAACAAACATTTATTTCTCACAGTTCTGGAGGCCAAAAGTCTCCAACACATGCAACACAGTCAGGTCTGGTGAGGACACTCTTCTAAGATTACAGCCTGCCCACTTTTCTTTTTATCCTTATAAGGTGGAGTGAGAGAGTGCTCTGGTCCCTTCAAAGCCTAAAAAGAACATCAATCCCATTTATCAGTGCTTCAGACTCCTGACTGAATTATCTCCCCAAAACCCTACTTCCAAATACCATTACACTGGATGTTAGGTTTCAACATATATATTTGGGGAAGACACAAACATTTAGATCATATTTGTCATATTATATTAGGTGTGTATTATGCTATCTATTTTGGTAATATCCTGCTATAATACTTAAGAAATAAAACATAAGCATGAACAATGAAAAGACACAAACATGGAACATTCTTTCTAAGTACTTTTTATACATTAACTCTATTTGAAAAAGCTGCATTTTAACTTAAGTATAATATAGATGATTTTTATATATATAAAGAGGATATCATAGTGAAAAACTGGTATATCTTCACTTTAGTAGCTTCTTAGATGGGCATTTTAAATAGTAGAAGTCTCTCAGTTTGGGATAGAATAATAAGCAATAGTCTATAAAATAGACTGCTCTTCTGCCTGCAATGCAGGAGACCCAGGTTCTATCCTGGGTCAGGAAGATCCCCTGGAGAAGGGAATGGCTACCCACTCCAGTTTTCTTGCCTGGAGAATCCCATGGACAGAGGAGCCTGGCGGGCTACAGTCCATGGGGTCACAAAGGGTTGGACACAACTGAGCAACTAACTGTCACAAAGTAACAGATGTTAGTTTACTGCTGCTACAATAATAAGTTTCCTATCTACTTCAGCAATAAGCTGTGGAAAATTCTGAAAGAGATGGGAATACCAGACCACATGACCTGCCTCTTGAGAAACCTATATGCAGGTCAGGAAGCAACAGTTAGAAATGGACATGGAACAGACTGGTTCTAAATAGGAAAAGGAGTACGTCAAGGCTGTATACTGTAACCCTGCTTATTTAATTTATATGCAGAGTACATCATGAGAAACACTGGACTGGAAGAAACACAGGCTGGAATCAAGATTGCCGGCAGAAATATCAATAACCTCAGATATGCAGATGACACCACCCTTATGGCAGAAAGTGAAGAGGAACTCAAAAGCCTCTTGATGAAAGTGAAAGAGGGGAGTGAAAAAGTTGGCTTAAAGCTCAACATTCAGAAAACTAAGATCATGGCATCCTGTCCCATCACTTCATGGGAAATAGATGGGGAAACAGTGGAAACAGTGTCAGACTGTATGTTTTTGGGCTCCAAAATCACTGCAGATGGTGACTGCAGCCATGAAATTAAAAGACGCTTACTCCTTGGAAGAAAAGTTATGACCAACCTAGATAGCATTTTCAAAAGCTGGGACATTACTTTGCCAACAAAGGTCCATTTAGTCAAGGGTATGGTTTTTCCTGTGGTCATGTATGGATGTGAGAGTTGGACTGTGAAGAAGGCTGAGCACCGAAGAATTGATGCTTTTAAACTGTGATGTTGGATAAAGACTCTTGAGTCCCCTGCACTGCAAGGAGATACAACCAGTCCATTCTAAAGGAGATCAGTCCTGGGTGTTCTTTGGAAGAAATGATGCTAAAGCTGAAACTCCAGTACTTTGGCCACCTCATGCAAAGTGTTGACTCATTGGTAAAGACTCTGATGCTGGGAGGGATTGGGAGCAGGAGGAGAAGGGGACAACAGAGGCAAGCTGGCTGATGGCACCACTGACTCAATGGACGTGAGTTTGAGTGAACTCCGGGAGCTGGTGATGGACAGGGAGGCCTGGCGTGCTGTGATTCATGGGGTTGCAAAGAGGCGGACACGACTGAGTGAACTGAACTGAACTGATCTATTTCATCATGGAAGTTCACAGTTTAAAAATTTTAGATGCTGAATACTTTTTGATGCATATCACTGTCATATTAGTGAAAGTAGCTCAGTCGTGTTCAACTCTTTACAACTCATGAACTATACAATACATGGAATTGTCCAGGCCAGAATATTGGAGCAAGTAGCCGTTCTCTTCTCCAGGGTACCTTCCCAACCCAGGCGTCGAACACAGGTCTCCCGCAATGCCAGCAAACTGTTTACCAACTGAGCTTCAGGGAAGCACTTACTGTAAAATATTAAGATCCAGAGGCTTGAGAGACTTACTTAGCGACCCCATGGACTGCAGCCTACCAGGCTCCTCCGTCCATGGGATTTTCCAAGCAAGAGTACTGGAGTGGGGTGTCATTGCCTTCTAGACTATGTATGTTGAAATCTCCCTTAACTAAATATGCTGCTGCTGCTTCTGCTTCTAAATTGCTTCAGTCGTGTCCGACTCTGTGTGACCCCCTAGATGGCAGCCTACCAGGCTCCCCCGTCCCTGGGATTCTCCAGGCAAGAACACTGGAGTGGGTTGCCATTTCCTTCTCCAATGCATGAAAGTGAAGTGTGAAAGTGAAGTCGCTCAGTCGTGTCCGACTCTTAGTGACCCCATGGACTGCAGCCTTCCAGGCCCCTCCGTCCATGGGAATTTCCAGGCAAGAGTACTGAAGTGGAGTGCCATTACCTTCTCCGTAACTAAATATAGTTTCTTTCAATTCATCAAGAAGTTTATGTAGTATTACAGAAGGTGGCCCGCATATAAAGAAGCATGTGCTTGCTGAGTTAATTTCAGCTTGGACTTCCCTGGTGGCTCAAATGGTAAAATTTGCCTACAATGAGGAAGACCCAGGTTCAATTCCTGGATCAGGAAGATCTCCTGGAGAAGGAAATGGCAAACCACTCCAGTATTCTTGCCTGGAAAATCCCATGGATGGAGGAACCTGGTAGGCTAAAATCCATAGGATCACAAAGAGTGGGACAAGACTGAGCAACTTCACCTTCACTTTCTTTTCTTGAAGATTAATTGATCATCTTGCTCTGATTTGTAAAAGGAAAGTGGATGAGAACTGTAAGGTCTCTATATAAATCATATGCATCCAAAGCATATGAAATATGCAAATATATCTTACAGATAAAAGAGATTGGAGGGTTTTTATAAATCTTTTATTGAAAAAAAATAGTATTTCCAGATATTGCCCTGTTTTCTCTGTTGTAATCTTACTGGAAGGGCAATAAAGAGGCATTAGAACATATCTCAAAATTCTTCTGTATTTTATTCTTTCATTCATTGTTAAAATGATACGTTTTTTCCTCTTGAAGGTGTTTCAATCATACTCTTTAAACTATTTTGTTATTAAGTAAAAATTAAATTACTCTCTGCTTATCCAAAATAGAAAAGCTAATTGAAAATGAATCCTAGCAATCTGCCTTGTTATATTTTAACAAAGTCTTTTTCTTAGCTTCACCCAAAATAGGCTCAGCAGGGTCACTGAGGCATTGAGTCTTGGCTACCAGTTACAGCAAGCCTACTGACCTCTTAGATTTTATGAGATTCATTGTAGGAAAATAAAAATATATAATATTCTCTCACAGAGTCCAACAATCTAAGTAAACAAACATTTTGCACTTTATATCAGAAATCACAAGATGATAGTAAATGGAAATGAGCCTACTTGTATATTGCCTGCCTATCATGGAAAAAGGTGATGAACGAAAACATGCTATATATTTATATTTGACATTAATGATAAAATTTCAAGGTGGAACTAGTGGTAAAGAATCTGTCTGCCAATGCAGGAGACATAAGAGACACGAGTTTGATCCCTGGGCTTGGAAAATCCCCTGGAGGAGGAAATGGCAACCCATTCCAGTATTCTTGCCCAGAGAATTCCATAGACAGAGAAGTCTGGTGGGCCACATACACTCCTCAGGGTTGCAGAATCAGATATGACTAAAGTGACTTAGCATGCACATATCAAATTGTAAGGACAGAATAAATCAGTAACAATTAAGCCATTTCATTTTCTTGGCTCAAGGTCAGTTAAAGAAAATTTCAAAACATAGACCTTAAGTAGAAATATATAGCTTTAATAACAAAAAATGTGTATAAGATAAAGGCTTAAAAAAATCAGAGATTTTGGATTGTGTTAATTTAATAAAATAATTTTAATGCTCACCTAGTACGTTGAAATATCTGTCCGAAATCATTACATTTTAGAGATACTTGAATAATATGATGAATATATAAACTGCTATATTTAGAAACACTATTTAATTTTATTTCCCTTGTGGCTCAGCTGGTAATGAACCTCCCTGCAATGCAGGAGACCTGGGTTCAATCCCTGGGTTGGGAAGATCCCCTGGAGGATGGAAAGGCTACCCACTACAGTATTCTGGCCTGGAGAATTCCATGGACTATATAATCCATGGGGTCACAAAGAGTCAGACACAACTGACTAACTGACTTCCCTAGTGACTTGACGGTAAAGCATCTGTCTACAATGTGGGAGACTTGGGTTTGAGCCCTGGGTTGGGAAGATCCCCTGGAGAAGGAAATGGCAATCCACTCCAGTACTATTGCCTGGAAAATCCCATGGACAGAGGAGCCTGGTAGGCTACAGTCTATGGAGTCACAAAGACACTACTGAGCAACTTCACGTAAAGTAATGATTACTTTATATCAAATCAAAAGTATCTGTCTACATGATAATTTGAAGATGAACAAAGAATATAAAGCTTGTATTATTAAATATCACCGAAATAGCAGTTAATGTCCACCTACTGTAAAACATTATGTTCTTGATTAAAAGCTCATGATGACAAATATTCCTTTAATACTCCATGAAAGCATTATATCATCATGTTATTTCTCATTATATATCTACTATAGTTTAATTTTCTAAAAGCTGGAAAACAGAGAAATATAACTTCCCAGAATATCGGAACATGAAACTACTTTTAGAGGTTCATTTTGTTTATTTAAAGTACTTATTCCATTTCTCTTAGTCTCTTTCCAACAATGCACACACACAAGAATCACATTGTTGTGTTATTGGCCTGTCATAACATATCACTGTATAATGTTTATAGTCTTCTTTCATACCTACAGTCAGTAATAATGAACTGCATACTTTCAAATGTGTTATATTGAACAACTCACATTAAGTGTTCTTATTGAAATAAAATAAGAAGCCAAAAAAAAACATATGGCAATTAAATAAAAATGTTTTATTTATTTATATAGATTCAGAAAAATATAGTACTAACATAAATAGATGTGAAGCCCATATAAGTCATTTTCATTTTTATCCCAAGCATGTTTCATATCTAGAATACCATTTACATATTTTTTTCTTTTTCTGTGACAAAGATCAAATACTATGTGCTTTCACCAGTGACATTCTTTCCCATCCCTTTGTTCTTATGTCAAGCTGTTAACCTAGTGAGCTATGCAGAGAAGATTATAAAGAGTGTTATGAATTAGCTTTATCTATAAAATTTTGTTACAGTTTTCCTTTATCCTTCAATTTATAGTGGATTAGCATGGCTCTTTGCCGGTCAGGAAGGGGAAAAATAAAGCAGGCAGTAGATGGGTGTGCATTCCATGTTTGTGAAAATACTTCTCTCAGTCAGCCTTATAAAAAATAATGTTCAACCTTCAAAGAATAACAAGTGATAGTTCCAGGTGAATACAGCATAATACCTCACCTAAGTGAGCTGCTGTCACTCTCCCCATGATTCTTTTTCACAACATCTATAACAGTAGGAAAAGAAAGCAAGGTGATATTGTAGTTACTGGTGTCCAGTAAAAACTCAACTACCTCAAAATCAAAAGAATTTTATTTTAATATCTGGAAGGAGGAATAAAGGAAACACAGTTTTTGTCTAGTATAAATTCGCTTGCTCTGGAGCTCTTTAATCAAGGAGAGTATGAAAACATATAAAGTATCATTGCTGCTGTTACTGCTGCTAAGTCGCTTCAGTCGTGTCTGACTCTGTGTGACCCCATAGACGGCAGCCCACCAGGCTCCCCAGTCCCTGGGATTCTCCAGGCAAGAACACTGGAATGGGTTGCCATTTCTTTCTCCAATGCGTGAAAGTGAAAAGTGAAAGTGAAGTTGCTCCGTCGTGCCTGACTCTTAGCGACCTCATGGACTGCAGCCTACCAGGCTCCTCCGTCCATGGTCCATGGGATTTTCCAGGCAAGAGCACTGGAGTGGGTCGCCATTGCCTAAAGTATCATTAAAGACTAACAAAGGCCACAGGTAAGAAACGAATGTTCAAATCCTGCAATTTAACCACATGCATTGTTGTAAAAGCCAACATTTTAATAATATATATATATATTTTTTAAAACAGAGAGGATGTATAGATTCTTCTGAAATTTTCTTCCTTTTAAAAAGATATCCAAAAAAACAAAAAAAAAAAAAACAAACAAACAAAAAAAAGATATCCACTAGATGATGGGTGCCTTAAAAAATAAGATGAGATGAAGTGATACAATGGAATGACTCCTTGACTGGAATTCAGGAATCAGAATAGTAGAATAGTTCCTGCCACTAATAAACTGCAGGACCTTGATGAGAAGCTGGTCAAAAGCTAGTGTATATCAAGATCAGGAAAACATTTTCAATATTTGAAAGACAAAGCCTTGAACAATCAAGAGAGGCAGTGTCTCCTAGGCAGTGTTCAGCATTTCTCTGTAAAGAAGTGTTCAGAGAATAGGGTAATTCTACACCTTCCCAGTCTAGATTATTGAAAACTCAGTCTAGCTTCTGAGATCTGTCTCAGAAAATTTAAACAAAGAAGAATTCACTAACAGGAAGTAAAAGTAATACATAGATGTGTGCATCTGTACTAAATCGCTTCAGTTATGTCTGACTCTTTGCAACCCTATGGACTGTAGCCCACCAGGCTCCTCTGTCTATGGGATTCTCCAGGCAAGAATACTGGAGTGGGTTTCCATGCCCTGCTCCAGATCTTCCTGACTCAGGGATCGAAATTGTGTCTCTTAATTTCCTGCGTTGGCAGGCGAGTTCTATACCACTAGCACCACTTGGGAAGACCCACATAGGTTTGCAACACAGGTCATACTCCACAGATGTGGTTTCAGGGCCACAATCATTATCTTATTTTTGTGTCTGGGCCAATTAAACAAAGTTAAAATAAATCAAACATTGTATGAGATAGTAATGTGAAATTACAAAGTAAATCATTTTTAAAGAATCACAGTCATTAAGTTTAACCTCAAACAACATTTGATATTAACCTTCTGGTTACCTCATTTCATCTTTTATGATCTCATTCTAAATCATTGCCTCTCAGAAAAAAAATATTATGTACTTTCATAAAAGTAAAATGAATGTGTCAATAATAATGTAAGTGATGTAATGAATGTGTCTTAATGACTTAATTTTACTTTAACAAGCGTAATATTATATGAAATGTTGTCTAAAGAGTGGTTTTATTAATAACACCAAGAAAGTTTACTAAAATATAAAAGTCTTAATAAATTTTGGTAATGTTTGACTTAGTATTTAAATTTGCATAATCTTAAAAAGCTTAGTATATGTGTAAAGATTTAGGAAAAAAATAGAACATGCAGGATATTTCTGTCTTTCAGGTGTTTAGCAAATTTTTTATAATGACACATTCACCTTACTATTTGCATTTATTTGTACTGTATCGGATTTTGGTAAATTTATTAGATCTTTAAGAGTTTTACATAATATCTAAGAGTAGAGAATCAATTGGATTCATTTACTTTTCCAAATGGAGAAGGAAATGGCAACCCACTTCGGTATTCTTACCTGGAGAATCCCATGGACAGAGGACTTGGTGAGCTACAGTCCATGGGGTTGCAAAGAATCAGATATGACTGAGCAACCAAGCATGCACTGACAGATACTTTTTAAGTATAATTTAAATAAGACAAACTTCAAGTGGTTGACACTCGGAAAACTGTGCTAATCCCTGGTAATTGATGTAAACATATGAGAGCAGGTTCTGAATATGAATTCTTAATGGATATAGTTACCTGATACAAAGACTTTCTCACGTATTGGTAATAATTAATGGAATAAAGCTATTTTCTCCACTTATTCAACAAAGAATCTATTTAGGAAAAACTATTTGATATATTATGTAGAAAATCACACTGATGACCCTTTTCTTTGTAAAGCTTACTGTTCTTAAAGATGAAGAAGCAGAGTGAGTAACCACATATTGTTACACTGTCCAATCAACAAACCACCAAACAGGCAGGGAAAGCAAAAGTATACAAGATGGGGACTTTTCCTGGTAGTCCAGTGATTAAGGATGCATCTTCCAATATAGGGAAAGTGGGTTCAATCCTTGGCTGAAGAACTAAGATCCCATGCCCCATGAGCAACTAAGCCCATGAGCTGTAAATACTGAACCTGTTTCTGCAATTAAGACCTGGCCTAGCCAGATAAATAAATATATTTTTTTTTAATTGTATGATTGTAAATTAAAAAGAAGTACATGAGATGGTGAAGACCATAGAGTATAACAAAAAAGGAGCAGAAGACTGTACAAAATAGAACATAAAACATCCTTGCAAATAACTTAGAAGGCTTCTGTAAATCACCTCTAACCAGACTTTCAGTGTATGTTTCCAAGAGACTTCTATCCAGGAGATGCCTAGAGAATTGTATTATATTTTGTGACTCTTGTAAATTTTGAGAGCTATACTCTATAATATGACTTAAGAAGAGTAGTAAATTGTGTTTGATAATTTCAATTTAAGTTACCATACCATTTCTATTTTTAAAATTAATCTTGCTTTATTATCTATTTTTTACATATGCTAGAAAGAAAATAGCATCCAAAAATGAACCCTGGAAGGAAAACAGTATTATCTAAGAAAATTACCAAATCCACATGAAGAATGCAAAAAAAAACCAAATTAAAAAAATTGAATTGCTTCAATATAAGTAAATCATGTTTAAGATCTTCATATACAATAATGGGAGTATTCATATTCTGAATAGAATGACATATATTTTATAAGGATTGTTTAGTCTATCAAGGGACAGGAAGGCAATATAGACAGTTCTCTTTCTTTTATCTTTATTTTCTTTTCATTTTAGGGCCTATGATAATAATATCTATAATCAGCAGTCTTTAAACAGAAATTTGTTTACTATCATATGAACAAGAGATAAGAAACCTTTGATTCTAATGAAGATTTCTTTAACAAAGTGTCTTATATTACTGAAAGTATTTCAATATATTAATAAAAAGGAGAAATATGTTGAAAGTAAGTCAATAAGTTTTACAATACCAATTTGTTTGCAAACAATCTCCAAATCAGTTAAAAGTGCATGCAAATGACTCCATTAAGCTTAATCTAGATCAAAAAGAAAGCGTGCTTAAAGATGTAATGAAAATTGAAGCACTTCTTTAATTATCTGCATAAATTACTTAGCATCAGTATAAAAAAATGCAGTAATGTTTTTTGGTTAACATTAAAGTATTTATGCAAGACAACATGACTAAGCTTCAACTAAAACTGTACTAAAAAAATCACTATATCAAAATTTGATGAGACAATTACATAGAAGATAAATTACAATGATATTTCACTCTTGATAACTAGTTGAAGATGATCAAATATTGAATACTAGTAGGAGTTTAATGTTACTGTAATATATTTTACTATAAATCCTCAAAACAGTATTTAAAATCCAATATGAATAAAATCTTCAGTGTTCTGAAAATTCTACATGTAATTGACATTTACATTATGAATCTTCTGAAGTCAAAATTAATATAAATTCATCCTTATATATTGCATCACATCTTTCCAGATTACAAAAACTCAAGGATTGTTAAACTAATTACATTATGGGACATAAGAAAAATAGTTTCAGTAAAATACTTTATTCTTTCAAATTTAAATTAATTCCAATTACAGTAACTTATGCTTTCATAAACATGCTTTCAGTGAGTTCATATACACTGACAACATTGAATAATTTTATAACATTTTAAAATGGTATTCTCTAGACAGTTCAGTTATGGCGGAGGGGCATGAAATAACTAACCTCAAAGGAAATTCAGGGTCTTTGAAGTATTTGAAATACATATATATATATATATATATATATTTTTTTTTTTAAAGATCAAATACAGTTTGATAACTTATTGGAGGTGAGACAGGAATAGATAGTGGCAAGGAAAGTAATTTTATTTTCTCTTACCATCTTTTTATATCAATTTAATTCATTCAATTAAATTTACTTAAAACAGTTTGATAAAGGAATTTATAACAAGGTGAATGTGTTAAAAGAAAGCCTACATTCAAGAGAATTCAAATAATTTCTGATTGTAAGATGCTAGCTAACTTTTATCCTTAACTTAATTCAAATCCAAAATCTTTTTTCCATATTTAACTCCTGAAAACCTAAAGAGCAAAGTGACCACTAAGGAGTATGGCCCTTGTCACTTGATAATTCTCATTTATGCCTTCATGTAACAGCTAATTTTGAAAAGATGTAGCCTCTTGGAGTGAGGAAAACATGCTTTCTTTTCATTTTATTTGAAAAATCTATTCTTTATAAACTATTAGAGCTTTTTTTTAAAAAATAACCAATTGGGTCAGATATTTTAATCCAAACTACTTCGAGGAAACCAATTTCCCAAGTAGGTGACAGGATATACTAGAGAAAAACATAACCTTCCCACAAGAGCATTCATAGATTTGAAATAAACTCTCCTACCAACCACCTTTATGCTTTCTTGTACACATCTGAACTTCTTGATTACTTACCTCCAGATTTGTATAATTACAATCATAATGAATGTATCTCATAAACTGTAGCACAATGTTAGTCAGTATTAAATCTTAATAGATTATTATATTATTTTCATTTGGAAATCCCTCCCATGTGTAGACTGGATTGTTTTCCAAAAGCAGTAAGGCAGGCTGGAATCCTGGAGCTTTCTCTCTTCCTCTGCTGTGGTAATGACAAAATCCCAAGACCTACAAATACGACGATGGTGAGGGAAACAGATTTTGACATGAATGAAGGATTCAAGGGTGGGCAGTACTAGGGAGGAGAGAAAGGGAGTAGCATATGAATTGAGATTGCCTAATCTGCAAAAACTTATATCTTTCCTTTTCTCCTTTGCTTTTCACTTCTCTTCATTTCACAGCTATTTGTAAAGCTTCCCTAGACAGCCATTTTGCTTTTTTGCATTTCTTTTCCATGGGGATGGTCTTGATCCCTGTCTCCTGTGCAATGTCAAGAACCTCAGTCCATAGTTCATCAGGCACTCTATTATCAGATCTAGGCCCTTAAATCTATTTCTCACTTCCACTGTATAATCATAAGGGATTTGATTTATGTCATACCTGAATCATCTAGTGGTTTTCCCTACTTTCTTCAATTTAAGTCTGAATTTGGCAATAAGGAGTTTATGGTCTGAGCCACAGTCAGCTCCTGGTCTTGTTTTTGCTGACTGTATAGAGCTTCTCCTCTTTGACTGCAAAGAATATAATCAATCTGATTTCGGTGTTGACCATCTGATGATGTCCACGTGTAGTCTTCTCGTGTTGTTGGAAGAGGGTGTTTGCTATGACCAGTGCGTTCTCTTGGCAAAAGTCTACTAGCCTTTGCCCTGCTTCACTCTGTATTCCAAGGCCAAATTGGCCTGTACCCCAGGTGTTTCTTGACCTCCTACTTTTGCATTCTAGCCCCCTATAATGAAAAGGACATCTTTTTTGGGTGTTAGTTCTAAAAGATCTTGTAGGTCTTCATAGAACCATTCAACTTCAGCTTCTTCAGTGTTACTGGTTGGGGCATAGACTTGGATTACTGTGATATTGAATGGTTTGCCTTGGAAAAGAACAGAGATCAGTCTGTCATTTTTGAGATTGCATCCAAGTACTGCATTTCAGACTCTTTTGTTGACCATGATGGCTACTCCATTTCTTCTAAGGGAAGAGAAACTAAAAAGCCTCTTGATGAAAGTGAATGAGGAGAGTGAAAACGTTGGCTTAAAGCTCAACATTCAGAAAACTAAGATCATGGCATCTGGTCCCATCACTTCATGTCAAACAGAAGGGGAAACAGTGGAAACAATGTCAGCCTTTATTTTGGGGGGCTCCAAAGTCACTACAGATGGTGATTGCAGCCATGAAATTAAAAGACGCTTACTCCTTGGAAGGAAAGTTATGACCAACCTAGATAGCATTTTCAAAAGCAAAGACATTACTTTGCCAACAAAGGTCCGTCTAGTCAAGGCTATGGTTTTTCCAGTGGTCATGTATGGATGTGAGAGTTGGACTGTGAAGAAGGCTGAGCACCGAAAAATTGATGCTTTTGAACTGTGGTGTTGGAGAAGACTCTTGAGAGTCCCTTGGACTGCAAGGAGATCCAACCAGTCCATTCTGAAGGAGATCAGCCCTGGGATTTCTTTAGAAGCAATGATGCTAAAGCTGAAACTCCAGTACTTTGGCCACCTCATGTGAAGAGTTGATTCATTGGAAAAGACTCTGATGCTGGGAGGAATTGGGGACAGAAAGAGAAAGGGATGACAGAGGATGAGATAGCTGGATGGCATCACCGACTCAATGGACATGAGTTTGAGTGAACTCCGGAAGTTGGTGATGGACAGGGAGGCCTGGCGTGCTGCGGTTCATTGGGTTGCAAAGAGTCGGACACGACTGAGCAACTTAACTGAACTGAACTGAATCTGCAAAAGCACAAAGGAAGGTTAGGCAAATTTAACTACCTTTGACTGCAGAGAGCCCTGAAAAGGCAAAAAAAGAGAAAGGAATATAGTGACAAGGAAAACAATTGAGACATCTGAAAAGATAAAGCACTATGGGATAAAAAATCTGTCAAGATAAAGAATTAATGGGAAAAAGGTCTAAATTTTAAGCAATATCTTCAGACTGATAAAAATATATTATAAATATATAAAATATAATTTTGTGCTAAAGAATCACATTAGAAGTGAATGACAGAATAATATAGCAGCAAATTGTGATGGAAACCAAAACCAAAACATTCTTTCAGAGGGGATAGAGAAGATGGATACAATGAGAGAGAAAATGAGAAAATCAAATTAGAATTACCAAAAACAATTAAGGACTCTAGAAGATAAAAATGATATAAACATAAAAAGATTGATATCCACTCAAATACCAAACAATAATTCCTTATAATTATTAAAAACAGATTGAAAGGGCTCATAAAGCTCTGAAAAAGACAGGACAGTCTAACAACAAACACAAACTGGAAGAGCATCTTATTAGAATTCTAGATACACACTATGAAATTTGAGATGATTTTTTAAAGGAAGAAAAATCTAAGATTTCTTGGTAAAAAGAGGATACCTCTCATAGGAAAAAAATACATAAAATTTATTCCTCAAATACATCACCAGGTGAAGAAAGAAAATGTATTTATAACAACAGGAAAAGTAGGTCAAGAATTTTATTATATATACACCCAAGGCAATTGTTGTAAACCACGGCCAGCAGGGCAAATCCAACCACTGCCTGTTTTGTACAAACAATTGCATTAGGACACAGCCTTGTGTGTTCATTTACTGTTTTGTCTATGTATGCTTTACTGCTGTAATGGCAGAGCTGATACCTGAGAAAAAAGCCACATGGTCTGCAAGGTCTCGAATATTTACAAGGTCTCAAATATTTATCTCACAATTTATGGAAAAACAAAATTATTGACCTCTGACCTAAGCTATCATTTAAATGCCACAGTGAATTACTGATGTTCTCAGGCATATAATTACAAAATGACAGTCTTTGAAATAACTTTGGGGATATTACCAGCAATAGGAACAATTAATCCAGTTGAAAGTGATAAGACATGAAAAATCAGATAAATTAAATCTTAATAAAACTTTACCAACTGAATAATTTTTAAAAATGACCAAGTAATCCAAGTATAAACATGGAAATCAGCATATCTTATCCCTGGTGAAACCAGTACTGGATTAACATAAGGACAGGAATAGCAGGAGAGACCAGAGGGGCTGACAACTACCTTGTTCTAAGAAATATACAAAATTGGTAAATTCAACCTGAGTAGGGATTAAGTTTGAATCTCAATAAGCTAGTATTATTCATCAGAGGAACAAAACGAAAATTAGCACATTTGAAAGCAGCAGAATAAAACAGCAAGCAAATAAATTTAAAAAGGAGAAGAGGAAATACAATTTCAGTTTAAGAGAAAATAAATATCTTTTATTGCAAGATAAGCTTGTGACTATCACAAAACTATCACAAAATTCATCATTTTTTCATCAGTATGTTGTTAAAACATCATTACATTAATTTTGGTTTTATTCCATATGAAAAAAAAGAACACTTTCATTCTGAATTACTTATTTCTGTAATAAAATCTATTCAAGCAACTTAAATACTCATGAAGGTATATCATATTCATGCAGAACTTTTAAATTAGAAATGTGTGAAAACATTAATACAGAGTAAGAGAAAATGGAAAATAGTTGATATCTATATGTTTTTTCAGAATTTAATAAAGTGTCCTTGAACTATATTAGCTTTCTTACTTAAGATTTTAGCTATTAATATGACATATATAGTCAGAAAGTGCCCCTGAAGAATACAAAACAGAAAATCTTTAAGAATAATATTATTATTTATTGATTAAATATTCCCTTTTAATTAATTAATTAAACATTCAGAGAATTTCAAATTGTTCTTCCTCCTTAAGAAATGCTTTTGCTGTGCAAATTAAGAGATCAAAATCAAACAAATTTTTGTATAAATACTAATTTGTAAAATTTTATGTTATGAAGTGTTTCATATGATTCTCATAACAATCCATAGAGGGGACATTATTAATATAATGTTTCTTTTTTTTTTTTTTAATAGGGAAGGTGATGTTCAGAAATGAAGTTGAGTAGCAAAAGTCTGCTTTCAGTATACAGAAACAGATCTCTTAAATATTCTTTACCAAATGATTTAATGAAAGAGTTTTTGCCTTAACTTCATCTTCGTTGTATTACCTGGCTTAAATACATATGCTTCTTTGGGAGACAGCTGATCTATAATTTGCTAACTTGTTTCAAATAACAATCTAACATGCCTTACATACTCAAAGGATGAATGGTTACGGGACTTGTCAATGGAAAATTCAGACAACTTAATAGGAATATTTTATTGAGCAAAATATTTTGAGCATCTGGTCCCAACACTTCATGGCAAATAGAGGAGGAAACAATGGAAACAGTGACAGACTTCATTTTCTTGGGCTACAAAATCACTGTGGATGGTGATCCCATCGATGAAATTAAAAGACGCTTGCTTCTTGGAAGAAAAGCCATGACAAACATAGACAGCATACTAAAAAGCAGAGACATTACTTTACTGACAAAGGTCTGTCTAGTCAAAGCTATGGTTTTTCCAGTAGTCATGTATAGATGTGAGAGTTGGACCATAAAGAAAGCTGAGTGCCGAAGAATTGATGCTTTTTTTTTTTAAATGAATTAATATTTGCTAGAGTACTTAATATAATTTTATTTTATTTTTAAACTTTACATAATTGTATTAGTTTTGCCAAATATCAAAATGAATCCATCACAGGTACACATGTGCTCCCCATCCTGAACCCTCCTCCCTCCCCGCCCCCCCCCACACCGTCCCTCCGGGTCGTCCCAGTGCACCAGCCCCAAGCATCCAGCATTGTGCACCGAACCTGGACTGGCATCTCGTTTCATACATGATACCCTACATGTTTCAATGCCATTCTCCCAAATCCTCCCACCCTCTCCTTCTCCCACAGAGTCCATAAGACTTTTCCATACATCAGTGTCTCCTTTGCTGTCTCGTACAATTGAACTGTGGTGTTGGAGAAGACTCTTGAAGAGTCCTTTGGACTGCAAGGAGATCCAATCAATCCATCCTAAGGGAAATCAATCCTGAATATTCATTGGAAGGACTGATGCTGAAGCTGAAACTCCAATACTTTGGCCACCTAAAATGAAGAACTAACTCATTGGAAAAGAGCCCAATGCTGGGCAAGTTTGCAGGCAGGAGAAGGGGATGTCAGAGGATGAGATGGTTGAATGGCATCACCCACCCAACGGACATGAGTTTGAGTAAGCTCTGGTTGTTGGTGATGGACAGGGAAGCCTGGCATACTGCAGTCCATGGGCTGCAAAGGGCTGGACATGACTGAGCGACTGAACTTAACTGACTGAGCGAAACCGAACTGTTCTCAAGCTGGGTAACTTCAAACTCCAAACTGGTATGAAGTCACCAGTCATGACATTACAGGATGATTTATAAAGTGAAAATGAGAAAGCTGCTTAACCTTTATGTGCATGCATGCTAAGTCACATCAGTTGTGTTCAACTTTTTGCAACTGTAGCCCAGCAGGCTTCTCTGTCTGTGCATTTCTCTAAGAAGGAATACTGGAGTGGGTTGCCATGTCATCCTCCAGAACGCGGAGGATCTTCCCAATGCGGGAATTGAGCCCGTGGCTCCTGCATTGCAGGTGGATTCTTTACTGCTGTGCCCCAGGGAAGCCCTTAACCTTTATAATGATTGGCAATTAAATGGAGATTTCCAAAAAGCAATAAGATTGGCTTATACAATTTTAGAAAGATGATTTAAGTTTTGCTTGTGATTAGTAGAGGCATTTAAAATAAATAATTTATTTACTTTCAGCCAGGTCTTCTGCATTGCAGGCAGATTCTTTACCATCTGAGCTACCAGGGAAGCCCCTTCATAAAGTAAATTACATTAATTTTGCTTACTGGTTTAACTGGGCTTTTGTCTGCTCCAAGGATCTTTAAGTTTGGTTTTCATCTTATTTTGACAGACTGAAACAAAATATTGTTTGAAATTGTTAAGAGACCTAAATTTTGGTTGTGAACAGAGACATGTGGGCCACTACTAAAAACATATAAATTATATAAAACGGATAAGAAAATATCTTAATGATGTGAGATCAGTGGATGATTCTTGCTTAAGTAACTCAACAGTGTACTGAAGACTATGCTGTTTAGCTCTGCAGACCAGTAGAGTACTTTGATATATAACAACTCCTCAACAGATTTTTGTTGAATGAATGAAAGAGTGAATGAATGACAGTAGAACACTGATGTTACCAGTAATTACATCAGAGAGAATTTTTGACCTGTCAAATAATATGTGTCATTTTATTAGGGCTGATTCAACCCTATCCCCTAAACTAAAGAATGGGTGGGGTATTATACTATTATGGTATTATACTAACTATAGAGATGGAAGAAGTGTATATATGAAATTAACTATTCTAGCGTCAGGGATCCTGAGAAAGCCAAGGAAAAGCAATGCTATACTAGTGATGAAACACTCAATATCTAAAGTAAAAAGACTGAAATTTCAATACTATTCTCATTGTTTGTTGGATGACCTGGCAAGGAATTTTGCTTCCTTAATCTTACTGAGACATATTGAGGATGAACAAAGGTTTGAAAATCAGTCTGTCAAGGATTAGTTATCACTATTGCCTAAAACATCACACCTTTGACTCAAAGTTCTGATACTGAGGTTTACTTTTTATATCACTGGA
Source organism: Bos taurus (assembly GCF_002263795.3). Lineage (NCBI taxonomy): Eukaryota > Metazoa > Chordata > Mammalia > Artiodactyla > Bovidae > Bos > Bos taurus. The sequence goes on from NC_037347.1 coordinate 45,587,753, forward strand.
ATTTGAATCTGAAACCGGAATTGGAATTCTGCTTCTGTTAGCCCCACAACAATTGAACATTTCCATATAACAACCCATAAGTCTCCCCTGAATAAAGAGAAAGAGATAGAGTGACAATATTTACATACATACACACACATAGTATTTCTAAAGAGGAGGAAATACAATTTGCCTACTCACCTACTCAAATATCTGTGGAATTCTCAAGTTGGAACTTTGATACATAAACCCTGCTAAATTTATACAGATAATTCACATTGAAAGTTAGCTATATGCTGAGTTAAAATTGCATAATATTGTGCAACCACAGAATTAATTTTCCTTCAATTTACTGTGTGTGTGTGTATTTTAATTTTTTGCAAGGAAGAGAACATGAAGCATATTAGTGTATAGAGAGCACTCATGATGACTCTTTTTCCAGTTAAATCATCTTTTACTATGCATCACTACTCAAAAATGACAAAGCTTAGACTTCTGTTGATTCTCTAAACATGGTAATGAATTATAGTTAAAGCACAGATATATTATATGTGTGCAAGCATCAGTTCAGTTTAGTTATTCAGTCGTATCCTACTCTTTGAGACCCCATGAACTTCAGTGCGCCAGGCTTCCCTGTCCATCACCAAATCCCGGAGTTTACTCAAACTCATGTCCAATGAGTCGGTGATACCATGCAATCATCTCATCCTCTGTCATTCCCTTCTCCTCCTGACTTCAATCTTTCCCAGATTCAAGGTCTTTTCAATGTGTCAGTTCTTCGCATCAGGTGGCCAAAGTATTGGAGTTTCAGCTTCAGCATCGGTCCTTCCAATGAGTATTTGAGACTGATTTTCCTTTAGAATGGACTGGTTGGATCCCCTTGCAGTCCAGGGGACTCTCAAGGGTCTTCTCCAATACCACAAAAGCATCAGTTTATCAGCACTCAGCTTTCTTTATAGTTCAACTCTCCCACCCATACATGACTACTGGAAAAACCACAGCTTTGGCTAGACAGACCTTTGTTGGCAAAGTAACGTCTCTGGTTTTTAATATGATGTCTAGGTTGGTCATAACTTTTTTTCCAAGGAGCAAGCATCTTTTAATTTCATGTCTGCAGTCACCATCTGCAGTGATTTTGGAGCACAAAAAAATAAAGTCTGTCACTGTTTCCATTGCTTCCCCGTCTGTTTGCCATGAAGAGGTGGAACTAGATGCCATGATCTTAGTTTTCTGAATGTTGAGTATTAAGCCAACTTTTTCACTCTCCTCTTTCACTTTCTTCAAGAGGCTCTTCAGTTCTTCTTCACTTTCTGCCATAAGGGTGGTAAATCTGCTTATATGAGGTTATTGATATTTCTCTGGGCAATCTTGACTCCAGCTTATGCTTCATCCAGCCCAGTATTTCCCATGATGTATTCTGCATATAAGTTAAGTAAGCAAGGTGACAGTATATAACCTTGACATACTTTCCAGATTTGGAACAAGCTTGTTGTTACATGTCCAGTTCTAACTATTGCTTCTTGACCTGCACAGAGATTTTTCAGGAGGCAGGTCAAGTGGTCTGGTATGCATCTCTTGAAGAAATTTCCACAGTTTGTTGCAATCCAAAAGTCAAAGGTTTTGACATAATCATAAAGCAGAAGTAGATGTTTTTTCTGGAACTCTCTTGTCTTTTTAATGATCCAATAGATCTCTGGTTCCTCTGCCTTTTCTCAATTCAGCTTGAATATCTGTAAGTTCACGTTTCATGTACTGTTGAAGCCTGGCTTGGAAGTTTCTTAGCATTACTTTGCTGGCATGTGAGATGTGTGCCCCTGTTGGGTAGTTTGAGCATTCTTTGGCATTGCCTTTCTTCGGGCTTGGAATGAAAACTGACTATTTCCAGTGCTGTGGCCACTGTTGTTTTCAAAATTTGCTGGCATGTTGAGTGTAACACTTTCACAGCCTCATCTTTTAGGATTTGAAATAGCTCAGCTGAAATTCTATCCCCTCCACCAGCTTTGTTCATAGTGATGCTTCCTAAGGCCCACTTGACTTCACATCTCAGAATGTGTGGCTCTAAGTTGGTGATCATACCACCGTGATTATCTGGGTCATGAAGATTTTTTTGTATAGTTCTTCTGTGTATTCTTGCCACCTCTTCTTAATATCTTCTGCTTCTGTTGGTCCATACCATTTCTGTCCTTTATTGTGCCCATCTTTGCTTGAAAAGTTCCCTTCACATCTCTAATTTTCTTGAAGAGATCTCTAGTCTTTCCCATTCTATAGTTTTCCTCTATTTCTTTGCACTAATCGCTGAAGAAGGCTTTCTTATCTCTCCTTGCTATTCTTTGGAACTCTGCATTCAAATGGGTATATCTTTCCTTTTCTTCTTTGCCTTTTCCTTCTCTTCTTTCATAGCTATTTGTAAAGCCTCCTCAGACAACCATTTTGCCTTTTTGCATTTCTTTTTCTTGGGGGTGGTCTTGATCATAGTCTCCTGTACAATTTCCCAAACCTCTGTCCATAGTTCTTCAGGCACTTTGTCAGATCTAATCCCTTGAATCTATTTCTCACTTCCACTGTATAATCATAAGTGATTTGATTTATGGTCTAGTGGTCTAGTGGTTTTCCCTACTTTCTTCAATTTAAATCTGAATTTGTTAATAAGGAGTTCATGACCTGAGTCACAGTCAGCTTCCAGTCTTGTTTTTGCTAACTGAATAGAACGTCTCCATATTTGACTACAAAGAATATAATCAATCTGATTTTGGTATTGACCATCTGGTGATGTCCATGTGTAGAGTCTCCTCTTGTGTTGTTGCATATATGCATGTAATCATACATATAATAATTGAAAATGCAAATTTTTATCATTTATATATTTTAATTTAACTACAGACTTGTCAACTATAACAAAATTAGACAATAACAGTGTATTTTAAAATAGAGACATCACTTTCAACAAAAGTTCATATAGTCAAAGCTGTGGTTTTTCTAGTAGTCATGTAAGGATGTGAGAGTTGGACCATAAAGATGGCTTAGAGTAGAAGAACTGATGCTTTCAAACCATAATGCTGGAGAAGACTCTTGAGAGTCCCTTGGGCAGCAAGGAGATCAAACCAGTCAATCCTAAAGGAAATCAGCCCTGAATATTCATTAGAAGGACTGACACTGAAGCTGAAGCTCCAATATTTTGGCTTCCTGATGCAAAGAGTCAACCCACTGGAAAAGACTTTGATACTGGTAAAAATTAAAGACAATAGGAGAAGGGGACAGCAGAGAATGAGATGGTTAGATAGTATCACTGACTCAATTGACATGAATTGGAGCAAACTCATGGAGGTTGCAAAGGAAGGGAAGCCTGGTGTGCTTCAGTTCATGGAGTCACAAAGAGTTGGACATGACTTAGAGACTGAACAACAACAACAACAGGTCAGAGATGTTTGTGATATATTTGGCAACTGTTTTCTCATTTAGTAGCTTCATTGTCATGGTAGTAGCCTCATTTCATATAGCAAATACTACTCTATTCTAATGAGTTTTTCAGAATATTACAAGAAACTTCATCCACAAAGTTCCTTGTTTATTAAAAAAACAGAACATTTATTTGTGCTAATTTTATAAATTAATTTTATTTCTACAAATGATCATTACAATGAATTTCTTTTTGAAAAGAGTCATATTTTATTTTATTTATTTATTTTTTTCCTAATTTTAAAAGATGTGTACACCTATGGAAGATTCATGTTGATGTATGGCAAAACCAATACAATATTGTAAAGTAAAAAAAAAAAAAAAAGTTTGAAGGCATTACAATGATTTTAAAGTGCTATTTATTTAACTTAGGTTATGTAAGTTACAGATAATCTTATATTTTCTCATTTTCACTTGTTTGTGTCCCAGTAGTTATAGTATTATCTACTGCAACATGCAGAATGATTTTTAAGGTTAAACTTAGAAGTATGTTATAAAGATTATTTTAAAAGCATTGCAACAATTTAATAGACTGAATTTCTATTGTTAGGTTGTTTACAACAGTGAAAAGTATATGGGGTGGAATGACAATAACAATTTAAGGAGGAATATGTTATAAATTCTAATAAATTCTAAGACTCAAGTGATTGAAGAGTATTCACTTACCACTCAATTAAAAATAAAATAATTGTTAAGCTTTAATTCATCATAGAAAAAGGAAACTGTAGAAGACATTGAGTTTTATTTATATGTAGAACATTTTATTACTGTAATTCTAGGATTTAGTTTACCATTATACATGGTAGCCATTAAAGGATAGTCTTATGTCTCAAAATGTAAGGCTTTCTTTCTGAAAGAAAACTATACAGTGTGTGATCTTTGAGCAAATAAATTTAGCTTCTTTTTTTTCACCTATGAAGTTTTGCTTTCCCCAGGCAGCCCAAGCAAAGAGTTTATAGAGAAGTAAGATCAATGCATTGCCATTGCAAGTCGCATTGTGATTTAACAACAAAAGGAGTGAGATTCAGCTTGGGAAAATGGTGCAATAACTAATATATTAAATACTGTTTACATCAACATTTCTGAGGTATCAGTTTGAATCGGTGAAATATAGCCTCATCTGATTTATTTTTAACCTCTTTCCATTATTTCAGTTTACATGGTATATTATATTCCAATATAATATATGTTATATGGTATATATAATTGTGTGGTATACTATATTATATTTTGATTGTTTATTACAGAATATTTCAACTTCCTTCTTGTCAGTGTCATCCTAATCATCTCACCATTGTACTGTTTTAATAGAAAACGTCCTCAGTTCTGTAAAATGAGAACAGCAGCTCCCTGTTCTTTATGTATATTTTAACTCTAATATTTTCTCTTAATATCTATTTACAGATACATCTGACTCATCACAAAATAAGTTATTGAGTGTGAAATACTGAATTATAGAGGAAGCACAAGTACTAAACCCATGTGTAGTTAATATTAACTTGAAAATCACTTCAAGTACTCAAAAGCAACAAAATAAATATAGTTAAGTTGAACACAGTAAGTTTTTCTTCAGGTGTGATTAAATGTAGCCTTTCACTAGGAAGGGAATTAGATTAAATAATTATCTAACAATTCAGGCTAACGATGTAGAAAACCTACATATTATATCTAAAAACATTCTCAGTTAAAATTGGGTTAGTACAGTTGATTATATGAAAAGTAAATATTTATCTGACTTTACATCTTTTTTTCTATTCATTAGTGTAACTTGATTGAATGTTCTTATAGTGTGATAAATCTCATTACCCTGTATATTCCAAAGAAAGCTCAAACATGAAACTTCAACATGCTCTGTATTAATTTATCCAAATTTTATCTCTATACTTTATTTTAAAAACATTTATTGAATACTTACTATATGAGAAACAGTTTTCTATGTGCTCTAACTGCTTTTTGTTATTTAATTCTATCAGCAAGTCCATGGGATAGGTGTTACTGAGACCCTACTTTATAGATAAGAGAACTGAAGATATAAAAGACTCAGTAATCACAAGGCACTTCACTGGGGAGCAGAAGTTTGACATCCAGAGCCTTTACTCAACCACTGCCTTGGAGTTACTCATGTGTCCCCAAACAAACTCACAATCAATGCACATGCATGCACTTTTTCACTGGTTTGTGAAGTTTATTTTTATTCTACAGCTGTGTCTTTTGAAATCTTATCACCATACTTGAATGCAATTCAGAAATTCTAAAATTCATGTAGATCAGTAAATGTTCTTTTTGCAACCGTGACTTTAACAGATTTGTCTAAATTTCATGAATATCACCAGACTAAAATGGAACCCAAATCCTATGATAAAAAGATCACTGCATTATGTGTCATCTGCATTACTCCTTATCATATCATTGAACAAAATATATTTATTTTTATTTTGGTAATTTATATGGTAAACAATAGGATAACAAAATTAGTGATCATTCAATCATGTTTCCTTGTATACCAGCACCATATTGCTTTAATAACTATAGTTTTACCAAACAACTTGAAATCACTAGGTCTGATGCTTCCTGCTTTGTTTTTCTTTCTCACAATTTCTTTGACTATTAGGGGTCTTTTCTGGCTTCATATAAATTTTAAGGATGTTTTTCCTACTTCTGTAAAAAATGCCATTGGAATCTCAATAGGAGTTGCACTGAATCTATAGACAATATTCTATAGATTGTATAGAATCTATACAATCAATAACATACCATAGGTAGTATTGACATTTTAATAAAGTTAATTATTTCAATTAATAAATATGGGATACCTTTCTATCTGTGTCTTCCTCTATTTCATTCATCAATGTCTTATAATTTTCGGAGTAGAGATCTTTTCCTTCCATGGTTAAATTTATTCTGAAATATCCTAAGTTTTTATTGTTTACTATCTCTATATGAGATAATGAATGATAACAGAACTTATTTCAGTAATAATTTCACAACAGATGGCTCTGGAACAAGGGGGCTAAGGCTACCAACTCCTGCATATTTGAAATCCCATACTGTTATCTCTAACTTAAAAACAAAGGAATTGATAAAAGACTCACTTAAGGGAAGGAAGCAGAGACAGTTTGGATATAATCAGGAATCAAATCCTAGTTCTTTTGATTCCATATATTATGATCTCTAATGAAACATAAACTTTCCCCTACTTTAGTTAATTTAAAGACCTATAAAATGAAAATACTAGTACTATATTAATTGGAGAAAATCTGCATTTAAGTGGATCTTCTCAGTTCAAACTCATATTGTTCAAGCGTCAACTGTATGTGTAAATCAAACGATAATGCTGTACGCTTTAACCTTACACAATGATGTATGGCAATTATTTCTTAGTAAAACTAGAAAAATTGATTGAGTTATCAAAACAAGAAAAATAACATTTGGATAAATATTTGGAAGAGGTAATGGAGCTAACTAAAGAAATATCTGGGGATGATTATTTTAGTCATAAAAAATGAGTGGAACAAAAGAAGTAAAAATGTAGCATAACAAGCATATTCAAGGAATATGATAAAGATACCAGTGTGATCAGAGCATAAAAAGTAAGAGAAAGTACAACAGAAAACAGTGAGGAAGGCAGTGGACTGAGAAAATTAAGTAGCATCTTACAAGCCAGTTGGAAAACTCTGTCTTCTATATTGAATAAAATAGAAGCCAATGGTAAATGCTGAGTCACAAACTGACTTGTGCTTTAAAAGGATTACTGTGGTCCTGTTTTGTTGAGGATGCACTTTAGAGACTAAGGATAGAAGTAGGGAGAATGGTTAGGCATCCATTGCCATAATCCAGGGAACAGATTGTTGTGGCTTGAATGAAGATGGAACTGTGACAAAACGGGAAAAGACCATTTCTGCATAAATTTTGGAACAGCATTTCCTGGTATTTGGCTATACCATAGGAGGAAAGACAGGAGTCAAGGTGAGTACAAGCTCTTTGAGCTGACATGGGAAGTATGGAGTTTCCATGAACTGATATAAGGAAAGTGTAAGTGCAGTATGTTTTGGAGAGAGAGCCAGCAGTTTTGTGCATGTTTAATTTGAGCTGTCCATTATATATTCAAGTAGCAGTAGAGAGTAGACAGTTGAAAATGTATGTGAAATTTGTGGGACAATATGTGGCTAAAAATGTGAATTTCAGAGTTCCTGGCTTAAAAATGGTTTTTAAAGACATTACCGTGGATGAAGTCATCAGAGAACATAGGAAAGATAGAACAAATAAGAAGAACAAAGATGAGTCCTGGGCATTTCTTTATTAAAAAGTAAAGAAAAAGAACAAAGGAGACTGAATAGTAAAAAATAGGATAGAACAAAGAAGGAGTGTGATCATATGGAAATCAAGTGAAAACTGTGTATCAAGCAGGAAAAAATAATGAACCATGACAAATGCTACCAGGAGGTGAAGATGACTAAGACTAGGAAGTGAAAGTAACAACATGAAGGCTTAACTGCTGGGGACCTGACAGACATCAGTTTAAGACTGATTTGAAGAAAACATTAAAAACTGTTAAGGCTACTGCTTACAGAGACATTGGTAAAAATAGTATGAAATAAAAATATCTCCTGTCATATCAATAAATAAAATGTCACAGCCATCAGCGAATTCTGGCCTCCAAATGTGAACTGTTGCTAAGTCGTGTCCAACTCTGCAACCCCAGGGACTGCAGCACACCAGGGTTCCCTGTCCATCAGTGTCTCCCAGAGTTTGCTCAAACTCATGTCCTTTGAGTCAGTGATCCCATCCAACCATCTCATTCTCTGTTGCCTCCTTTTCCTCTTGCTCTCAATCTTTCCCAGCATCAGGGTCTTTTCCAATGATTTGGCTCTTCGCATCAAGTGACTAAAGTATTGGAGCTTCAGCTTCAGCATCAGTCTTTACAATGAATATTCAGGGTTAATTTCCTTTAGGGTTGACATCCTTGCAGTCCAAGGGACTCTCAAGAGTCTTCTCAAGCACCACAAATGTGAATGATGGCTCCCAAACTAGCAGATGCAGCCACCCACCACAGTGATTGCTGAGGAACTCTGAGGAATGCAAGAAGCAGCCATCTGCCACAACTGCCACTCCTTAAGGTGAACAAATAAACAGGATTTGACTCCATGGGGTCCCTAGGAGTCGGACACAACTGAGCAACTTCACTTTCACCTTCATGCAGTGGAGAAGGAAATGGCAACCCACTTCAGTGTTCTTGCCTGGAGAATCCCAGGGATGGAGAAGCCTGGTAGGCTGCTGTCTATGGGGTCGCACAGAGTCGGACAGGACTGAAGTGACTTAGCAGCAGCAGCAGCAGCTGAGGTGCATATGAAAGAGATTAATTCAGTAAGCCCCAAGACTCTCGTCTTCCCATACATATAATGTTAAATTCCTTAACTTGATATCTGATCTTTGACATTCAGACTGCCTGCTCCCTTTGTTACAAAATTGTACATCGTTGGACTCTTCCTCCTGTCTCCTTAGAGCAATTTTCTCAGAGCTATTGAGGTGCTGTTTCCTGGGCTCAGAGTCCTAAACATTCCCGTCAGATAAAATAACTCTCAACTTTCAGGCTGTGACCCTACTCACATAGTTGGGTTAGTTGACAAAGAAATGTAAAAGTGTAATTTCAAGAAGACATGGGTAAAGAATATAAGCTTTGAATATGAGAGATTGATCAGAAAATGGGATGTTTAATATAAACAAAATGTGAGTATGTCATGGTTGTAAATTCTCCAGTTTGTTCTGATATAAATAAATTAAATTTGCTTAGTAGGTTTTTCTTACAAAATTCTGTTTTAAACACTTTCATATTAATAAGCCATGAAGTAAAGTTGATCTCTGCTTAAATTTTGAAATGCAACTCTAATTCACTTATAAAGAACTACTGAAAAGTTAAGAAGGTGGCAAAGACAGTGCTGTTGAGGTGAAAAACACAGAAGATACACATGTGAAGAAAGGCAGTTCTAATTCCAGTTTTTTAAGAAATCTCCACACTGTTCTCCATAGTGGCTGGAATTTAGAAAGATGGTAATGACAAACCTGTATCAAGACAGCAAAAGAGACACAGATGTATGGAACAGTCTTTTGGACTCTGTGGGAAAGGGAGGGGGGGATGATTTGAGAGAATGGCATTAAAACATGTATAATATCACAAAAAAAAAAATAAAAAATAAAATTGTAAAAAAAAAAAAGAAAGGCAGATGTAAATCACTGAAGAAAAGACAGATGTCTTGAGCAGGGATATCAGTGTACAAAAATGAAAGATATCAATGCTATAATAAAAGGAAATTTCATGAACAAAATGGAAATTAAAAAAAGCATATATTGAGTGTACTTTTCTCTCATAGTTTCAAGCTGAAGAAAAAGAAATGCTCCCTAAGCTACATAGCTGACAAGAAGAAATGCCTCTTTACATAGCATTTAAAAATGGAATAGCAATATGTCTCCCGTGGAGAAGCAATGTGATAGGACGTTTATTCACGGCATCATCTTAATTAGAAAAGTGAAAAATATTCCATATTTGAGATAGTCTATATCTCATATACTTAACTTTTCTGAATTCATTCTCATTTTAGTATCACTGCGCAGAGTCCAAATACCTAATATTTATTAAAGAAAATAAATTATTTTCACATTTATGTGAGTATTAAGAATAGCAGATGTGTAAACATAGAGTATCTGTCTAGAATATCTATGGAAAGTGCCCCCCGCAACAATTATCTGATCCCACTCCCTCCTAAATTCTTTAGGAAGGTAAAACAAGCCAAGCCCATTAGAGCAACCATCTCTCCTTGCCACAGAGATAGATAGAGGCATTTTGAACAAACAGTCTGATCATCATGTCACAGCAATTCCCAGAAATACTTTTATAGCTATTACTAAAAGGTCAGTTCTCTCTCTCCCCTCCTCTGTTTCTTTGTGTTTGTTTCTCTCTCTGTCGCTGAATCATTTTATCACCTCTGATTGCCATCTGGATAAAATTGTACAAAAAGATTCTGCAGAACCCAGCTGAAAATAAAGTAGATTGCCACAGAATGAATAACAAAAATCTATTCTTAGTAAGATAATTTGACATATCTATCCCCGCAAATGGAAAGGCTATAGGATATATAAAGGAGTGCCTGTGAGCTTAGTCACTCAGTCATGTCCAACTCTTTTCAACTCCATGAACTGTACCCCATGAGGCTCCTCTGTTCATGGGATTCTCCAGACAAGAATACTGGAGTGGATTGTCATTCCCTTCTGCAGGGATCTTCCTGACCCAGGGATCAAACCTGTGTCTCCCACATTGCAGGTGAATACTTAACCATCTGAGCCACCTGTGAAGCTGTATATAAAGGGGTAAGAAGCTCCAACTAGTATTCAACATCATTCTAGAAGCACATATAAAATAATTCTCTCAAAATTACCATGTACTAAAACATAAAGGAAATCTCAAACATATAAATTACAATCATCAGACTGTAATTATGATAAGAAATAAATTTAAAAATGGAAGCATGGATTAAATATTCCCATATGTGAAAATTAAAACACACATATACAAAAACACACACTATTTGTGGGATAGGGATATTTTGATTCCAGCAATGGCATGTTAACTTGATTTAGATCAATCTCCTTGCCACAAATAACCAGGAAATTTGAGAAATGTATTATAAATACCCAGGTAAAGGCATTGGCAAGAAAGGTCTTGAAAAGCCAAATGCTGGAGATAGAAGAAAAACCTAGCTCAACAATTACAAAAAATTCAACTTGTTTTCATGATAAAACCTTTCAGTAATTAACAGTGGAAGATAATCCACTTCCTCAACCAGATTAAGGGCATCTATGGGAAACTCACAGCTAAAATTACTGTTCAAAGACCAGACATTTCTCTTCGAAGAACAAGAAAGTAAAAACAATGATGTGCATGCATGACACTTCTATTCAACATGGGGCCAGAGGTTCTAGTCAAGGCAATTAGGCAACAACAACAACAACAACAAAACACAAGAAATCCATTCTGGAAAAGAAATCAAACTATCTTAATTTAAAGATGGCATTATCTTCTATATAGTAAATCCTAAAGAATCCATTAAAACTGTTTAGATGGAATACCAACAGGTAAGAAGATGGCAAGATAAAATACCAATACACAAAAGTCAACTGCATTTCTTCAAACATGAATAAAACTTCAAAAACAGCTCTATGAATACACTAAAAACCATTGCATTGTACTTTAAAGGGGTGCATTGTATGGTATGTGAATTCTGTCTTAACAGATTTAAGAAAAAATATTTACAACTAAACACTAAACTCAACAGTAAAGTTCAAACTACCACACATTGCACTCATCTCACATGCTAGTAAAGTAATGCTCAAAATTCTCCAAGCCAGGCTTCAGCAATACGTGAACTGTGAACTTCCAGATGTTCAAGCTGGTTTTAGAAAAGGCAGAGGAACCAGCGATCAAATTGCCACCATCTGCTGGATCATGGAAAAAGCAAGAGAGTGAGTTCTAGAAAAACATCTATTTCTGCTTTATTGACTATGCCAAAGCCTTTGACTGTGTGGGTCACAATAAACTTTGGAAAATTCTTCAAGAGATGGGAATACCAGACCACCTGACCTGCCTCTTGGGAAACTTGTATGCAGGTCAGGAAGCAACACTTAGAACTGGACATGGAACAACAGACTGGTTCCAAACAGGAAAAGGAGTACGGCAAAGCTGTATATTGTCACCCTGCTTATTTAACTTCTATGCAGAATACATCAGGAGAAATGCTGAGCTGGAAGAAGCACAAGCTGGAATCAAGATTGCCCAGAGAAATACCAAAAACCTCAGATATGCAGATGACACCACCCTTATGGCAGAAAGTGAAGAGGAACTAAAAATCCTCTTGATGAAAGTGAAAGTGGAGAGTGAAAAAGTTGGCTTAAAGCTCAACATTCAGAAAACTAAGATCATGGCATCCTGTCCCATCACTTCATGGCAAATAGGTGGGGAAACAGTGGAAACAGCGTCAGACTTTATTTTTCTTGGCTCCAAAATCACTGCAGATGGTGACTGCAGCCATGAAATTAAAAGACGCTTACTCCTTGGAAGGAAAGTTATGACCAACGTAGATAGCATATTCAAAAGCAGAGACATTACTTTGCCAACAAAGGTCCGTCTAGTCAAGGCTATGGTTTTTCCAGTGGTCATGTATGGATGTGAGAGTTGGACTGTGAAGAAAGCTGAGCGCTGAAGAATTGATGCTTTTGAACTGTGGTGTTGGAGAAGATTCTTGAGAGTCCCTTGGACTGCAAGGAGATCCAACCAGTCCATTCTGAAGGAGATCAGCCCTGGGATTTCTTTGGAGGGAATGATGCTAAAGCTGAAACTCCAGTACTTTGGCTACCTCATGCAAAGAACTGACTCATTGGAAAAGTCTCTGATGCTGGGAGGGATTGGGAGCAGGAGGAGAAGGGGACTACAGAAGATGAGATGGCTGGATAGCATCACTGACTCGATGGACATGAGTCTGAGTGAACTCGGGGAGTTGGTGATGGACAGGGAGGCCTGGCGTGCTGCAATTCATGGGGTCGCAAAGAGTCTGACACGACTGAGTGACTGAACTGAACTGAACTGAAACAATAAATGCCTGCAAAATGAAGGAACGAGAAATGAAATTTGTTTGTTTAAACTATGATCAAAAAGAGTAAAATACTTGCAAAAAGTTGCACAAAGAACTTGAACCTTATATTCCAAATATGACAAAACTTTGCTGAAATAAATTAAAGAAGTTTAAAATATATGAGAAAATGTCCCAAGACCAAGACTTGATATAGTAAAAATCTGTAATAAAAATTTCTCTTCAGATTCAATGCAATCTTCATCAGAATCCCACCTATCTGTAGAAATTGTCAGGTTTATCTTAAAACTCACATGTCATTAAGGGACCCTAAAGACAAATCAAATAAAATAGCAATGAGAAAGAAAAAAAAAAGTTAAAGAATCCAGTTTTTCTGATTTCCAAATTTGTTACAAAGTTCAGTTCAGTTCAGTTCAGTCTCTCAGTCCTGTCTGGCTCTTTAAAACCCCATGAATTGCAGCACGCCAGGCCTCCCTATCCATCACCAACTCCCAGCGTTCACTCAAACTCATGTCCATTGAGCCGGTGATGGCATCCAGCCATCTCATCCTCTGTCGTCCCCTTCTCCTGCCCCCAATCCCTCCCAGCATCAGAGTCTTTTTCAATGAGTCAATTCTTCGCATAAGGTGGCCAAAGTCCTGGAGTTTCAGCTTTAGCATCATTCCTTCCAAAGAACACCCAGGACTGATCTTTAGAATGGACTGGTTAGATCTCCTTGCAGTCCAAGGGACTCTCAAGAGTCTTCTCCAACACCACATTTCAAAAGCATCAATTCTTCGGCACTCTTCACAGTACAACTCTCACATACATGACCACCAGAAAAAACATAGCCTTTAGGAGTTTTATTGTTTCTGGTCTTATGTTTAGATCTTTAGTCCATTTTGAGTTTATTTTTGTGTATGGTGTTAGAAAGTGGTCCAGTTTCATTCTTTTACAAGTGGTTGACCAGATTTCCCAGCACCACTTGTTAAAGAGATTGTCTTTAATCCATTGTATATTCTTGCCTCCTTTGTCAAAGATAAGGTGTCCATATGTGCGTGGATTTATCTCTGGGCTTTCTGTTTTGTTCCATTGATCTATATTTCTGTCTTTGTGCCAGTAACATATTGTCTTGATAACTGTGTCTTTGTAGTAGAGCCTGAAGTCAGGTAGGTTGATTCCTCCAGTTCCATTCTTCTTTCTCAAGATAGCTTTGGCTATTTGAGTTTTTTTTTTTTGTATTTCCATACAAATTGTGAAATTATTTGTTCTAGCTCTGTGAAGAATACTGTTGGTAGATTGATAGGGATTGCATTGAATCTATAAATTGCTTTGGGTAGTATACTCATTTTCACTGTATTGATTCTTCCAATCCATGAACATGGTATATTTCTCCATCTATTAGTGTCCTCTTTGATTTCTTTCACCAGTGTCTTATAGTTTTCTATATATAGGTTTTTAGTTTCTTTAGGTAGATATATTCTTAAGTATTTTATTCTTTACATTGCAATGGTGAATGGAATTGTTTCCTTAATTTCTCTTTCTGTTTTCTCATTATTAGTGTATAGGAATGCAAGGGATTTCTGTGTGTTGATTTTATATCCTGCAACTTTACTATAATCATTGATTAGTTCTAGTAATTTTCTGGTGGGGTCTTTAGGGTTTTCTATGTAGAGGATCATGTCATCTGAAAATAGTGAGAGTTTTACTTCTTCTTTTCCAATTTGGATTCCTTTTATTTCTTTTTCTCCTCTGATTGCTGTGGCCAAAACTTCCAAAACTATGTTGAATAGTAATGGTGAAAGTGGGCACCCTTGTCTTGTTCCTGACTTTAGAGGAAATGCTTTCAATTTTTCACCATTGAGGATAATGTTTGCTGTGGGTTTGTCATATATAGCTTTTATTATGTTGAGGTATGTTCCTTCTATTCCTGCTTTCTGGAGAGTTTTTATCATAAATGGGTGTTGATTTTGTCAAAGGTTTTCTCTGCATCTATTGAGATAATCATATGGTTTTTATTTTTCAATTTGTTAATGTGGTGTATTACATTGATTGATTTGTGGATATTGAAGAATGCTTGCATCTGTGGGATAAAGCCCACTTGGTCATGGTATATGATCTTTTTAATGTGTTGTTGGATTCTGATTGCTAGAATTTTGTTAAGGATTTTTGCATCTATGTTCATCAGTGATATTGGCCTGTAGTTTTCCTTTTTTGTGCGATCTTTGTCAGGTTTTGGTATTAGGGTGATGGTGGCCTCATAGAATGAGTTTGGAAGTTTACCTTCCTCTGCAATTTTCTGGAAGAGTTTGAGCAGGATAGATGTTAGCTCTTCTCTAAATTTTTGGTAGAATTCAGCTGTGAAGCCGTCTGGACCTGGGTTTTTGTTTGCTGGAAGATTTTTGATTACAGTTTCAATTTCCATGCTTGTGATGGGTCTGTTAAGATTTTCTATTTCTTCCCTAGAGGAGAACACAGGCAAAACACTCTCTGACATACATCACAGCAGGATCCTCTATGACCCACCTCCCAGAATATTGGAGATAAAAGCAAAAATAAACAAATGGGACCTAATTAAACTTAAAAGCTTCTGCACAACAAAGGAAACTATTAGCAAGGTGAAAAAGCAGCCTTCAGAATGGGAGAAAATAATAGCAAATGAAGCAACTGATGAAAAACTAATCTCAAAAATAAACAAGCAATTCCTATAGCTCAACTGCAGAAAAATAAATGACACAATCAAAAAATGGGCCAAAGAACTAAATAGACATTTCTCCAAAGAAGACATACAGATGGCTAACAAACACATGAAAAGATGCTCAACATCACTCATTATCAGAGAAATGCAAATCAAAACCACTATGAGGTACCATTTCATGCCAGTCAGAATGGCTGCGATCCAAAAGTCTATAAGCAATAAATGCTGGAGAGGGTGTGGAGAAAAGGGAACCCTCTTATACTGTTGGTGGGAATGCAAACTAGTACAGCCACTATGGAGAACAGTGTGGAGATTCCTTAAAAAACTGGAAATAGAACTGCCTTATGATCCAGCAGTCCCACTGCTGGGCATACACACTGAGGAAACCAGAAGGGAAAGAGACACGTGTACCCCACTGTTCATCGCAGCACTGTTTATAATAGCCAGGACATGGAAGCAACCTAGATGTCCATCAGCAGATGAATGGATAAGAAAGCAGTGGTACATATACACAATGGAGTATTACTCAGCCATTAAAAAGAATACATTTGAATCAGTTCTAATGAGGTGGATGAAACTGGAGCCTATTATACAGAGTGAAGTAAGCCAGAAAGAAAAATACCAATACAGTGTACTAATGCATATATATGGAATTTAGAAAGATGGTAACAATAACCCTGTGTATGAGACAGCAAAAGAGACACTGATGTATAGATCAGTCTTATGGACTCTGTGGGAGAGGGTGAGGGTGGGAAGATTTGGGAGAATGGCATTGAAACATGTATAATATCATGTATGAAATGAGTTGCCAGTCCAGGTTCGATGCATGATACTGGATGCTTGAGGCTGGTGCACTGGGACGACCCAAAGGGATGGTATGGGGAGGGAGGAGGGAGGAGGGTTCAGAGTGGAGAACACATGTATACCTGTGGCGGATTCATTTTGATATTTGGCAAAACTAATACAATATCGTAAAGTTTAAAAATAAAATAAAATTAAAAAAAAAGAAAAACCATAGCCTTGACTAGATGGACCCTTGTTTGCAAAGTAATGTCTCTGCTTTTGAATATGCTCTCTAGCTTGGTCATAAGTTTCCTTCCAAGGAGTAAGCGTCTTTTAATTTCATGGCTACAGTCACCATCTGCAGTGATTCTGGAGCCCCCCAAAATAAAGTCTGACACTGTTCCACTGTTTCCCCATCTATTTGCCATGAAGTGATGGGACCAGATGCCATGATCTTTGTTTTCTGAATGTTGAGCTTTAAGCCAATTTTTTCACTCTCCACTTTCACTTTCACCAAGAGGCTTTTGAGTTCCTCTTCACTTTCTGCCATAAGGGTGGTGTCATCTGCATATCTGAGTTTATTGATATTTCTCTGGGCAATCTTGATTCCAGCTTGTGCTTCTTCCAGCCCAGCATTTCTCATGATGTACTCTGCATGTAATTTAAATAAGCAGGGTGACAATATGCAGCTTTGGCATACTCCTTTTCCTCTTTGGAACCAAACATTGTTGTACCAATGGAACTGAATTGAGGGTCTATAAACAAACTCATGTATCTGTGGTGAACTGATTTAGATAAGGGTTCAAAACCATTCATTGGGAAAATAACTGACTTTTTAACATAAGTACTTGGACAACTTGATATACACATACAAAAGAATGAAATTTGACTTTTAACTCACTGAATACAAAATTGATGCAAAAGGGATCAAAGTCCTAAATATAAGAACAAAAACTATTGAACTTTTAGAAAAAGCATAAAGTTAAATTTTTAATGATCTCAGAATTGGCAACGGATTCTAGATATAATATCAAAAGACCTGAGCAATGACAATGGCAATATCTACATAAATCAGACTTAAAACTGAAAACTTTTATATTTCAAGGAATACAGTTAAGAAAGTGCAAAAAAACTTATGGAAATAGAAAAATATTTGCAGTCATATATATGTTAAGATTCTTATATCTAAAGATATAAGTAATCTTATATACATATATCTTTAGATATCTTATATATAAGATCTCTAAATATCTATTATTTTATATCTAACATATAAAGAACTCTTATAAAGTAATTAAAATAAGACAAATAGCCCAATTTAAAATCATAGGTTAAAAATCTTTGCAGAAAAATATTTGCATATGTGTGTTAAGATTTTTATATCTAAAGATATAAGAATCGTATATACATATGTCTTTAGATATCTTATATATAAGATCTCTAAATATTTTATCTAATATCTTATGTCTAATATATAAAGAACTCTTAGAAAGTAATTAAAATAAGACAAATAGCCCAATTTAAAATCATAGGTTAAAAATCTGAATTGAATTTTTTCCAAAAAAGTTAAATAAATGGCCAATAGCATTATTTATCAGGGAAATGCAAAAACCCACAATAAGAAACAACTTCACATTCACTGGGCTTCCCTAATGGTTCAGCAGATAAAGAATTTGCCTTTGTCAAGAGACACAGGAGATGTGAGTTAGGTTCCTGGGTCAGGAAGATCTTCTGAAGGAGGAAATGGCAACCCACTCCATAGTCTTATCTGGAAAATCCCATGGAGAGAGGAGCCTGGCAGGCTACAGTTCAAAGGGTCACCAAGAGTTGGACATCACTGAACACATCATTCATTCATTCACATTCACTATAAACAATAGCAACAGGAAGCATAATAAAGTGTTGGAGAGGGTATGAAATGTTCGTATATCGTGGCTGGGAATTTAAAATGAGGCAAACCCTTTATAAAACAGTCTAGCAGTTTCTCAGAGAGGCTAAACATCCTAATACATGATCCAGCAATCCGCAGAAAACTTGCACACAAATATTTATAGTAATATTATATATAATAGGCAAAGATGGAAACAGCTCCAAATCCATTAGAGATGCTAAGT
This sequence comes from Bos taurus, assembly GCF_002263795.3. NCBI lineage: Eukaryota > Metazoa > Chordata > Mammalia > Artiodactyla > Bovidae > Bos > Bos taurus. Next base: position 45,606,400 of record NC_037347.1, read on the forward strand.
GTGGTATGTCCATACATTGAAATATTACTCAAATATTATAAAAAGAATGAAGTACTGATAGATGTCACAGCACAAATGAACCTTGAAAACTTTAGGCAAAGAGAAAGGAGCTAGTCATGAAAGAATACTTAAGATTCCATTTTCATGAAATGTCCAGAAGAGAGAAATCTATAAAGACAGAAAAGAGATTAGTGGTTCCTTAGGGCTGCAGGGATTTGGGGCAATAAGGAGTGATAAGTAAATGGCACAAGGTTTCCTTTTGAGGTGATTAAAGTTTTATTTATTTTTTTTAATTTGATATTGATTATGGTCATGATTGTAACTGTTAATATAATACTAAAAAGCACTGGGTTATGCATTTTACATTGGTAAGTTTTAGGGTACATGAATAATAGCTCAATAAAGTAAACTAAAACACAGAGAAAGCTGTTAAATAAAAAGAAGCTTTAAAGAAGGAACTGTAAATCATCTATTTAAAAAAAAAAAACAGTATTTTGGGATAGTGTTTCCTGACTTTCATTTTTCCCACATTTTTCTATGTATTGATGAATGTATCTGTTTTTTCCACCTAGTTTATTAAGAACTTAATAGATGGAATGATAATGAAAGCAAGAAATGGTGTGATCACATTATAATGTGTCCAGTCTTCTGTTGAGTTTAGCTGACAAAATTTAACTAGTATTTCTCTTGTGGCTCAGTTGGTAAAAAAAAAATCTGCCTGCAATGTGGGAAACCTGGGTTCGATCCCTGGGTTGGGAAGATCCTCTGGAGAATGGAAAGACTACCCACTCCAGTATTCTGGCCTGGAGAATCTCATGAACTGTATTGTCCATTGGATTGCAAAGAGTCACACATGACTGAGTGACTTTCACTTTCACTTTTTACTATATGAACACGTATAGCTGCACTGAGAAATAGATTACCTATAAAATGATAATATGAATGGACCGTTATGTGCATACGTGCTAAGTCACTTCAGTCATGTCAGATTCTTTGCTACTCTATGAACTGTAGCCCACCAGGCTCCTCTGTCCATGGGATTCTCCAGTCAAGAATACTGCAGTGGGTTCCCATGCCCCCTTCAATAGGATTTTCCTGACCCTGGGATTGAACAATGCCTTTTATGTCTCCTTCATTGGCAAGTAGGTTCTTTACCACTAGTGACACCTGGGAAGCCCACGGGGACTATTATACATTTTGCCAATTAAACAGCTACACAATTACTGATAATGACCGAGAGTAATCCATTATTTTGGTGCAATGATATATTTCTGACCTTGAAAAAATAAAATTTTAAAAATTATTACCTTATTTTTGATAGAACATTAAACCAAAACCCAAACAAACATAAAAATAATGGATTGTTGATATATAAATATATTTCAATTTGGATTGAAATAAAATTGTTTATCAAAAAAGCATTATTGATAACAAAATCTGGAATGCTCATGAATCATGAAACTTTGTAAATTTCTACAAACTCTAGTTCTGAAAAACTATTTCTGTTCTATGCTCATTAACTGTGTAATGCTGTTTCTATAGACTGTCAGTTCTTTACATGACTTTGTAATGATGCAAGCTTGATCATATCTCTGACTTCAAGACATGTGATTGAGAATTCCAGGGAACAGTTTGATATTGGCAAAATCAACCATCTTTTTTTTTTTTTATTAGTTAGACACTATTTAACATTTAATATACTTTTTATTAAGCAAAATGCAAACATTGTTTAAAGAAATAGAATTCATGCTTCTAGAAAAAATACTTAGACACAGTTATTGATCCCAAAACAAGCATTTACTTTGATGTCATTTCAGTTTCTACTGAACTCCCTCTTCTGTGGAACCACAGTACTATAAAACAATTATAATGCTTCCTATATTAAGATTTCACAAGCTACTCTATAAACTTGAATTTAGGGGTAAAAAGACAACAAAAGTCTCTCAAAGTTTAATTGCTAAAATGTTAAGAAATGAGGTCATCATTGATGCTTTGGGTTTGCCTTTCTAGTTAAACTTGAGAAAGAAAAAGAACAAAAGCCAATCACATTCCTGAGAATTCTGAAATAGCCATTGTGGGGGTCTTTTAGAAATCTTGCTCTTTTATAGCCCAGAAGTTATCTTCTCACTATTGAAAAACAATAGATCATACCTACCTACTCACCACAGCAGGCACTTTGGATATATTCCATTCTTAGCTGGTTAAGCACGGTCTTGAGTTCTTTTTTTTTTTTTTTTTTTTTGAGTTCTGAAAACATGCATTATAAATGTTGAACCATTTATTTCAGCCTCAAATCTAATCTGATTTGTTTTGTTCTTTGAATAATCTTTCAATGCCTAATTTCCAACTTTGTCAAATTTCAATGAACATATAAAGCCAAATGGTTTCTGTATCATGACCACTGGCCATAACTAGCAAAATGTCCCTAGAGCTGTGCATGTTTATCAATGCCTTCTAATAGTATTTCTTCCTACTTGTCCTTAAAGACAAAACTGGGGTAGGGAATTATCGCATGGCATTTTCTTTAGAATGAGGGCTTCACCAGTCCAATGTGAATTGCACTGTATCTTTTCTAATTCCTTTACTTGCATCTAGATCAGCGACAAATTTATTGTCGCTGTATTGTCAAATTTATGGTTTTTCTAGTAGTTATGTACAGATGTGAGAGTTGGACCATAAAGAAGCCTGAATGCCAAAGAATTAATGTTTTTGAACTGTCCTGGAGAAGACTCTTGAGAATCCCTTGGACAAGGCAAAAAGAAAAAGGCAAAGGAGAAAAGGAAAGATAAATTCATCTGAATGCAGAGTTCCAAAGGATAGCAAGGAGAGATAAGAAAGCCTTCCTAAATGATCAATGAGGACAGAAACAGCATGGATCTAGCCGAAGCAGAAGATGTTAAGAAGAGATGACAAGAATACACAGAAGAACCATACAAAAAAGATCTTCATGATCCAGATAACCATGATAGTGTGATCACTCACCTAGAGCAAGACATTCTGGAATGCAAAGGGGGACTTAGGAAGCATCACTATGAATAAAGTCACTGGAGGTGACAGAATTCCAGTTGAGCTATTTCAAATCTTCAAAGATGATGCTGTGAAAATGCTGCACCAAATATGACAGCAAATTTGGAAAGCCCAGAAGTGGCCACAGGACTGGAAAATGTCAGTTTTCATTCCAATCCCAAAAAGATGCAATGCCAAAGAATGTTCAAACTGCTGCACAATTGCCAAAGCCTTTGACTGTGGATCACAACAAACTGGAAAATTCTTCAAGAGATGGGAATACCAGACTACCTGACTTGCCTTCTGAGAAACCTGTAGGCAGGTGAAGAAGCAACAGTTAGAACCAGGCATGAAATAATGGACTGGTTCCAAATCAGGAAAGAAGCACATCAAGCCTGTATATTGTCACCTTGCTTATTTAACTTATATGCAGAGTACATCATGTAAATGCTGGGCTGGATGAAGCACAAGCTGGAATCAAGATTTCCAGGAGAAATCTTAATAATGTCAGATATACAGATGATACCACCCTTATGGCAGAAAGTGAAAAGGAACTGAAGAGCCTCTTGATAAAAATCAAAGAGGAGGGTGAAAAATTTAAAACTCAAAATTCACGAAACTAAGATCATGGCATCTGGTCCCATCGCTCCATGGCAAATGGGGAAGCAATGTAAACATTGAGAGACTGTATTTTCTTGGACACCAAAATCACTGCAGATGGTGACTGCAGCCATGAAATTAAAAGACAATCACCTCTTGGAAGAAAATCTATGAGAAACCTAGATGGTGTATTAAAAAACAGAGGTGTTACTTTATGGACAAAGGTCCATACAGTCCAAGCTATGGTTTTTTTCAGGAATCATGTATGGATGTGATATTTAATCATGTATGGATGTGATAAAGAAAGCTTAGCATCAAAGAATTAATGCTTTTGAACTGTGGTGTTGGGGAAGACTCTTGAGAGTCCCTTGGAGTGCAAAGAAGTCAAACCAGGCAATACTAAAGGAAATCAGTCTTGAATATTCAATGGAAGGACTGATGCTGAAGCTGAAGCTCCAATAGTTTGGCCAACTGATGGGAAGAATTGACTCCTTGGAAAAGATTGAGGTCAGGAAGAGAAGGGGACAGCAGAGGATGAGATGGTTGGATGACACCACCAACTTGATGGATATGAGTTTGAGCAAGCTCCAGGAGTTGATGATGGACAGGGAAGCCTGATATGCTGCAGTCCACAGGGTCACAAAGAGTCTAACATGACTGAGCAACTGAATTGACTGACTGGACAGCAAGAAGATCAAGCCAATCAATCCTAATGTAAACCCACCCTGAATATTCATTGGAAGGACTGATTTTGAAGCAGAAGATCCAATACTTTTGCCACCTTATGTCAAGAGCTGACTCATTGGAAAAGACCCTGATTCTGTGAAAGACTGAGGGCAAGAGGAGAAGCAGGTGACAAAGGATGAGATGGTTGGATGCATCACTGACTCAATGGACATGAGTTTCAGCAAACTCAGGGATATAGTAAAGGAAAAGTAAGCTTAGTGTGGTGCAGTCCACAGGATCACAAAGTGTTGGACATGACTTACCAACTCGACATGATGTTACAACAAGATCAACAGCTTAGCTCAGTTGACTGAGGCTGCTATGATCTTAGGCATGACAGAATCTCTGCTAAAGACAACTTCCAAATGAAAGAATTCTGTTCCTTCATGGTTGAAGATGGGAGATGAAATCAGAGACTTAGAGTGAAAATGCTGAGAGACTGGAAAGCAGCCTAGTTTCTCTAGGCAAATTATTATTGAGACCAAAACTTTACCACTTTAAAATAACTCTTGGAAGATGATTTACTTTCCAGAGGCAAATAGCATGAATTTAAATCAAATACTCAAATCACAAGTAATAGATTTTGTCATGATGATCAACTGTATGTTTCTTATGTCAAAGTTATGGATTCAACTTTCTTATAATTTTGTAAAATGCCAGGTGCAACAATTGATCTTGGCCACATCTCCAATAGCTCTTTCTCCAATAAATAAGATACCTTAAGTCAATAAGAAAGAAGAAAAAGTAGAGGGAGGATATGGAATAAAAAGTTATCTACTTCCATTTTTTTTTCCTTATGATTCATTGAAAGAATTTCAGTAGGACAGTTGTGATTTATTTCGGACCCCATAATGGATTATACGAGCTTTGGTTCGTGTTATATACTGCTCAGTAAATAAAGCAGGTGACCTATTGAGGCTCATAAATTAAGTCTAGCTTGAATAGTTTAATTGGATTGTCCTATGTTATAATACTAGTGCAATTATAGATGTAGTGGCACATACAGCAAAACATAAGAAAGTGTTCAGAAATACATTATCAGAGAGGCCATATGATACAGGAAACCCCAGGGAATATTTCATCTTTTTAAGAGATAACATGACAAAAGTGAGTTACTATTCCCTGAAAACTGACCATTTTCATTGCTAATATATGCATAAGGATGATAAACCATTTATATTTTTGTTCAATAAACAGTGAACAAAATTACTTAACCTTTGAAGCTTATGCATTGCATCCCTGTATCCACCTTATAGCTACCATTTCTTCTAACTTTTCTCCCATTCTGAGTGTTTTTTAGACAATAGCTTAAGTGCCTGACAATTTTTAAAACAGTGTTCTCCTTAACTGGGTTTTGCCTGTAGCTTTGCCCCAGGGAACTGTGGCCCCAAACCTATTAAAGCTGCCGACTCAAAGTGTGATAGCTGTGTGTTCTCTTTACTTCTCATGTAAATTATTTATTTTAGATTAAATTAATTCATATATATGAATAACAGCTAAAGCTCCAGTATTTTGGCCACTTGATGGGAAGAGCTGACTCATTGGAAAAGATTCTGATTCTGGGAAAGATTGAGGTCAAGAAGAGAAGAGGGTGACCAAGGATGAAATGGTTGGATGGCATTACCAACTCAATGGACATGAGTTTGAGCAAATTATGGGAGAGAGTGAAGGACAAGAAAGCCTGGCATGCAGCAGTTCATGAGGTCCCAAAATATCAGACATGACTTGGCAACTGAACAACAGCTGAATAATAGAATGATCCTGAAATTGTCAAAGGGGCAGTGGAACAAGAGATTTTAGGGAAATTGAGCTTGTCAAAATTCTTTAAATCACATTAGCCATCTTATATAGCAGTGTGGATAAACTGTATGTAAAAACTGTTCCTAACTTTGTACCAAGCAGATTTTCTCATTCTAGCCCCACCAAGTTTCTTACATTAGAAATGGAATCTTAATACCGTTTATCACTTATACATTTAGATTTTATCAGAATTCATTATGATTAAATTGAATTACTGACAAGTAAACTGAATCAGTTCAGTTGCTCAGTCTTGTCAGACTCTTTGTGACCCCATGGACTGCAGCACACCAGGCTTCCCTGTCCATCCCAACTCCCAGAGCTTGCTCAAACTCATGTCCATCGAGTGGGTGATGCCATCCAGCCATCTCATCCTCTGTCATCCCCTTCTCTTCCTGTCTTCAATCTTTCCCAGCATCAGGGTCTTTTCCAATGAGTCGGCTTTTTGTATCAGGTGGCCAACGTATTGAAGTTTCATCTTCAGCATAGGTCCTTCCAATGAATATTCAGGACTGATTTCATTTAAGATTCATTTGCATGTACTTGAAGTTTAAAAATAGATTCAGTCTTATGACTTATAATCACTTTTTTTAGGACTATTATAAGATTGCCATTATAGTTATTTTAAATCCTTGTTATATACAACATGTGCTTAGACATCATCTTAACTAAGGAAGGTAAATAAATACTTATACTCTGAAAACTACAAACTATTGATGAAAAAAAAAAAAAACACATTATAAACATCTACATGCAGGGTTTTGTGTGGGCATGAGATTTCAGTTCATTTGGCTTAGCACCAGGGAATGCAATTGGAAGATCATATGATAGGAGTTTTTTAGATTTTATAAAATGCACTCAAACTATCTTCCAAACTGGCAGTGACATTTTGCATTTACACCAAGGAATAAGAATTCCCACTGCTTCACATCCTTTTTAACATTTTGTGTTGTCAATGTTCAGTATTTTAGCCATTCTAATAGCTGTGTAGTAGTATCTCATTGTTCTTTGAAGTTTCTTAAGACATATGATATTGAACATTTTTTCATATGTTTATTTGCTTTTTTTATATCTTTGGTGAGATATTTATTCTAATGTTTTGCTCTTTTTTTATTGTGTTTTCTTATTCTTGTGTTTTAACTCTTCTTGTATTAATACATTGTAGATGCCAGTGATTTATAAGTTATGTGTATTGCAAATATTATCTTCCCATCTATAGTACTTTTTAATTGAAAGATTCTCTAAATGAATTATGCTTTAAATTTTTCAAAAATCATCCACACATGATTTCATATAATCCCATAAAAACTTTTTCTCCCTAAACCTATATAACCCCTGCCTCTTTCCTTCTCCTCAGAGATAACCTGTAGTTTGTTCTCTATATCTTTGAAACTTGTTGCTTGTTTTTATCATTATCTAACTGTGTCTTTCACAAACAAAAAGGATTTTTTTAATCTAATCAACCGCAATTTCATGGATTGTATGTTTGGGATTATATTCAAAAAAGTCATTGCCAAACCAATTGCTTAGATTTTCCTAGGTCGCATTTCTTATATTTTATAGACTTGTACTTTATATTTAATTATTTAATGGATTTATGATCCAGTTTGATTTAATTTTTGTGAAAGATATAAGATCAGTAACTAGATTCATGGTTTTGCCTGTGGATGTCCAGCTGTTCCCACGCCAATTACTACTGAAAAAAAAAATCCACTTTTTATTGAACTGACTTTTCCCTCTTTCAAAATCAGCTGATTAAATTTGTTTGGATATATTTCTGTTCTTTCTTTTTTTTTTTTTTTTCTAATTTTATTTTATTTTTAAACTTTACATAATTGTATTAGTTTTGCCAAATATCAAAATGAATCCGTCACAGGTATACATGTGTTCCCCATCCCGAACCCTCCTCCCTCCTCCCTCCCCATACCATCCCTCTGGGCCGTCCCAGTGCACCAGCCCCAAGCATCCAGCTGCCTATCTTTTGGACAATACTACCCTATCTTGATACTATATATGTATAGCAAGTCTTGTGAGCTTCCCAGGTGGCTCAGAGGTAAAAAAAAAATCTGCCTGCCAATGCGAGAGTCACAGGAAATGTGGACTTGATCACTGGGTTGAGAAACATTTCAAATTTTGAGTGTTAATATAAATGGTACTGTTTTATTAATTCCATATTCTGATTGGTTATTGTTGGTCTTGAATTTGAATGGAATGTGTCATTAATTCATAAAATCTTGTGATAAATACTTTTTATTTCCAGGAGTTTTTGGTTGTTGTTGTTGTTGATTCTTAAGGATTTCCTATATAAACAATTATGTCATCTTCAAACAAAGATAGCTTATTTCTTTGCCAATTTTCACACATTTTCCTGCTGTGCTCTAACTGCATTAACTGAGACTTCCAGTATAAAGCTGAATAGCAGTAATGAGTGGATATCCTTGTGTTGTTCTGGATCTTAATAGGAAAGCATTGAGTTTCTCACCATGAAGTATGATGTCAGGTATAGGGTTTTGGCTAGATATTCTTCATCAAGTAGAAGTTCTTTATTCCTAGTTTCCTGAGGCTTTTTATGGTAAATGGGCTGGCTTTGAATATTGTTGGATGATTTCCCTACACCTATTGACATGTTCATATGTTTTTTCTTACTTAATCTATGTGAAAATTTTTTACTGTTAAACTAGCCTTGTATGCCTGTGATAGATCCTGTTTGGTTATAGTACATGATTGCTTTTAAAAATATTGGATTCGATATGCTAATATCTTCTTGAGGATTTTTTTTTTTTTTTTTTTTTGCAGCACATACAGTATGTTGGAGTTGCATCTTTTGCTGCTATTCAAAGTTATGGGGGAGAAAAATTTTATATTTAGATTTTTAAAAGTTGGAGGAGCTTCATGCATTTTAGTGTTCTTTAATTGTATGCTCAAGCAAAATTGTTTGAGGATCCTACATCTATGTCTCATTGTAACTAGATTGCTGCCTAAAAACCCTTTTTGTGTAGAATTATGGACATTTGCTTCTGAGCAAAGAATGATCTTGCTTAGAATTTCCTGATAATTTCTAAATGGTTGCATGTTGTCTATAGAGCCCCCAAAAATCAGCTGAACTTTTGTCTGAATAAAGTGTGGAGAAGGTTAAACTTCAGACTAGGGTAAAATAGGAGAGCTTTTCAATTTAAGTGTAAACAGTAACATTATATGAAGTGAAGAAACATGTATAAGAACAGTGATAATGTATGCCCATCTTTTTTCTACTTTTCATGAAGTTCTTTTTTCTCAATAAAGACTGAAAGTATAATTTCTTATTCAGTGCATATTTGACATTGTCATGTGGAGATAATCTTGCTGAGACAATTATACTCTACAAGCTTTTCTTGGACCCAAAAGAAAGAAACGTTTCCCTTCATTTGTATTTTTTCAAATAGACTCTTAGCGTTCCCAGTTATGAACTGCAATCATTCTTCTATAGCTGGACAGTTTGGCAGTGCTTTTAAATGAAACATGGTACAGATTATTAGGTTTGTTACCTTAAAAATTGAGATATAATTCATATATAATAGTCTCAGATGTGCAACACAATTATTCCATATTTGTATGTGTTGGGAAATAGTTACCACAATAAATCTAGTTTTCATCCATCGCCACACATAGTTACACGTGCTGTTCTTCTTGTGATAAGAACTTTTAACATTTACACACTGCTATATCTAAAATAGATAACCAACAAGAATATACTGTGCTACTATATAGCACAGAGAATGCTGCTCAATATTCTATAATAACCTAAATGGAAAAGAATTTGAAAAATAATAGATGCATATATATGTATAACTGAATCACTTTACTGTACACCTGAAATAAACACAACATTGTCAATCAATTATGCTCCATTTAAAATGAAAATTTAAAAATAGCTTTCTTAAAAATTTTGAAATCTATAATACAGTATTACTCTCTGTGTTGTACATTACATCCCAGGATTTATTTGTTTTATAACTAGAAGCTTGTACCTTTTTATCACCTTCATCCATTTCACTTATCTTCTATCTCCTACTTCTGGCAATTACTAATCTTATATTTGTATTTATGAGTTAGTTTTTTGTTTCTGAATCACACAGCATTTATCTTTCACTGTCTATCTCATTTCACATAGCATAATGTCCTTAAGGTCCATCCATGTTGTCACAAATGGCAAGATTTCGATATTTTTATGGCTGAATAACATTCCATTGTATAATATATACACTGCATTTTCTTCATTCATTCATCTGTGGAGAGGATTTTTGCATCTGTATTTATGAGAGATATCTGTCTGCTGTTCATCTTTTTTGTAATGTCCATGTCTGTTTTTGATATCAGGGTAATGCTGGCTTCATAGAGTAAGTTACAGCAGATGCATGAATTTTTAAAGGAAAAATGAGAGTTTTATTTTGAAACTTTTCATTATTATTCTAAGAAAAGTATTCTCATAATTTAAAATATAACCATACTCTCGGCCTTAGAAAACAAATCTTTCTTAAATGTACTTAATTACTTATTATGAAAGTGAAGTCACTCAGTAGTGTCTCACTCTATGTGACCCCATGGACCCCATGGAGCCTGCCAGGCTCCTCCATTCATGGAATCAGGCAAGAATACTGGAGTGAGTTACCATTTCCTTCTCCAGGGGATCTTCCTGACCCAGGGTTTGAACCTGGGTCTCCCACATTGCAAATAGACTCTACCATTTGAGCTACCAGGTATTCCCAATTATTTATTATAAATGACTTATAAAAGTATTTCTTCTGTTTTGTTTTTTAGAATATATACTGAATTAAAATTATATTCCCGCATAAGAAAGTTCAAGCAAATATTATGGTGCTCAACTATTGTTAATTTCTTAAGGCGTGAATCAACATATTAATTCATTTCTCATTATAAAATTATCTTTAATAATCTGATTCCCAGTTAGAATTATGAGATTTATTACTTCAAAGGGATTAATAATTTTTCAGTTTTTATAAATTTAACTAAATTCTTTTGATGCATTTCCTATTTTACCCTTCTTAAATGTGTTTTAAGCCACTAAATTTTGGAACTATTTGTTACATGAGTGACCAAGTATTAGTTACTTAGTTGTGTCAGACGCTTTGCAACCCAATGGACTGTAGCCCACCTAGTTCCTCTGTCCCTGGAATTCTCCAGTCAAGAACACTGGAGTGTGTTGCCATTCCTTTCTCCAGGAGATCTTCCCCTGACCCAGGGATCAAACCTGGGTCTCCTTCATTGCAGGCAGATTCTTTACCATCTGAGCTACCAGAGAAGCTTGAAGTTTTCTCTTAGTTTCGGTTATTTTTAATTTAAAATACATTTTTATGATGGCTAAAATATAATTTTTAAATATATGAATTCCTCCATTAATTTGAGGTTTAGAAAGTTTTTGTTAAACCCAAGGTTAAGGAAATAGTGTTTTATATGCATTTTTCTTTTAAATAAGAGGAAGGTAGTGATATTATTTTCCCTATACATGGCCCATTATATAGTTTCCATAATTGCAAGTCATATTCATACCAAAAGATCACACCAAATACACCAGAATAATGCTTTGTTCTATAAAAATCAGAGAAATTTAGGGAGGAAAATTAAGAATTGCTAAGTTGCTTGACATCAGATTTTGGTGTTTGGACTAAATTCCAAATGACAACTAACCATAGCAACAGATGACATGAGATTACATGTCTCTAAGGCTTTGTGGGTGGTTATAATTATTGTATAGAGATGGGTATAATGCAATTACATATATGATCTACTTTGCCAGGTGTTTTGGGGTTCAAAGAGTAGATAATATCAATATAGTCACATGTAATTTACAAAATAAGTTAACTAAATATTAACTTTTTCTTAAAAATAATAATTTATAGCTCTTAACCCCCCAAAATACTTTTATAAGATCTAATTCCACTTAAGGCCTATTCAGAGTTCACTGTCACTTCTTGGGATTTCTGTCCATTAATATTTGGGCCCAGGATTGTGGTGCTTTATAATGAAGAAAAAGTAAAACATTCAAAGACTGGTGTGGCAGGAAGAATTCTAAAGATATATCGTTAAGGTATAGTGCTTTCATTATTCTAAAACTAATCTATATAAAACCGTAAAAGAATTTTCAAGTGTAAGTAAGGCTACTAATAAACTGATCTTAAAATTGAGATCATTCTAGATTTTGCAGGTGGGCCTCGTGTAGTCACATGAGTCTTTAAAGTAGACAGAAAATAGAAGAGTCTTTCAAGTATGCATAGTAGAAGAGATCAGAGACATTCTAAGGGTGAGAAAGTTTCCATATACTGCCCCTGGCTCTGTGCTTTGGGATCCTATATGCAAGAACCTGAGAAAGAAGCCTCTAAAGCCACCCACTGACCATCAACAAAGAGGGGCACGTGTGAGCTCTAGTTCCAAAACCAACTGCATTTTGCTGACAACCTGAGTGAATTTGGGACTGAATTTTTTTTTCAGAAATAGCTAATAATAGCTCGGCTACCTGACACCTTGGTTTTGGCATTGTGGAACTTCAAGATTAATAACCAGCTCAAGTCAACCTAGACTTTTGAACTACAGATTTGTGAGAATATATTTGTTTTGTTTTGTTTTTTTAAATTTTATTTTATTTTTAAACTTTACGTAATTGTATTAGTTTTGCCAAACATCAAAATGAATCCATCACAGGTATACATGTGCTCCCCCTCCTGAACCCTCCTCCCTTCTCCCTCCCCATACCATCCCTCCAGGTCGTCCCAGTGCACCAGCCCCAAGCATCCAGTATCGTGCATTGAACCTGGACTGGCATCTCGTTTCATACATGATATTTTACATGTTTCAATGCCATGTGAGAATATATTTGTGTTGTTCAAATACATATGCAGTAATTCTTTATGACTACAATGGAATACAAATAATATATCTGGTGATTAGATGGTCAGGAGGCATATGAATCTATGAACCCAGACTCCAATTATTTGATTCAGTTTTATTATTTCTGCCAAACTATGTTACTCAAAATCATCTCTACATATAAAATCTTACTTTTTTAATTTGTGCAGGGGATAAAACACACAATCTAGCAGTATCAATGAGAGAAGAGTGATGTGATAGACTATGGGTCTTCATAAAGCAAAGAACTCTGAGGAAAGTTATATGTGATTCAGTATCAGAAGCGGGTCATGGAGGTTGGGCATACAATTATATAAGAAAATATAATATTTGAGAAAGGAATGCCTTTTTCCTTTTTAATTGTGTTGAAACACTACCCCCTAAAAGCCTAGGGAACAGTCTGTTGTACAGAGAAACAAGGAATTCTCTGACTGCAATGATAGGACACCTACGTTTTCCTACACATTGAGAACAGTAGAGTTCTGAATGTCTGTGTAGCTGTGTTGTATGCATTGAAGCAAGCCTTCCCAACAGCTGTAACTAAAAGGGAAAATTTGAAACAAACTTCTTGTAGTTAACTGCCAAGCTGCTGCCAAGTCGCTGCAGTCATATCCGACCCTGTGCGACTCCATAGATGGCAGCCCACCAGGCTCCCCCATCCCTGGGATTCTCCAGGCAAGAACACTGGAGTGGGTTGCCATTTCCTTCTCCAATTCATGAAAGGAAAAGTGAAAGGGAAGTCGCTCAGTCGTGTCCGACTCAGCGACCCCATGGACTGCAGCCTACCAGGCTCCTCCGTCCATGGGATTTTCCAGGCAAACTGGAGTGGGGTGCCATTGCCTTCTCCTCAAGTGGTTAAAGACAATATTAATTCACAGTAAATTTCCAAACTTTAGTATCATTCCAAGGAAAATTTAAAATTTTCATTTCAATTTTAAATGGAATAGAAATACATTTTCGGATTAAGTAGCTGAGTTTAAAGTTAAGATACAGCAAATATTAGAAGTACCTAGGATCTAAATTTTCTTCAAGGGACAATCTAATGAATGCATAAGGCAAGTTCTCATCATTCCTTTTCTTAATTTGAAGAACATATCAGCAGCGTTTACAGCAACTTACTGAAAGCAACAGTTCACAGAACACTTATTTTAGTGCACCATGATGTATAACAAATACCTTTGAAAGCTTTTGATAATCATATATTAGCTGTTCCTTATATGTGTGTGCAGGCTAAGTTGCTGAGTTGTATCTGATTCTTTGTGACCCCATTGATAATAGCCTGCCACACTTTTCTGTCTATGGAATTTTCCAGGGAGGAATATTGGAGTGGGTTGTCACTTCCTCCTGCAGGAGATCTTTCCAACCCAGGGAAGCTCCATTCCTGATATACCAGATTTGAACTGTATTTGTTCAGTTTTTTTGAATTTTTTAATGAAGCCTAACTTTCAAATAACTTAGAGAAAATGACACAGAATGCAAGATTACACATAAATAGATGCTTATATTTACCCATTTGTAAATATTAGTTTTATAAAAACTAGCAATATATGCTTCATAAAACAGAATATCATTACATTAGAAAAAATGCATCTATAATTTAGAAAACAAAACAAAAACCTAAGATTTGCATTGGTTCTTTTCATGTGGTCGGTTGATGACTGGTTTAGTTATGTAAGAAATAAAAATCTTGGAAAAACACTGATTATTCAAATTTTTAAAGTTAAGAAGAAAACCTCCACTATGATTTTAAGTAAGTGTCAAAATATTGCTAAAAAACCTCAGTCATAAGTAAGATTAAACATATCAGCATCAGGAAAAGAAGCTTTGTAGCACGTTCAATCCTGAGAATCCAAATCATAAGTTGTTCTTCAGGTTATTGTGAGAAACCTATATGCTCTATAGTTTCTAAAGGTAGCACACAAACAAGATTTGCAAATTTTAATTCAACTTTCAATGTTTCTCTATTAAAATATCTCCATTTAAAAAAATGTTTAATGTGTGCTTCAAATATTACTATTTATAAATTGTATTTCATATGTTATATACACAAATCTTATTGCCACATAAAATTCATTCAGTAACCTGAAGGAAATCAACTCTGAATATTCCTTGAAAGGACTGATACTGAAGCTGAAGCTCCAATACTTAGGCCACCTGATGCAAAGAGCTGACTCATTCAAGATGACCCTGATACTGGGAAAGATTGGTGGCAAGAGGAGAACAGGGGTGATAGAGAATGAGATGGTTGGATGGTATCACCTGTTCAATAGACATGAGTTTGAGCAAGCTTTGGGATGTAGTGAAGGACAGGGAAACCTGGCATGCTGCATTTCATGGGGTTGCAAAGAGTTAAACGCGACTTAACAACTGAACAACAACAGCCTTAAGGAGATACAATGGAGGCTTAGATTTTTTTTTTTTTAAGTTCAAAATTTAATTTTAACTGTGTACTACTAACAAAAATCAAATATTATATTAAGTGACATTTTTCAGATGCCGTGTACCACACTAGTGTGAAAATGAACAAAAAGAACCACTATCTCAGAGGAAGTGATAAAATACTTAGTATTGCTGGATATATTTGATAATATTCAGTTCAATTCAGTTTCTCAGTTGTGTCTGACTCTTTGTGACCCCATGGACTGCAGAACGCCAGGCTTTCCTGTCCATCACCAACACCTGGAGCTTACTCAAACTCATGTCCATTGAGTTGGTGATGCCATTCAACCATCTCATCCTCTGTCATCCCCTTCTCCTCCTGCTTTAAATATTTCCCAGCATCAAGGTCTTTTCCAATGTGTCAGTTCTTCACATCACGTGGCCAAAGTATTGGAGTTTCAGCTTCAGCATCAGTCCCTCCAATGAATATTCAGGACTGATTTCCTTTAGGATGGACTGGTTGGATGTCCTTGCAGTCCAAGGGACCCTCAAGAGTCTTTTCTTCAACACCATAGTTCAAAAGCATCAATTTGTTGGCCCACATCTTTCTTTAGAGTCCAACTCTCACATCATGATATCACATCATGATAATATTACATCATGATTAACATCATATCATGATAATACTAAAACAATACAAATCAGGGATAAAAGTTTCAACGTATGTGCATGTTCAGTCATGTCCAACTCCTTGAAACCACAGGTTCCTCTGTCAATGGCATTTTCCAGGCAAGGATACTGGAGTGGGTTGCCATTTCTTCCTCCAGTGGATCTTTTTGACCCCAGGATCAAATCCATGTCTCCTATGGCTCCTGCATTGGCAGAATGATTCTATACCATTGGCCCACCTGGGAAGCTTAAAAGTTTCAACAGACATGCTAAATGGAGTGATTGTAACTAAAGGATTACTTAGGTCCTTGAGCATGAAACAAAGCTAGAAAAGTCAGAAAAGAGGCATAGAACATAAATCAGTTAATTCCCAATACCTGACTCATAGAATCTCAAACAGACAATGCAAAGAACAATATATGCTACTTTGCCAGAGATAAATATTTAATTCATATCTTTTTAAGAAAAGCTTTTTCCAAAATTAAAGAGGTTGTAAGAGGAAGGTTGCATACTCACTTCTTAGTAGCAGCAGAATTTGCTGGAAAATCATTGGGGATACCTTTAAAATTCTGAGCAGGATGATTTTGAA
Source organism: Bos taurus (assembly GCF_002263795.3). Taxonomy (NCBI): domain Eukaryota; kingdom Metazoa; phylum Chordata; class Mammalia; order Artiodactyla; family Bovidae; genus Bos; species Bos taurus. The sequence goes on from NC_037347.1 coordinate 45,623,066, forward strand.
ATTGAATAATCATTAAAAACATTAAGTAAGCATAAAGCTTTAAAAGTATAAATGCATGCATAAGCACAAAGGAAAGGTCTCTTGAAATAAAAAACATTTACTTCTTGGATATAATCCTTTCTAAATAAAATGCCACCAAATGACACCTTTTCAATCAGATAAAACTTTTTAAAATTTACTTGTGTTGGAATTAAATGGCTATTTGATGAAGATTAAAGCTAAAGAGGATGAGAGAAGAAAACTGGATGACTCATATTTAACTTGAATGGTGATACTGATGAGAACAACGTAAGTAGATGTGCTCAGCATCTTGATTGTGATGATGATTTCATGAGTGATCAAAATTTCAAAACTTTTCAAATTGTATAGCATAAATACATGCCATGTAATATCTGTCTATTCCTCCATAAAAATGTTTAAGAATGTAAACACTGTATATATGTGTGGTTAGAGATTTCCAATTCTTTGAGACCTCATTGTCAATAGCTAGCCTACTAGGCTCCTCTGTCCACAAGATTCTCAAGGCAAGATTACTGGATGGTACGGGGAGGGAGGAGGGAGAGGGGTTCAGGATGGTGAACACGTGTATATCTGTGCCAGATTCATGTTGATGTATGGCAAAACCAATACAATATTGTAAAGTAATTAACCTCCAATTTAAATAAATAAATTTATATTAAAAAAAAAAAAAAAAGAATACTGGAGTTGTTGCCATTTCCTCCTCCAGGGAATCTTCCTATTCAAGGACAGAACCAAAGTCCCTTATGTCTCCTGCATGGGTAGGTGGATTCTTTTCCCCTAACTCTGCCTGGGAAGCCCTATAAATGTAATATTTCAATAAATATTCATCTTTTGGTTTTTACTCAGTATATTAAAATTGTCTTTAAAACTTTTCTATAAGTACATTCATAATTTTGATAAAGCCATATGGAATATAAACTAAAAGCAAAAATCTAAACTTCCTCCTTTGCAAATAACAACTAAATGCCATCGTTATGTTTAAAATGTTATCAAATTGCCAATATGTCAGGGTTTTTCTGTAGAGTGAGCAAAGAACAAATTCTGGAGCCAAATAGGCATGGTTTCAACAGTTGGCCTTAACCATACTCCTTATGAGGACATGAACAAGTGATTTTTTTTTTTCAAAATCCTCATTTTTCAATGTAAAAAGGCAACATGCCTATTAAAAATAGTTTTGAGAAACTAACCATCAAAGGATCTGTCATTGTTGTCCAATAGTCATTTCCTTTCTTCCACTCTCTTTTCTCCATTATTTCTTGATTTTTTAGCATTCTTCTTTTTTTCTTATTCTCTATCAAGTACCTAATGTTTATGAATACTGATTTAATTTAATTTCTTCAGAAGAGTCTCATTATAACTGCCTCTCTTCTGTTTTCTAAGCAAGGTACGTGCACATCTTTGGAAACATCATATAAAGCATTGATTAATAAGGCCCTTAGACTTTAAAATGTCATTAAAAAAAGATAGTGATGAGAGTGATCCATTTTTAGTTTGCAATGTATGGAAAGCATTTTAGTTTATTCAATAGTAATCAACAGCTTCTGCACTGTTATTTACTGATTGCTATTACATCTTCCTAAGGGGCCTGGGTAGAGATTAAGTGCTTCATAGAAAAGTTACACAGCCTGAGCTCGAAGGCATTTCATAATGAAGGTAAAATTAGGGAGACGGTATTTTTGACATCTGTGGGAATCACATTTTACAAATATAGCTTAACATGCTGGGTTGTTTTTTTTTTTTTTTTGCTTTCAAATTCAGATATGCTGCAAACCTCTGTAGATACTATAGGAGTAGGGCTGTCAGAGTGGCTACTTTTCTCAGAATAAACCCAAATCTCCCTTTCGAGTTCCTGATAGACATGTTTTCCATTTAGCAGTGCACAGAAATAGGTAAAAACTGTAACACCTTTTCCCATTAATATGAATGTTATCAGATGATTCTTAGGTTCATATCCTTTTAAAGCAAAGATAAAGAGGAGATAAGGGATACTCTCACGGGCAAATTCAAGCTGAATACAAACTCTCTCCTCTTTAAGACCTGCCAACATTTTTTTAGAATAATGCAAATAAATATCATTTCTAAATCAAATGAAACACTGGGCAGGAAATATACCACATGAACCTGAAACAGCTCATAGTTACAGAAATTAAAACATATTTTATATTAAAAACAAACATACCATCAGCTTTGATGGGGGCATGTCAAAGGGTTTGATTTTTAGTTAGCAATGATCTATTAATACTGCTTTACTAATTGAGATAAATGACTCATAGTAATGTAATATTTTAATAATTAGGGAACTGGATGAAGTATATTTGGGAAGAAAATTTATTACACTTGCAACCGCACTTGCAGTTTTTTAAAAACATAAATTATTCTAACATTTAAAAACTATATGCCCAAAAAAGAGAAACAAATGTACTCAAACACAAGGACTATTTTTTTAAAAAAAATAACATGTTTGAATCAGATTTAACATTAAGCAGACTATTTGTCTATACACTTTAAGGATTTTACCTAGGAAATAAGGATCTACATAGACATCCTCTGAAAAATTGAAAAAAAAAAAAACAAAACAGTACTTTTCAAGTGTTCATTTTCAAGTCAATTTTCAGTAACATTACAATTGTTTTGTATGGGAAAATTTCAAGACTAAATTTATATTTATTATTAGAAGTACCCGTTTGGGGCCCATTTTTCTATATTAGAAAAGGACTCAATAGATACTGTCTTATACTTCATGAGTCAGAAATATATGCAGCAGAAATGAAGGAATAATAAATTTTTCCGAGACTTAGGGGGCTTAAAGGGCTTCCTTAATGGCTCAGACAGTAAAATATCCATGGAGAAGGCAATGGCACCCCACTCCAGCACTCTTGCCTGGAAAATTCCATGAACAGAGGAGCCTGGTGGGCTGCAGTCCATGGGTTCACTAAGAGTTGGAGAAGATTCAGCAACTTCACTTTCACTTTTCATTTTCATGCATTGGAGAAGGAAATGGCAACCCACTCCAGTGGTCTTGCCTGGAGAATCCCAGGGATGGGGGAGGCTCATCGGCTGCCGTCTATGGGGTCACACAGAGTCGGACACGACTGAAGCGACTTAGCAGTAGCAACCAATGCAGGAGACTCAGAAGATGCAGGTTCGATCCTTGGTTGGGAAGATCCCCTGTAGGACTACATGGCAACCCATTCCAGTATAATTGCCTGGAGAATCCCATGAACAAAGAAGCCTAGTGGTCACAGTCCATGGGGTTGCAAAGAGTCAGACATGACTGGGTGACTTATTTTTTTTCCTTTTAATGGTGCTTAAAATATTTTCATTCATAGTGATTTCATTCATTTCTGCAAATTACATAATGCATATGTATAAAACTGTGGTTGATGGGAATATGCCACAGACTCAATTAGTATAAGGACAGTTTCATTTCTATAGTTATAGCCCTTAGTTTGAGTGAGCTAGAGAATCTTCATTAATCAGAAGTGACAGTGGGATAGAATAAAAGGTTTATGAAAGTATGATCCATGGTACATAAGTCTATGGAAATGCTATATATGATTCCTCTTTTTAATATCAGGTCCACAAATTATGTGAATAGCTCTGAGGAGCCTTAAATTAACAAGATCGGTTTAACACTGTTTAATCCAATATATATCAACCTTATTATCTACGGAATGCATTTTCAGTCAATAGTTATTGACCTCGTACAAATATTATGTTCCATGGAAGATGATTTGAGAAATGTTGCCTTGTTAGAAAACACTGAGTATGAAGTGTTTGTTGTATTTCATTGTGTTAATCTTGTTATTATCAATTGCAATTTTTTCAGCCACTATGAATGAAAATTAACTGAGTGAAAACAAAACAACCAGCAAAAAATGCAGAAATTGTAAACAAAATATATTGGCAATCATTCTACATTCAGGGAATTGATAAGATATTTTAAATAAAACACTGATTAAAATTTTTTTTTAAGTCTTAAGAAATTTTTTTTTTCTTTTTAATGTTTTCAGTTGATGTTGTTCAGTTGCTGAGTTCTGTCTAATTCTTCATGACCCTATTGACTGCAGTACACCAGGCTTTCCTATCTTTCACGGTCTCCTGGAGTTTGCTCAGGTTCATTGAGTTGGTGATACTGTCTAACCAACTCTTCCTGGCTGCCCCCTTCTCCTTTTGGCTTCAATCTTTCCCAGCATCAGGATCTTTTCCAAGTCCACTCTTCACATCAGGTGGTCAAAGTATCAGAGTTTCAGCTTCAGCATGAGTCCTTCCAGTGAATATTCAGGGTTGATATCCTTTAAGATTGACTGATTTGATCTCTTGTAGTCCAAGGGACTCTCAAAAGTCTGTTCCAACACCACAGTTCAAAAGCATCAATTCCTCATCACTCTGCCTTCTTTATGGTCCAACTCACACATCCATACATGACTACTGGAAAAACCATAGATTTGACTGTACAGACATTTGTTGGCAAACTAACATCTCTGCTTTTTAGTATGTTTTCCAGGTTTGTCATAGCTTTTCTTCCAAGGAGCAGGTATCTTTTAATTTCATGGCTGCAGTCACCATCTTCAGCGATTCTGGAGCCCAAGAAAATAAGGTGTCACTTTTTCCCCTTCTATTTACCAGGAATTAATGGCACCAGATGCAATATCTTAGTTCTTTTGAATGTTGAGTTTTAAGCCAGGTTTTCACTCTTCTTTTTCACCCTTATCAAGAGGCTCTTTAGTTCCTCTTCACATTCTGCCATTAAAGTTTTGTCATCTGCATATCTGAGGTTGTTGATATTTGTCCTGGCAATCTTGATTCCAGCTTGTAAGTCATCCAGCACAGCATTTCACATGATGTACTCTGCATAGATGACATCACCCTTATGTTAGAAGGTGAAGAGGAACTAAAGAGCTTCTTAATGAAGGTAAAAGAGGAGGGTGAAAAAGTGGGCTTAAAGCTCACCATCCAAAAAGCAAAGATCATAGTATCCACTCTGATCACTTCATGGCAAATAGATGGGAAATCAATGGAAACAGTGACAGACTTTATTTTCTTGGTCTCCAAAGTCACTGTAGATAGTGACTGCAGCCATGAAATTGAAAGACATTTGCTCCTTGGAAGGAGAGCTATGATACAGTTAAACATCATATTAAAAAGTAGAGACATTACTTTGCCAAACAAAGGTCTGTCTAGTCAAAGCTATGGACTTTCCAATAGTCATGTATGGATGTGAAAGTTGGACCGTAAAGAAAGCTGAATGCCAAAGAAATGATGCTTTTTTAACTGTGGTGTTAGAGAAAACTCGAGAGTCCCTTGGACAGCAAGGAGATCAAACCAGTCAATCTTAAAGGAAATCAACCCTGAATATTCACTGGAGGGACTGATGTTGAAGCTGAAGCTACAGTACGTTGGCCACGTAATGCAGAGGACCAACTCATCCGAAAAGACACTGACTGAGAAAGATTGAAGGCAGGAGGAGAAGGGGATGACAGAGGACAAGATGGTTGGATGGCATTACTGACTCAATGCGCATGAGTTTGAGTGGGCTCCAGGAGATGGTGAGGGACAGGGAAGCCTGGCTTGCTGCAGTCCATGAGGTCACAAAGAGTTGGACACAAATGAGGGACTGAACAACAACAACTTTAGGTATAAGTTAAATAAGCAGGGTGACAAAATACAGCCTTGACATGCTCCTTTCCCAATTTGGAACCAATCCATCATCCCATGTCTGGTAATAATTGTTGCTTCTTGTTCTGCATGCCAGTATCTCAGGATACAGGTAAGGTGGTCTGGTATTCCCATCTCTTTAACAATTTTCCATAGTTTGTTGTGATCTACACAGTCAAAGCCTTTAGTGTAGTCAACGAAAGAGATGTTTATCTGGAATTCCCTTGCTTTCTCTATGATCCAATGGATGTTGGCAATTTGATTTCTTGTTTCTCTCCCTTTCCTAAACGCAGCTTGTACATCTGAAATTTCTTTGTTCGGGTACTGCTGAAGCCTATCTTGAAGGATTTTGAGCATAACTTTGCTAGCATGTGAAATGAGCACAATTGTACAGTGGTCTGAACATTCTTTGGCATTGCCTTTCTTTGGGATTTGAATGAGAATTGACTTTTTCCAGTCCTGTGGCCTCTGCTGAGTTTTCCAAGTTTTCTAACATCACAGAACATTAATAGCATCAGCTTTTAGTATTTGAAAGAGCTCAGCTGGAATTCCACTACCTCCACTAGTTTCATTCATTGTCATACTTCCTAAAGCCCACTTGACTTCACATTCCAGGATATCTGGCTCTAGGTGAGTGATTACATCATTGTAATTATACAGGTCATCAAGACCTTTATTGTATAGTTCTTGCCTTCTCTTCTTGACCTCTTCTGATTCTGTTAGTTCCTTACCATTTCTATCTTTATTGTGCCCTTTCTTTCATGAAATGTTCACTTAATATCTGCAATTTTCTTGAAGAAAAGAAAAGAAAAGTCAAGAAAAATTTTCCAGTTTCTCTCACTACAAAAGCAAAAGTACATGAACTCCAAGGGAAAACATACAAAAAGTGTTATTTACCTATCTAGTCATTTATCATTTATCTATACAAATATTATGTGTATGTGTATGCACATATACTTTATAATTGCCTATATCTTTATCTGCATAAATAGACATTTAACATTATCCCTGTCTCTATAAATATTTCAGAGTTTAAAAAATTCTAATGAATCAGAGCAATGATTTTGAGATTGTATGAAAAAGGGTCTATGAATACTGATTTTTAGAATAGCTTTTCCATTTTCACCTTCTCAAGGTCTCAGTAATCACATTCAATCAAAAGTAAATTAAAAAATGTTTTATCTATCTATTTATTTATAAAATTTTCTAACAATAAATGTCCTAATTGATATGACTGGCTGAAAGAAGGAAATGTCAGAATTTTATATAATTAGAGGTGATTAATAGCTTGCTCACAAAATTAATGAATTATAATTTTTATTTATTTTAGTTATTAAAGAAAAGTTTATTGAATAAATCTTTAAAAGAGATGATAGAAATCAGTCTTAATTTCCCAACTCAGATGTAAAAAAAACTCATTTTGGATTCAAACAAACTTTTTTCAGCATGAATTGGTATGTGTTTATTCAGACTAATTTTTTTTTTTTACTCTTGCCAGAGTTAGGAAATTTCCACAGCATCACTGAGTAAATGATTCTTTCTTTCCCATTAACTATAATGCCTTTAGTAACATATGTTAGGTACTCATTTATTCTAAAATTTATTTATATGTGTGAATATATGATTATATATATTTATATATTAACTATAACCAAGTTCATATAAAGATTATATAAGCCACCTCTGTTAAAATACACCATATATGATGCATTCTTTAACCTAAAGAAATATTAGATGTGCTAAAACTTAAATGTACTAGCAAACACTAAGTATATTTTTATGTTAACACCTATAAACAGAGAATCTGTGCGGGGAGCTGCCCGTGAGAACGGGGTCCTTTGTCCGAAGGACACAGCTCTGGGAGCTGCCTCAGTCCTTGAGGGTTTGCTTGCAAACATAGCTCTCTGTCCCGCCACCCCAGAGATTAGGCGCTTATTTACTGCAGGCACCTGGAGTTCTGTGCAAACTTCTCATGCACAGAGAAATGTTATCTGGTGTAAGAAATAATAACAGGGAGCCATTCCCATGCTCTCAAGATTTCTTGTGACTGTTTGTAAGATGTATAGGCTAACCAAGAAAAAAGGGTCAACTGTTTTTTCTCTCTCACGCTTTTCTGTATAAATATGAGATGTTGAATAAAGTTGGTGTCAGACTGCGTCCCTTCGTGGTGACGTGTCTGAACCTCTCGACCCCATCTTTGTAGTCTCTTGCTTTAGTTTCTTTCTTAGCCCCGCCGTGCACGTTCTCGGGACCTGATCGACTTTGCCGGCTGGCTCCGGCAAATCTGCATAAATTAAAAAAATTAAACATTTGGGGAAAAATGATTTTAGCTGTCATGTAACTGAAAGTTTTACTGTTCATTTTCTTATTCTAGGATATAAGTATCCTTGAAAAAATAACTTTTATCAACCAGTTGCAGTACTAATTGCAACTAACATATACATCTGTATATAATAATAATAAATATTATTAGTGGTATTATCTTGACATTACTTCCTGCATCCAGTTCTGAAGATATATTGTCCTTGAGTGACTTAGAATCAAAACCTTTATTATTTGACAAATGTTTATCTCTTATTCTCTGTATCCTCTGCAATGAACTTCATTCTTTTTATTTTTCTCTTGAATCACAATGAACAATAGTTCAGTATTCCATACCTTTTATTTTGAAGTGGGGACCTTTTGATTACTGGCCAGCAGAGGAGAGATAGGTCGTGAGTAAGTTTTCTTAACTGTCCACTAACTAGATTTGACCATAGTTTACTCAGGCTTTTCTCATCCTTACATATATCTAGACATATTTGCCCCCAGACTGAAACAAGAACTAACGTGCAGAACATCTGGCAACTCAACTGAGAACAGATTGATTTCAGGGAAAACAATTCCTTTTGTTGTTGTTGTTTTTTATTTTTTTAAATTAATTTATTTTTTTAGCTTTACAATATTGTATTGGTTTTGCCATATATCAACATGAATCCGCCACAGGTATACACGTGTTCCCCATCCTGAACCCTCCTCCCTCCTTCCTCCCCGAACCATCCCTCTGGGTTGTCCCAGTGCACCAGCCCCAAGCATCCAGTATCATGCATTGAACCTGGACTGGCAACTCGTTTCATATATGATATTATACATGTTTCAATGCCATTCTCCCAAATCATCCCACCCTCTCCCTCTCCCACAGAGTCCAAAAGACTGTTCTATACATCAGTGTCTCTTTTGCTGTCTCGTATACAGGGTTATTGTTACCATCTTTCTAAATTCCATATATATGCGTTAGTAATAAACAATCTTAAAAATGCTGTCTGTTTGCCCCCTACCTGCTGTAAAATTTCCCTACAAAGTTCCTTTCAGCCTTGCCTACCCTTCCTTATAATAATACGTCTTTTAGTTTGTTTTTGAGATGGCAGATCTTGTGGTTAGAGCATTCTCCTATTGCAATAGTTTCTTTGAATAAAATTTCTTCTTACTTAAATGTATACTTATTGTTTTTTTTTAACAGCTAAAAACTAAAATTTAAGAGAAAAAAATTGAACCTAAAAATAGTTACTTATTTGGGTAATATGAGAGGAAACTTCACAAAAGGAGGAGCTAAATAAATAGATGATAAGAGATACTGATGTATCTATAAACGAGAGAAGAAGAAAAGGCAGAAGAGAGAGACAGAGATCTCAAGTGCTTAGATTTGTGCAAAAGATTTTAAGGAAATGGAAATATGAATGCTTTTATAAGTACTTGCATAGCTGTGTTTATGCTTTATATTTATTAATTATAGACTCACAACAATTTTATGTAGTATGGACTATTATTATTTTATTTTTTACACAAGCAAAATGAGAAATAGAAAATCTAGGTAACTTGTGAAAGGTCATGATTTTGAAATGAGATGGAATGTGAATCTGCAATGCCTGGTTCACATGACATTCTCCATACCATTCTATTTGTTGTTGTTCAGTCGCTAAGTTGTGTGACTTTTTGCAACCCCATAGACTATAATCCACCAGGCTCCTCTGTCCATAGGATTTCCCAGGCAAGATACTGAAATGGGTTGCCATTTCCTTCCTCAGGAGATCTTCCCAACCCAAGGGATGGAACCCAAGTCTCCTGCATTGACAGGCAGATTCTTTACCACTGAGAGCCTATTGATGACTTAAAAAATGCAAGTTTGGATCATCAGAACATGGCAACTTGATTGTTTCTGAATTAGTACGTGTAAAAATAGGAGCTAATGATTCATTGAGTGCCTCAGAAGCATTCTGTAAACTTTGTGTCAAGAAAGGAAAGGAGACTTTGTACTTGGATGCAGCTTTCATTGTAATAGGGAAACACAATCATCTGGTATGATTATACCTGTTTTTTTTTTTTTTTTTGTCAGTTCTTTTTGGGAACAGAATTTTTTTCTTACCACCATTCTAGACTTCTACATGGTTGCAAAATTAGTTACAGCTACAATGACAGCATATCTGCAAATTATTAATGAGAATATTTTAATTTGCTAGAACACAAATTCTTTTGAAATAAAAATAAAAATGCTCTCTATAAAACTGATGCTTATGAAAAATAACAATGTTGACAGGAGCAGATGTTTCTTTCTCATTCTTAATCCCGTTATAAGTCAATTCAACTGCTCCTGACTCCCTAAGATTCCAAAAATAATTAGTGAAAAAAAGTGCTTTGAAAGGCATCCAACTTTGATAAAATCATAATCTCTCTCTTCAGATAAATGTGACTAAGACTGGATCTTAACAACAACTGGCAATCAGTGACACATTCTGTATTTTCATAACTTAAAATGATGTAACTCTTTTTGTAACTAAATTTTAAAAATAGTAATTGAAAACAGCAGACATTTATTTTTTACTATTCTTTTAGTTTAGAAAGTCAAATTAAAGCACTAAAAATCAGCTCTTAATGTTTGCAATTCCTTCAATTTACATAAATACTTTTATCTTTAAGATACTTTTTTTTTAATATTTAAATCAACCTAATTCTGCCCTGACTAAGCCTCTTTCCTAGTTTAGCATTCTTTTATGTTTCTGAGTTATAATATGAGGTCATATCTTGTATCTTATTTAAGTTGATAGTGCTTAATTGAAGATCTTAATAGAACTGCAAAATTGGGCAAAACATTACCTATAGCTTAGGAAAGCAACAAAAATCAATTAATAAGGGATCATGAATCAAGTAAATTAAATTTTATACCCTAAAATATATCATTTCCTAAATCACCCCCTATATGTGCATCTCCAATTAAAATAAATAATTAATTTAATTTTGGTTTTAGCTTTACAATATTGTATTGGTTTTGCCATATATCAACAGGAATCTGCCACAGGTATACACGTGTTCCCCATCCTGAACCCTCTCCCTCCTCCCTCCCCGTACCATCTCTCTGGGTCCTCCCAGTGCACCAGCCCCAAGCATCCGGTATCCCGCATTGAACCTGGACTGGCGACTTATTTCATATATGATATTATACATGTTTCAATGCCATTCTCCCAAATAATCCCAACCTCTCCCTGCAAAAGAGACACTGATGAATAGAAAATAAATTTATATTAAAATTTTTTAAATTATTTTCCATTTTTTAAAAATTTGAAAAGCCCTTTATTTATGTTTCATGAAATTTTAACATCTTTGTTGTTGTTCAGTTGCCAAGTCCTGTCCGACTGTTTATAACCCCATGGATTGTAGCACACCAGGCTTCCCTGTCTCTTACCGTCTCCTGGAGTTTGCCCAAGATTATGTTCATTAAATTGGTGACACCATCAGTTCTAATTTCTCATTGTCTCATTTTCTCTCTTTCTCTCTTTCCCCTTTATTAGCCACTTGAAATCTGCACAATTTATGTACTTCCTGACACTTTATGTACTTCAGCATGTATTGCTGAAAAACAGGGCATATAATCATGATGCAATTATTGCACCAGAGATTTAATACTGACAATAATATTACCTAATATACAATCTATTTTCAAATTTGCCCCATGTATATTTTATTTTATTTTTTATTTATTTATTGGTCAATTCAATCTGGGGCCCATTGAAAGGTCAAGCATTGCATTTAATTGTCATGTAATTCAAGTCTCCTTTGATCTTTTATACCTTCAGTATGGTCTTTCATAACATTAATAGTTTAGAAAAATCTGATTTAGTTGGTAGATTTGCATTACCATCTTTGTCCCCAAAATGTATCAACATGTTTAACTAACTGTACCACTTCATGTCTTAACATGCTAGCCTATACAAATTTTTGTTTTGTTCAAAGGGTAAGAGGGAGCTAATATGCATCGTTGCTTGTGGTTTACAATGTAATTTTTTCCCCAAAATTCCATTACTATTTATTATATGTATGTATATATGATTTATATATATTATATACATATGTATTTTTGTATGTACATATATATACATATATATCACATAGCATCACACAAATATATGTATATTTTCCCACAAATATTGATTTGTTTTTTCTTTTAAGGTAAATTATATTATTACTATTTTTATTTTGGAATTAAGTCGTGCTTATAGATACATATGTTATTCAAGATCTCTTGTATGTACCAGTTAGGATTTTATTTCAGGCTTTTTCCATGGGAGTATGTTGCTTAATTGGACAACATATTGACAACATATTGGACACATATTGACAGATCTATTTTGTCCATAAATGGACAACATATTGATGGGACAAATATATAAAATATAACTTTTATATAGTAAATCAAGTGTTGTCAACTGGAGAGATAAGATACAAAATGCTATGTATTAATAGTTGTTGGGGCAACTGAAAGTTGGGAAGGGGACCAGGCCAAGGGGGTGGGTTGTATGAACCAGCTTTTTCTATTAACAGATCCTGCTCATCTAAACTTTGTCATCAATCTCTGGAGAAACACTCTATTCAAGAAAGAGTAATTGTGTCCACTCTTTTCCGTTTGATAACAGTAATGGTTGTTAGAATTGTCTCACTTCTGTAATGCATGTAATTGAATTGAGTAAACTTTTAAAGTTAGAAGTATGTTTACATTTATTGAAAAAACCCGCATTAAGGTAAACTGAAAGTGGAGTCACTCAGTTGTGTCCAACTCTTTGCAACTCCATGGACTCTGGCCTACCAGGCTCCTCAGGCGACAGTCCATGGAGTTTTTCAGGCAAGAGTACTGGAGTGGGTTGCCATTTTCTTCTCCTAGGGATCTTCCTGACCCTAATTCCTAATATTTCATTCCTAATATTCCTAATATCTCAAGGTGCAGTCCTAATGTTTCAAGGATAAAAACAATAGCTCTCATTACAAAATGTTAGGTTTTCTAAGACAAAAATAGTACCACTTCTGGTAAATATTATGACATTATTACTTTATATGTTTATTTTATTTTTAAAACAAATGTGTTTGTTTTTGCTCAAAAACATAAAAATCTATTAATTTTTCCATAAAAAATTATTAAGAAATCATATAATTTCCCCACTCTCCATTGTATTTGTATTTAACAATAACTTGATTACCTGTTGACATTCTAATTCTTGGAAATCTCTGTCAAAATTCTTTGATTGATCTAAGGTCCAGAAATTTAGCAAGGACAGTCTAATGCTCAAGTATTGCTTGAAAATAACTGCTCTGCTACACTTCATAAGAGAAACTTTCGTTTCCAGTCCTCGTTCAGTAATCTGTCAGTAATTACACTACTTTCTATGCCTTTCGCCATTGTAAGCTCCATTCTGGGTCACTAAAGTCTTTATTCCTGGCCATCAAGTCAAACTTCATATTCATTCTGCTCCTACTTCATAAGTTAAAAGTGAATGAATATGGAACAAAAATTGCTTCTCTTTAAACTCCCATCTTTATTCCCACATGACTATGTATGGCCACTGCATTATTGAAATTAACTCATGGGAGGGCTTCCCTGGTGGCTCAGTAGTAAAGAATCTGCCTGACAATGCAGGAGACATGGGTTTGATCCCTGGGTCAGGAAGAACCCCTAGAAAAGGAAATGGCAATCCACTCTACTATTCTTGCTTGGGAAATCCCATGGACAGAGGAGCCTGGAGTGCTCCAGTCCATGGGGTTGCAAAGAGTTGGATACAACATAGCAACTAAACAACAATAATGTCATGGAAATTACACCATTTTTGTACAGACTTAATTTGACTCCCTTTTACATCAAGAATAGAGGAAAAACCAAACAAAAGCAATTTAGGGGGAAAAAAGAAAACTTATCTTTCACAAGGAGGTCACTGCATGAATTTATTCAGTGTCAAATCTTTATCTCTGTCCTTAATACCACCATCTCAAAGGAGAATAATTCTTTCAAGATCTAAAATACAATGCTCTCTTTTTCTCAAGTCTTGTGATAGAAGAAGTAGTCTTGCTTTCATCTCCATTTATTTTGTCTTATTAGTGATTACAGAAAATAGGTGAAGACAATGGGTGAGATGGGTCAGAAGAGATAGAGTCAACCATTTTGAGCCTGACTTACAAGCTCTATTACAGAGAAGGGTGGAGATGGATTTTGAGCTCAATCAGTCTGCCCTACAAGTGTGCCTCTTCAAAGAAAATACATACACTCCCTTCAGGATCAGCCATCCCAGTACCACCTGAATGAAGATAATATCTCAATCTCACTGGCAAGCTTATGTTTCTATATTCTCATTTCTCTATAAATACCAGACTTATTATTCTCTGTGATCCTAATCATGTACTCTCTAACAGTTAATTTCCAGGTACCTTTGTATACAAGATGACTATCTTTGAGCAAATTTTAGTTTCCTGATAAATAAGTTTTGAGCTGATACTTTTAGAGATTTTAGAGTGAAATGAACAATCTCTGCATAATTGAATGGTTGTGAAACTGCTTCATTAGCACAGTATCAGTTTTTTGTTGACTATTTTTTTTAACTTCTTTCGACTAAAATATTGTTCTTCATATTATGGCTGTTGGTGATTTTTTTCTGAGAATGTATTGTTTTTGTAACAAACAGAATATTCTTATGTGGTTTTATGAATTCTGCTTCCCATTATCAGTGACCCATATATATTTATGACATATTGAAAACTAGAAGCAGTTATTCAGAAGTTAGGAAATATATAGCTGCTTCAGAATTTAGACTTTTGTCTCAATGATGTAATCATTAAATCTTATTTTTAATAAAAACTGCATATATTTCAGATACACAATGTGATGCTTTGCTATACATATACACAGTGAAATTATTATTATAGTCAAGCTAAATGTATACCATCACTTCATAGTTACCTTTCTTTTAAGTTTAAGAGAATTTGTTGACTCAATTAAATTTGTTTCTCCAAAAACTGAGGGAAATGTGGCCTTCAAAATTTGTCTTAAGAACTACAGTAGGTTGAGGACTCAGTTCCCCCAAATATGTCCAATTGAATATACTGAATAATAATAACCTGTGATGCTGTAAAAGAGTCTAGACCCCAAACCTTGATTTCTTTTATCTGAATTTCTGTAATTTGATGGTAATATTTGTATTATAAAGAACCATCTCAGGAGTTCAGTCAGCATGAAAATTTAGAGACCACAAGATTAAAGGAAATTACCAAAAAAAAGGAAAAAGCTTTCTGGGTTTGGAAGATTAATGTAGAACAGATTTCTTAAATATGTTTCTTATTGTTTGTCATTATCAAGAGAAAAGAGCAGAATGACATCTCCAAGAACCAAGCACTATTTACACTGTTCCTAATCCTCTTAGTAAACTTTAAGCTCGCACATATGATATGTGCAAGAACTGAAATTGTAATCAAGCTTAATAGAATGCCAAACCCTATGTTCTTTCCACCATTGTAATCTATATCTTAGTTAGCGGGGAAATAATAGCCATAGATCACCACACTCATATTCTGTTGTGCAGTAGATCCTGTCTATGAATGTGTCAGGACACAAAGAAGCCTTTCCACAGGCTCAGAGCCATCTTTCTGTGACCCATAGGACAAAGGGTTTCTGTCATAACTACCCTGTTTTCTCCAGCTGTGGCAAACGGGGCACTCTTCATTGTGGCGCTCTGACTTCTCAGTGTGGTGGCTTGTCTTGCTGTGGACCACAGTGGATCACAGGCTCTAGGTACGTGGGCTTCAGGAGTTGCAGCTCTTGTGCTCTAGAGTGAGTGCTCAGCAGCCCTGGTGCACAGGCTCAGTTGCCTCGCAGCTTGTGGAATCCTCCCAGACCAGAGATGGAATCTGTGTCCCCTGCACTGACGGGTGGATTCCCATATACTGCACCATCAGGGCGATTTGAAGCATTGCCACTTGATTTAAAGTGTTTCTCTCATCTCTGTTTTTTGCATAACCTCCTGGTGATTCTAGCATCTATGGGATAAACTGTCAATCTTTTGACCTTATAGTGATTTAAAGTTTCCATGTTTAAAATTGTTCTCATTGTGTCCGGTAATAAAACATAACAAACATCATAACTTGGATTTTATCAGTTGTCTTGTTTCCATCTTTGCAACTGCTCAAACCACCCAAATCTCCACTTACAAACTAATCCTTATATCTTTTTTTTTTTTCCACTCAACTTCATCAAGCTTGTTCAGAGCTTTCCTACTTTCATTATATCCATTCATTTTATATCTTTCATTATTAATTTCAGATTTCCTGGTCCATAATTTTAAAAATAGCTTTCCATTAAACCAAATAAAGAAAGCTGAGTGCCAAAGAATTGATGCTTTTGAACTGTGGTGTTGGAGAAGACTCTTGAGAGTCCCTGGGACTACAAGGAGATCAGTCCTGGGTGTTCATTGGAAGGACTGATGTTGAAGTTGAAACTCCAGTACTTTGGCCACCTGATATGAAGAGCTGACTCATTTGAAAAGACCCTGATGCTGGGTAAGATTGAGGGCAGGAGGAGAAGGGGATGACAGAGGATGAGATGGTTGGATGGCATCACCGACTCAATGCACACAAGTTTGGGTGGGCTCCGGGAGTTGGTGTTGGACAGGGAGGCCTGGTGTGCTGCAATTCATGGGGTCGCAAAGAATCAGACATGACTGAGTGACTGAAATGAACTGAACTGAAACCAAATTCTAACTACTCTGTCATTTGCTTCATAACTTGAAAAGATCTCATATCCTACATGAATTCAATTTTCTGTTCTCTCTGTTTCAAAACAGAGCTGCCTGGTGTTGATAAAGGAAGTCATACAACAGACAGTGTGGACAAGCAGATTCATATATATATTATATTGGCGATAAAATAATCTCAATGGGGAACACATGTATATCTGTGGCGGATTCATTTTGATATTTGGCAAAACTAATACAATTATATAAAGTTTAAAAATAAAATAAAATTTAAAAAAATAATAATCTCAACAATCCCATTTTTTTTCCTGATGTACACAACTTTATAATCGAACTTTTTTATGATCCAACTCTCCCATCCATGCATGACTACTAGAAAACTTGTAACTTCAGACACACCTTGCCCACAAAATAATGTCTCTCTTTTTAATACACTGTCTAGGTTTGTCATAGCTTTTCTTCCAAGGAGCAAGCATCTTTTAATTTCATGGCTGCTGTCACCATCTGCAGTGATTTTGGAGCCCGAAAAAATAAAGCCCGTCACTATTTCCATTGTTTCCCTATATACTTGCCATGAATTGGTAGGACCAGATGCCATGACCTTTGTTTTTTGAAGTTTTCAGTTGAGTTTTAAGCCTGCTTTTATGTACTGTTTACTATATGCAGATATTACACCAGTTCTGTGTCTGGATTATCTCATTTTATCCTCATGATAGATTAATTTTATCATATTCTCAAATATAATTCTTTTCTAATGGAAGGTGAGGAGAGAAAATATAGATAGTATATGAAGATATGGGAGCTTCAGAAAAAAGAATTCAAACCAATGTAGGGTGCAGGAGTGGAATACTGGGGGGAAATTGTTAAGTCCTAAATTATTAGTGATCTATAAAGGTCCTCTTGTATATTTTGTGTAATTCATCCTTTAGAAAAATAAGATAAAAATAACATAATATTTTTTACTGTTTAATGATAATAGAAATAGATTTGAACCAACTTAATGGAATTGGAATCATGTGTCAATAGCATCACAAAGAACACTATTATCACTCTAATTACTATTATGCTAATAATGTTTTATCAAGAATGCTTAATTTTTATATACCATTGTAATTTCCAAACTTTCTTCTTATTGCTACCACAGTGCGAATCTATTCTGTATAATTTAGGACTATTTTTTAGGACTAGTATTTGTTGTTTCAAGAAAATTGATAAACTAAATATTCTTATCCTAACATTTTTAAAAAGGGAACTAATCCAGAAAATTAAAAGAAAACATTTGCACAATTGCATTTCCCTTTATCTTAATGATGACTACAAGCTTATATACACCATTATAGTTTTAAGTACCTAAACTTTCTAAAACCAATTTAGACTCTTTAGTAATATGCATACTGAGTAAGAACAATGTGCACTGAATGTTCTATGAATTAGAAATCAGTGCTGCAAAGACTGTGCTCAAAAAATTAAGCAGCCATAGAAACAGCTGGAAAAAAATTATGCTTATCCAGCCTTATGAAATGTAGTTTAAAATGAAAGAAATGAGGAAAATTCTATTCATAATTTCTTTTAGACACAAAAGAATCATAAAAACCCTCCCAGAGGACTAGTGTACTCAATTCTCCCTAATGCTAAAGAATAGATTTTAGAAAGAGACTGTAAGAATATAATAACATGACTTGTCAAAACTGGACTTGTTTTTCGTTCTTATAATTTAGGGGAAAAAAAAGTGTAGTTCTTGTTCTGAAATACAGAACAAAATTAAAGTTATAATTATACAAAAGACTACACAGTGGCAGCTGCAAAATCCCTTATATTATTCCCCAACTTTAATTCCCAGAATTAATCCTGATCTTATTGACTGCCTTATTAGCTGCTGTAAATAGCAGAGCAAAGTGTGTTTGTGGGAGGAAGTTGGAGGCATCTGAGTATAGGATGACAAATGGCATTATGATAATGTATTCTCTCCATTCTTAATGGTATATTCAATTCCCAAGTATATGGAACGAAACGTTCAAAAATATTGATAGTAATATCAAAAGTTTATTACTTTCATAATTAAACCTGAAATATTTAATATTTTTTAACTTTACATGGGCTAGGAGCATCTGTTCTTCTGATTTGCTAAAGAACACAACAGAGTATAATGTGATTATTGTTGTTTTACCCCCACGTAATTCTATCTTAATTTTTCCTGAGTTAAACTCATTTTCTTTTGCCCTTCAGTTATACAATGTTAATTGCCCACAACTATTGATTGTGGTTTCTCCCAAAAACATTATTTTAATTCAGCTTGTATTAGTCTCCCCTTTGAAATAATGCAGTATAACACGTTCATTTGTTTATTATTTCTTCATTGGATGCCTATTTTGGATCTGTGTAGTAGGTGCTTTGAATAAGTTTCTATTATGTGTGTTATTTCTCCCATATGGTTCTGGAGGAATTGCTCCAGGATGAGCAATTGCTTGAGGAACTGCTCCAGGGTGGTACATAATCAATCTTAGCAAATCATTGTAACTGAACACTCCTCTTGGTGGATGAGTTAGGAAACCAAGCCTACATAAGCCAATATAGGCATTATACCCATTTTTGTATAACCATTGGTTTGGGAAAAGATGTGTGATATCGGTTGGCCAATTTTATTATGTCAAATTTGGTTCTTCAGGTTATAATAATTACAACTCTTCAGATCCCAATAATTGACTAGGATCTATATTAAGTATTGGATGACTAATAATTGAAAACAAGTTTCCTTTTTTATTGAGATATAATTGGCATACACCATTACATTAGTTTTAGTTGTACAATGTGATTTGATGCTTGTATACATTGCAAAATGATCACTGCAATTTGTCTAATTAACATCCACCACTACACAGTTTTTTTTTTCCTTGTGTTGAGAACTTTTAAGATCTACTATCTTAGCAGCTTTCAAATATATGATACAGCATTAACTATAGTCACCATGACGTATATTACATGCCTAGGACTTATTTATTTTAGCACTGGAGGTTTGTAACTTTTGGTCACATTTACCTATTTCAACTACCCCCTCATTTCCTGACTCTGGTGACCACCAATCTAAAATTTTGTCTTAAAATGGTAAAGGAATATCTTAACATATATAACTATAAAATAGAGGACATAACATTAAGGAAGACACACTCAAAACCCAGTGAGAAAGTGTTTTTTTTTTCTTCAGATAATATTCCACCTATTCCAAAATTACTTTTTCTGCATCACTCAACTCTTACAAAAATTATCCATTTACTCACTGTTGCCTCAAAATATATATTCCACCCCCAAAATAATCATGTATTATCTATTAGTTGCATTTAATATATATGAAATCTTCCTTCCCCTAGATCTTCTGGCCTTTTGGTTTTATTTCTAGATCAGTGGAGTTTTCTTATTCTGTTATGCAAACTTACTACTGATGATGAAATCCAGTCCTCATTCCCTCTCTTCCCTATTTTTTCTTGTTGATATTATCATATTAAATGCTTGCAATTGCCAAATTTATCTTCTTCCCTGCTCTCCAGTTTCTTATATACATTTGCACACATAAGCCCCCACTTGTATTTCTAATAGTATCTGAAACCTAACACATTACAAAATAAATTTACATCTTTTTTATTGTTGCTATTTTTCAGTTGCTAGGTCATGTTTGTTCTTTGTGACTTCATGGACTGCAACATGTCCAGCTTCCCTGTCTTTCACCATCTCCCAGAGTTTGCTCAGACCCATGTCCATTGAGTTGATGATGCCAAATACTAGAGTGGGTTGCTCTACCCTCCTCCAGAGGATCTTTGGAACCCAGGGATCTAACCCACATCTCTTGTTTCCTGCATTGGCGGATTCTTTACCACTAGCACTACTTAGGAAGAAGTGGATAGTGCTAGCTAATGGAAAGTCAGTTTTCTACATGGTGGGGCTTTTCATTCTCTTCAGGGTGTTTTTAATAGCTCCTTTTTCAGAATCTATTACCTCAGAATATATTAAAATCATGGACCTAGTTAGCATACTATCACAAATACTGCAGGCATATATGGTGTTTATTCTCTAGTAAGAGAGCAAGACTGACAAGTGCATAAGACATTAGCACCAAATTACTGTGTAAGCCAGAAAATAGATAATATCCCCTAAAAGAATGACAATGTGTACTAAAAGCAATTCAAGCTAAAACTTCAAGTGAAAAAGAAAGAAAAATTGTTTTCAGAGAAAATAGAACAAGAATACACACTGAAGAGGTGGATTAAAATCTTAGCATTTTAATTTTACAAACCAAGAGGATGTATTTGATATAAGAGGATTGTGAGTGATGCTAATTGCTGCTATTTTGGGACAGAAACAGTGCTTGCTGTTTTTACACAGCTTACATTAGAGGCAAAACAACAAACTAAAAATCAGCACCATAGAAGTTCTAATCTATATGCATTTTTCACCAACCAAAATATTTTATTGATTTCATTACTTGTTCTGATATAAAGGGATCCAGGAAAACTAGCTTTCAAAATAAAACTTTTGGCAGTTCATATATTCAGCTCCAAAATAAAGGAGTTTGTATAGAAAATAATATTGAAATTCTGTGGCTGGACCATTATGTTTTTAAACATAAAATTAAGTTGCAACATTTGTCTGGATTGTGAAGTCTCTAGTTAGCCTTCGTGAAAACCTTAACAATATCAAGTGGAAATCAAAATTGTCACCAAATACACTTAGATATGAGGAAAGAAATATTCCTAAAACAATTGGATTAAGGCCAATTTTAAGGTAAAACTAGATTCTCACTTATGGTAAAATTGTACATCTCTTCTGGATTAAATATTTCCCTAGAAAGAAACTAAGTATCATCATAACATAAATCTTTCAGCACAAAAGTGCTAAGAGAGAAACTTTCTACTCAGACTACATGCCTTTAACTCATAGGGACTGAATAATTCACCTGCATGAAATGTATATTGTTTCTCAATAAGATATAATGCTGTATTGCTGTAAATACATTGCAGCAATTTTTTAGCCAAACTAAGGTGCAAATCCAGATTCAATACCTATTCTTGACAGCAATATTATTTGGCTGTATAGTGTAGTAATTAATGTTTGTTATAGATGCCTCATAGAATTACAGTAATAAACACCAAATTCATTTTGTTAAGTACAAAACTGATGCAAGATATTATCATATATAAATTAAGTTTAGAAATTTTACATTTTGCATTGTTTATTAAATGCAGTGATCATTTATGATAAAACCAAGATAATCCTGATTTTCTGCTATAGGTTTGAAATTACATTACAATCACATTAAGAAAGAACTATCCCACATCTATCCTAAGTAATTACATATGATTGGCAAACATTCGTATAATGAGGAATCATGTCAGGTTTCCTAGGGCTCAAATGTTATTTAATAATATTGTTTAATTAACTTGAAAAGATTAGAAGGAGTCTATTGACTTAGTGGTAGTTTTTGCATAAAGCCATTACCTCATCCATTCAATACTTGAGAATTCAAAACTACTATGTTGAGAATCAAAAATTTAGGTAAAGTTTTTGTTCGTGAGTGTGATTTTTCAATTTGAAAAACAGAAAGTAAAGAATATACATAATAAGAAAATTTCATATAATAATACGACAGACTACTGAATGTGACAAATTAAAAAAAAAGGATAATGTGATAAAAAATGACTAGAGTTAGGGGGAGGAAATCTTTGACATTGGTTATTTAGAGAAGGAAGCTCCTGAGGAATTAATATTTTTTGGAAGGAGCCAACCTTGAGGTGATACGAGGCAGATGAAATAGTAAGTGTAAGATACAAAAGCACTGATGTAATAAATGTCAAAAGACCAGGTGTTGCAGGGTCACCATCTTAGGATGCTTGGTTCAAGTAGAGGCTAGGGGAGGAGGTGAGAAGAGAGCAGCCTGATTCTGAAAATATGGAATCTATAGGACATGGTCACAGGTTTGAAGTTCAGGAATGACACAAATTTTGAAAAAACTGAAACTCAGGAAACTACTTACAGCATTTAAAGGATAACCACCCTTCCCTACAAAAAAGAAAATCAGAATCTAGAAAGCTTCAGCCAAAAATTTTTAAAACTGAACTTTATTTAACACAAGTAGAGAATACCAATCAAAACTTAGCATAGATATTTATTTAAATGAAAGGTAGAATCTAGAAATTAGAAATAAAATTAATGAACTCTGGCTACAATGTTAGAAGAGATATATTCAAGTAAAAAGGGAGAAAAAACACTCAAGGAAGAAAATAAAAACTAAGAAAGCAAACAGGCAAAGAGGAGTCACTTCTACATATTTGTTCTAAATAATGACATACACGGTAACATGGAACAATTTAGAAAATAAACAATAATCATCTAGGCTATCTGAGTTTTAGAACTGATCTATGTATGTACTTTTACAATCCTTTGGTCTTTCTTTCTTCCAAGTTAAGCTAGAAATCCACAATAATTCAAATCTATAACAATCAAAAATTCTTAGTGTGTATGTTTACCTCAAATGGTTGGAAAAGATTTTTACGTTCCTTGGTAATTAGACTCTTAGTCTCCATCTGGTAAATCATTTATGTCAGTGTATTTCAAAAACAACACACACCTATAATAGGTAGACATCTACTGTCCACTGAAGTCCTTCATAACTTTTGAAAGATATGAATGATCAATAAGAAGATGATTATTTTGCCTTTAATTAGCAGAATTCCAAAATATGAAAAAAACTCAAATGCAGATAATTATTTTGTCCTCTATACAGGCTTGAGGTAAATACAAAAGACAATGTATTATTAAATGTGCAAATGCTTTAAGATAAATTTTGGTAAGAAAAGAGAAACTGGCTCTTTCTAATATAGACTAAAAATTATGGCATTCTTTAACATAAAATTAAATATACATTTTGTAAGTATTGGTTATAGCAGCAACAAATTATATGCTATACAAATGGCTTTAAAGGCAAAGTACAGCATAATTTGGAAAATTAAAGTTTCCCCCCGCCATAGGGCTTTATAGGAATATAAAAGTCTCTACCACTGTCAATGATATTTTATATGTCACCAATAAAAAACAGATATTTCCCAAGCATTGTGAGGCATTGTATTTATGAGTCAGGCCTTGAATTCTTGACAGATTTGTGACCATTTGAGACAGGACATCATTGTGTATTTTTCTCATCTATAAAAGAGTGAGCAACTACTGCAACTGCTAGCCAGGATTTAGAGAATATTATAGCTGAAATTTTAATAATTTAAATGATAAAAATGACTGCAACATTTCACTAGAATCACATTTTAATGGGCTATATAAGAAATATATGAAAGCAACCGGAAGCATCATCAATTGTGAATAAATTGTCTTCATATATTGAATACATATAAGTTTCACCTCTTGGCTGAGTAAATAATGAAGTTTTCTATAATATTTAATGTCTTAAAACACTGGAATGTTTGATCCTGCTATTTATGACTGTGTTCTAATAACCTTGAGTAATCAGTTGCACCATTTTGCTCTATCTTGATTCTGTAGTAAAATTGTTATTGTTGAAGTTATTAGTATTATTAGATTGCACAAAGCCTGGGATCAAACCATGTGTCTGCCTGAGCAGAGTCCAAGATCATAGCATTTGTGCCTCTTGGTGCAAAGCATACTTGTGTTCAGAGTAATTGACCTGAAGTACTGTGTGCAGGTGTCCAGGAAGGAGTTACAAACAGAGTAATATAGAATACCTACAGAAATTAGAAAATCACTACTGTAATAGCTCCCTCACCTTTATTTGAAACAAAGTAAAACAAACAAACAAGCAAAAAATGTGCTTATGTTGTAAGACAATTCTCAGTGTAGAACAGTAGCCCCAAGGATAATCCCAAGCCTTCTTGGGGCTAAGAAAACAAGCAAAAAACACAAATGCACATGCTATTTTGATGAAGTCTCTATATTAATAAATTAAAGGGTATACTTGTAGTAAACTTTGAATATTCACAGCTTCCAACTAACAGGGGACCACCACTGAAAATCTGAACGTTTCAACAAGGTAGAACCTAGGAAAAATATAGAGAGATGTCAAAGGAGGCCAAAAGACAGAAATTCAAGAAAGACAACCAGTCTACCAATATATACTAAACGCTTCATAAACATGAGAAATTTCCCTAGACGTTGGAACAATTAAAGAAAGAGAAACATTTCACTGGTAGTTGAGGAAATGCATAATTAGAACGACAATGGGCTATAACTATATAATCAGGGGAGTAATGAGGAAAACATTTTAAAAATATAAGGCCCGCCATTAGGAGAGATGGAGATGAGAGGAGAAGTAGAATCTCATGGATCATCGGTAGAAATGCGAGCTGTTAAAATGTTTCATAAAGCAATCCGAAAAATATGTAATATAAAAGCAAAGAGCTGACTCATTTGAAAAGACTCTGATGCTGGGAAAGATTGAAGACGGGAGAAGAAGGGGTCGACAAAGGATGAGATGGTTGGATGGCATCACCAACTCAATGGACATGAGTTTGAGTAACCTCCGGGAGTTGGTGATGAACAGGGAGGCCTGGTGTGCTGTGCTCCATGGGGTCGCGAAGAGTTGGACGCGACTGAGTGACTGAACTGAACTGATGTATGAATGCAAGCTTGCATGGGATACATATTTATATACACAGATATGCATAGCAGTTTGTAGTGGAAATATACTTTATATCAAATGATGTTATATGCATACCATATAATATCATTTAGATATTGTATAGTTGGTTCACATATGAAGTCTATTATACGTTATAAACTGAGAAAATTTTACATAATAAAAAGCCCTTAAAATGAGTGAGGGAAATATTTTAGTATATGTGACTATATATTTGTGTGTATATTATTATGAGCATGAGAAGACTTTGGGATACCACAGAAAATATTATTAAATAGGAAGAGCCTGGGTATACCCAAAAGGGAATAAGAGAAGAGGAGAGGTGAGTTATTAGTGAAATAAGACTAATTAAATTATACATTCAAAACTAAACCACATTAAGTTTCCAACAACCTACAGGTAGCACATAGAGAAGAACCTGCCTGCTAGTGCTGGATACACAAGAGACTCAGGTTCAATCCCTGGATCGGGAAGATCCCTTGGTGAAGGAAATGGCAACTTACTCCAGTACTCTTGCCTGAAAAATTCCATGGACGGAGGATCCTGGCAGGCTCTGGGGTCTATGGGGTCATAAAGAGTCAGACACAACTGAGCAAATGAGCACAGCAACAACAACGATCGTGTTATGTTAAATACCCCTGAGTCTTTGCACACTCACATCCATGTTAACATCCCTAAAATTTCTCCTGAACTCCAGACTCATATCCTACTGTGTTTTCTATTTCCATTTGTGCATTTAGTAGTTATCTCATATGTGCTGTTTTAGACAACACACCTGATTTCTTCTACAAACCCATTCCTCTAAATCTTTTCCATGTGAGGAAATTGCAAGGAACATTTTTTCAAATTGTAGAGTTCCTCTCTGAAAATGTCCCATTCTTTACCCTTCAATTACTTCCTGATTCTGATTTTTCTCACTTTCTCATATAGGCAACTCTGCAGATTCAAAGTATCACAATTTCTCACCAAGGTAACTGCAATCACCTGATCTCTCTTTTTCCTAACTTCTTTGCTCTCTAGTGTTGATTCTCTAAAAAGAAGGATAGTCATTCTGCTAAAATGTAAGTAATATATTAAGTTTTCTTCTAAGCTCTTGCCAGAGTTTTTAACCTTAGAGAGAAATACCTATAGACCTGTCAGAGCCTTAGAAGTTCAGCTTCCACATTTACACTCTGATCTCTATTTCTCTGTTTTTCCAATCACTCTGTCTTTTATTCATTCTGGCCCAGCCACTCCGGCCTCATTGCTGCTAGTCAGACTCGTCAAGCATATTCATCCCCACACCAGGGCTTTAATTCTTGCTCATTCCATCTGGTATATTTTTCTTCCTGATGTTCATGTCTTATTCCCTCATTACCTTCAGAGCTCTGCTCAAACTTCACTTTTTTAAGAGTGTGTCTCCTTTGTGACCTACATTAAATGGATTCTCTACTCCATCTCTTATGCAGATTATTATCACTACTTCAGGTACACACACACACACACACACACACACTCACTCACTCATAAAAAATTATAGATAGAAAAACAGATAAATAAATAGAAAACCTCTCCCAGTAACCCTACCCTGTCACCATTTCTATGAAACATTGCTTTGGGAAATGACATACATAATATTTTTTATTTATTTAAAAGTTATTATTAAAAATGCTCAATCATTTTGTTGTTTCAAGAGTGGCTTTTTTCCTGGCTATCCAGCGTTGCTAGTCTATGAACACCTCCTCTGTCTCCCTAGTACAGACCTAGGCACACTTGGTCTTCTTCACCTCACTCCCATGCTTGCAATGTGTCAGCATCTATCTCCTCTTTTCCATTTTCCCTGCCACTGTTACAGGAGAACTATTTATTGTTATTAATATCTCTCTTCTCGATTCCATGTGTCCCTTCTATTTTCCCTTTGTGAACATATCCGTCACAATGTTCTTAAAAACTTTGCAAGCTCTAGTCCAATTTTTCACCTTGTTTTGAGCTTCCTTCATCTCAAAATACCATATCTGTATCTCCAATTCCAAATTCTATCCTTTTTTCAAGGATTGAGTTGAAATGTCACTATTAATATAGTTCTCACAAGAAACACTGGCTAAAATTGATCTGTTCATTGAACTTAGACTATTTAAAGCTTTTTATCATATCCATCAAGATATGAGTTATTTACATTTATTATAAAAGCAGTCATACTTTTAAAAATATAAACTGTTGTTTTCCAAAAAGGTTTGAGCTCAAAGAGAAAGATAAAGTGTATATATATATATATATATATATATATATACACATATACACACATATATATACATATATATATAAATAACACAAAATCCTATAAGAAAATCAATGTTTAAGAGATAAATTGAATGAAATATTTTCACAAGAAGACCAAAGATTGGCTAATTTTACTTACCAAAAATTAGAAAATAGATAATGACAGTATATTCAAAACCATAAATATATAAATTATAAGCATAATAAAATATATTGTTTAACAATTTTTTTAATATGGAAGCTTCGTTTAATCTATTTTTTCTCTGGCTAGATTCCTAACATATCTATAATTAAAAGACATTAACAATAACAACTTTCTTGTTTTATGTTTTGCCCATGTATTTGTAAAAATCAACCTAGTTTTACTACAAGGTCAGAGTTACCAAAAAGGAAGGCACTTCCTTTCCTCCAAGACACGGCTTTCATCTTTAAGGTCCACTTTAATCTAGGCTGACATTAATGACACTGCTCAGTTGAAACCATTGATTTTTTCCACTGAACGTGAATATGTTACACATGGCAGCATTATAAGCATGCTGCCTTCTGCTGAGGAAGTTTTCAGAGCTTTATAGAAACAATATCCTATCTTTCTCCATTTTCATACATAAATATGTACTCTGAGGACAGTCTCCTTCAAGAGAACTCTGATATCATGATGTCTGAAAAACAGGCATCTCACCTCTACTTAGGGGCTCCCAGGTGGCATAAAGGTAAAGAATCTGCCTGCCAACACAGGAGACACAGGAGACATGGGTTCAATCCCTGCACTGGGATAATCCCCAACCCAGTGGGGGAATGGAGTAGGATGTGGCAACTCTAGTATTCTTGCCTGGAAAATTCCATGGGCAGAGGAGACTGCTGGGCTACAGTCCATGGGGTCACAAAGAATCAGATATGACTGATTGCACATGTGTGCACACACACACACACACCTCTACTTAATGCATTCTGTACATATCTTACTTCCTTAGCATACTAAATATAAATAGGAGTTGCACACTAAATATAAATAGGAAGAATGAACTCAGTTATGCAAATTAATCTTTAAATGACTCCAGGTTTACAGAAGTAACCCAATGGATATATTATGTACCAGCCATCCCATCCTATTAACTTATAGTCCCCTATGAGTAAAACACTGTTTGGTAGAGATGCATTAATTCATGATTCTTCTAATATATACCTTCGTACACACTATGGAATAACTTTGGCTTAATTAAGCTTCCTTACTCTTCCCATGATTCAAATACACACACATATGACTCTGAAGCACTCTCCAAATATTTTCCCCTTTGCATTTCTTTTGAGGAGACATATTTAAAATGTTTAGATATACTGACTTGTTGTTTCCATTTATTTTGTCACAGAAAACATGCTATAGCTATAAAGAATATAATTCATCATTTAGAAATTGAGATGTCCAAGATAAAGATAGCATGAGGACACATATTCAATTACATATACTTAAAAACTGAATAGAATGCAAAAACAAAATGGAAAGTTAAAAGAACAGCTCTTATAAATGTTAGGTTGGTTTATAAGAAAAAAATAAATAAAATAAATATAATATTTTTATTCAAGAAGGATCTACTTGGTTCAATAAACATTCACTTGTGAAGTTACTAAAATTATAATTGTTTATTTGGGGGTGGGAGAGGAGAGTGTGGGGTTACCCGGGAGACAAAGAGAGCAGTATGATTAGAATCCACAGGCTGTGCTTTGTGGCTTCAGGTCTGTGGTGGGTTGGGGGTAAGCACAGATCCTGATGGAGCACAGGAAAAGCCTGGGCTGTGATGTGGTGAGTTTCAACGGTGGCTCAGAGGACAGCAGAATTGGGTCAGAAGAAGAGGCCGTGCTGCCTGGACCACTCTATCCAGAGAAGCCCTTTCTGGTGGAACCCAGGATGTTCGATGCGAGTAGCAGGGTCTCCTGAGGTGAAACATACCTGGATGCCCCAGGTGCCAGAGTCCCCTCCCCTCAGACTCATCTGTACAGAGTCTGGCTGATGCCACCTATCAAGAACACTCTGATCCTTCTTGACCCCTCCCTCCACTTGGAGTCACATTTCAAGAAATCAGTTAATAATTATGCAAAAGGCTTTAGGAAGATGAAATTTTAGAACTTTCAGCAATACTCAAATAAAAATAAATAATTCGAAAAATTAAAAAAATAGAGAAACTGGGATTGAAAGGGGCAAATAATAAGCTGTGAGAAAAAAACAAAGCATTAGTTAATTATAGGATGTGTGGTTATAAATGAGAAGGTAAATATTCCTCTTAAAAGAAAAAATGCAAACCACTGAACTTATAAGCAGTTATAGATATATCAATATATCCTTATTCACCAGAAGAAAGACCAGTTTCTCACTAAATGTACCAAAAGAAACACAGAAGGACAAGTAGATGAGAGAACACTATTAGTGAATTATTTTCATCATTCTAAATTTAAGAATCCTAGTGTACTATTATTGTATGTTAATCATTGAAACAAGGAGAATACAAAAAAAGGGCATAATATATAAGAGCAAAATGTGAAAGTATAAAACAGCAGAACAAAAGTAAGATCAAATAATCAAATAGCAACATATGTACATGTATTTTTCACCTCTCTCATAGCTATTACTTGATCTTAACTCCATCAACTCTCAAGATTATTACAAGGGTTTTGTTTTCTTGTTTGCCGTGTCTCCCTATAGCCTAGACTTGATACAGCAGCCAAGGTAGTCCTCATAAAATATTTGATTATCTTGAATTGAGATTTTATATTAGTCATTATCTTGACCAAAAGACCTATGTGATTTGTCCACTTGGAATCACCCTTACCTGTCAAAACTTATCTACTGGGCCTCCCACTCTTTTCTAGACACACTGATGCTCTTGCAGTGCCTTAAACATTGTCTGACAACAGCATCCACATGGGTAAGCACCCTCTTATACAGTCATAATAGAAGGCTACAAGTAAGGAACAATTCCTTCCTTCTCTCTTTATCCAACAGTATAACGCTTACAATGGATTTGATAAAAACAGTAAAAAGAAAATAAAACTACATGCCAATCTCATTTGTCAGCATGGGCACACTATACTGGGAAGGTTTCTGTGATCTGTGTTCTTTGCATCTGCTAAGATGTTTCTTACAGGTTGTCTCACTGATGCCTTTTGCAAGGTGATAGGATCCTCCAGTCCTCACTGATGTCATTCTAGTACTCTTGTCTGTTTCTTCAATCTGTTCATTGCCCCTGGTATCACTCCTTCCCTCCCATTACTGTTTATTTTCTATGGAGCAAGGCAGCTTATTATGCTAAAACTTAATTCGTTTAACTTAAAACATGTCTTTTCACTGTTCAGAACCTATTCTTAATGTACTCAGAATAAAATTCAAAATCATAATGATGTCCTGAAAAGGGATCTAGGATTTGCCTCCCACTGTCTTTCTGAGTTCATGCCCTGGTGCTTTCTTTTCACTCTCTCCACTCTAGTCACACAGAGCTCCTCTTCATCCTTCACCCAACATCCTGCCACCTCCTGGTGCTCATATCACTTTCCAAAAAAAGTGTTTTCTCCTAATACCTGAATGTTACCCTCTCCATTATTACACCTTACTTCCTTTACATCCTTGTTCAGATGTTGATTTTCAGGGAGGTACCTGCAGAACTCTCTCTTCCCCTTGCACTTGATATCTCCTATATATGTTTGCTGTACATTTCGTCCTCAGTACAATCTGTTGTTGTTTAGTCGCTAAGTCATATCCAACTCTTTGTGACCCCATAGACTGTAGCCTGCCAGGCTCCTCTATCCATGGGTTTTCCCAGGCAAGAATACTGGAGTGGGTTGCCATTTTATTCTCCAGGATATCTTCCCAACCCAGGGAGGGATCAAACTCACATCTCCAGAATTGGCAGGCAGATTCTTTACCACCGAGCAACCACCAGAGTACACAAATGGAGCTTGATAAATGTTTACTGAATGAATAACTGGTTATATGTCCCTTTATCAATGATTTTAGGTTCTTGGATTACCCTTAACCTTTAATAGTCCTTTCCAGTAATGTCATCCTTACTTTGACGTTGTCCTAATTCTATTCTATCTGGTCTTCACAACATTTACTTTACTATAGAGACTTAGTTTTCACAAATAGAAAGCAAGTCACAAACCATCTGAGCATGAGAGGTGCCAAGAAAAGGAAAGTCTTAGAAGAATCATGGCTTCTTAGTAAGGATTTAAATTTTTCTAGCATTTACCCTTGAACCAGTTAAAGTGACTCTTCCTTAAAGCATCATATTTTCTGTAGATATAAGATGGTTACTCAAAAATAAATGCTCCATGAATTACAAAGTACAGTACAGATTTAATTTAGATAAACTTAACTTAGATTCTCTGAGCCACTGTTCACCAAATACAGTAGAGATATCCAAGAGATGCCTTTATTATCAAAGTGAAGTTTTATATGAAAAATGGTGTGAACCATATGGAGGCTTGTTTGATATTGGTTTATTTTTTAATTTAGAAAATTGCACTATGAACTAATATGTTTTAGTCTAATTTTCCTTGATAAAAGGGTATACTATACTTTCACTGTTCATTTATTGATGTTTTCATTAAATGAAGAAATCATTACTAAGCATCTACTTGTGCCAGGCAGCAGAGTTTTATAAGGTTGAAGCTCACCATGGGAATTCAGTGATAAAGTAAGACATAACCATTTAATCTAACTAATCAGACACTCTATGGAGAACTTGGGATATAAATAAGAAGAGATAGGGTTTAACTAATTTAATTGTCACCATAATTCAATAACTTAGGGCTATTAATACCCTCTTTTACAAATAGGAAACAGAAGAAGAAAGATAGAAACTAATTTGTTCAAGGTCATGTAGCTAATATTCTGAAAGCTCAACTCAAGGCCATTGACTCCAGAATTCTTGTTCTAAAAGATGAAAGTCTATTTTCTTGAATATAAATAAATACAATTTCTACCACCAAAGACTTCATAGTACAAGAAAAGATGAACTTATAAAATATTTAATACTGTTATAAGCTGGTGTAAGTGTGATAATAAAATTTTATATGGAATTTTAAAGAAACTCAGCTTAAGAAATAATTTTATTTTCTTCTGTGTAATAAGTAACACAGTAGTATGAAAAGCTAACAAGTGTTGGTGACCTAACTGAGCTTGAGGGATAAATTAGTAAGGAGGCCAAGTACATTCTAGGAAATAAGAAACAATTATGATGAATGGTTAGATGAGTTTCCAATTCTTTGTGAAGTGGATTTCTCTACCTCTGTCTCCAATCTCCATAATTGAGGTGTGAATATCTCAAATCATTTTTTAAAAAAATATTTTTATATTAGATGAGATTGTACCTTATGTTTTCAACCTTGGATATTATCCTATATACTTTCAATTAATCTTCAGGACAGCTGAGATTACTGAAGTTTTTTTTTGGTGTGTACATCTATTTTGCTAGGCACGCTGCTGAAAAATGTAGTTTAGTAGAGATAAAAAGAAAGACAATGTGTCAACTTTCAATTTTTGTAATTGATGAAAATTAAGAGAAATAGATGTCATAATTTAACTCCTCCCTCTTTTTTCTAATTCTAGATAGACATTTGCATTACACATTTCAAATACCAATTCTACGATTTTGCTTTCAGTTCCCACTTTATGTCAGTGACCCTCTGGTGCTGCAAATTCAGGTGGAAAAGAAAGCATGGAAATCTTTCACATGGAGCTTCAGAGAAATAAAAACATACAGCCAAACAAAACAATATCATGTAGTTATGAATTCTGTGTAGACAATGAACCAGTGATGACAGATAGTGAAAGCTTGGTTGATTTGGAGCACTTTAGTTCTGTGGGTATGAATGGCCTCTCTGAGAAAATGGCATTTCAACTGAGATTTCCTATCTGTAAAATTAAAAAAAAAAAAATAAAGAGAGAGACATCATCTTTTTTTCCAATAAGAATACATTCTAAATTTGTGCTAT
Organism: Bos taurus; assembly: GCF_002263795.3. Taxonomy (NCBI): domain Eukaryota; kingdom Metazoa; phylum Chordata; class Mammalia; order Artiodactyla; family Bovidae; genus Bos; species Bos taurus. The sequence continues at coordinate 45,656,675 of NC_037347.1, forward strand.
AGCAAATAAGAGCCACTCCAGTACCCTTGCCTAGAAAATCCCATGGATGGAGGAGCCTGGTGGGCTGCAGTCCATGACGTCGCTAAGAGTTGGACACGACTGAGCGACTTCACTTTGACTTTTCACTTTCATGCATTGGAGAAAGAAATGGCAACCCACTCTAGTGTTCTTGCCTGGAGAATCCCAGGGACGGGTGAGCCTGGTGGGCTGCCGTCTATGGAGTCGCACAGAGTCGGACCCGACTGGAGCGACTTAGCAGCAGCAGCAGCGCTTGTCTATGATTGCAAGTGAAATATAAAGGAAAAAGAAGAAATGGGTTTGGGCTTGATGGGCTTGAGTAACTGGGAGGATTTAAGACCCACCGGGAAGAATTTAAGCTTCCTTCTTTCTTTTGTCCCTCCCTTCCTTCCTTTGTTCCTTCTTTCCTTCCCTCTTACTCTACTCCCCTGCTTCTTTCCCCTACTTATTCTTTCTCTCTTTTCTTTCTCCTCCTTCTCTCTCTCTCTCTCTTTCCGAAAGAAAAGATTGAAATGCATTGATTTTTGAATAATTGTATATATTCTAGTAACTTTTATCCCCCTCACCCATTTATCTCTGCCTCTGTTTTCCCTAATTCAGTGTACTCCAACATTCTCTCTTTGAAATAATCTGGCTTTTCTGCCATTTTTATCCACTTATATACTTATTAATAAATGCAGATATATTAAAATTAAGAGATAAAATAGAGAAATTTCAGAGTAAAGAAGGTATTTGTGACTCATATAACTTAGCATTTATAAAAATTCAAACTTAAAGAAAACTCCATATGAGATTGACAAGAGAAATGAATAGCCATTCATACAAGAAGCTATCCATATGGTCAAATAATTATATGAAAAGATGTTCAAAATAATTGATTATTAGATATACAGATTAAAACCACAAGAAGGAACTAATACAAACTCACAGAATGCTTAAAATTAAAAGACTGCCAATTACAAATATAGAGGGGAGTTAGAATAAGGAAACCCTCAGAGTAATCTCAAGGTGCTAGTAGGATTTTTCAAATTGATATGTTTGCTTTAGGAAAGCTGTTTATCTTATCTACTAGAGTTGAAAATTATAGTGTCTGGGACTCAGCCATTTCATATTGGGGTATGTATCCAACTTGAATGCCTACACAAGTAAACCAGAAGATATGCAGAACATGCACAATAATATTTTCATAGTAACCTAAAACTGAAAACAATCTGGGTTTATCTACCATTAAATACATTATGATTTATTAGTATAATGGAGCATTATATAAAATATAGATAAATAAGGGCTTCCCAGGTGCAGCTAGTGGTAAAGAACCCTCCTGCTAATGCAGGAGATGTAAGAGATGTGGATTTGATCATCAGGATGATCCCCTGGAGAAGGAGATTGCAACCCACTGCAGTGTTCTTGCCTGAAGAATCCCATGGACAGAGGAGACTGGTGGCTACCCTCAAAGGGTTGCAAAGAGTCAGACACAACTGAAGTAAATTTGCACATATAGATAAATAAACTGTAGGTGCATGTCACAAAGCAAATAAAATGCACAAACAGTATTAAAAAATGAATCCAATAGCAAAAATATGCATTGTAAACTGCATTTTATCCTATTTGAAAAAGAGTCTGGATTGATTCTGCATTTTAACTGAGGTTGATCACTTAGACATAACTATAGCTGCACCAAATTAACAGATGACCTGAACAACCTGTTTCAAACTGAGGGTTAATTGATTCATTGACCCATAAAATAAGATGTGCTCTCAAAAATATAGCTGCAAAAAGTGAATATTAAATAGATGACCAGTATGAAAAGGTTCAAATAGTCTGAGTAGACTCAGATTTCCATTATATCTGTCCCTACATGTATTAGATTGCTAGGAATACCATAACAAAATACCGCAGACTGAGTAGCTTAAATAACAGAATTACATTGTACTGCAGTTCTGGAAGTTAGACACCCAAGATCAATGTATCAACAGATTTGTTTTCTTCTGAGGGCCCTTCCTTGGCTTCAAGATGACTGTCTGTTTACTATGTCCTCACAAAATCTTTTCCTGTGTGTTGTACATCTCTGGTATTTGTGTTTACAAATTTCCTCTTCTTAAGGACACAATCAGATTGGATTCTGATCCACCCTAAGGTCTCATTTGAATTCAATCACATTTTTAACAGTCTTATTTCAAAACAGTCATATTCTGATACTAGGGGATAGGACTTCAACATGTGAATCTTCAGGGACACAATTCAGCTTTTGTCATCATATCTTAAACTCATTCTATAGTCTCAAGAAATGGTATCTATGACTACTGAAAAGGAGGAAAAATAAATACAACCTGATTTTTGGATCAATCATGGTATACTGCTCATGAAAAGGTAGTATTCCATCACAAAGGCAAATATTGTCTTGCTGTATATTTGTTGCTGTTCAGCTGCTTAGTCATGTCTGACTCTTTGTGACCCCATGAACTATAGCACACCAGGCTTCCCAGTCCTTCACCATCTACTGGAGCTTGCTCAAACTCATGTCCGTCGAGTCGGTGATGCCATCCAACCATCTCTTCTTCTGGCATCCCCTTCTCCTCCTGCTTTCAATCTTTTCCAGCATCAGGGTCTTTTCTAATGAATCAGCTCTTCACATCAGGTGGTCCTAAGTATTGGAACTTTAGGTTCAGCACCAGTCCTTCCAATGAGTATTCAGGATCGATTTCCTTTAGGATGGACTGATTTGATCTTCTTGCAGTCCAAGGGACTCTCAAGAGTCTTCTCCAACACCACAGTTCAAAAGCATCAATTCTTCAGCGCTCAGCTTTCTTCATAGTCCAACTCTCATATCCATACATGACTACTGTAAAAACCATAGCCTTGACTAGATGGACCTTTGTTGGCAAAGTAATGTCTCTGCTTTTGAATACACTGTCTAGGTTTGTCATATCTTTTCTTCTAAGGAGCAAGTGGTTTTCATTTCATGAGTTCAGTCCCTATCTGCAGTAATTATGGAGTCCAAGAAAATAAAGTCTGTCACTGTTTCTATTGCTTCCCCATCTATTTGCCATGAAGTGATGGGACCAGATGTCATGATCTTAGTTTTCTGAATATTGAGTTTTAAGCCAACTTTTTCACTCTCCTCTTTCACTTTCAACAAGGGGCTCTTTAGTTCTTTTTTGCTTTCTGCCATAAGGGTGGTGTCATCTGCATATCTGAGGTTATTGATATTTCTCTGTGCAATCTTGATTCCAGCTTGTGCTTCATCCAGCCCAGCATTTACCATGATATACTCTGCATAGAAGTTAAATAAGCAGGGTGACAATATACAGCCTTGACGCACTTGCTGTACATAGACATAGAATTATATGATTGAAAAAATGGCAGCAGAGTATGGACATGGTGTTTCTTTCTTTAATGCCTACCCCAGAATGTATATATTTTTGGAAAAAAGATCTAAATAATAATGTAAACATTAAGGCTCATCTTGTCAATGTAAATTAGCCCCTTTCTCTATTCAACGGGCCTGTGTACAGAGTAGCCTGGATTACTAGGATCACATGGCCAATGCTGAGCTCAGCAGTGTGAATTTCTGCTAACCAATTCCCAACTGCCATCACCATTGCTGAGTGCTCACCACTGCAGAGGCTAAGATGCAACTCCACATGTGGCAACAATCCATGGACATTCTTGAATGAATATTAATCCAACAACTCTGGCAAAAGAGTTATAATGGACATTTTTTATGATGGATTTTTTGTACTTTCCCTTCACTGGGATGGACACATATTCAGGGAACAGATTCCCATTCTTTGGCTGCAGGGTTTCTGCTAGCACTAATATTCATGGATATGCAGAATAGTTTATCCATCCCACAACAATCACAAATAAGACCTCCTCTATTATACACTATTCATTTGGCTGCAGGGTTTCTGCTAGCACTAATATTCATGGATATGCAGAATAGTTTATCCATCCCACAACAATCACAAATAAGATCTCCTCTATTTTACACTACTCATTTTACACTATGATGATGGATTCGCATCTAAAGAAATCAGTGATCTTGGACTCAGCTAATTTAATAGGATAATGAAATAGCTTCCTGCATATCCAGTTACCAACCACCTGGGAAATATGATACAGCTTGAAATTTTATCTTAGAGGATAGTTTCAACATGCCTTAAACCAGAACCCAGAGTCTGGTGCCATCTTCATCACAGGAAGAAAACAAGGATCTATCTAGCAGTGTTTCTATCACAATTATTAAAATAAACCCTTGGTGATATTTTTTATTCCTATACCATAACTTTGAGCACAGTTAGTTTAGAGACATCAGTAGCTGAAAGGAATGCTTGCATTAGGGAATATAGTAATTCTGGGACCATGTGTTCCAGGGCTATTGATTTCCTACTGAATAGGCAGATATGGGTGATACTAGCCAGGAAATCCTAATTGCCAGAAGTAAAATGAATTTCTGGTAGACATTGGAGGATAAAGCGTTGTACCTGAAATACAAAAAATTCACTGAGAGTCTTCTAGAACTTTCTTGTACTATGATCTTAGTCAGTAGATAAATAAGGCAACTCATCCCCTATAAGATTAATGAGCCCTGTTAGGTGAGGTGCTGGTAGAAAATAAAGGGACTATGAAGAGGGTGATAGAAGAAAACAATAATGGTTACCAACTTAGGCTGAAAAGCAGTTGCAGAAATGAGACAGCAGACACTGTCTGAGATGTTACTTACAATGCCCTTTATCTCCCTGCTGTTTGATGTGAAGAGCATGATGGTAGCTAACATTTTACATTTCAGGTGAATATGTCACACGACTGTGTTTCCATCAGGATGGTTTGATAGTTGATTGACATTTTTATGCTTTCTGCTGTATAATTTTTTAACTGAAAAGAGGAAAATAATGAATGTTGTGGTGCAAAAGGGACATAACTTGCAGGATATTTTCCATCAATCCAAGTTTACTTTTTCTTTCACAGTGACATATTTTAAGTAGGTCAAAAGGCCTCCTTGCTTTTTGTTCTCTGGTGGCTGATGACCAAGGAGAGGTACCAGAAAGATGATAAAGAAAAGAAAGTGAGTAAGGCTGGCAGATGTATTGCTTCAGCTCCCTGTGAGAGTTTATGACATTCTGGTGGTATCTTCTTACCAAAGGGCATTGCTTATATAGGTGTCTCTCTTTGTGTAGTTCTCTCTTTGGGTTCTGGCAGCATTTCTCCCTTCATTCTCCTTGCTGCTTTGGATCTCTGGTAGTTAAGGCTTCCCACTGTTAATAGTTCCAGGAAACTACCCTGTTCATACAGTCATAATTAAGCCATTTATTAACCTCTTTTAAAACTAATGTATTTTATTGGTTCTTGTGATGGATTCAGGTATTTAAGAATAAAATATATTAATAAATTATTTATAAAATAATTAGTTTCATATTAATATGCACATATGAAGTCAACTAACATCTCAAAAAACTTGGAATTTTCTTCCATTGGCATATATTACTTTTATTTGACACATAAAGTTATTATTGATAGGCAGATTGGCTACCAAAAGACTACTATTGCACACAAGAATCAGGCAAAAGAAAAAAAGTGCCATTTGGGGGCAGGAAATTTAGCAACTAATGGCACTTCGCCAAGCAAGAAGCAGATGTTTAACTATAACTGTCAACAAAACATGAATAGAAAAAGAAACAGCGTCATATGAAAGTTTTAGTTTAGAAAGTACAAAATCTGAAATTTGACATAAACACCAAGATGGAATAGAACATGTGTAGTGGAATCGGTCACTTTTTTTGTGATGTTTCTAAAGAATAGATGGCTCTTTTTTTTTAATTCAAAGGCAAATCCAAAGTCAATGAAGTTAACAGCTCACAAAATTTTTCAACAATTTAGAATAAAACTCCTGGCAAGCAGTGAGAGCAAAGTTCACTGATGTGGCTAGACTATATTAAGATTTGGAACAAATGTGAACTTTTAACAGATACAGAATCCAAAAAACAGTGTACTAGTTTGTAGAGCTTAACCAAAACTACTGATCTAGAAAGACTCGTTAATAAAAACAGTCTTTTGCCAGAGAATTAGTATCTTTCACCAGTGAGATTATTCAATAAATTGAAAAATAAAATCTCTTATACAAAAAGTGTCAGTTCAAAGATCATTCTATGCTCAATTTACAGGTCATTTCATGAGCAAATGGATAAACCTCTTTTCCTCTTGGCCACATAGCATGTGCCTGTTATGTTTTCATGGATATTGAATAGGAACTATAATACGGTTTTCCTCAAAAGGCAAAATTTTATATTTGGTAATGTAACCATGCCAATATGCAGCAGCAATCTTATAAAGATAGCTAGGTTATTTATTATACTGATATGTAATACCCCTTGATTTGTTGGAATATTTTCTTCATTGTTTTGAGCATTTCCAAAGATAAATAATATTAAAGTGAGTGTAAATGTGGATATGTGTAACCAAGGGCTAAACAAGCATTTTATGTGATAATTTCTGAGAATGAAAAATCAAAGAATCGGTATACTTTAATGATTATAACACATTCCAAACTCACAGGTATGATTGCACACTATTGTCTCTGGTAATAACCTATGCTATGCTTACAGTCTACTCCCTAACAGATGGTGGAACAGATAGTTCTATTCCCCCATGGCTACACACTAGGCTTTTAGAAGTGTAAGAGTGAATTTTTAAAAGAAATACAAACTTCCAAACCCTTTCTCATGCATAAACATTTGTTTGAGTTTAAATTATCCAGTTAAAATGGTAGTGTGATTTTTTTTGGTAAAACATTGTTAGCAGTTTTAATGTTTATGTAGGTATGCACTTGAAGTCTAAGGGGATTTTTCCATTCTGTTTAAAATGTAGTTAAGTGTAAGAAGTTAAAAAAAAAAAGGCCGGGTATTATTTAAATCAACAAGCTAAGTTTTATATCTGGGCTATTTATATAGGCATAGAATATTTTAAAGACAATGAAGACAACCAATTCCATCATTTTGTTCTATAAATATGAGAAATGAGGCTCAGAGTTGAAGTGACATGTTAAGAGCACACTACTAATTAACAACAGCATGTCACCACGTATAAATATCCTGTTTTCCATAATGGCTTCACCAATTTGTAGTCCAACTAAAATTATATGTGTTCCCCTTTCTTCATGACCCCATTAACACTTTTTGTCTTTTTCATAGTAGTACTTATATTGTTTTTATTACAGTATAGTTGCTTTACATTGCTGTGTTATTTTCTGCTGTACAGCAAAGTGAGTCAGCCATCAGTTCAGTCACTTAGTCACATCCGACTCTTTACAACCCCACGGAATGCAGCATGCCAGGTCTCCCTGTCCATCACCAACTCCTGGAGTTTACACAAACTCACGTCCACTAAGTCTGTGATGCCATCCAACCATCTTATCTTCTGTCTTTCCCTTCTCCTCCCGCCTTCAATCTTTCCCAGCGTCAGCGTCTTTTCAAATGAGTCAGTTTTTTGTATCAGATGGCCAAAGTATTGGAGCTTCAGTTTCAGTATCCAGTCCTTCCAATGAATATTCAGCACTGATTTCCTTTAGGACTGACTGGTTTGATCTTGCAGTCCAAGGACTCTCAAGAGTCTTCTCCAGCATCACAGTTCAAGAGCATCAGTTCTTCTGTGCTCAGCTTTCTTTATAGTCCAACTCTCTAATCCATACATGACTACTGGAAAAACCATAGCTTTGACTAGATGGACCTTTTTTGGCAAAGTAATGTCTCAGCTTTTTAATATGCTGTCTAGGTTTGTCATAGGTTTTCTTCCAAAGAGGAAGCGTCTTTTAATTTTATGGCTGCAGTCACCATCCACAGTGAGTTTGGAGTCCAAGAAAATAAATTTTGTCACTGTTTCCATTGTTTCCCAAAGCTCCCACTCACCACAAATAAGAAAAGCCCACATAGCAACAGAGACCTAGAACAGCCAAAAATACAGAATAAAATTATTTTTAAAAAGAACACAGAAAAAAAAAAAAATGACAGGCCTTTATTAACAAGATGAAGTCATAGGAAACTGACTGTGGTCTTGCTGGCAGACTGTCTCTATTGCCTTCCCTATTCATACACTTCAAAGAAGCTTGATGGGCTACAGAGGCTCACGTAGCCAAAAAACAAACAGAAACAAACAAACAAAAAAAAGAAACAATAAAATAACACTGAGACTGGCTTCCAGCCAACAACCAACAAAGAACTGAGAGATTCTGTTCCACTGCCCTGATGGCTGAATTCTGCCAGTAGTCACAACAGCTTGGAAGCAGAGCCTCTGCAAATTGAATGTTCAGAAGAGACCCTGTCAGAGACCCTGAGGAGAGGGCCCAGTGAAGCCCCTGCCAGATTCCTGACCTATAGAAAGGGTGATATAAAAAACACACTGTGTTTAAAGCACTGTTTGTGGTAATTTGTTATGCAAGATCCACCATAAATATAACTAAATATTGAATATTACATCCAATCAGTCATTATTGATTGGCCAGTACTAACTAGAAAATGGTTTGTCTCATGTAAAATAAAGAAATAATCATTAAATCTGAGAAAAATTGTGAGGATTCTTCAGGCATTTGTTATTTTCTCTGTATATGTCCAAATTATCTTATATTACAGTCCTTAGTCTCCATAGCTAGTTCTTATTTTTACCTTGAGCTTGGACAGTTGCAAATTTTGTGATTAACTGTCTCATGGGGTAACGTTATGATTACGATATTTCCCAAGACACACAGGAGCATTGGATGGAAGCGGAAGACAGTTCTTGTTTTCAATACTCGTCTTAAGGTAACACGATTAGGGTCTCCCTCCTTCCTGGGTGTTGCTTTTACTTTAACCAATTCTTTATATAGCAGCAATGGAATAGTATCATTTGTCATTTCCCTGTCATTTTGGCTGTATATTTCTACTAATTTAGCCATTTACAAAAGGATCATATGAATAATTCGTGTCATATGCCACAAAATTTTCACTACCTCAAAACTTTGAATGTGTTGGCAACCATTCCAGCATAAAGATACTGTAAGTACCTCCCTATTTATCATATTTTAAATCTAATAAAACTTTTCTCATATTTACTGGAGGGGCAGTCATCACATAATATGAGCTTTCCACATGGCTCAATGGTAAAGTATCTGCTTGCTAACACAGGAGACACAGGAGACATGGGTATGATGCCTGTGTCAGGAGGAGGAAATGACAACCTACTGCAGTATTCTTGCCTGGAAAATCACATGGACAGAAGAGCTTGGTGGGCTTCAGTCCTTTAGGCCGCAAAGAGTGAGACAAGACAGAACAAACACACAACAACCCTGCATCGACTATCACCACTGTTAACAACTGCATGTTTCATAGTCATTAACTTGATATCATTTACTTCTATGTTAGGAATTCATACAATTATCCAAAAGACACTTGATATAAAAGTTCAGATGTGCTTTCTCCTCAGAAGAAAAGCTGTGACAAACTCAGACGGTATGTTAAAAAGCAAAGACATCACTTCATTGGCAAAGGTGTGTATAGTAAAGCTATGGTCTTTCCAGTAGTCATGTACGGATGTGAGAGTTGGGCCATAAAGAAGGCTAAGCAGCAAAGAACTGATGCTTTCAAAATGTGCTGGAGAAGACTCTTAAGAGTCTCTTGGACAGCAAGGAGATCAAAGCAGTCAATCCTAAAGGAAATCAACCCTAAATATTCATTGGAAGGACTGATGCTGAAGCTCCAATACTTTGGCCACCTGTTGTGAATAGCCAGCTTATTGGAAAAGACCATGAGGCTGAGAAATTTTGAGGACAAGAGGAGAAGAAGTCAACAAGGATGAGGTGACTTGATGGACATAAGTTTGAACTAGTTCTGGGAGAAGGTGAAGGAGAGGGAAGCCTGGCATACTGCAGTTCATGGGGCCACAAAGAGTCAGACACAACTTAGCAACTGAACAAAAACAACAGAATTTGAACTATATTTCAAGTTCAGCTTCCAGGCTTATCAATGACAAGACAAAAATTTGACTGAAAGCGATGAGTTAGAAGATGGAGATAATCTCAACATCCAGAACCTATCACTTCAAATCATCACTTATCTTTTTTTATTGTGCTTATTATATAATCTCTCTGAGTACATACTAACTACACTTTTCCTAGTTCAGCTTTACATCATCAGTTAGAAAGTTCAGAATAATCAATTGCAGTAATCAAGTGCAATATGAATGCTCCATCTTTATATTAATTTGATATTTTGCAGAGCAGTTTTACAAGAAGGTAGATCAATGGTCATAATATCAAGCCTCTATCTACTATTCTAAAACAGAAGAGGGAACAAGAATAAAGACAAATAAAATTTAATGTAATAGTCATCATAAAATGCAAAACAATAAAATGGTCTGTCATCTGTATTTTTTTTTCAAATGAAAATGTGTTTAGTAAGTAGGAATAGGAATGGATAGAAATAACAAGTCATGTCCAAAAGATCAGTAGAAATTTATTGTATCTCTGCCATTCACTTATCACCTTGCTAAATTAAGTGATAAAATATGAAAATACAAATTCAAAAAATTACTTTTTCAATATTTATAAGATTATAAGTTTATGTTTATTCTTTTTTATAGGACTTAGACTCTTTTGATCAAAGCACTTTATTAGAAGTGAGAAATATAGGCATACCATAAAAGCATTAGCACAATTGAAATTCCTCAAATGCAATACACAAAATATAACAATAGAACAAATAATAAAATGATAGTCACATATTTTGAGCTAATGGCTTCTCCAGGTAACACTTCACCTTTAGAATGGGAAGCACTGTTTGTAATTAACATGTCCATCAGCCTAGGGCTAAAACAGTAGCAGCAAAACACACTATGAAAAATGTTATCCCCTTATCCAAAGTTCAGCCCATAATAATGGAGACTAAATTGGCTGAATCCAAAGATAATGCCATTGGTATTTTAGCTATGTTAGCTACATTCAGCCAATATAGTCACCATAATAAGGGCTAAGCTTTGGAAAATGGGATAACATTTTTCATAGTGTGTTTTGCTGCTTCTGTTTTAGCCCTAGGCTGATGGAGATGCTAAATACAAACATTACTGATCAGGAGGAAACACTGTTTTTTTGTTTTTGTTGTTGTTGTTGTTTTGGCTTAAACAACAAATATTTATTTCTCACAGCATTGGTGGCTGCATAGTTCAATATTAAGGAGCTGGCTAACTCAGTTACTGATGAGACCTCCTTTTCTGGCTTGCAGAAGACCACCTTCTCACTGCATCCTCACATGATACAGATGGAGCTCGAGAACAAGCTGTCTTGTGTCTCTACTTACAAAGGCACTAATCTCAACTTGAGGGTTCCATCCTCATGACCTCGTGTAATCCTAATTACCTCTCATAAGCCCCATCTCTTATTGCTATAGCACCTGGGATTTGGGCTTCAATGTACACATTTTGGGGAGACATTATTCAGTCCACAGCAGTATTTTAAAAATTGCAAGTTTACTGAGGTTACTAAGCTATGAAGAAGTCTGAGAAAGAAAGTGATTTTTCTTTAGATTTTTCAACCTTTGGAATAAGAAAGATGCATTGGAAGGGGGTTGGGAGATGCTGGCACGATACAGGTGGGCATCTCCTAAAGGCTGCATTAGAGATTTCATGAAAGTTGATTCCCCCAACCATGGACACCATCACCACCCATCACCAAGAGGAACCTATACTGATCCTGTTTGGCGGTTCTTGCAGACTCTTCATCAGTATCTATTAACAACCAAAAAACAAATTTGAGATTATCCTCAGCATAGGGCACCATGACTTGTTTTCCAATTTGATATACTATTGCAGCTTTTCTCATGCTCTTAAACATACACCTCATCAATTTTGATAGCTCCCTAATATTTTTCAGTCTGGATAAGATATAATTTATTTAACTTTATGCCTATGAGTTGGGATTTTTAAGAACATTTGTAAAAAAAAAAAAAAAGAACATTTGTAGATGGTTCCCAATTTTCCTCATTAGAAACACAATTATAAAGAGAATTTCAGAAGTTAAATCTAACAGTAAATGATGGAGAGCAAAACTGCTCAAAAAGTTTTAAAGACTTTGAATAAACATTACTTAATTGCCTTTAGGAAAAACTATCAAATTATACCTATGTGAAGTGTCAGAGAGTGCTTACTTCCCCAGGTATTCAACAGCATTATATATTATCATTAAATTTTCCTCAATAGTGAAAAATCTCACCCTGTCACAGTTTTTTTTTTTTTAATTGAGATGTAATTGATGTACAACATTGTGTAAATTTAAAGTGTATAATATGTTCATTTATATATTGCAACATTATCAGCTTGCTATTAACTCACACTTTTATCACCTCATGTAATTATCATTTGTGTGAATGTGCTAAGAACATTTAAGATCTAGTCTCTTAGCAACTCTGAAGTTTATAATGCAGTATTGGTGACTATAATCATCATATCATACATTAAATCTCCAGAATCTATTCATCTTCTAACTGAAAGTTTATACTCTTTGACCAACATCTAGTTTTGGAAGCTTGTTTTTATTTATTCATTTTATTTTATTTTTTTGCAAGGTCATTCAAGACTTGGGCTTCCCTGGTGGCTTGGATGCTAAAGAATCTGCCTGCAATGCAGAAGACCCAGGTTTAATTCCTAGGTTGGGAAAATCCCTTGGAGAAGGGAATGGCCTCCTACTCAAGTATTCTTACCTGGAGAAATCCATGTTCAGAGGAGCCTGGTGGGCTACATTCCATGGGGTCACAAAGAGTAAGGATCACAGCATGAAGATGATATAAAGTTGGTAATCAGCACATTTTAAGCTCTAAACCTCAAACTAAAACAATAAATAATTCACAAATATCACATGAGGATAATCTATCCACGAGGGAGAAAAACTAAAAGACTATATCCACATGAATTTACATATTTTGAATAATATTAAGCTATTAAAACATCATGAGATGTTTGCATACTTAACATGTTCTAAGTAATTTACATGTATTCAGCTAATAATTACAACAATTGCATGAGACAGGTAAATCAGTATTCCCACTTTCCTGATGAGAGAATCAGAGTACAGAGAGGATAAGTAACATGGACAAACTCACTCAGCTTAGATTTGAACACAATCTATTTAAAGCTCCAGAGCTCATGCTCTTGCATGGCAGTAGGGGGAGCAGTGATTGCCATTTGAGCATTAGACGTCAGAGACAATGATAGTGTTTTTACAACTAGTAAACTATTAACAAAATACTAATTCTAATGATTGGCTTTATAGCATATTAAACACACACTTTCCCACACATATTATAACATAGAACATACATAGAAAATAATTTGATGAAAAATTGTAAGATGCATTTTTTTGATACTTTGTTTTAATTGTTTAATAAAACATTATTCTTAAGAGCATTGCAAAACAATACAAAACAAAACAATAAAGAGACACAGAACCTAATAGTTACTTGCAACATTGGAGTAGTCAGCAGATGAGACATAAGGATAGTGTGCACAGACACCAGTTCACTGAGCATTAACAAGTTTCTTAAGTGTATAAATTCCAAAAATCTATTTCTATTGTGGTATGATATCTTTGTGGGAATATTTTTATGTGTTTTACATTACGTAGATTTTTAATAATTTTTTCTTAAAAATCTATTCCTAAGCAAAGGGCTACATTTTATATTTTTAATCAAAATTATCTATGAAAAAGATATTGCAAAGTTAAGCCTAATTTTTCATATAATTTTACCAATATATCTTTATAACTACATGAGTTTATTACAGATACCACAATAGAGACCAATTCATATCAGAGCTGTTGAAATGTGAATCATCTATATTTTAATGATGAAATAATAGTGAAGACAATGTTTTGTATACTCTCCCTTTCACAGAGGTTACCATTTTAACTGTGACTCTTATCAGATTTTGATTTATTGCTTTATCCATTCTTGCAGCTAATGGGGAACAAATTACTTATTACTCATGGAAGACACTAACTACCTGGTGTTGCAGAAAAAGAGAATATTATAATTTACATTTAAATGAGATTTGAAATGTTAATGAACATATCTAGTATTCTAATTATCTCTACAAATACTTTAAATTAAGGTGAACTTTTGTAGATGGATCATTCCTTGAGACTTACTCTAGAGTGCCCTACAGGATTCCTTGATAGCATGAGAACTGTATAATATACATATTATATAGATATGTGTATTGTTATAATGTAAAAATATAAACTAAATAGCTGTGATTATTATTAATAAATATAGTAATTTAGTGTAATAAGTAAGCATAATCACATAATATTTTTTTAAATGTAAAATTATCTTATGAGAGTATATTTGAGTCTTCATTTTCATTCATTTATTTTCTTCTGGTTAAAGACATTGAAATATCACTGGTTGAAATCAGATGTTAAGATAAAAATGTCCAATACAGCAAAGATATTTACCTTTTACTTCAGCACAGTATTTTCTGTAATGTGTAAATTTCTTTGTAAGCAGCAAATAACAACATGGAAAATGAGGTCATGTGTACTTTTTCATCAGTTCACTATGCTTTGGGCTACCAACAAACATGAGTTCAAAATCAAACCTTCCATTCTATTAAATATAGTGACTCAAGAAAAAAAATACCTCAATTTTTCTTTTCATATTCCAGCTTAAAAATCTTCACTGGTCTACAACAGGTCAATATGTTCTTCTCCTAAATGTAGGCAATTTCCTTAAGTAATGTATTGAAGTAATGCTCAAAATTCTCCAAGCCAGGCTTCAGCAATAAGTGAACTGTGAACTTCCAGATGTTCAAGCTGGTTTTAGAAAAGGCAGAGGAACCAGAGATCAAATTGCCAACATCTGCTGGATCATGGAAAAAGCAAGAGAGTTCCAGAAAAACATCTATTTCTGGTTTATTAAGTACGCCAAAGCCTTTGACTGTGTGGATCACAATCAACTGAGGAAAATTTTGAAAAAGATGGGAATACCAGACCACCTGATCTGCCTCTTGAGAAACCTGTATGCAGGTCAGGAAGCAACAGTTAGAACTGGATATGGAACAACAGACTGGTTCCAAATAGGAAAAGGAGTATGTCAAGGCTGTCACCTTGCTTATTTAACTTATATGCAGAGTACATCATGAGAAATGCTGGGCTGGATGAAGCAGAAGCTGGAATCAAGATTGCCCAGAGAAATATCAATAACCCCAGATATGCAGATGACACCACCCTTATGGCAGAAAGTGAAGAGGAACTAAAATGCCTCTTGATGAAAGTGCAAGAGGAGAGTGAAAAAGCTGGCTTAAAGCTTGACATTCAGAAAACTAAGATCATGGCATCTGGTCCCATCACTTCATGGGAAATAGATGGGGAAACAGTGGAAACAGTGTCAGACTTTATTTTTTTGGGCTCCAAAATCACTGCAGATGGTGATTGCAGCCATGAAATTAAAAGATGCTTACTCCTTGGAAGGAAAGTTATGACCAAACTAGACAGCATATTCAAAAGCAGAGACATTACTTTGCCAACAAAGTTCCATCTAGTCAAGGCTATGGTTTTTCTAGTAGTCATGTATGGATGTGAGAGTTGGACTGTAAAGAAAGCTGAGCGCCAAAGAATTGATGCTTTTGAACTGTGGTGTTGGAGAAGACTCTTGAGAGTCCCTTGGACTGCAAAGAGATCCAACCAGTTCATTCTAAAAGAGATCAGTCCTGGGTGTTGTTTGGAAGGAATGATGCTAAAGCTGAAACTCCAATACTTTGGCCACCTCATGCAAAGCACTGACTCATTGGAAAAGATTCTGATGCTGGGAAGGATTAGAGGCAGGAGAAGAAGGGGACAACAGAGGATGAGATGGCTGGATGGCATCACGGACTCTATGGACCTGAGTTTCAGTGAACCCCGGGGACTGGTGATGGACAGGGAGGCCTGGCATGCTGCAATTCATGGAGTTGGACACAACTGAGTGACTGAACTAAACTGAATGTATTGAATGAACCATCCCAAATAGGGGAGAATTTCCAGGATAGAAGAACTTACACAGTGATTGAAAAAGAGAGGCCATAAGTACTCAAGAGAAACTAATACAACTTTTTAAAAGAGATTAGATAGAGCAATAAACCTAAAGGTATCTACACAGTATATAGAAAATAACATGAGTGTAAGGTTGGCAGGAACAAAAACTTAGTACATCAAGATAGCAAAGTTATTATTTGTTTTGAAATAAATTGAAAATAAAACTTGCAGTGGATTGAAGATATTGGTTACAATTCCTGACTCTGCACAATAAGATTTCATGGATTTTTTTTCATGAACAGACATATGAATAGCTTCCTTTTCATTGATGGAGAAAATAGGCACAACAAACATTGGGTTTAGATTTTAAATCAGAGCAAAGAAGGAAAAGAAAGTGAACCAGAGTCATCAAGATTCCCTGATGCTACAAAACTTCATCCAAAGCATGATAATGCCCTTTTGTATTAGTTTGTTCAGGCTTCTATAACAAAATGCCATAGACTGTGTGGCTTAAATCTGAGCCATTTACTTCTCATAGTCCTGGAGAATAGAAAGTCCAAGATCAAGATGCAAGTGTTGTGAGATTCTGGTGAAAACTTCTTCCTGGCTTATAGAAGGCTGCCTTCCTGCTGTATTCTCATATTGCACAGAGAGAGAGAGAGGGCCGGGGTGAAGAAGGGATGGGTGAGAGTTAATAAGCTTGATCTCTTACTATAAGGGCACTAATCCCATCATCATTAGGCCCCAGCCCCATAATTTCATCTAACCATAATTGTTTCCCAAAGAACCCATCTCCAAATACCTTACATTGGTGGTTAAAGCATCAACATATAAGTTTTGGAGGGAGGCAATTAAGTCCATAGAATTCCATCCCTACACCCCACTGCCCACCCCAAATTCATGTTCTTCTTAAATGCAAAACATAAACATTCCAACAGCCTCATAGTCTTAACTCAATGCATCATCGACTCTAAAATCTAAAGTCCAAAGTCTCTTCTAAGTATCATCCAAATCAAATATAGATAAGACTCCAGGTACATTTCATCTTGAAGTAAAATTACTCTCCCACTGAAAATCCATGAAACCAGAGAAGTTATATGATTCCAGAATACAATGATGAGACAGGCACAGGATAGACAGTCCCATTCCAAAATGGAGAAATAGGAAAGAGAGAAGAGGTGATGGGTCCCAAGAGAATTCAAAACCTAGCAAGGAAAATTCCATTTGATCTTAAGGGATGAGATTAATCTCCCTTGGTTCCATGATCTCCCCTTTGAGGCCACTGAAGTGGCAACCAGCCCAAGGAAGCCAGAGAGGCAGAGCTCCACCATTTGAAACTAAGGAGGAACTAGTTATGCTTCCTGGGCCTGTGGCAGAAATAGCAGTTCTGATGATCTCTGAATTACCTTGGCATCATTCTTCCTTTTCTTGAGGAATTGTGCCTGCACTCACAGTAGAATGGTTTCATGTCCTGTCTTGTAGAGTCTAAGAAGTCTGACAGCCTTCCACCATTCAGCCCCACCTGATCTGTTGCTTTCAGCTCTAACTGCCAGCCTCAGGGCTGGTATAAACTCATCTCTATCCCAAGCCTCTGCTAAAATGGTTGATTAAGTTTATGAATGGCATCCACTATCTCTTTAGGAAATGGACATAGACTCATATTTCGGTGTCTCTTCAAAACAAACTTTCTCACATTTTGCAGTATGAATAGGCTGGTTATTTTGGTTTTAATTAATTTAATTTCATTTATCTCTCTCCAACCACAACAAACTCTGGAAAATTCTTAAAGAGATGGAAATACCAGACCACCTGACCTGCTTCTTGAGAAATCACTATGCAGGTCAGGAAGCAACAATTAGAACTAGACATGAACCAACAGACTGGTTCCAAATAAGGAAAGGAGTATGTCAAGGCTGTATATTGTCACCCTGCTTATTTAACTTATATGCAGAGTACATCATGAGAAACATTGGGCTGTATGAAGCACAAGCTGAAATCAAGATTGCTGGGAGAAATCTTAATAATCTCAGATATGCAGATGATACCACCCTTATGGCAGAAAGAGAAGAACTAAAGAGCCTCTTGATGAAGGTAATAGAGGAGAGTATAAAAGTTGGCTTAAAACTCAACATTCAGAATACTAAGATCATGGCATCTCGTCTCATCACTTCACAGCAAATAGATGGAGAAACAGTGGAAACAGTGACAGACTTTATTTTGGGGGGGGGGTCCAAAATCACTGCATATGGTGACTGCAGCCATGAAATTAAAAGATGCTTGCTCTTTGGAACATAAGCTATGACCAACCTAGACAGCATATTAAACAGCAGAGATATTACTTTGCCATTACTTTGCCAACAAAGTTCTGTCTAGTCAAAGCTATGGTTTTTCCAGGAGTCATGTACAGATGTGAGAACTGGACTATAAAAAAGCTGAACACTGAAGAATTGATGCTTTTGAACTGTGATATTGGAGAAGACTCTTGAGAGTCCCTTGGACTGCAAGGAGATCCAACCAGTCCATCCTAAAGGAAATCAGTCCTGAATATTCATTGGAAGGACTGATGATAAAGCTGAAATTCTAATACTTTGGCCACCTGATGTGAAGAACTGACTCATTTGAAAAGACCCTGATGCTGGGAAAGACTGAAGGCAGGAGGATAAGGGGATGACAAAGGATGAGAAGGTTGGATGACATCACCAACTCGATGGACATGAGTTTGAGTAAGCTCTAGGAGTTGGTGATGGACAGGGAGACCTGCCATGCTGCAGTCCATTGGGTTGCAAAGAGTCAGACACGACTGAGTGACTGAACTGAAATGAACTGAACTGAATCACATTTTACCATAAGCAATCAGTAGAAATCAAGTTGCTTCTTCAACACTTGCTTAGAAATATCCTCAGTTATCCAAGTTCATCCCTTGAAAGTTTTACCTTATACAAAAATCAAAACTCAGTACAACCAAGTTCTTTGCTGCTTATGACAAGAATTATGCTTGCTCCAGGTTCCAATAACATATTATTCGTTTCTACCTAAAATCTCACCAGAATGGCCATATCTCTATCAACATTCTTTTCATAATTATTTCAGCCTCTACCCATTACCTAGTTTCAAAGCCATTTCTACATTTTTAGTTATTTGTTAT
This sequence comes from Bos taurus, assembly GCF_002263795.3. Lineage (NCBI taxonomy): Eukaryota > Metazoa > Chordata > Mammalia > Artiodactyla > Bovidae > Bos > Bos taurus. The sequence goes on from NC_037347.1 coordinate 45,675,865, forward strand.
AGCAGCATCCTACTTGTGGTACCAAGCCCTGTCTTAGCTCAGACTACTATAACAAGATGTCATATATAGTTATGTTTTAAATAACAAACATTTTTTTCTTACAGATATGGAAGTTGGAAGTCTGGGATTAAAAGGTGTCAGCACGGGTTCTTGATAAGGGTCTTCTTCCTGGCTTGCAGATAACCATCTCCTTACTGAGTCTTCACAAGACAGAGAGAACATGTAAGATCTCTGCTTACACAGCGTGAATCCCACTACAAGAACTCCACCTTCATGACTTACTCTAAACCTAATTACCTCCCAAAGGCCTTACCTCCAAGTACCAGCCTTTTGGAGATTAGGGCATCAACATATGAATTTGGGGAGCACATAACATTATGTCCATAACATCTTCCTTCCATCTTTTTGCCATAATGGGATTCCACATCTCAATGTCATCCACCTCAACTTAGGAAACTTCAGGTCTTTCAATGAGGTTTTGTCCTATATTTGCTGTAGCACTTTCTTTATTAAGATATCAAGATATTTAAGACTGGTAGAAAGTGTTCCCTGGCTAATAAAAAGACTGAACAGGAATGTGTCAGGTTCTGTGTGTCAACGCTGTCTTTAGCACTAAGCTGTTGCAAAATAAATAAATAAATAAATCGGGAGATTTTAGGAACACATATACAGTATCCTTAAACACTTTAAACAGCATTTAAAAATAAAAGGAAAAAAAAAAAAGAAAGATCCAAATGAACTCAGCTTTCTAATTATCAAACTAAAACTTATTAATCAAACTATATTCTATTTTACTTAATATATAAATAGAAATCTCACATTCATTTATTCAGTTGAGCTTATAGGTAATATTTTAATCTAACTTGTATTTTTAATTTAGAAATATGTCCATTAAAAAATAAATTCAAGATGAGCCCAAAACATACAAATAAACTTAAAATTTATAAGAATTTTAAGTGAAAGCATAATAAAATGGTAATGGCCAAGCTACTGAAATAAGGTAGCAAAAATACTTGGGCTTATTTCAGTCTTTTCTCATTTCTAGAAATTTAATCTATTCTAGTCACAGAGTGGCAATGGGAACCTCTCAATGGAAACAAAAGTGAAAGTGAAAGTTGCTCAGTCTTGTCCCACTCTTTGAGATCCCATGGACTATGGAATTCTCCAGGTCAGAATACGGGAGTGAATAGCCCTTCTCTTCTCCAGGACATCTTCCAGAGATTGAACCCAGGTCTCCCGCATTGCAGGCCAGTTTCCTTACTATCTGAGCCACCATGAAAGCCCAAGAACACTGGAGTGGGTAGCCCTTCCCTTCTCCAGTGTATCTCTCCAACCCAGGAATTGAAGTGGAGTCTCCTGCATTGCAGGTGGATTCTTTACCAGTTGAGCCACCAGGGAAAATAATTCAATTCTGATTTTGGACAGAAATGATTGCTTTTGAACCCTGACTCCAATTAGGCCAGTAACAATTCATTTCCTATTCCTTGTGCACAATCTTTTATTGAGAAGTGTTGCATGTTAAAGAAGGGCTGCTGCTGCTGCTAAGTTGCGTCAGTCGTGTCTGACTATGTGCGGCCCCATAGACGGCAGCCCACCAGGCTCCCCCATCCCTGGGATTCTCCAGGCAAGAACACTGGAATGGGTTGCCATGTCCTTCTCCAATACTTGAAAGTGAGAAGTAAAAGTGAAGTCACTCAGTCGTGTCCGACTCCTACCATGGACTGCAGCCTACCAGGCTCCTCCGTCCATGGGATTTGCCAGGCAAGAGTACTGGAGTGGGTTTTCATTGCCTTCTCCAAAGAAAGGCTAATGAAGCTTAATAAGAATATGTCCCAGGGAAAGTTAGTAACAAGAGAAGACAAAGTTGGTTTTGTTTTGTTTTGTCATCAAGGAATTAGAGAATGACAAACTATAAAAATAGTAAGATAAATTAGATACACAATTAAGAAGAGAGACTAGGCCTGGTAGACGATGGCAGAGGAGTAGGTGGACATGGAGTCCTACATCTCTCTCCATGGATATATCAGGAATACACCTTCAGACACAGAAGTGCATGCAGAACACTGGCTGAAAGCAGACAGGAGTACCTGACCAGCATAAAAGAATACAAAGGCCTATGCAAAACTGAGAGGACAAAGGGACTAGGGGAAAAAATAGAAGTGTTAGTAGGACTGGACCTGCCCTCAGAAGATGGGGGAACTGAAGCAGGGGTCTGACCCCAACATCAGGGCAATTGTCTGAGTCAGGAGAAACATTTAAGGCTGCGAGTGCAACAGCTGGTCTGTGGCAGCCTAAATGGAATGAGAATCAAACAGTCCTTGCCACAGCCATACATACCCTGGACAGGAATGTTGATCCCCTGGAAGATGTAGCTTCTGGGAGCTGGAGTTTTGGGATTGTGGAGCAATCCCAGGGTGAGGGCTGCTGTTGACTACAGAGAGGCAGATCAAGGGGAGGAGATTGTGGTAGGAATTGCCTGTGGAGGAAAGCCAGGCAGCCATGGAAGCAAGGCCATACTTCTGAGTCACACGTAAGGGGTGGAGCCATCACCATAGCCTTTCTCTCTCACATGCCAAAATAGGTAGCTGAACAGTAGAAAGTCTGGCCCATCAAATGCCCAAGGCACTAAACTACAAAGTAGGACCCTACCCAGGGTACTCCTTTAAGTGACTGATGCACGGATCTACAGAGTAGGACCCCAGCCAGGGGGCCCTTTTGTGTGTCTAATGCACAGAACAACAGAGAAGGACCCCAGGCAAGGGAGCTCTCTAAGTACCTGAACAGGTGGAGCTACGGAAAAAGACTGGCCAAAGAGGCCTTCTGATTGCCAGCTATGAGAGGATTGAAAAAAGACTCTGATAGGGTCATAACTCCTGCAGTGAAGGCAGTCCATGTCCCTGCAAACTTGGAGCTGCCAGGATCCCTGCCAACCCAAGCAGCTGTGCCTCGTTCACACTTAACTCTCACTGGAGCGGTGCTGCCACAGGCAGAAGCAGTCTTGCATCTATGCACGCAGGGTCGCTTGAGGCGTGTCTCTTTGCATCGTGTAGACTGTGGCCTGCCAGGCTTCTCTGTCAGGGAGTGGGGGTTCCCCAGGCAAGAATACTGGAGCGTATTAGCCAATACTGGTTGCCATCCCCTTCTAGAGCACTATATTTCCTGTTGCCCTAGCCGCCAACTCCCCTGAGTAGCTGGTGCTGCTAGAACCCCTGCAACCCAAGCAGCTGCACCACTTCCACACCTGACCCTCACAGGGGCAAACCCAATCCTCCAGGGAAGCCTCAGGAGCAAACTCCAGGGGACAATCCCCATGCAGAGGTGGAAATAAAACAACAATTGAAACTCAGGGCAGGGTGACTAAGAAAGAAGACCCAAAACCTTTCCACCACTTGTACAAGTATCAGATTAAATCCACACAATCAAATAGGCAGACTCTCTCTATGGAATATATAAAGGGTCACTGAGAACTCCCATGAAAGAAAACACACTAGTTCTGATAGCTGTGGACACTAGAGGCAAAATCACATAGGAGTAAGCCCAGATTAGAATCTGAGCTGCCCCCACAACAGGTCCAGATATCAGTACAGTGTTGGGGGGCATCCTAGGGAGAGGAGGTGGACTGTGACTCCCAACGAGGGAAAGGACTCTGACAGTAGTGACTCAAGAAAAACATTTATTATTCTTATGTTTTGACTTGTTCTGTAGATTTTTTTAGATTTTTTTTTTCTTTTTTCCCCTCTCTGTCATTGTTGTTGATTTTATTGGCACTATGAAATCTAATTAAGCTTTTGAGCTTTTTATTCTTTTTCTTTTTTTTCTCAGTCATATTTTTTATTGGTGTTATAAACCCCTGCCTCTACATTGGGCTTTTGCGGTTCTGGGGAGTTTTCATTCTTTTTTCATTTTCCTTTTTTTAATTTTAATTTTTTAATATATTATTATTATTTTCTCAATTTATTCCTTTGTTTGTTTTTCCTACTGCTCTTTTCCCCTTTCAGTTAATCTTTAACATATATAAATCTTCTTTATCTGCCTCTATTTAACTTTGCATATCTATTCTTTCTTTCTTTTCTTTCTTTCCTTTCCTCTCAACATATTTATTAGTTTTATTTTCATTGGTTTATTCCCCAATTGGCATCTTGCTTTAGTTTTGTTTTGCAGTTTGTGCTTTAATTACTTTTGTTCTGGTAGATATTATTTTTGGTTTCCTTTGTTTGCTGGGTCAATCTATTGCACTTTATTTTGGTTGGACTGTTCTGATTTTGCTTATGAGTGTATATGTATATGTGTGTATTCAGTCACACTTTTTATTGTTGTTATAAACCTCTGCTTCTTCGTTGGGCTTTTCCCATTCTGTGGAGTTTTCCTTTTTGTTTTCCCTTGTTTCCTTCTTCCTTTTTTTTTTTCCTCTTCTTTATAATTTTAACTCTTAATTTTTTAAAACCTATTATATTCTTTCTACATTTATTCCTTTGTTTGCCTTTCCTACTGTTCTTTTCCCCTTGCAGTTAATCTTTAATGTATATAAAACTTCTTTATCTACCTATATTTAAATGCATATCTATTCTTTCCTTTCCTCTCAACATATTTGTTAATTTTTTTTTCATTTATTCCCTGCTTGGCACCTTGCTTTAGTTTTGTTTTCCAGCTTGTGCTTCAGTTAGTGTTTTTCTTAACTGGTAAATATTTTGGATTTTCTTTGTTCACTGGGTCAATCCATTCTACGTTTATTTTTGTTGTTGGACCATTTTGACTTTGCAGATGGCTGCATATGCATACGTGTATATTCCATTATTTTAATTATTACTTGCCAGATTTTTAAATGACCATTTATCTGTGCTTCATCTTTGGTTTCTCATTTTTGGATATTTGCTTTAATCTCACCTAATGCCATAACAAACCACTTGTGGAATCTTCATTCCTGACCAGAGATAAAGTCCCGAGCCTTTGGAGTGGGAGCACTGAGTCCAAGACCCTAGACTAACAGTAAACTAACCATAGGGATTATCAAATAGTGAGAATTCACACAAAAGAAACCATCCAAATACAAGACCCTGCATCACCCAACCCCAGTAGTACCATGTGCAGGTGCTTATCTAAACAACAAACAAAACAAAAATATAAACCCAATCATCAGCAGACAGGATTACCACCTCACTCACCCTTGCCCATCAGAGTAAAAACAAACAACCAAAAACAATCAGCCAAACAAGAACTCAACACAAATTTCACCATATAGGAAGCTTACACAAACTACTGGAGCAACCTTAGAAAGGCAGAAACCAAAAGGAAGAACGAATTCAACCTTGAAGCCTGGGAAAAGGAGTCCTCAAACACAATAAGTAAAAAAAAAAAAAATAATAATAATGAAAAGGCAGAGAAGTACTACACAAATGAAGGAACAAACTAAAAACACAGAAGTCCAAATAAATGAAGAGGAAATAGGCAAACTACCTGACAAAGAATTCAGAATAATTTTAGTAAAATGATCAAAAACCTTGAAAAAAAAGGGAAGAAAATGCAAGACTCAATTAAAAAAAACCTTGAAGAATTAAAGAATAAACATACTGAGACAAACAACACGATTACTGAAATTAAAAATACTCTAGAAGGAATCAATAGCAGAATATCTTAAGCAGAAGAACAAATCAGTGAGCTGGAAGATAAAATGATGGAAATAACTTCTGAAGAGCAGAATAAAGTAAAAAGGATGAAAAGAAATGAGGATATTCTCAGAGGCCTCTAGGACAATATAAAATGCACCAACATTCGAATTATAGGGGTCCCAGAAGAAAAGAAGAAAGGGTATGAGAAAATTTTTGAAGATATTATAGTTGAAAACTTCCCCAATATGTAAAAGGAAATAGTAAATTCTGTTCAAGAGGCACAAAGAATCCCATACAGGATAAACCCAAGGAGAAACATGCTAAGACACATACTAAGCCAACTAACAAAGACTAAACACAATGAAAAAATATTAAAAGCAGCAAGGGAGAAGCCATAAAAAACATACAAGGGAAACCCCATATGGTTAACAGCTGATCTTTCAGCAGAAACTCTGCAGACCAGAAGGGAATGACAGGATATATTTAAAGTACTGAAAGGGAAACATCTACAACCAAGAGCACTGTACCTGGCAAGGATCTCATTCAAAACTGATGGAGAAATAAAAAGCTTTCAAACAAGGAAAACTTAAGAGAATTCAGTACCACAAAACCAGCTTTACAACAAATGCTAAAGGGACATATATAATCAAGAAATACAAGAGAAGAAAAAAGATCTACAAAATCAATCCCAAACAATTAAGAAAATGGCAATAGGAGCATATATATCAATAATTACTGTAAATGTAAATGGATTAATGCTCCAACCAAAAGATACAGACTGACTGAATGGACACAAAAACAAGACCCACATATATGCTGTCTACAGGAAACCCACTTCAGACCTAAAGACACATATAGACTGAAAGTGAGAAGATGGAAAAATATATTCCAAGCAAATGGGAAGCAATAGAAAGCTGGAGTGGCAATCCTCATATCAGACAAAATAGACCTTAAAATAAAGAAGATTATAAGAGATAGGGAAGAACACTACATAATAATCAAGGGATGGATCCAAGAGGAAGACATAAAGATTATAAATATCTATGCACCCAACATAGGAGCACCTCAATACATAATACAAAGACTAACTGGCATAAAAGGAGAAATTGACAGTAATGCAATGATAGTAGGGGATTTTAACAGCCCACTCACACCAATGGACAGATCATCAAAACAGAAAATTAATAAGGAAAGAAAAGTCTTAAATGATACATTAGATGAGATGGATCTCATCGATATCTTCAGGACATTCCATCCAAATGCAAAAGAATACACCTTCTTCTCAAGTGCACATGGAACATTCTCCAGGATAGACCGCATCTTGGATCACAAATCAAACTTCAGTAAATTTAGGAAAATTGAAGTCATATCAAGCATCTTCTCTGACCACAATTCAAGGAGACTAGATATCAATTACAAGAAAAAAAGAAAAACTGTAAGAAACACAAACACATGGAGATTAAACAACACATTTCTAAATAACCAACAGGTTACTCAAGACATCAAAAGGGAAATAAAAAAAAAAATTCTAGAGACAAATGAAAACACAACAACTCAAAACCTATGAGATGCAGAAAAAGCATTTCTAAGAGGGAAGTTTATAGCAATACAATCCTACCTCAAGAAAAAAGAAAAACATAAAATAGACAAACTAACTTTACACCTAAAACAACTGGAAAAATAAGAAGAAAAAAAATAGTAGAAGGAAAGAAATCATAAATATCCGAGCAGAAATAAATGAACAAGTAAATATAAAGATTTATAGTAAAGATTAATGAAACTAAAACCTGGTTCTTTGAGAAGATAAACAAAATCGATGACTCTTTAGCCAGACCCATCAAGAACAAAAGACAGAAGAATCAAATCAACAAAATTAGACAAATCAACAAAATTAGACAAATCAACAAAATTAGAAATGAAAAAGAAGTTACAACAGACAATGCAGAAATACAAAAGATCATAAGAGACTATTATGAACAACAATATGGCAAGAGAATGGATAACCTGGAAGAAATAGACAGATTCTTAGAAAAATTCAATCTTCCAAGACTGAGCCAGGAAGAAATAGAAATTATGAAAAACCCAATTACAAGCACTGAAATTGAAGCTGTGATCAAAAATCTCCCAAAAAATAAAAGCCCAGGACCAGATGGCTTCACAGGAGAATTCTATCAAACATTTAGAGACAAGCTAATGCCTATCCTTCTAAAATTCTTTCAGAAAATTACAGAGGAAGGAACACTTCCAAACTCATTCTATGAGGCCACCATCACCCAAAACCAAACAAAGACAACACAAAAAAAGAAAACTACAGGTCAATATCACTGATGAACATAGATGTAAAATCCTCAACAAAATTTTACAAACAGAATTCAGCAAATCATCATAAAGCTCATGCAACACGATCAAGTTGGATTTATTCCAGGAATGCAAGGATTCTTCAATATACACACATCAAGCAATGTGATACACCATATTAACAAATGAAAAAATAAAAAATCTTATGATAATCTCAATATATGCAGAAAAAGCCTTTGAAAAATTCAGCACCCATTTATGATTAAAACTCTTCCAAAAAAAAAAAAAGGGCACAGAAGGAACCTACCTCAACATAGTAGGGGTCATATATGATAAGCCTACAGCAAGCATTATTCTCAATGGTGAAAAACTGAAAGCATTCCTGCTAAGATCAGGAACAAGACAAGCATTTCCACTTTCACCACTATTATTAAACATAGTTCTGGAAGTCCTAGCTATTGCAATCAGAGAAGAAAAAGAAATAAAAGGAATCCAGATTGGAAAAGAAGAAGTAAAGCTCTCACTGTTTGCAGATGACATGATTCTGCACACAGAAAATCCTAAAGATAGTATCAGAAAATTACTAGCGCTAATCAGTGAATTTAGCAAAGTTGCAGGATACAAAATCAGTACACAGAAATCACTTGCATTTCTATATAATATCAATGAAAAATCAGAAAGAAAAATTAAGGAATCAATCCCATTCACCATTGCAGCAAAAAGAATTAAATATATAGGAATAAACTTATCTAAGGAGCCAAAAGAATTGTACACAGAAAATTATAAGACACTGATGAAAGAAATCAAAGATGACATAAACAGATGGAGAGATATTCCATGTTCCTGGGTAGGAAGAATCAATATTGTGAAAATGACTATACTACCAAATGCAACCTGCAGATTCAATACAATCCCTGTCAAATTACCAATTGCATTGTTCACATACCTAGAGCAAAAAATTTCACAATTCATATGAAAGCACAAAAGACCCCAAATTGACAAAGTAGTCTTGAGAAAGAACAATGGAGCTAGAGGAATCAACCTTCCTGACTTCAGATTATACTACAAAAATACAGTCATCAAGACAGTATGTTACTAGCACAAAAACAGAAATACAGATCAATGGAAAAATATAGAAAGTCCAGAAATAAACCCATGCACCTATGGGTACCTTATTTTTGACAAAGGAGGCAAGAATATACAATGAGGCAAAGACAGCCTCTTTAATAAATGGTGCTTGGAAAACTGGACAGTTACATATAAAGGAAGGAAATTAGAGCACTTCCTAACACCATACACAAAGATAAAATAGGCAAAATTAGACAAATCAACAAATCAAAATGGATTAAAGACCTAAATCTAAGACCGGAATCTATAAAACTCTTAGAGGAAAACATAGGCAGAATACTCGATGACATAAATCAAAGCAAGATCCTCTATGACCCACCTCCTAGAGTAATGGAAAGAAAAACCAGAATAAACAGGTGGGACCTGATTAAACTTAAAAGCTTTTGCACAGAAAATGAAACTATAAGCAAAATGAAAAGACAACCCTCAGAATGGGAGAAAATAATAGCAGATGAAACAACGGACAAAGGATTAATTTCCAAAATAAACAAGCAGCTCATACAACTCAATGCCAGAAAAAGAAACAACCCAATAAAAAAGTGAGGAAAAGACCTAAACAGACATTTCTCTAAAGACATACATATGGCTAACAAACACATGAAAAGATGCTCAACATTATTCACTATTATTAAATGCAAATCAAAACTACAATGAGATATCACCTCACACCAGTCAGAACGGCCATCATCAAAAAGTCTACAAACAATAAATGCTGAAGAGTATGTGGAGAAGTGGAACGCTCTTGCAATGTTGGTGGGAATGTAAATTGATACAGCCACTATGGAAGACGGTATGGAGATTTCTTTAAAAACTAGGAATAAAACCACCATATGACCCAGCAATCCCACTCCTAGGCATATTTGGTTTCCCTGAGGAAACCAAAATTTAAAAAGACACATGTATGCCATTGTTCATTGCAGCACTATTTACAATAGATAGAACACAGAAGCAATCTAGATGTTCATCGACAGATGAATGAATAAATAAGTTGTGGTAAATATACACAATGGAATATTACTTGACCATAAAAAGGAACACTTTTGAGTCAGTTCTAATGAGGTAGATGAACCTAGAACCTATTATACAGAGAGAAATGAGTCAGAAAAAGAAAGATAAATATAGTGTTCTAAGGCACATATATGGAATCTAGAACAATGTCACTGAAGAATTTATTTACAGGGCAGCAATGGAGCAACAGACATAGAGAATAGATGTATGGACATGGGGAGAGGGGAGGAGAGGGTGAGATGTATGGAAAGAGTAACATGGAAACTTACATTATCGTATATAAAATAGATAGCCAATGGGAATTTGCTGTGTGACTCAGGAAACTCAAACATGAGCTCTGTATCAATCCAGAGGGGTGGGATGGGGAGGGAGATGGGAGGAAGGTTCAAAAGGAAGGGGATATATGTACACCTATGGCTGATTCATATTGAGGTTTGAGAGAAAACAGCAAAATTCTGTAAAGCAATTATCCTTCAATTAAAAGAAATAAATTTAAAAAATAGAGAGGCTAGACAGGTGAAGGAATTCATTTTGGTAACCACACTTAGTACCATTTGCTCCTGGGTCCCAGTTACATAATAATGTCTGAATTTTATATGAGACTAGAGTTTCAATAAATCCTTACTCAGATAGCCCAGGAAGTCTTTTTCACTGGGTCATATGATTGAAAATCAAGATTCAACAGAGTATACTCATTATGGGCTTTCCTAATGGCAAGGAATATGGGCTAGCAGGAGAAAACACAGGCACAGATGAGCAGTGGGGACTAAGGGACTTTCAGGCACTGCTCCCAAAGATGCACTTATCCAGACTGTAACCATCATGATACGTGCAAGAGATATTAGTTTCAGAAGAGTTTAAGCAAAAGGCTTCAGCAATGTGTTTTTAATGTTTCACTGGTTACAAAGCCAAGCCAGGCTGTATAACCCTTTAAAGCAGACATAAGCCATCAATCTACACAGACCTAAATAATATAACATAACAGAGTCTGGGTGTTACCAGGGGAATATAAAACTTTAATAGTATGTTATAAATAATGACCTAGCCCATATCTTTCTTATTTGGCCAAAAGAAACTATCAGGCTTTTAAGCTTGCCTGGAGATAAGCACAGAGCTGTAATATAGTTTCATCTTATATACATTCTAACACAACTATTAACAAGAAAAAAAAAAAAAATCAGTAGTTATCCCAACTGCTGGGCATTCTATTTAATGCAAAATACCTAACCCAAATAAAAACAAGGTACAAAGCAAAATTCCTGAAAAACTTACACCCAAAGAGGATTGAGACATGGTAATTGAATGTAAAATCACTGTAGATGGTGATTGCAGCCATGAAATTAAAAGATGCTTACTCCTTGGAAGGAAAGTTATGACCAACCTAGACAGCATATTAAAAAGCAGAGATGTTACTTTGCCAACAAAGGTCCGTCTATTAAAGGCTATAGTTTTTCCAGTGGTCATGTATGGATGTGAGAGTTGGACTATAAAGAAAGCTGTGTGCCGATGAATTGATGCTTTTGAACTGTGGTGTTGGACAAGACTCTTGAGAGTCCCTTGGACTGCAAGGAGATCCAATCAGTCCATCCTAAAGGAGATGGTCCTGGGTTTTCATTGCAAGCACTGTTGTTGAAGCTGAAACCCAGCTTTTCCAATGAGTTTTTGGAAAAAACTGAAACCCTGATGCTGGGAAAGATTGAGAGCAGGAGGAGAAAGGGGTGACAGAGGATGAGATGTTTGGATGGCATCATCGACTCAGTGGACATAGGTTTGTGTGGACTCGGGGAGTTGGTGATGGATGGGAGGCCTGGCGTGCTGCAGTTCATGGGGTCACAAAGAGTCGGACACGACTGAGCGACTAAACTGAACTGAATTGAACTAAATGTAATATGGTATCTTATATGGTATCACCATAGAACAGAAAAAAGACGTTAAGAAAATTTAAAATGCAAATGAAGTATAAATGAAGCTTTGTTAATAATAATGTATCACTATTTTTTCATTAGTTGTGACAAATATTTATACCCACCCAATACGTTGTTAACGATAGAAGAAATTGAGTGAGGAATATATGGGAACTCCATTATCTTTGCAATTTTTCTGTAAATCTAAAAATATTATACAATTAAAACTTTATTTTAGACACATATAAAAGCACAAACGGAGTAAATGGAATATTCAATGAATCAGTCAACATCCACTTGATGGAATGTTATATAGCCACTTAATACTTCTGAAATATCTGAAATTTTCTTTGCAACAATTACCATGTTTTTATGTAACAGTATATAAAATATATTAAATTATGTATCTAAATAACCAATGTGCTTTATGTATGTATGTATGCATGTATGTAACACCAGAGCTTCTTTTACATTAATTGTCAAATGTATTTGGGAATTCAGTTTTACTACTGTTGTAATACAGAGTTTTATAATTTTAGATATTTCTTTTCTAATACAATGACATGTTGATGAGAAATAAACACAAATTTTCATCTTAGCAAATTCAGTATCACTTATTTTTGGAAGTAACCTATTGTTTATATGTAATGAAGAATTTATTTGCTTCAAATTCTCTTTGGCAAAGGCATTCAGCACACATGACTGTCAATTCGGCCATCTAGCCAGTAAAATTGGGGAAACAGTCCTTTTAGGTCACTGCAGTTGCTTCCCTCATCTTTGGCAGCTTATCATTAACTATTATTAATATGATTGATATGTCTTTTAGCATAGTATAGAATTCAATAGTAATGGTGTATGATTACAGTCCTATCAGGAATTCTTAATGATTTCTGAATACCCATACATTTCATGAGCTTTCAGTGAATAAATACTACTTTTCTCTTTTTTTCATCACTTCCTCTTCCACCTTGAAATATATTCTGGCTTTACAACAGTTATCCTTCACCAGAGGCAGGTCTAAAACATTACCCAAGCACAGAGTTTTCCAAATCGAATATGTGAATGACCAGAGTCCAGAGGTTGGTAGGATAAATTATTTTCCTCCTTCTGTAGTCCCATTAATTTACATTCCTTGGCGAATTACTGTCTCTCTTCTATTCTATCTACATTGGGAACATAAAACTCTATGAACATTTATTCTAAAAAGGAAAACCAATAAGGCTATGGCTATTTCTGTTTTGTTTTGTTTTGCATTACACTTACAACTTTTTTAATGGAGCTTTTATTTCAAAGTGTATAACAGGATGAATAAGTGTGAATGGATTGGGCCACATCTCGGTTACATATCACTCTCGTGATCCAACACATTGTTCCAGGGATTATTGCAACATTAAAATTCAGATAGAAGGGTAATGAAAAAGATGCATTGGACACACACAGGCAATTATTATTATTAATTTTAAAGTTTTCTTTTTTTCATAGCAAGAGAGGATTCAGCTGTAATGCTCTTGAATGTGCATGAAAAAGAATGAAAAAAAGGTATTGAGTGATGCTGTTGTCAAGATAAAAATGGTGCCTTGTATATGTATTTGATTACATAGCTACATTTTCAAAAGTATTTTCTACATAAAATCTCATTGACTTCAATTAGAATTTGCAATCTAAGTACGCCATATGGCTTTGCTTAAAAGCAATGAGACTATTAAATTTAATTACTTTTATATGCCTCTCGCATGGTAAAGGTGCTTGTTAAAGGAGCAGCAGTATATGAGAATTATTTCTAGTAAAAATTGAAAACTAAGAAGATGGCTACCGTCTGGTAATTACTAATTGGCAGTCTATGCTGCAAGAAAAGTAATTTTCAGTAACACTAAAAAATAGCAGGCGGAAAACAATGTTACTTTGCTAATTTTATTGCTGGTGTATCTAGCAATGTTCGAATGTAATGTAAATTAACACTAGTGCTCGAAAACAAAGTACAGGTATCCCCCACTATCAGAAAGGAGAGCCTTCCTATGAAACCTTTCATAAGACAAAACTGGCCAAAAGTGAAGAAGCAATCACCTTAGGACATATGTTGCTAAGGAACACAAAAGCTAAGTTAAGAAAGCAGGATGGTCACAGACAGTTCAAAGCTATGATGTCTAGATGCTGAGTGTGGTTCAGGGGAAGGAGCTGGTAGTGTCTATTGTCACTGCTCAGGGTGCATGCTACCTCTATAATCTCTTTCTTCAAAGCAAACATTGAATTCAACGTCCACTTTTTGACTTTTTTCTTAAAAATTAAAGTTGTCGTCAGATTTTTTTTTTCCATTAGGAAAAACAGGTACTAATGCAGATCTTTTCAAAAGCAAAATGGCATTGGGTATTCCCTGGCAGCCCAGTGGTTAGGACTTGGTGCTTGCACTGCAGGGAACATGGGTTCCATCCCTTGTCTGGGAGCTGAGATACTGTTTGCCATGTGGCATTGCCAAAAAAAAAAAAAAAGCAGCATAACCAGAACTTTTTGAAAAGCAGGGAATATTTGCACCTCCTCTACTTATAGGTCTTGTTCTCTTTTCTCTCTTTCCCATAACGAATAAAGGCACATAGCTTTCTTCCAGGGGTTCTTCCAAGTCTCGGGACTGAACCCAAGTCTCTTGTGTCTGGCGCCACCTGGAAAACCCACATATATTGATGGAAATGCAGTTATTTCCTTCATCTTTTTCCATTATAGAAAATTTTACAAAGTCAAATTCCTAATAAAATCACATATGCAATGTAAAAAATTGAAATGATTGCTGTATAAATACATGTTGTTGGACCTTCAGCAGGCACTAAAAAGTCTGTGGCAAATCAGAAAGCAGACACCTTTTAGAAGTATATTTGTTATCTCCAGCTAATTTTTCCATATGACAATTGAATTTCACCCACTGTGCTAGATCTGTTGAATTTATTTCTTTTAAAAAGTTGGAGAATTAGAGAGAAAATAAAATCTTCAAATTTTAAAATACAGAAATAAACATTTTATGAGCAAAACAAGCATATCTGCAAGCTAAATATGCCTCATGGACTGTTTTTGTTTGTTTGTTTGTTTTTTGTTTTCTATTTTTTAGTATTCAGAGTATATTACCAAGCAAATTCCTAAGAAATTAAACTAAAACCCATTATTTCCCTACTTGTTCATGCAAGCAATAAAATCAGAAATCCTAAGCAGTGAAAGTAGCCATTTTTCCTTTAAACAAAATATAAAATAAACCATTGAGAAAACACTATATTCAGACAATTTCTAAAAAGCAATATATAGTAATTTCCTTTATGTGCATGGAAAACTGTTTTTTGTTTTTTTTTCTTCTGATTCTGACTTCCTTTAAAATTCAGTGGTCATTCTTAGTTCAAAAACAGTTGAATAAACATGGATGGTTATCACACCCCTTGCCAGAATCTAATGAAATCATGTAAATATTTTTAAAAATCAGCACAGGGATTTCCTTGGTGGTACAGTGGTTGAGAATCTGCCTTCTGATGCAGAGGACACAGGTTCCATCCCTGGTAGGGGAAATAGGATCCTACATGCTGAGGGGCAACTAAGCCTATAAGGCAACCACTGAGCCCTTGCACTCTGGATCCCGGGTGCCACAAAGAAGATCCTGCACGCTGCTGATAAGACCCAATGCAACCAAATAAGTAAATATTTTTTTAAAAATTCAGTACAAAGTCCGGTTTTGAAAAATCATTAAGCATGCATTCTAAGTACATGAACAGGTATTTCTTGAAATATAAAGCATACGATGATTACAGAAATAGCTAAATTCAATAAAAACAGAAACCTGCTATACTGAAAAAGCAAAAAAAAAAAAACAAAACAAAAAAAACAAAACCAGTTTCTCTTTCTCCTCTCTACTCACAGCCTAACCTCAAAAAAACAAAAAGAAAAACAAAAGAATGAGTCTTTCCATCATCACATAATACTTAAAAATGAGAGGCAAGGAATCAGAATTTTTTGTTATTTTTATTTCTTCTGTTTATTTTGTTTTCTTATTGTTATTTATTTTTAGAAGTGGTCCTGATGTTCCTGACACGGTAAATGTTTAAAGGTTGTGAAACAGTCATCCCTAAAACTATATGCACAGCAATCTAAATTAGAGAAATAATGTGTCTGAAAACACCCAGGGTAGATCTTGAGACCTAGCAAAAACCCTGGATACCGTGCCCATAGCAAATGGCTTTTTCTGCATTCCCTTAAAAGCAGCCTATGATGTACACCACCAACACACTATTAGCAGAGCTCCTTTAATTATTGCCAGAGGAGCAAAAAGTATTACTTATCCTAAAGAAATGCTGCTGCTGCTGTTAAGTCGCTTCAGTCATGTCTGACTCTGTGCGACCCCATAGACGGCAGCCCACAAGGCTCCCCTGTCCCTGGGATTCTCCAGGCAAGAACACTGGAGTGGGTTGCCATTTCCTTCTCCAGTGCATGAAAGTGAAAAGTGAAAGTGAAGTTGATCAGTTGTGTCCGACTCTTTGCGACCCCATGGACTTCAGCCTACCAGGCTCCTCCATCCATGGGATTTTCCTGGCAAGAGTACTGGAGTGGGGTGCCATTGCCTTCTCCGATCCTAAAGAAATAAAAGCAAGTAAAGTATATGTCTCAGAAGAAGCCCATATTTGTAAATATTAGCAGACAATATAGATAAAATTCAAGTTTCCCAGGTGGCACTAGTAGTAAAGAACCCACCTGCCAATGCAGGAGACAAAAGAGACCTAAGTTCAATCCCTAGATAAGGAGGATTCCCTGGAGGAGGGAACAGCAACCCACTCCAGTGTTCTTGCCTGGAGAAGCCCATGGACAGAGGATCCTGGTGGGCTACAGTCAAACAAACTCCAGTAAACAGACTCAAACCTACTGGAAAACCAGTATATTCTTTAGATAACTTAGAGATTAGCATCAGATTTTTGGCCTTTAATTGGCAGGATTTTCCATTTTGTATCACAATTTATATCGCAATTCTATAATAACCCATGGAGTCGATCATGAATTCTGTGAAGAAAAGATATGGAACCAAATCTTAAAATGCATTTTATGTCTTTGGCATAGATGATAAATCATGTAAGGATTTATTCTTAAAATTAAACTATGTGAACCTAGACAGTGTATTAAAAAGCAGAGACATTATTTTGCTCACAAAGGTCCACGTAGTCAAAGCTATAGTTTTTCCATTTGTTATGTATGGATGTGAGAGTTGGACCATACAGAAGGCTGAGCTCTGAAGAACTGGTGCTTTTGAAATGTGGTGCTGGAAAAGACTTTTGAGAGTCTCTTGGACTGCAAGATCAAATCAGTCATCCTAAAGGAAATTAATCCTGAATACTCACTGGAAGGACTGAGGTGGAAGCTGAAGCTCTAATACTTTGGCCACCTGATATGAAGAGCTGACTCACTGGAAAATATTCTGATGTTGGGAAAGATTGAGAGCAGGAGGAAAAGCAGGCAGCAGACATTGATACGGCTGGATGGCATCACCAACTCAATGGACATGAGTTTGAACAAACTCTGGGTGATGGTGAAGGACAGGAAAGCCTGGTGTACTGCAGTGCATGATCACAAAGAGTCTTACGCCACTGAGTGACTTAACAAAAACAACAACATGTGCCTTTCCCCCTAGGCAAGTGTATATTTCTCCTAATTTTGCAAAGGTATTAAATTCAGTCTAAAGATGTTATAAATCTATTTCAAGTTATATTCTACCTGCTATTCTACCAAATATTTTATATGAGGTTCCTTGCCATTTTTCTAAAACTGAACTATATCTCCTGTTTTGGAAAGGCCTTGATTCACATTGCCTACTATGATGATATATCTTCAAATTTAATATAAGTTGTTCTACCAACAGAATATAATGTTATCAATAATATGGTAGATTCCATATAACTCAATCATTTCAAAGAATAAATAAGCAGGCATGGATTTATTTTGGAGTAAAATAATGACTTGGCAAAGAACATAGCTAGGAACACACATACTAAATCATTTGATTAAAATTTGGATACCATAAAAACTAGCATTGAAGAGTTTTAAATCAAGCATATTTAGGTTTATTTGTTGTGGCTAATTGAGACATTTTTTCTCTGTTCCTTAACCAATAAAATGCATTATTAAACGGGTAGAGTTAATTTTATACTCGTAATAAAAAATTACTAAAATTACAAATTTAGCTTTGGTTTCAAAATCTTTAAAAACAATAAAAATTTAACATGATTTCTTTTGACTATATGTGGTTTGAATATACATGTACTGTGCTTAGTCACTCAGTTATGTCTGACTCTGTGACTCCAATGGTTGTAGCCCTCCTCCTCTGTCCATGGGATTCTCCAGGCAAGAATACTGGAGTGGGTTGCCACTCTCTTTTCCAGTAAATCTTCCCACCCCAGGGATCAAACCCAGTTCTCCCACATGCAAGTGGATTCTTTACCGTCTGGGCCACCAGGGAAGACCTTTAAATATGCATATATATGTACATGTATACACATATATGTGAAAAAATATAGATTATGAAACTTTTTGGTTCGAATATTATATTGCTTTTTTTCCCCCTTAAAATATGTGGGATCCCCTCTTAAATCCTAGTGCCTAATTCTTCTGCATTCCTTTTTGCAGCAATAGATTTCAATGGGTACCCTTCAACTTGGGCTCCAGTATCACTGCAGACAGTGACTACAGCCATGAAATTAAAAGACATATACTCCTTGGAAGAAAAGCCATGACAAACTTGGACACCATATTAAAAAGCAGAGGTATCACTTTGCCGACAAAGGTCCATGTAGTCAAAGCTGTGGTTTTTCCAATAGTCATGTACAGATGTGAGACTGGACCATAAAAAATGCTGAGCTTTGAAGAATTGGTGCTTTTGAACTGTGGTGCTGGGGATGATATTTGAGAGTTCTTTGGACAGCTAGAAGATCAAACCAGTCAATCCTAAAGGAAATCATCCCTTAATACTCATTGGAAGGACTGACACTAAAGCTGAAGCTCCAATACTTCTGCCACCTGATGCGAACAGTTGACTCACTGGAAAAAAACCCTGATGCTGGGAAAGCCTGAGGGTAAGAGGAGAAGGAGCAACAGAGGATGAGATGGGTGGATGGCATCATCAACCCAATGGGCATAAGTTTGAACAAACTAAGGGAGATAGTGAAGGACTGGAAAGACTGGTGTGCTGCAGTCCATGGGGTTGCAAAGAATCAGACATGACTGAGGGACTGAAAAACAATTCTTCTTTTCTTATAACAAATATTGATTTGGTAGGTCTAATATGTATAGTTTTTCATCAGTTGCCTTTGTTTATTCTCATAATAACCCCTTTTCTGTGGGCATAATAGATTTCAATGCATTATACAGATGATGAAAGTATGACTCAGATGCTAAAGAAAATCATTCATAGTAAAACTAATTGTTCGAAGTAAAAAGGCAAGACTTCAGTCAGGATATCTTAATCCACAGTATATTGATAATTACAGAATTGTGACTCAATCCATATCTCTCACAAATACAAGTACCTTTTAGCTTACATATGGCATTCTCAGTTTTGTTTGCATTTTTAAACTATTTTATAAGGATGTGAGAATTGGACCATGAAGAAGGCTGAGTGCTGAAGAATTGATGCTTTCAAACGGTGGTGCCTAAGAGTCGCTTGGACTGCAAGAAGATCAAAATAGTCAATTCTAAAGGAAATCAGTCATGAATATTCATAAAAGGACTAATGTTGAACCGAAGCTTCAATACTTGGCCACCTGATGGGAAGAACCAACTCATTGGAAAAGACCCTGATACTGGGAAAGACTGAAGGCAAAAGGAGAAGAGGGGGACAGAGGATGAGATGATTATATAGCATCACTGACTCAATGGACGTGAGTTTGAGCAAACTCTGTGAGATAGTGAAGATCAGGGAAGTCTGGAACTTTGCAGTCCATGGGGTCGCAAAAAGTAGGACACAACTTGTAGACTAAACAATAATAATGTCAAAAATTTTAACTTTCTCCTTGTCCCTTGCCATTAGGCATACACCAAAACCCAATATTGGCTAAGTGTCACATCAATTCTTGGGTTATAAATAACCAGGACTATAGGTATAAAAATTGCTCTATTGGATTCACTGTAACCTGACACCAGGAAGAGTGAACTGACTCAAGATAGGTCTAGTAAAGTTGAAACTCAGTTCTCAGAGGCAGAAACTGAAAAACTGGTAAAAGACAAGAAACGAATCTGAGATAAAAAACACGTAGTGAATCTTCAAGGATGGTTTGTCTAGTCATCAGCAATAGGATACATCAAACTCTAGAAGATGTATTTAAACAGAAGTTATCTGGTTAATGCTTTTATATCTCTGATTGGAACATTATCTTCTGATCAGAACATGACTAGGATGCAATATCTTAGTATTAGACCTTTATTGGACACTACTGAGTGATTGAGCTAACTGATGTAAAATGCTTTAATAATATAATCATTACTAAAGAGTTCAATTCTTACTATTAAGCTAGATTTTATGTAAAAGCAGCATTCACCCAATTTTCTTCCTGAAAAACATAACAAGAATGCAACATGACTTTCTAAAAAGACTGTCTTTATCCTATGACAAAACTAAATTAATTTGGAGAACATTCTTTATTATGGACAGCATATGTTAATGAAAAATGTATTTAACTAAATTTAAGTGTTTCCTTTTTCATGATCAACTTCCATAGAACAAATCTATAATGTTAAGGAAACTAAAGCAACATGTATGATTTGCAAGTTGTCTTTTCAGAGTTTTCCTAGAAAACTTTTTGACATGTAAACTTACACACTGTACAACAGAGGGAGATGTACAACAGAGGGAGATAGAGAGAGACCTTTCAAAAATATTCTTTATTTAAGAATTGAAACATTTTATTGGCATATAATTGTTGATAGTAGTCTCTTATGATCCTTTGTATTTCTGTGTTGTCTGTTGTGATCTCTCCATTTTCGTTTCTAATTTTGTTGATTTGATTTTTCTCCCTTTGTTTCTTGATGAGTCTGGCTAATGGTTTGTCAATTTTATTTATCCTTTCAAAGAACCAGCTTTTGGTTTTGTTGATTTTTGCTATGGTCTCTTTTGTTTCTTTTGCATTTATTTCTGCTCTACCTAAAGAAACTAAAGACCTATATATAGAAAACTATAAAACACTGGTGAAAGAAATCAAAGAGGACACTAATAGATGGAGAAATATACCATGTTCATGGATTGGAAGAATCAATATAGTGAAAATGAGTATACTACCCAAAGCAATTTATAGATTCAACGCAATCCCTATCAAGCTACCAACAGTATTCTTCACAGAGCTAGAACAAATAATTTCACAATTTGTATGGAAATACAAAAAACCTCGAATAGCCAAAGCGATCTTGAGAAAGAAGAATGGAACTGGAGGAATCAACCTACCTGACTTCAGGCTCTACTACAAAGCCACAGTTATCAAGACAGTATGGTACTGGCACAAAGACAGAAATATTGATCAATGGAATAAAATAGAAAGCCCAGAGATAAATCCACGCACATATGGACACCTTATCTTTGACAAAGGAGGCAAGAATATACAATGGATTAAAGACAATCTCTTTAACAAGTGGTGCTGGGAAATCTGGTCAACCACTTGTAAAAGAATGAAACTGGACCACTTTCTAACACCATACACAAAAATAAACTCAAAATGGATTAAAGATCTAAACGTAAGACCAGAAACTATAAAACTCCTAGAGGAGAACATAGGCAAAACACTCTCCGACATACATCACAGCAGGATCCTCTATGACCCACCTCCCAGAATATTGGAAATAAAAACAAAAATAAACAAATGGGACCTAATTAACCTTAAAAGCTTCTGCACATCAAAGGAAACTATTAGCAAGGTGAAAAGACAGCCTTCAGAATGGGAGAAAATAATAGCAAATGAAGCAACCGACAAACAACTAATCTCAAAAATATACAAGCAACTCCTACAGCTGAACTCCAGAAAAATAAACGACCCAATCAAAAAATGGGCCAAAGAACTAAATAGACATTTCTCCAAAAAAGACATACAGATGGCTAACAAACACATGAAAAGATGCTCAACATCACTCATTATCAGAGAAATGCAAATCAAAACCACTATGAGGTACCATTTCACACCAGTCAGAATGGCTGTGATCCAAAAGTCTACAAATAATAAATGCTGGAGAGGGTGTGGAGAAAAGGGAACCCTCTTACACTGTTGGTGGGAATGCAAACTAGTACAGCCACTATGGAGAACAGTGTGGAGATTCCTTAAAAAACTGGAAATAGAACTGCCTTATGATCCAGCAATCCCACTGCTGGGCATACACACTGAGGAAACCAGAAGGGAAAGAGACACGTGTACCCCAATGTTCATCGCAGAACTGTTTATAATAGCCAAGACATGGAAGCAACCTAGATGTCCATCAGCAGATGAATGGATAAGAAAGCTGTGGTACATATACACAATGGAGTATTACTCAGCCATTAAAAAGAATACATTTGAATCAGTTCTAATGAGATGGATGAAACTGGAGCCTATTATACAGAGTGAAGTAAGCCAGAAGGAAAAACATAAATACAGTATTCTAACGCATATATATGGAATTTAGAAAGATGGTAACAATAACCCTCTGTACGAGACAGCAAAAGAGACACTGATGTATAGAACAGTCTTATGGACTCTGTGGGAGAGGGAGAGGGTGGGAAGATTTGGGAGAATGACATTGTAACATGTAAAATATCATGTAAGAAACGAGTTGCCAGTCCAGGTTCGATCCACGATACTGGATGCTTGGGGCTAGTGCACTGGGACGACCCAGAGGGATGGTATGGGGAGGGAGGAGGGAGGAGGGTTCAGGATGGGGAACACATGTATACCTGTGGTGGATTCATTTTGATATTTGTCAAAACTAATACAATTATGTAAAGTTTAAAAATAAAATAAAATTTAAAAAATAAAAAAAAAAAAAAAAATAATGAAAGCCAGAAAAAAAAAAAAAAAAAAAAGAATTGAAACAGTATTTTTTTTAAACTATGTCAATTTCTAGTGAAATGATGGTCTTTTTTCTATACAGCACAGATGCATTCAACCTAGTGAATCATGTAGCATCTGAAAAAGAGTGTTATTTGTTTTAATTACTAATTCCAAAGCATGTTGTGTATGAGCAGATGTTTGTGACTTTTTGCCAAGCAATTAAAAGATATTAATACAGCTGAGTTTTGCACCTGATGGAAAGATCAACAAAGTGGTAGTCAAGATTTACAACACTTGACAGTTGGTCACTGGGAACAACAATTTTCATGAACTAAGACTATCCACATGTATTCCATTGTCCTCACGTAAAAAAAGAAACAAATACAGATTATTAAAAATCAGTGGTGGGTAAAGCCCAAACACACATATAAATCTGATTTATACTGCTAGGTAAGCAGAGGTACACTCAGTACAAATGAGGAGACTAGCTGTGGCCAACTATCACAGAAATTATTGTACCTGGAGAAATTCCTAGAATATAATGTGTCTCTGTACATCTCAGTTTCCTTGTTGAAATATATGTCTTCACTAATCATATGTACATTGAATTAGATATACTTGTTTACCCTAAAGATACTTAATCAATGTTAGCATTTCTCTCCTTAAAGGAAAAGAATAAGCAAAAATAATATTGAAGTGAAGAGGACAAAGGGATATTTATACTAACAAAAAATACTTACATGTTTTCTATGCTCTATACATATTGGAAATGCAATGTAAATTCAATACCATAAAAATAAGTTAATCTCTTTCAATGTTACACAATTTTCAGGCTAATAAAACTACATGTTAGACTTAAATGTTTTCATCTTTATGTCTTAGAATATTAATAATTTGTCTCAGTTATGTTACTGTTTTTATAGGACTTTTTATACAATGCAGAATTTTAGTAAATATTCAAATTATTTTAAAAGCAAGCACATACATATATAAGTATATATGTACCTATGGATAAATACAAATATATAAATATGCTTTGGTCACATTCATGTCAGAGTTACAACTTTCACTAATTTATTTATTATTCAAAAATACCTACTGATTGCTTTCTATATGTCAGGTTCTATTGTGGGTGCCAGGAAGGAACAGAGTTTCAATGGTTGCTGAAAGGAAGGAAGACAAGTACATATTTAGCATAATTTCAGGTAATGACAAAAATGCAACCAAAATTAGGCAGGGTAAAATAGTGGAAAGTGGTGGCAGGGTGAAGCATTTTTCTTTGGATAGAATTCTCAAAAGAAACATATTTGATGAGATAAAATTTAAGGGGAGATATGACAATGATATTTCCAACCTTGAATAGTCACTGGAAGTACTGATGCTGAAGCTGAAACTCCAATACTTTGGCCATCTGATGCAAAGAGCCAACTCACTGGAAAAGTCCATGATGCTGGGAAAGATTGAAAGAAGAAGGAGAAGAGGGCGATAGATGATGAGACAGTTGGATGACATCACCAAATCAATGAACTTTAACTTGGATGAACTCTGGGAGATGGTGAGGGACAGAGAAGCCTGATGTGCTGCACTCCATTGGGTTGCAAAGAGACAGATGTGACTTGGTGGCTGAACAAAAACATAACAGAAATAAGTAAGTTAGCTATACGATTATCTAGAGGGAGTGGCTTCAGGGTAAAGATTATTGCTCAGCTAGTGCATGCTCAATTCAGTTCAGGTCAGTTGCTTAGTCGTGTCCAACTCTTCGAAGCACGCCAGGCCTCCCTGTCTATCCAAAATCCCGGAGTTCACTCAGACTCATGTCCATTGAGTCAGTGATGCCATCCAGCCATCTCATCCTCTGTCGTCCCCTTCTCCTCTTGCCCCCAATCCTTCCCAGCATCAGAGTCTTTTCCAATGAGTCAACTCTTCGCATGAGGTGGCCAAAGTACTGGAGCTTCAGCTTTAGCATCATTCCTTAAAAAGAAATCCCAGGGCTGATCTCCTTTAGAATGGACTGGTTGGATCTCCTTGCAGTCCAAGGGACTCTCAAGAGTCTTCTCCAACATCACAGTTCAAAAGCATAAATTCTTCGGCACTCTGCTCTCTTCACAGAGCAACTCTCACATCCAAACATGACCACAGGAAAAACCATAGCCTTGACTAGCAGACCTTTGTTGGTAAAGTAATGTCTCTGATTTTCAATATGTTATCTAGGTTAGTCATAACTTTTCTTCCAAAGAGTAAGCGTCTTTTAATTTCATGGCTGCAGTCACCATCTGCAGTGATTTTGGAGCCCCAAAAAATAAAGTCTGACACTGTTTCCACTGTTTCACAGTCTATTTCCCCTGAAGTGATGGGACCGGATGCCATAATCTTTGTTATCTGAATGTTGAGCTTTAAGACAAGTTTCTCACTCTCCACTTTCACTTTCTTCAAGAGGGTTTTTAGTTCCTCTGCACTTTCTGCCATAAGGGTGGTGTCATCTGCATATCTGAGGTTATTGATATTTCTCCCAGCAATCTTGATTCCAGCTTGCGCTTCTTCCAGCCCAGCATTTCTCATGATGTACTCTGCATAGAAGTTAAATAAGCAGGGTGACACTATACAGCCTTGACAAACTCCTTTTCCTATTTGGAACCAGTATGTTGTTCCATGTCCAGTTCTAACTGTTGCTTCCTGACCTGCATACAGACTTCTCAGGAGGCAGATCAGGTGGTCTGGTATTTCCATCTCTTTCAGAATTTTCCACAGTTGACTGTGATCCACACAGTCAAAAGCTTTGGCATAGTCAATAAAGCAGAAATAGATATTTTTCTGGAACTCTCTTGCTTTTTTCAAAGAGTGGATGTTGGCAATTTGATCTCTTGTTCCTCTGCCTTTTCTAAAACCAGCTGGAACATCAGGAAGTTCACAGTTCACGTATTGCTGAAGCCTGGCTTGGAGAATTTTGAGCATTACTTTACTAGCATGTGAATGAGTGCAATTGTGTGGTAGTTTGAACATTCTTTGGTATGAAAAGGCAAAATGATAGGCTACTGAAAGAGGAACTGCTCAGGTCAGTAGGTGCCCAATATGCTACTGGAGATCAGTGGAGAAATAACTCCAAAAGAATGAAGGGATGGAGCCAAAGCAAAAACAATACCCAACTGTGGATGTGACTGGTGACTGAAGCTACGTATGAGGCTGTAAAGATCAGTATTGCATAGGAACCTGGAATGTCAGGTCCATGAATCAAGGCAAATTGGAAGTGGTCAAACAAGAGATGGCAAGAGTGAACGTCAACATTCAGGAATCAGAGAACTAAAATGGACTGGAATGGGTGAATTTAACTCAGATGACCATTATATCTACTACTGTGGACATAAATCCCTCAGAAGAAATGGAGTAGCCATCATGGTCAACAAAATAGTTCCAAAATGCAGTACTTGGATGAAATCTCAAAAACGACAAAATGATCTCTGTTCGTTTCCAAGGCAAACCATTCAATATCACAGTAATCCAAGTCTATGCCCCAACCAGTAACGCTGAAGAAGCTGAAGATGAACGGCTCTATGAAGACCTATAAGACCTTTTAGAACTAACACCCAAAAAAGATGTCCTTTTCATTATAGGGGACTGGAATGCATAAGTAGGAAGTCAAGAAATACCTGGAGTAACAGGCAAATTTGGCCTTGGAATACAGAGTGAAGCAGGACAAAGACTAATAGAGTTTTGCCAAGAAAATGCACTGGTCATAGCAAACACCCTCTTTCAACAACACAAGAGAAGACTCTACAAATGGACATCACCAGATGGTCAACACCAAAATCAGATTGATTATATTCTTTGCAGCCAAAGATGGAGAAGCTCTATACAGTCAACAAAAACAAGCCCAGGAAGCTGACTGTGGCTCAGACCATGAACTTCTTATTGCCAAATTCAGACTGAAATTGAAGAGAGTAGGGAAAATCACTAAACCATTCAGGTATGACCTAAATCAAATACCTTATGATTATACAGTGGAAGTGAGAAATAGATTTAAGGGCCTAGATCTGATAGATAGAGTGCCTGATGAACTATGGAATGAGGTTCGTGACATTGTACAGGAGACAGGGATCAAGACCATCCCCATAGAAAAGAAATGCAAAAAATCAAAATGGCTGTCTGGGGAGGCCTTATAAATAGCTGTGAAAGAAGAGAAGTGAAAAGCAAAGGAGAAAAGGAAAGATATAAACATCTGAATGCAGAATTCCAAAGAATAGCAAGAAGAGATAAGACAGCTTTCCTCAGCGATCAATGCAAAGAAATAGAGGAAAACAACAGAATGGGAAAGACTAGAGATCTCTTCAAGAAAATCAGAGATACCAAAGGAACACTTCATGCAAAGATGGGCTTGGTAAAGGACAGAAATGGTAGGGACCTAACAGAAGAAGAAGATATTAAGAAGAGATGGCAAGAATACACAGAAGAACTGTACAAAAAAGATCTTCATGACCCAGATAATCACGATGGTGTGATCACTGACCTAGAGCCAGACCTCCTGGAATGTGAAGCCAAGTGGACCTTAGAAAGCATCACTACAAACAAAGCTAGTGGAGGTGATGGAATTCCAGTTGAGCTATTCCAAATCCTGAAAGATGATGCTGTGAAAGTGCTGCACTCAATATGCCAGCAAATTTGGAAAACTCAGCAGTGGCCACAGGACTGGAAAAGATCAGTTTTCATTCCAATCCCAAAGAAAGGCAATGCCAAAGAATGCTCAGACTACCACACAATTGCATGCTCAGTTGTGTCCAACTCTTTGCGTCCCATGAACTATAAGCCCACTAGTTTCTTTGTCCACGGAATAATCCAGGCAAGAATACTGGAATGAGTTGATGTTTTCTACTCCAGGGAATCTTCCCTATTCTGGGATCAAACTTGTGTCTCATGAAATGGCAGGAGCATTCTTTACCACTGAGCCACCTGGGGCTCAAAGATTAACAACTGGAAATTAAAAAGCTGCACCTTTCTAAGCATGCCAGTGTGAGAAAAAATTATAAATTTATAATTTAAAAAACTTATAGACTTTTGCAAATTGGGCAGAACAAAAGTTTTCTTTTAATTCTAAATTATGTATTTTTTTGTTTTATTTATTCATTAACTTTATCTGGAGAATAATTTACAAGTGGTGGTGGTCTCTGCAGTATATCAATGCAAATCAGTCAAAATTGTCTATATATCTGCTCCCTCATGAGCCTCACTCCCCCAGCCATTCTACCCCTCTAGGTTGTCACTATGTGCCAGGCATAAATGACATTTAAAAATAATAAGCTAGACAAAATCTAGAGAAAAAAATTAAATGTCGTATAAAAGATTAGCTCTAAGCAAAACAAATATTTTCGAAACACATATTTGATAAAGATTGTTGTTCAAGATGTACATAATAAAAACCTCAGTAGCCTAATAAAATAAGTTAGAGACTTTAAAAGACACTTCACAGAGAATATACCTGAGTGGACAGCAAAGCATACACACAAAATATTCAACATTTTATTATACTGGAATTGCAAATTTAGGTAATAATGATATATCCGTATATATTCATCATAATATTAAAATTATGAAGACCTGGATAGATTGCATCATGGACTCAATGGACATGAACTTGAATTAGCTCTGGGAGTTGGTGATGGACAGGGAAGCCTGGCATGCTGCAGTCCATGGAGTTGCAAAGAGTTGGACACGACTGAGTGACTGAACTGAACAATACAAACTATTAAGAACAGTCTAGAACAGTATAATGTTCACTGATAATTTCTATTCAATATTTCTAGTAGTTTCTTAAAAAGAGAAAGAAAAGAATACCACTTAACTCAGCAATTCTTCTTTTAACATTCACTTTAAATAAATGGAAAAATTGCCTTAAAAATTATGCAAGAATGTTTAACACCAGGTTTATTAATATCAGCCCAAACTGGGCATATAGAATGAATAAGCAAAATCAGATATATTTATACAATGGAATGCTGTTAATCATTAAAAATGAGTGATCTTTTGATTCACACAAAATAGATGTCTCAAAAGTGCTAAGTGAATGACCATGCAAAGATGATATAATGTATAAATCCATTTACATGAAATTTTAAAATGAATCAATTTATGATAGAGAAAAATTAAAAGTGGTTTCTTCTGTGTTTGGGGGTGAGAAATAAGAATTAAGAAGTTTTCTGAAGTGTTGACAGTTTTCTGAAAGGAGCAGTGACCCCAAAAGAAAGTGACCCAGACTTGCCCAAGAGAGTTCAGGAGTCTCCAGTGGAGAAGTGGGTCAGTGGTGGCCAGTTGCAAGGTTTTGGGCACTGAGTGTAGCAGTGCATGAATGGATTTTTGAGGGAGGTCACCACTATCTTAATTACCTCCGCCATAATTTCAGATCAGATCGGATCAGTCGCTCAGTCGTGTCCCACTCTTTGCAACCCAATGAATCACAGCACGCCAGGCCTCCCTGTCCATCACCAACTCCCGCAGTTCACTCAGACTCACGTTCATTGAGTCACTGATGCCATCCAGCCATCTCATCCTCTGTCGTCCCCTTCTCCTCTTGCCCCCAATCCCTGCCAGTATCAGACTTTTTTCCAATGATTCAACTCTTCTCATGAGGTGGCCAAAGTACTGGAGTTTCAGCTTTAGCATCATTCCTTCAAAAGAAATCCCAGGGCTGATCTCCTTCAGAATGGACTGGTTGGATCTCCTTGGAGTCCAAGGGACTCTCAAGAGTCTTCTCCAACACCACACTTCAAAAGCATCTTCAGTGCTCAGCCTTCTTCACAGTCCAACTCTCACATCCATACATGACCACAGGAAAAACCATAGCCTTGACTAGACGAGACTTTGTTGGCAAAGTAATGTCTCTGCTTTAGAATATGCTATCTAGGTTGGTCATAACTTTCCTTCCAAGGAGTAAGTGTCTTTTAATTTCATGGCTGTAGTCACCATCTGCAGTGATTTTGGAGCCAAGAAAATAAAGTCTGACACTGTTTTCACTGTTTCCCCATCTATTTCCCGTGAAGTGATGGGACCGGATGCCATGATCTTCGTTTTCTGAATGTTGAGCTTTAAGCCAACTTTTTCACTCTCCACTTTCACTTTCATCAAGAGGCTTTAGTTCCTCTTCACTTTCTGCCATAAGGGTGGTGTCATCTTCATATCTGAGGTTATTGATATTTCTCCCAGCAATCTTGATTCCAGCTTGTGCTTCTTCCTCCCAGCGTTTCTCATGATGTATTCTGCATATAAGTTAAATAAACAGGGTGACAATATACAGCCTTGACGAACTCCTTTTCCTATTTGGAACCAGTCTGTTGTTCCACGTCCAATTCTAACTGTTGCTTTCTGACCTGCATACAAATTTCTCAAGAAGCAGATCAGGTGATCTGGTATTCCCATCTCTTTCAGAATTTTCCACAGTTTATTGTGATCCACACAGTCAAAGGCTTTGGCATAGTCAATAAAGCAGAAATAAATGTTTTTCTGGAACTCTCTTGCTTTTTCGATGATCCAGCGGATGTTGGCAACTTAATCTCTGGTTCTTTTGCCTTTTCTAAAACCAGCTTGAACATCAGGAGGTTCACAGTTCACATATTGCTGAAGCCTGGCTTGGAGAATTTTGAGCATTACTTTACTAGCGTATGAGATGAGTGCAATTGTGCGGTAGTTTGAGGATTCTTTGGCATTGCCTTTCTTTGGGATTGGAATGAAAACTGATCTTTTCCAGTCCTGTGGCCACTGCTGAGTTTTCCAAATTTGCTGGCATATTGAGTGCAGCACTTTCACAGTATCATCTTTCAGGATTTGGAATAGTTCAACTGGAATTCCATCACCTCCACTAGCTTTGTTCATAATGATGCTTTCTAAAGCCCACTTGACTTCACATTCCAGGATGTCTGGCTCTAGGTCAGTGATCACACCATCGTGATTATCTGGGTCATGAAGATCTTTTTTGTACAGTTCTTCTGTGTATTCTTGCCATCTCTTCTTAATATCTTCTGCTTCTGTTAGGTCCCTACCATTTCTGTCCTTTATCAAGCCCATCTTTGCATGAAATGTTCCTTTGGTATCTCTGATTTTCTTGAAGAGATCTCTAGTCTTTCCCATTCTGTTGTTTTCCTCTATTTCTTTGCATTGATCGCTGAGGAAGGCTTTCTTATCTCTTCTTGCTATTCTTTGGAATTCTGCATTCAGATGTTTATATCTTTTCTTTTCTCCTTTGCTTTTCACTTCTCTTCTTTTCACAGCTATTTGTAAGGCCTCCCCAGACAGCCATTTTGATTTTTTGCATTTCTTTTCTATGGGGATGGTCTTGATCCCTGTCTCCTGTACAATGTCACGAACCTCATTCCATAGTTCATCAGGCACTCTATCTATCAGATCTAGGCCCTTAAATCTATTTCTCACTTCCACTGTATAATCATAAGGGATTTGATTTAGGTCATACCTGAATGGTTTAGTGATTTTCCCTACTCTCTTCAATTTCAGTCTGAATTTGGCAATAAGAAGTTCATGGGTGAGCCACAGTCAGCTCCTGGGCTTGTTTTTGCTGACTGTATAGAGCTTCTCCATCTTTGGCTGCAAAGAATATAATCAGTCTGATTTTGGTGTTGACCATCTGGTGATGTCCATTTGTAGAGTCTTCTCTTGTGTTGGAAGAGGGTGTTTGCTATGACCAGTGCATTTTCTTGGCAAAACTCTATTAGTCTTTGCCCTGCTTCACTCTGTATTCCAAGGCCAAATTTGCCTGTTACTCCAGGTATTTCTTGACTTCCTACATTTGCATTCCAGTCCCCTATAATGAAAAGGACATCTTTTTTGTGTGTTAGTTCAAAAAGGTCTTGTAGGTGTTCATAGAACCATTCAACTTCAGCTTCTTCAGCTTTACTGGTTGGGGCATAGACTTGGATTACTGTGATATTGAATGGTTTGCCTTTCAAGGAACAGAGATCATTCTGTCATTTTTGAGATTTCATCCAAGTACTGCATTTCGGACTATTTTGTTGACCATGATCGCCACTCCATTTCTTCTGAAGGATTCCTGCCTCCAGTAGTAGATATAATGGTCATCCGAGTTAAATTCACCCATTCCAGTCCATTTTAGTTTGCTGATTCCTAGAATGTCGACATTCACTCTTGCCATCTCTTGTTTGACCACTTCTAATTTGCCTTGATTCATGTACCTGACATTCCAGGTTCCTATGCAATATTGCTCTTTACAGCATCAGACCTTGCTTCTATCACCAGTAAAATCCACAGCTGTGTATTGTTTTTGCTTTGGCTCCATCCCTTCATTCTTTTGGAGTTATTTCTCCACTGATCTCCAGTAGCATATCGGGCACCTACTGACCTGAGGAGTTCCTCTTTCAGTAGCCTATCATTTTGCCTTTTCATGCTGTTCATGGGGTTCTGAAGGCAAGAATACTGAAGTGGTTTGCCATTCCCTTCTCCAGTGGACCACATTCTGTCAGATCTCTCTACCTTGACCCACCCATCTTGGGTTGCCCCACGGGCATGGCTTAGTTTCATTGTGTTAGACAAGGCTGTGGTCCTAGTGTGATTAGATTGACTAGTTTTCTGTGAGTATGGTTTCAGTGTGTTTGCCCTCTGATGCCGTCTTGCAACACCTACAGTCTTATTGGGTTTCTCTTACCTTGGGAATGCGATATCTCTTCATGGCTGCTCCAGCAAAGCGCAGCCATTGCTCCTTACCTTAAACGAGGGGTAACTCCTCACCACCGCCCCTCCAGACCTTCAACGTGGGATAGTTCCTCTAAGCCCTCCTGCACCCACGCAGCTACAACCACGGCTCCTTGGACATCCCACCATAGTTTGGCCGCAGGTAAATACAGGGAGGGAACACAGCTCCACCCATCAACAGAAAATAGGATTAAAGATTTACTGAACATGGTCTTGCCCATCAGAACAAGACTCACTTTCCCCCTCAGTCTATCCTATTAGAAAGCTTCCACAAGCCTCTTATCCTTCTCCATCAGAGGGCAGAAAGACTGAAAATCACAATCACAGAAAATTAATCTATCTGATCACATGGGCCACAACCTTGTCTAACTCAATGAAACTATGACCTATGCCTTGTAGGACCACCCAAGACAGGCAGGTCATGGTGAAGAGTTCTGACAAAATGTGGTCCACTAGAGAAGGGAATGACAAACCACTTCAGCATTCCTGACTTGAGAACCCCATGAACAGTATGAAAAGGCAAAAAATAGGACACTGAAAGCTGAACCCCCCAGGTCAGTAGGTGCCCAATATGCTACTAGAGATCAGTTGAGAAATAACTCCAGAAAGAAGGAAGAGACAGAGCCAAAGTAAAAACAACACCCACGTGTGGATGTGACAGGTGATAGAAGCAAAGTCCAATGCTGCAAAGAGCAATATTGCTTAGGAACCTGGAATGTTAGGCCCATGAATCAAGGCAAATTGGAAGTGGTCAAACAGGAGATGGCAAGAGTGATCATTAACATTTTAGGACTCAGCAAACTAAAATGGACTGGAATGGGTGAATTTAACTCAGATGACCATTATATCTACTAATGTTGTCAAGAATCCCTTAGAAGAAATGGAGTAGCCATTATAGTCAACAAAATAGTCCAAAATGCAATACTTGGATGCAATCTCAAAAATGACAGAATGATCTCTGTTCATTTTCGAATGCAAACCATTCAATATCACAGTAAATCCAAGGCTTTGACCCTACAAGTAACACTGAAGAAGGTGAAGTTGAACAGTTGTATGAAGACCTACAAGATCTTCTAGAACTAATACTCAAAAAAGATGTCCTTTTCATTATAGGGGACTGGAATGCGAAAGTAGGAAGTCAAGAAACAACTGGAGTAACATACAAATTTGGGCTTAGAGTGCAGAATGAAGCAGAGCAAAGGCTAATAGAGTTTTTCCAAGAGAACGCACTGATCATAGCAAATACCCTCTTCTGACAACACAAGAGAAGACTCTATACGTGGACATCACCAGACGGTCAAGACCAAAATCAGATTGACTATATTCTTTGCAACCAAAGATGGGGAAGCTCTATACAATCAGCAAAAATAGGACTGGGAGCCAACTGTGGCTCAGATAATGAACTCCTTATTGCCAAATTCAGACATAAATTGAAGAAAGTAGGGAAAACCACTAGACCATTCAAGTATGATCCAAGTCAAATCCCTTACCATTATACAGTGGAAGTGAGAGCTAGATTCAAGGGATTAGATCTTATAGACAGAGTGCCTGATGAACTATGGATGGAGGTTCATGATATAGTACAAGAGGCAGTGATCAAGACCACCCTCAAGAAAAAAGATACGCAAAAAAGCAAAATGGCTGTCTGAGGAGGTTTTACAAATAGCTGTGAAAAAAGAAGTGAAAAGCAAAGGAGACATATGTATACCTGTGGTGGATTTATTTTGATATTTGGCAAAACTAATAGAATTATGTAAAGTTTAAAAATAAAATAAAATTTTAAAAATAATAAATAAAAGAAAATAAAAGGAGAAAAGGAAAGTTACAGCCATTTGAATGCAGAGTTCCAAAGAATAGCTAGGAGAGATAAGAAAGCCTTCCTCAGTGATCAATGCAAAGAAATAGAGGATAACAATAGAATGGGAAAGACTGGAGATCATTTCAAGAAAATTAAGGATACCAAGAGAACATTTCATGCAAAGGTGGTCTCTATAAAGGACAGAAATGGTATGGAAGCAGAAGATATTAAGAAGAGGTGACAAAAATACACAGAAGAATTATACAAAAAAGATCTTCATGACACAGATAACCATGATAGTGTGATCACTCACCTGGAGCCAGACATCTTGGAATGAAAAGTCAAGTGGGCCTTAGGAAGCATCACTATGAACAAAGCTAGTGGAGGTGATGGAATTCCAGTTGAGCTATTCCAAATCCTGAAAGATGATGCTGTGAAAGTGCTGCCTTCAATATGCCAGCAAATTTGGAAAACTTAGCAGTGGCCACAGGACTAGAAAAGGTCAGTTTTCATTCCAAACCCTAAGAAAGGCAAGTGCTACAAATTCTCCAAGTCAGGCTTCAGCAGTACGTGAACCATGAACTTCCAGATGTTCAAGCTGGTTTTAGAAAAGGCAGAGGAACCAGCGATCAAATTGCCAACGTTCGTTGGATCATCTAAAAAGCAAAAGAGTCCCAGAAAAACATCTATTTCTGCTTGATTGACTATGCCAAAGCCTTTGATTGTGTGGATCACCACAAACTCTGGAAAATTCTTAAAAGTATGTGAATACCAGACCACTTGACCTGTTTCTTGAGAAATCCATATGCAGGTCATGAAGCAACAGTTCAAACTGGACATGGAACAATAGACATGGTACTTGACTAGAGTAAGTCAAGGCTGCATATTGTCACCCTGCTTATGTAACTTATATGCAGAGTACATCATGAGAAACTCTGAGCTGGAATAAGCACAAGCTGCAATCAAGATTGCCAGGAGAAATATCAATAATCTCAAATATGAAGATGACACCACCCTTATGGCAGAACGTGAAGAAGAACTAAAGAGCCTCTTGATGAAAGTGAAAGAACAGAGTGTAAAAGTTGGCTTAAAACTCAACATTCAGAAAACTAAGATCATGGCATCTGGTCCCATCACTTCATGGGATAGATGGGGAAACAGTGGAAACAATGCCTGACTTTATTTTTTGGGCTCCAGAATTACTGCAGATGGTGACTGCAGCCATGAAATTAAAAGACGCTTGCTCCTTGGAAGGAAAGTTATGACCAATCTAGACAGCATATTAAAAAGCAGAGACATTACTTTGCCAGAAAAAGTCCATCTTGTCAAGGCTATCATTTTTCCAGTGGTCATGTATGGATGTGAGAGTTGAACTATAAAGAAAGCTGACCCCCGAAGAATTGATGCTTTTGAACTGTGGTGTTGCAGAAGACTCTTGAGAGTCTCTTGGACTGCAAGGAGATCCAACCAGTTCATCCTAAAGCAAACCAGTCCTAAATATTCATTGGAAATACTGATGCTGAAGCTGAAGCTCCAATACTTTGGCCACCTGATGCAAAGAACCAACTGATTGGAAAAGACCCTGATGCTGGGAAAGATTGAAGGCAGGAGGAGAGGGGACAACAGAGGATGCGATGGTTGGAAGGCATCACCCACACGATGGACATGAGTTTGAGTAAGCTCCGGGAGTTGGTGATGGACAGGGAGGCCTGGTGTGCTACAACCCATAGGGTCACAAAGAGTTGTACACGACTGAGTGACTGATCTGAAATGAACTGACAGATTTTTGTATCTTTGTAGAGTTTTGTGTTATACAGGTATATGTATTTATGAGATCTTATGTAATGAAACACTTAATTTTTTGCATTTCATTAAGTTTAAGGTTTAGTTCAAAAGAAAATTATATCTCTTGAGAATAATGAATTGCACCTAGTTACATTATGGGATAAGTGTCATGATATCTGCAATTTATTTTGAAATGCAGAGCATAGCAAGATAAATAGTGATATATTAACTGTAGTTTTATATAGTGAGTATGTGAATATTTATGTAAAATTACTTCAACCATACTGTATGCTTGGTAAGTTTCATAATATTGGGTTGCCTCCAAATTTTATTCCTTACTTTATGGTAGGTGGGAATTGGGTAGGCAAGAAAGCTGAAAAAAGCTACAAATTCATTTTCTATGCTATCATGATAAAATGACTATCCCATTTTCTTATATTTTCTCATTAATTTAGCTCTCATGTCTCCAATTCATGGAAGAATGTGGAAGCAAACAATAATTTTGCCTCAATCCTTTTATATGCATATGCACAATAAACAGTACAGAATGCAGAAGTCCAGGACTAATATCAACCTCAGTGATACTATGATCATCAGAAATTCTTCCCCTATTCTTGATTTTGGTAAATGGCTATATCTTATTATTATGTCTTTATATTATATTATATCTTTATGTCTTCATAATTTTTATATTTTATATTATAATATAATATATATTTTATATATTTATATAAATATGTATATATTATATATAATATTTTATATTAT
Source organism: Bos taurus (assembly GCF_002263795.3). NCBI lineage: Eukaryota > Metazoa > Chordata > Mammalia > Artiodactyla > Bovidae > Bos > Bos taurus. The sequence continues at coordinate 45,712,874 of NC_037347.1, forward strand.
ATTATATCTTTATGTCTTCATAATTTAAATGATTGGGGTAAAATAGAAGACTAGTTGCTAGTTGCTACAACCTCTAACCACTGGACTCTATGAATAAATTGTATAATTGAACAAAAGTTATATCAGAAATGCCAACCTTGCTTGCACACATGCACTATAAGCATCAAAGAATGGTTAAATTGTTTGAGGGAAAATATAAAAAGACCTCTGTTTATAAAATATATTGTTATTTTTTACAGCTTTGGTGAAGATAAACTTGAAAGATTTGTATTGAAAAGTCTACTATGCAGAAATTTAATGCAAATTTTTCTGATTATTTAGAGTGGCAGAATTTTTAAACTTAAAAAAGAATATTTTACTGTATTAATAACTTCTATTTTGCAACACTTTAGGAGAATATATTCAAAAGAAAAAGCACCTTCATTATGATTTCTCTCTCATTTCATTTGAGGTGCATTTCCATAATTTAGAATACTTCATTTTAGACAATCAAACTCTTCCTTCAGAATTTCTTTTGATTTGCAAGTTCAGACTGACAATCCAAAGAACAGAAATATGAATATTTTTTAAATCCCTTATAAAAAAGAAAGCTATTGCCACTAAATTACATTATAAAAAGTTCAGGACTTACACAATTATGTTGCTGAACTTGGTGGGTAGTTTATCTGCTCAATCCTTGACACCATAATTTACATGTGATAAGGCAGCTGTTTATATTTTACTATAAAAATTTGAGTTTACATCAACCCCCCAAAAACCTTTTCCAACATATACAATGTATCATACATGTGCAATTTATATATATTTAAAGTTTGCTCCTTAAGCTTAGAGTATCAGTGTCATCTCCAAATTACAAAACATGAAGTAGAAGTATAGAGAGATGAAGTAATATTCCTACAGAATAAGGCAACTATTATGATGGTATTAGATTCACCTTTAGGGCATCATCATCTGTGGAAATTATTGCTAAATGATAAATAACGTGTAACACAAATATAATTAGAAATTCTGTGTATAAATGTTTTTATCACACATATATGAATTATGTAGCCCATATTTTTAAAAAAGTTTCATAGTACCGGAAAAGTTTCTCCAAAATTGTTTGAAAGTGAAAGTTAAGTCACTCAGTTGTGTCCAACTCTTTGAGACCCCATGGTTTGTAGCCTATCAGGCTCCTCCGTCCATGTGATTTTCCAGGCAAGAGTGCTGGAGTGGAATGCCATTTCCTTCTCCAGGGGATTTTCGCTACACAGGAATCAAGTCCAGATCTCCTGCATTGCAGGCAGACGCTTTACCATCTGAGCCACCGGGGGAGCCCAGAATTGGGCTTCAAAATTGTTTGAAGGTCTAAGCAATACATTATTTTTTTAAAGCAGGATTTTGTATTTACTGGTACCAAATATTAAGCCAAAGAAACAGTATTTGCAGATTTTTCCTCTGTACAGCTTGTTAAATGATAGAAAAAATATGTTAACAGGAATTCCCCAGTGGTCTAGAGGTTAGAACTCTGCACTTTCACTGCCAAGACACACCAGAGACACCTGGACACTCACAGGCAAGTCTGGCTCAGTCTCCCACTGGTCTCCAAAGTCAAATTCCCTGGGAGTTCTTAGTATGTTTGACAGTATATGTGTACTTTATTCTGTGGTGTTTTCCAATACCACCAACAAATTTTCTGATAGTCCTAATATTTGTCCTCTATCATTTGGAGTTGGGACTGGCTACCATCCCCTGGCATATGGATGCCTTCACCAACCTGGAAACTCTGCATGCCACTGTTAAGAGGTTTCTATAGAGGATTCATGCTACAGTCATATTCAATCAATTATTAATTCAATCTCTAGCCTCCCTTCCCTAGAGGTTAAGTGATGAGGCTGAAAGTTCCAGGCTTGTAATCAAAGCTTGATATTTCTGACAACAGTCTCCATCTTAACATTATCTTTCTAAGGGCCCTCCAACAGTTGTTTCATTAGAACAAAAGAAGTGTCTTTCATCCTTATCACTCAGGGAATTCTAAGCGTTTTAGGAGCTCTGTGCCAGGAACTGGAGAAAAAGACCAACTATATTTATATGACACCACATTTATATATACTATAGAGTGTTTAAAGTATGTTTTCCAAATCTGATATGTTACTTGAAATTTGTACTAATACTTAAGGGGGAAAGGGAATGGCTAACCACTTCAGTATTCTTGCCTCAAGAACCCCATGAACAGTATTAAAAGGCAAAACAAATATGGTAACAGAAGATGAGCCCCCAAGGTTAGTAGGTGTCCAATATGCTACTGGGGAAGAGCAGAGAAATAGCTCCAGAAAGATTGAAGAGGCTGTGCCAAAGTAGAAAATATGCTCAGTTATGGATGTGTCTGGTGGTAAAAGTAAAGTTTGATGCTGTAAAGAACAATATTGCCTAGGAATCTGGAATGTGAGGTCCATGAATCAAAGCAAATTAAAAGCGGTCAAACAGGAAATGGCAAGAGTGAACATCGACATTTTAGGAATCAGTGAACTAAAATGAACAGAAAAGGGCAATTTTAATTCAGATGACCATTATATCCATTACTGTGGGCAAGTATCCCTTAGAAGAAATGGAGTAGCCCTCATAGTCAACAAAAAAGTTTGAAATGTAGTAATTGGGTGTAATCTCAAAAACAACAGAATGATCTCTCTTTGCTTCCAAGGCAACCAATCAAAATCTCAATAATCCAAGTCCATACCCCTACCACTAATACAGAAGAAGCTAAACTTGAATGGTTCTATGAAGGTCAACAAGACCTTCTAGAACTAACACCAAAAAAAAAAAAAGATGTCCTTTTCATCATAGGGGATTGGAATGCAAAAGTAGGAACTCAAGAGATACTTACAGTAACAGGAATGTTTGATCTTGGAGTACAAAATAAAGCAAGGCAAAGCTAACTGTCTTTGGCAAAGAGAACACATTGGTCATAGCAAACTCCCTCTTCCAACAAAACAAGAGACAATTCTACACATAGACATCACCAGATGGTCAATACTGAAATCAGATTGATTATATTATTTGCAGACTAAGATGGAGAAGCTCTATACAGTCAGTAAAAACAAGACCTGGAGCTGACTGTGGCTCAGATCATGAGCTCCTTACTGCAAAATTCATGCTTAAATTGAAGAAAATAGGAGAAACCTTTCAATGATTCTGGTATGACCTAAATCAAATCCCTTATGATTATACGGTAAAGGTGACAAATAGATTTAAGTTATTTGATTTAGTAGAGAGAATGCCTGAAAATGTATGGACAGAAATTCATATAGGAAGTGGTGACCAAAACCAAACCCATCCCCAAAAACCAGAAATACAAGAAGCCAAAGCTATTGTCTGAGGAGGCCTTGCAAATAGATGAAAAAAAGAAAGAAGTGAAATAACAAAGCAAAAAAGGACGGGTATACCCAACTGAATGCAGAGTTCCAAAGTATAGCAAGGAGAGGGAGAAAGACTTCTCAAGTGACAAATGCAAAGAAATAGAGAAAAACAATAGAATAGGAAAGACTAGAGATCTCTTCAAGAAAATTGGAGATACTGAGGGAAAATTTCACTCAAAAATGGGCAAAATAAAGGATAGAAACCACAAGGATCTAATAAAAGCAGAAGAGATTAAGAAGCGGGGTCAAATAATACACAGAAGAACTATAAAATAATGACCCAGATAACCGCAAGGGTATAGACACTCACCTAGAAACAGACATCCTGGAGTGTGAAGTCAAGTGGGCCTTCAGTTCAGTTCAGTTCAGTCACTCAGTTATGTCCAACTCTTCACAACCACAAGGACCACAGCACACCAGGCCTCTCTGTCCATCACCAACTCCCAGAGTTCACTCAAACTCATCTCTATTGACTTGGTGACGCCATCCAACCATCTCATCCTCTGTTGTCCCCTTCTCCTCCTGCTCTCATACTTTCCCAGCATCAGGGTCTTTTCCAATGAGTCAGCTCTTCATATCAGGGGATCAAAGTATTGGAGTTTCAGCTTCAACATCAGTCCTTCCAATGAACACTCATGACTGATCTCCTTTAGGATGGACTGGTTGGATCTCCTTGCAGTCCAAGGGACTCTCAAGAGTCTTCTCCTATACCACAGTTTAAAAGCATCAATTCGTTGGTGCTCAGCTTTCTTTTTGGTCCAACTCTCACATCCACACATGACTACTGGAAAAACCATAACCTTGACAAGATGGACCTTTGTTGGAACCTGATGGACTCTAAGACCATGTGGGGCTTAGGAAGCTTTACTATGAACAAATCCAGTGGAGGTGATTGAATTCCACCTAAGCTATTTAAAACCCTAAAATGTGATGCTGTTAAAGTGCTGCACTCAATATGCCAGCAAGTTTGAAAAAGTCATCAATGGCCACAGGACTGAAAAAGGTCAGTTTTCATTCCAATCCCAAAAAAGGGCAATGCAACCTTGTTCAAAATACCATACAATTGTGATCCTGTAATATGTCAGCAAAGTAACATTCAAAATCCTTCAAACTAGGCTTTAACAGTACGTGAATCAAAAACTTCCAGATGTACAAGCTCGATTAAGAAAAGGCAGGGGAACCAGAGATCAAGTTGCCAACATCTGTGGATCATAGAAAAAACAAGGTAACTCCAGGAAAGTATCTACTTCTGCTTAATTGACTATGCTAAATCGTTTGTGTGAATCACGACAAACTGGAAAATTCTTAAAGAGATGGGAATACCAGACCACCTGACCTGCCTCCTAAGAAATCTGTATGCAGGTCAAGAAGCAACAGTTAGAACCAGACATGGAACTATAGATAGACTGTTTCCAAATTGGGAAAGGAGTACATCAAGGCTGTATATTGTCACTCTGCTTATTTAACTTATGTGCAGAGTACATCAAAATGCCAGGATGGATGAAGCACAAGCTGGAATCAAGATTGCTGGGAGAAATATCAATATCCTCAGATATGCAGATGACAGCACCCTTATTGCAGAAAGCAAAGAGAAACTAAAGAGCTTCTTAACGAGAGTGAAAGAGGAGAGTGAAAAAGATGGCTTAAAACTCAACATTCAAAAAACTATATGGGTATCTGATCCCATCACTTCATTACAAATAGATGGGAAAAAAGTGGAAACAATGATAACTTTTCTTTTCTTCAGCTCCAAAATCATTGTGGATGGTGACTGCAGCCAGGAAATTAAAAGACACTTGCTCCATGGAAGAAAAGTTATGACAAACCTAGAATATTAAAAAGCAGAGACATTGCTTTGTTGACAAAGGTCTCTACATAGTCGAAACTGCACTTTTTCTAATAGTCATGTACAGATGTGAAGAGTTGAATCATAAAGAAGGTTGAGCAAGGAAGAATTGATGTTTTTGAATTGTGATGCTGGAGACAATTCTTGAGAGTCCCTTGGACAGCAAGGAGCTTAAACCAGTCAATCCTAAAGGAAATCAATCAGGAAGGACTGATCCTGAAGCGTCAGTACTTCGGTCACCTGATATGAAGAGCCAACTCATTGGAAAAGACCCTGATGCTGGGAAAGATTGAAGGCAGGAGGAGAAGGGGGTGACAGAGGATGAGATGATTGGATGGCATCACTGACTCAATGAACATAAGTTTAAGCAAACTTCAGGAGATAGAGAAGAACAGGGAATCCTGAAGTGCTGCAGTCCATGGGGTCCCAAAGAGTTGGACATGACTCAGTTACTGAAAAATAACAACATAAAATGTTCTTGCAGTGACTAATATCCCTTTGTGGGGATCGTGGTGGGAAGGCTTCTCTTGTGGTTCAGGTGGTAAAGAATCCACCTGCAGTGTGGGAGACCTGGGTTTAATCCCTGGGTTGGGAAGATCTCCTGGAGAAGGGAAAAGCTACCCACTCCAGTATTCTGGCCTGGAGAATTCCATGGACTGTATAATCCATGGGGTCGGTAAGAGTCAGACACGACTGAGCAATTTTACCTTTCATTTTCATATCCTTTTTAATCACTAACTTTGATCTTTTGATGTTTATTGTTTATGAAAACATGATTTATAAGTCACATACAATTAACAATTGGGGAAAGTATAAATCCTAAGAAGTTGTTTGAAGCATTAAGATACCTATACCCTCTGCCAATGCTTCTCAAGCATTAAGTAATGCATTAGTTTAATATATGATGAGGAATCCATGAAGGCAACTGAAGAAGTTTTATAAGATGTGTAAAAATTAAAGAGAAAATAAGAAAAGATGAAGAATATCTGAGAACTGAATTACACTTAAACTGGGGGGAAAAAGTTTCATGATCATGAAGAAAATGATAAAAGTTGCCAACATCTTCAGTGACTGACAGTGAAACACGGACCAGTGATAAAGCAGGGTTGCATGTCGTGTAACCAGATGATGCAAGATAATTTTTAACTCAAAACTGTACAAATATAATTTGAGAATATGCCCAGGAACCAGGCAGGACATGACCAGATGGTACTCTCATTGTGCTGATGGACTCTGAACACTTTCTTTGCTCTCTGCCTGGAGTTATGAAGCCCTAACTCATGCTTTCCACCATCTGAAGTGCATAAAAGATTCATAAGGTTCCAGACCTGGTCTGGGGATTAGAATACTCAAGTATAGATAATTAAAATACCTTTAAATTAACATAATAATCTTTTATGGTAGCCAAATACCTGCCCCCTTGGCCACTTAGTTAGTATACAGTTTCTTCTTCTTCAGATTGGTCTCACTATTTAATGACTTTACTTATTTTCTCTCTTAATGCACTAAATCCATGCTATGCTATGGTTCTAACTCAGAGCTACAGAGTGGTTAGCTGATTTGTAGTAATTCCTCATCTATCCACTTCTTAATTTGAGTTGGTTATTTGGTGAAAGCAAGGTGTTTCAGTCATGTCCAACTCTTTGCAACCCATGGACTGTAGCTGTCAGGTTCCTCTGTCCACTGAATTCTCCAGGCAAGAATAATAGAATAGGTTTACATCCCCTGCTTCAGAGGATTTTTCCAATCCAGGGATTGCAACTGGGTCTCCTGCATTGAAGGTAGATTCTTTACCATCTGAGTCACCAGGGGAGCCCACTTATTCACTGAAGATTATCTGAAAATACTGTGAGTTGATTCTGAAGGAAGGGATCATATTTACATGTACAAAACAAATCTGAATGTACTACTTAAGCAAAGAGAAGTGTACCTACAGAAAACAATCTTTCTGAACTAAGGAGTTAAGGAATTGAATGACTTTCGGAACTCATAATGAGTGAGGATTTTGGCAGATTTTTAAGATAAAATAAAAGGACTGGTTGACATTCAGTGTGAGTACTAGAGCAGAACAAATATTGATTTGGCTAAATTTCAGAAGTTAGAAACACAGCCAAACTCTAACTAAACGTTAAGCATGAAACTTCATCTGTGGTTACTTACCTATGACCACAGAAGAATTAAGAAATTATTTTTAAAATAAATTTTTCTTCTTATTCTTGATGGCAGATTTCAACTTCTTGACAATGTCTCTTATTTCAAGAAAGCTTCACAGTAGGTTAAAAACAATCACATACCCCTGAACAAAAAATCAGGGGAGCAGTATAATTTTGAAATGAATGCTTCATATCAGAAGCGATCTGAAATCACAGATGAGGAACTATGAGACAAACATTCTCCTGTTCACTCTTATGAGTTGTTTCTGTAGTATGATAAAATTCCTAATGGATTTGTGAAGGGGTGAATATATTTTGAATGTGGGAGAAATAGAAATAATCTATAGGTAGAAGATAAACTGCTTGGTTTCACCTGTCTACAAATACTTTAAAACTCCAGTTATCAAGAAGTAAAGCCTAATCATCCTCCCCTTGAGGACTTAATGTGGTTACTTGCTCCTAATGAATAGTATAGAGCAGAAGTTATAGTTTGTAATTTAGGAGACTAGGTTATATACCTTTGTGCTTTTCTATCTGATCTCTACTTCAGATTATTTGCTCTGAAGGAAGACAGCTGCTATATCATGAGTACACTTAAGTCACTATGGAGAAGCTTACATAGGATAGGTTTAAGGAGGCTGATGGCCAGCAATCTAGAAGGAACTGTGGTCTCCTGCCAAGAGCCATGAGAGTGAGTCATCTTTTGATGTTCAGATAACCATGCTGCTCCTGCTAAGTCACTTCAGTCATGTCCAACTCTGTGCAACCCCATAGATGGCAGCCCACCAGGCTCCCGTCCCTGGGATTCTCCAGGCAAGAATACTGGAGTGGGTTGCCATTTCCTTCTCCAAAGCATGAAAGTGAAAAGTGAAAGGGAAGTAGCTTCAGTCGTACCTGACTCTTCGCGACCCCATGAACTGCAGCCTACCAAGCTCCTCTGTCCATGGGATTTTCCAGGCAAGAGAACTGGAGACTCCTGCCAAAATCTTAACTACATCCATATAAAATAACTTTAGCCAGAACCTTGCATCTCAGCTACATCCAAGCTCCTGACCCACTGAAACTATGAGATAATAAACGTATATTGTTCAGAGACATTAAGTTGTGGGGTAATTTTTATACAGTAATAGATAATTAATATACCAACTCAGACATGAATCTTAGTTGGATTTTCCTTTTTTTATTGTTTAACTTTACAATATTGTATTGCTTTTGCCATATATATCTGCCACAGGTATACACGTGTTCCCCATCCTGAACCCTCCTCCCTCCTCCCTCCCCATACCATCCCTCTAGGTCATCCCAGTGCACCAGCCCCAAGCATCCAGTATCATGCATCGAACCTGGACTGGTGATTTGTTTCATATATGATATTATACATGTTTCAATGCCATTCTCCCAAATCATCCCACCCTCACCCTCTCCCACAAAGTCCAAAAGACTGTTCTACACATCAGTGTCTCTTTTGCTGTCTCATATACAGGGTTATTGTTACCATCTTTCTAAATTCCATATATATGCGTTAGTATACTGTACTGGTGTGTTTCTTTCTGGCTTACTTCACTCTGTATAATAGGCTCCAGTTTCATCCACCTCATTAGAACTGATTCAAATGTATTCTTTTTAATGGCTGAGTAATACTCCATTGTGTATATGTACCATAGCTTTCTTACCCATTCATCTGCTGATGGACATCTAGGTTGCTTCCATGTCCTGGCTATTATAAACAGTGTTGCTATGAACATTGGGGTACATGTGTCTCTTTCAATTCTGGTTTCCTCAGTTTGTATGCCCAGCAGTGGGACTGCTGGATCATAAGGCGGTTCTATTTCCAGTTTTTTAAGGAATCTCCACACTGTTCTCCATAGTGGCTGTAAGGTTCCCTTTTCTCCACACCCTCTCCAGCATTTATTGCTTGTAGACTTTTGGATCACAGCCATTCTGACTGGCGTGAAATGATACCTCATAGTGGTTTTGATTTGCATTTCTCTGATAATGAGTGATGTTGAGCATCTTTTCCTGTGTTTGTTAGCCATCTGTATGTCTTCTTTGGAGAAATGTCTATTTAGTTCTTTGGCCCATTTTTTGATTGGGTCATTTATTTTTCTGGAATTGAGCTGTAGGAGTTGCTTGTATATTTTTGAGATTAGTTGTTTGACGGTTGCTTCATTTGCTATTATTTTCTCCCATTCTGAAGGCTGTCTTTTCAGCTTGCTTATAGTTTCCTTTGTTCTGCAGAAGCTTTTAAGTTTAATTAGGTCCCATTTGTTTATTTTTGCTTTCATTTCCAATATTCTGGGAGGGGGGTCATAGAGGATCCTGCTGTGATGTATGTCGGAGCGTGTTTTGCCTATGTCCAAATACCAGTGGAAGAGCAATTAATAGGCTGCTTTATCCTATGCTCTGAAAAAGACTTATCTGAAGGTTTTTTTCAATTTACTTGCATATTTAAAGTCATGTATGCTTTATTTTTTATCATTTTACATATCTTAAGAAATATCCATAATTCTTACTGACTGACCCATTTTGGGGGAAGAAGGTTTAAGAGGGAGAGGACATATGTATACCTATAGCCGTATCCTGTTGATGCATGGCAAAAACTATCACAATATTGCAAAGTAATCATCCTCCAATTAAAAAGTTAAATTAAATTTTAAAAAAGAAGTGAGATGTTTTACAGAGATAAAGAGTTTTGAGGAAAGGAACATACTGAAAAAAAGTTTCTAAATATTAAGCATAGGTAAATCCTACAGAATGTTGCTATGTCACACTGAAGTGTGTTTGTGCAGGTATCTTCTTGGAAAATAAAGCCCGATAAACAAAGAAACAAAAAAGAAAACCCAATCAAATATTTATTTTAACACTTTTCAAAGATAAAAAATAAAAGAAAGTACTTATTTGTATAAATATATAAAAGTAAACTTTCCTTGGTGGAGTTAACCACACATAAATTTTAAGAAGAAATGCAGTTCACAAAAGGGTACGAATAACCCACCTCTCAATTTATGCATCAAAAAGTTTTTCTCTGACATAGAGATAAAAATGGATCTGGACATTTTGGTTTCTTTGATTTTGATTTACTCTAATATCAATATTCTTTGAAAGTTTTTGCACTCAACACCGTATCAGAGTAGAGATGTATAACAAAATTCTAAGAATATTAATGTCTTTTGTCCAAAGGTTAGCTCTAAAAATTCTAAAAATAAATTGCAGATTAGTTAAGACTTTTTATTTAGAACAAATTTAGTTTGATAATTTTATATCTTTATTGTGAATGAGTTAACTTTCATTTCATAAAGTTTTTTTTTGTGGTGTGTAGATTCAAATATTTATTTTAAAAGTTATTATTTGAGCAGAGGATTTGTTACTGACTGAAAAGATAATTTTCAAGTTCAATTATGCAATATTGACACACTTAGGATTATCGAGTTCTTGATGTAAAGATACATATGTAATCTACAGTTTAAGGCTCACTGGAATAGGTATTTTCCATATAGATTTATGACTGCTGAGCAGCAACTGGAAAACCAATGATCTTTTTACCGTCACTGAAAATAAATTCAACCAAGGACAACGACTAGTCAACCATGAAATTGTGCACTTAAGCAGACTTCACACTGACAACAGAAATGCTGAAGGGAATTTATATATACTTGCTAGGATCTCATCTGCTGAGTGTTATTCTGCAAACTCTTTTCTATGATCCATTTGTAGTGAAAACAGCAGTATATCCATTTGCTATTTCAGTGTCTAGTCTCAAGACTTAGATACTGATCAAAGATAGTTATTTCAAATTTAAAAAGGCAATAACTCATATTTTCACTTCAATTTCTCTAAGAAAGATCTTTTTGATTGATCAAGAATAGCTAAATATTGAGAAATAACCTAGAATATAAAAAAATCATGTCACAAATATCTATATTTAAAACATTAATTATGTATATTGATTACTTAAAGGTAATCCTCAGAAACAAAGAGCCTAGACCTGATTACTATTCCCATTTTCATAGGTCAAGAAACCAAAGCTAAGATGTTAACTAAACTGTCCAGTGTCATACTTCTGAACCCATTCAGTCTTTCTTTCAAGTCAATGTTCTTAAACATTGGGCAATTTGATATGACCTCTAACTATGAGTATTATATATACATATTCAATTACAATAAAATATCTATCAACATCAACATTTAAACATTTTAAAATACAGTTTAAGAATGTTTCTTCTTTTATGTGTAAAATATACAATAATTATAATAGTGTTATAATTATTAACACTGTATTCAGGTCAAGAATACAACAGTTAAAACTGGACATGAACCAACTGACTGGTTCCAAATCTGGAAAGGAGTATGTCAAGGCTGTATATTGTCACCATGTTTATTTAACTTATATGCAGAGTATATCATGCAAAATGCTGGGCTGGATGAAGCACAAGCTGGAATCAAGATTGCCAGGAGAAATATCAGTATCCTCAGATAGGCACATGACACTACCCTTACGGCAGAAAGCAAAGAACTAAAGAGCTTCTTGATGAAAGTGAAAGAGGAGAGTTAAAAAGTTGGCTTAAAGCTCAATATTCAGAAAATTAAGATCGTGTCATCTGGTCCTATCAATTTATGGCAAATAGATGGGAAAACAGTTGAAACAGTGGCTGACTTTATTTTTTTGTACTCCAAAACCACTGCAGATGGTGACTGCAGGCATGAAATTAAAAGACTCTTGCTCCTTGGAAGAAAAGCTATGACAAACCTAGACAACATATTAAAAAGAAGAAACATTACTTTGCCAACAAAGGCCCATCTAGTCAAGGCTATGGTTTTTCCAGTAGTCATGTATGGATGTGAGAGTTGGACTATAAAGGAAGCTGAGCACCGAAGAATTGATGCTTTTGAACTGTGGTGTTGGAGAAGACTCTTGAGACTCCATTGGACTGCAAGGAGATCCAACCAATCCATCCTAAAACAAACCAGTCCTGGATATTCATGGGAAAGACTGATGCTGAAGGTGAAGCTCCAATACTTTGGCCACCTGATGCAAAGAACTAACTTATTGGAAAAGACCCTGATGCTGGGAAATATTGAAGGTGGGAGGAGAAGTGGACAACAGAGAATGAGATGGTTGGATGGCCTCACCAATGTGATGGACATGAGTTTGAGCAAGCTCTGGGAGCTGGTGATGGACAGGAAAGCCTGGCGTGCTGCAGTCCATAGGGTCGCAAAATGATATAATATATATATTATATCATTCATTATGGTGGCTTTGTGGTAAAGAATCTGCCTGCCAATGCAAGAGACCCAGGTTCAATCCCCATGTCAGGAGGATCCCCTGTAGGAGGAAACAATAACCCATTCCAGTATTCTTGCCTAGGAAATCCCAGGGACGGAGGAGCCTGGTGGGTTACAGTCCATAGTGTCCCAAAAGTCAGATCTGTCTTAGCAACTAAGCAACATCAACACACCAGGAACTAGACTGAGGGTCTCACATAAATTATTCAAAATTCTTCCCAATACTGCTCCATACGTATTTACACATGAGGCAATAATCTAAAACAGATTGTGCAACTTCTCTAAATCCTATTACTGATTTATCACAGATTCAGTACTGAAACACATCTGTTTAAAGGACATTAATAAATAAAAACCAACCTTTAATTTTATGGATTTCTTGTTATATTACTGAAAATAATTTTAGGCCAATATTGATGTTTATAGATTTCTCCTCTATATCTAAGTAAATTGTCTATATCTGATTTATCTGAAATTAAGTGGTATGCAACAACTAGGTATTAAAGCCCTACTTTATATGCCTGAAAGGTTAGGGAACAATGTGATAAATAAAAACATAAGAAAATAACGATGAATAATTATTAGATATCTTTTATATACATTTTACTGTTCTTTTTAAACATTTTGAAGTATTTCTTTAGATGTATTTTTTTATCTCATTTAGGAGCATACTATGCAACAGAATAAAAATTGTACATAGTAATTTAATAAATAAAAACTGTCTGTGATATAACAATATGCTAAAAAAAACATGACTAGCCTGAGATTATTATTGTCTATTGTAGATGCAGAGTTCATCTTTAATGACCATACTTAATATCCTAAGATTGTACCAGAATTAAGAATAAATATTTTACTTTTGACTTATAGTTATAAATGCTATTTATCACATCACCATTCAATATGTATAAGCATTGCATTATATTGATGTAGTTTTCTTAATTTAGTTTATTATATAAAAATTAAGATTTAGAATTGAAGAAATTTCAGTAAAGTGAATATGTATGGTTCTTAGATATAAAATCAAAATCAAATATTTAGCTTTTCTTTAAAAAATTATCATTGATTTTTGTATTTGAAATTGAAGGTTGCCTTGGCAATTATTGCCATCAGGTAACCAAAATATTCATTGAACAATATTTATAATTAATCAATAAAGTACTTAAGACATTAGACTGCAAAAATTTAAAGCATCAGGCAAAGTTGTACATAGGAAGAAAACATGTAACAGCTATTGTTTACTAAATATGCTTCTTTAGATATTGAATGTAAGAGGGATAGCAAAATATAGGTGAAGTGTGAGATAGGATGGAAATAGCAGGCATGAAAAGACATATTTGCATTTATGCTTTGCTTTCTACAAACAAATATACCTCATCAAAATGATATATTTCAAAAGTTGCTTTCCTTGCAATTTTCAAATCACTTTTCATTTTACCTTAGGTGAGCATTATATATTGTATAAACTATTAGATAAAAATTTTAAGGAAAAAATAACCAGCAAAAATTAGCCATTGTTGACTTATGAATTTATACAGTCACTACAAGCATTATATTAAATACAGCAATATCAGTTGTTTGGAAACTGATCCTTACTAATTTAGTCAAAAATAGGTATTTTCCAACATATTTAAGACTTTGGAGCACAACAGATGTTTATCTCTTTAGAGCAAGATAACTATGCATATCTGTCATGGGATAAACAAGTTTACATCATTAACCATTTCTGAGGATAACTTATTTAATCACAAAGGTATACATTAGCAGAATATACAGTTTATCACTTCTAAACACAGAAAATGGATTTTCATTCAATCCTTTGTCTTTTTTGACAAAAATTTACTTGAACATCCAGAAATCATATAAGTGAACCAAAAATGCTTAACCTCAAACATGCACTTTGACAAGGGAATACTTGTTCTGGAGTTGTCATTAGAGCAGGTGTCTGCATTGAGCAATAACAGAAATTTCAAGCACCAGAAGTGGCAGAAGCAGGGAAATTCTTCAGACTCTCTGGGTCACTCTATATACACAGGCTTCCACAATTGCCTGAGGCAGGAGTATATTATATTATATGATCACTTATTATAGCAATAGAAGAGTTGCTGAACCTCAAAGGGACCATGCTTGAGTTCCCACGCCAGCAACAAGAGGGAAGCAAACAGAACCAGTCTTTTGGAATCAGAAAATCATTTTGTGTAAATAGTGCACATATGGTGAAAGGAGGTACAGAAATCTGTGAGAGAAAAGCTGGTTTTCCTCATTTTCTTGAACAGTAGAACTTTTGTTTTAACTTTGGCATGATAATGGCTGGTTCAAAGACCAAAACTGAAAAATAATAACTCATGTACTCATGTATATAGATGAAATCGAAAATTGAATGTGTGTGTAAAATATATATTAGCCTATACACATATGCACAGTAATCTTTATATTGATGATTACAGCTTAGCATTTCTGTTATTAAAATGTTTGTTCTTTTAATGTTATAGAACTGTTTTCATCAGCTTTTCTATCTTGCTCATCTCAATTATAGAAACTGTCTCAGATTATAGAAGCAGAGGACCAAATGGATAAACCATTACTTTTTAAAGGGGAAGATACTTCACTTTAAGTGCAAAAGCATTTTCATTATCTGGTTGTGTGTGTGTGCATGCAATCAGATAAAAATTTCAGATGTATTGCAATGGCAAATTCAAAAGGCATATGCATCCATGACAAATAAAATATATCTATACTTTTCAGCAGATGATCCTATGCTGCTGCTGCTGCTAAGTCGCTTCAGTCGTGTCCGACTCTGTGCGACCCCATAGACGGCAGCCCACCAGGCTCCCCCATCCCTGGGATTCTCCAGTCAAGAACACTGGAGTGGGTTGCCATTTCCTTCTCCAGTGCATGAAAGTGAAAAGTGAAAGTGAAGTAGCTCAGTCGTTTTCTACTCTGTGCAACCCCATGGACTGTAGCCCACCAGGCTCCTCCATCCATGGGATTTTCCAGGCAGGAGTACTGGAGTGGGGTGCCATTGCCTTCTCCGGATGGTCCTATAATCTACTTACCAATCCTTTAATTCCCTTGCATTTTGACGATTCATTTTACAGCATAAGAAACAATTTACTTATCTCTGATTATAATACTACTGTTACCAAAATTCTCTCTTTCTCAATCAATCAGTTTTATTCATCACTGAAAATTTGACAGAAGCTGAAAATTTCTGTAGGGCTTAGGACTGACATAATCAGATGTTTTTGATGAAACATCCCTATACTTTTCTATACAGTCAGCCTCACACAGTTCCCTTTTTTCTTATGTCTTACCTTCATTCTCTGAAACGCAGTTTCCATTATTGGTTTATTTCACAAGCTCTACTGCTCTGTCATTTGGACACCTTCCAATAAAGCAATTCCTTTATTTTGTCTGTGAGGATTGCCTTCCATGATTCCCTTACTGACTTACAGCTCTCTTAGCATAATATAAACTTTGTTGAAGTCTTCAGAAGTAAATGGAATTCCTTTCTCTGTGATTTTTTTTTCCTACCAGGAAATAAGAACAAGAAAATGGTTGGTATGCTTCTAGCTTATTCATGGGCATTGAAACTAATTGTTTTTCATCTTTATTCAAACATCTTGGAGCAATGATGTTTGGTTACACTTCTCTCCCAAATCTGGATCACTAGCCTGCGCTTATTTAAAGAATTGTTCACCTAACACTTAAATTCTTTTCACCAACGAATTCATTATTCATGTGGATAAAATATTTAAAAGTCTAACATTATTTATATATATATATATATTTTACTCCCTATAACTTTATAGTGATTCATCCAGCTTGTAGCACAAATCAGTAGTATTTTCCTTTTTATTGCTAACATTCCATGGTCTTTATGACAACATAAATTTTTTAAAAGCAATTATTTTCCTCTCTAATCAATCCAACTGATCATTGTTAACACACAGCCTTTTTCATATTTTTACCAACTCCGAACTCTCAAGTTTTAATATTCTTCTTTTTCATCATTGTCTCCTATTCATCAACCTCATCCCACCTTTCCCTAGTCTCACAAAAGTTATTTGGTTCACTGACAATCTTCATTCTCCTAGGGACATGAATTTGTCTCTTCAACTAGTTTTCCACACTTTACATGACCTTTTCCAAGAACACTTATTTTTTCCTGCCCTGCTCAGCATGCAAAGCCTGCTTAGTCCTGCCCCTAGGCAAACTCCTAAGTAGAGTCCTTACCTTGACTCCCTTTATAATCCTTGCACATTTTTTGCCAGTTATTTACATTCCTCACAAAAACAGTTCCAAGTTTGCATTGATTTCACTGCACTTATCAAATGACATTAGCTTCTATTTCACAGTGAAAATGATATTCATTATATAAGATGCCTGTCAAATCCTGTGAAATTCCCTGCAAATTTAAATAGAATATGAGCAATCCAAACTGTGTTCTCTCTCTAGTCATCACCTCTAGAAACTTACGTCAACTCCTTTTCACTTTGCCAGTGCTTTCCTTTCTTTTAATTCTGTCTCTGCATTATTGTGGTAAGAATTAAAGTTTCAAATCTACATTAGTAAGTAGGAATGCAACTATTCAGAGTTAATTACTGAGAGAATGTGACCTCTAGGTTGGATTTGAGTGAAATCTAATTGAATGCATCAATAAATATCACTAAGTGAGTGGCAACCTGAAGTTTAGGAATGATTGGTTACCTCAGGCCTGGAAGAAGAGTAAAAGGGGATCATCAGGCATAATCATTACCAATACTTAAGCAAGAGTTGCAAGTATTCCAACCCATCTGCAAGGCCATCTAACTACTTTGAAAGTGAAAGTGAAGTCGCTCAGTTGTGTCCAACTCTTTGCGACCCCGTGGACTGTAGCCTACCAGGCTTCTCCATCCATGGGATTCTCCAGGCAAGAGTACTGGAGTGGGTTACCATTTCCTTCTCCAAGGGATCTTCCCCACCCAGGGATAGAACCCAGGTCTCCCGCATTGGAGGCAGACGCTTTAACCTCTGAGCCACGAGGGAAGCCCTCTAACTACTTTAAGCCCTTCTAATTACGACTTGATGACTTCAGATAAGGAAGCAAGGAGAAAGAGCAATACACATGCTGGCAAAAAAAAAAAAAATGTGTTATTTACATAACACATATTTTTTGTTTTAATTTAACAGATTAACATCCCATAACCTGTATGAATCAGACTCCTAATTCCATCCAGTGTGATATGGATCATAATATCCAGTGTGATATCACACTGGTATGGATCCAAGGTTCATTTCCTGGGCTAGTGATTCTAATAGTGAGTTATGTGAAAATCAGATCAAATTTGGGTTCTGTTAGGTAGGTAGAATAGGGAAAAGGAGTCCAAAATGGTGGTGGCTAAAAGACAAGGAAGGTTCAAGGACCAGAGTGAAGACTTCAGGCAGAACAAACAGCACTTCTGGCTAAGCCCAGTTTGCATAGGGCAGGCCCAGGTGGAGGAAAAAACATAAAAGGAGGAGCCAAAGCGCTTTCTCTCGGACTTTCTCTCCCGCCTGCATGCGCTCTTTTCTTTCTCTCTCTCTCACTCTCTCTCTCTCTCTCCTGCTATCTACTAAATAAAATGGAACTGTAACACTGACTTGCCTAAGAGCTGTAGCACGGTTTGTCCAAGACCTGAGAGCTGTGACGCACTGAGGGCTTTAATGTCCGTTGCTCCAAATCTTTGTTGTGACGAGAGAAAGAACCGAGGAACATACACTCACATGACAGTTCCAAGACCACACACACTTTTAGAACTTCAAGAAGTTGAATTTATATTCTTTATTCTTGAATTTACAAATGCTTATCCATACTTACTATTTTCAAGGAAATGTGATAAGTACTGTAACATTATGAGTATATAGCTTCCTTATATCAATTAGTATTGGGTGCATTGAATTGCTGTATGTTCTATTGATTATAGCCTTGAAAGATTCTGGGAGGATAACATTTGCTCAATTTGCAAATCACTAGCACATTTGCCTGGAAAATTCCATGGACGGAGGAGCCTGGTAGGCTGCAGCCATGAGGTTGCAAAGAGTTGGACACAACTGAGTGACTTCTCTTTCACTTTTCATTTCCATGCATTGGAGAAGGAAATGGCAACTCACTCCAGTGTTCTTGCCTGGAGAATCCCAGGGACAGGGGAGCCTGGTGGGCTGCTGTCTATGGGTTCACACAGAGTCGAACACTACTGAAGCAACTTAGCAGCAGCAGCACATTTTAAAAATTATTTATTTTTCATGTATGAGAAACTCTAAGGTTTGACATTACTAACAGATGCCTATATTGCATAATAAATATGAAAAACATAATCTAAAAGCACTTTTAATCTTTATGTTTAAGATCAGAGGTTAAAAAAAGTAAAAAAAATTGAATTATTTTCTTTCATGTTTGATTATTAAAGAAAATGTTCTAGAATTCAAAAATAGTTCTCAAATTCACAAATAGTTCTCAAATTCACAAAATAATGCTTTTGTGAACTCATAATAAAGTTTGAAATAATATTAACACTAACTTTGATGGTGGAAATTAAAAAAAAATATGCATGATATGGCAACTGTGTATGTTTTTGTGGCCGGGTTTTATTTATGATTTGCATGAAAACAACATGTTTACTTTCTATAATCCTCTTTTAGGAAAATCATAAAATTCAATACCTATTTATAATATAATACACATAATTTATAATATAGATGGTCACTGACTGGTTTTACTTTTTTAAATTCAAACAGAATGTGTTTTAAAAAGCAACATACAAATTTTGGATCATGAAAAGAAAATATGAAAACCTTTAGACAAGCTGTTAGCTAACATTTGAAAACCAAATTAAACAGGTTTACAATATAATGCAGCAGATGGAGAAAATGTGATCACCCTGGGAATAAATTTTCTTTATTTATCAATTTAACTTAGGTCTGTTTATGTGCCTCTCATAAAGTAAGATTGTTATCCCCATAGCATGTTTCATATTACCATGAAATAATATTCTTTCAAATATTTTCTGATTATATCTGCTCTAAGTTAAGGATAAGGGAAAGTGAATATAAGATAAACATATATAATATTGTTTACTTTAGGTAGGTATGAAATAGATGTTTACAAAATGGCACATCTAGAAAAATCCATGTTAATTGTACGATCATAGACTTTGCCCTCAAATATATATGGTTCTGATTCAAGTGAGGAAACATTTATGGAAGCAGGTGTCATTAACATATTTTTAAAAACTAAGTGGCACGTTTTAAAGGAATCAGAGGCGGTAGACATGTGAAGTATATAAACCAACAAAGATACTATGTCAACATATTCCATAGGTGAGCTAAATTAACTCAGCAAAGTGAGATAAATAAAGAAATGTATAAGCAACTGTCCCAGATAGCGTATTCTGTATAAACATCCTAAAACGAAATACTTTTTTCTAAAATAATACTTACAGGGGATAAATATAATGCTGACAAATTCTTCACTGAATAAATCTGAAATGTGTAAATGAAGAGATATAATGAAAAGAAACTGAAAATATTAATTACAGTAAATCTAGAAAAGGCATTAATGTCACAGAGGAAGAGAACAAAATATTCAATTATGGACTCACGAATTTATTCCAATAATTTGAAATAATTCCAAAAGAAATATGGAGAAAATGACATTCAAATATTAAAGTGTTCTTCCTCTCAATTTTTAATTACATTTAACTGAAGGATATGACAGCAGAACGAAAGAAATAGCAAATTCTGTAGAGAAGACTGCCTTTGTCAACCCGTTGAAATGGGTAACAGCCAACTGGATGATACCATACTATCTGTGCATGTGCTAACTTGCTTCAGTCATGTCCTTCTCTTTGTGGCCCTATAGATTGTAGCCTGCCAGGCTTCTCTGTACATGGGGATTCTCTAGGCAAAAATACTGGAGTGGGTTGCCACACCCGCCTCCAGGGGATCTTCCTAACCCAGGGATTGAACCCATTGTCTCTTTTGTCTCTTGCATTGGAAGATGGATTCTTTATCATTAGTGCAAAATTACAATACTGGTAGCTGCAAATACTTAAATTGCCTTTGGATTTTAAAGTTCCTTTAAGTGCATAAGTAGAATGGCTACAGATGCATTTATTATTAAATATAGAATTTTATCAGGAATAGAAGTTAAAGAATTATTTCCTGACTATATGGACAATCGAAGAAGTCTGTGTCCAGCCAGCATCAACATTACCTGGGAGCTTATGTGAATGTGGAATCTCAGACCCTACCATAGGCCTATAAAGTCTGCCTTTGAACAAGATCTCTAGGTGATTTATATGCAAATTGCAATTTGAAACGTGCTGATCCAATACATATAAATTATGCTTGGCAGATGAACAGGTTGCAAATAGTTACATTTATAATGACAGAATGAACAAAGTTACCTAATTCAGAATGAATACAAATAAAAAATATTTTATCCCTAATGTCATTTTACTGGGGAAAAAAATCAGGTTCTTATTAAAATGTGGATTACTGAAATTATGCAATTTATCTAGAACTTGAAATGATATGAAATATCAGAGGTTTTGAGATTCCATTTAAAATTCTAAAAATGATCAAACATAAATACTGCAATATCTAAGCAATTTCACTAAATTTTGTATAGGCCCAAGACAAAGAATGTTATGATTTTGTGACTAAAATATGAGGTTTTTTAGAAATAGCAAATTCAAGATGACAAATAAATGGTATGTTATGGAAAATCTATCTGATGAAAGAAGGATATTGAATTAATTACACCTTTCTAGTGGATATTATGGAGAAGGCAATGGCACCCCCACTCCAGTACTCTTGCCTGGAAAATCCCATGGATGGAGGAGCCTGGTAGGCTGCAGTCCATGGGGTCGCTAAGAGTTGGACATGACTGAACGCCTTCACTTTCACTTTTCACTTTCATGCCTTGGAGGAGGAAATGGCAACCCACTCCAGTGTTCTTGCCTGGAGAATCCCAGGGACGGTGGGGCCTGGTGGGTTGCTGTCTATGGGGTCGAACAGAGTCAGACATGACTGAAGCGACTTAGCAGCAGCAGCAGCAGCAGTAGGTATTAAGAGACTTCCTTTCCTTTGCTTTCTACAGTAAGATGTTGTGTATTACAATTGCCAAAGAAATAATGGAGCAAATCAGTGTTGAAAAAATTGTATATCTTTTCCTACACAACAAATATAAAAAAGAAATTTGGGGGTAATAATATAGCAAGATGTTATATTTAAAAAGTGTATATTTTTTAAGGACTCAAAAGATTTACTCTAAGACATTTTGCACAAAGTTACACAGTGTAAAGACAAAGTTTAAGAAAAAACTAAATCTTGAAATAAAGAAATAAAGTATTAGTTGCTCATTTAGCTCAGTTCAGTCACTCACTAATGTCTGACTCTTTGTGACCCTATGGACTGCAGCATGCCAAGCTTCCCTGTCCATCACCAATTTCCAGAGCATACTCAAACTCATATCCATTGAGTCAACTTGCCATCCAACCATCTCATAATCTGTCATCCCCTTCTCTTCTCACTTTCAATCTTTCCCTGCATCAAGGTCTTTTACAATGAGTCAGTTCTTCCCATCAAGTAGGTGGCCAAAGTATTGCAGCTTCAGCTTAAGCATCAGTTCTTCAAATGAACATTCAGGACTGGTTTCCTTTAGGACTGACTGGTTAAATTTCCTTGCAGTCCAAGGGACTCTCAAGAGTCTTCTCCAATACCACAGTTCAAAAGCATCTATTCAGTGTTCAGCTTTCTTTATGGTTCAACACTCACATCGACACATGACTACTGGAAAAACCATAGCTCTGACTAGACAGAACATTGCAAACGAATGTCTCTGCTTTTAAACATGCTATCTAGGTTTATCATAGCTTTTCTTCCAAGGAGTGATCACTTAATTTCATGTCTGCAGTCACCATCTGCAGTGATTCTGGAGCCCAATAAAATAAAGTCCATCACTGTTTCCATTGTTTCCCCATCTATTTGCCGTGAAGTGATAGGACCGGATCCATGATCTTCATTTTTTGAATGCTGAGTTTTAAGCCAGCTTTTTCACTCTCCTCATTCATCAAAAGGCTCTTTAGTTCCTCTTGGCTTTCTGCCATAACCATGGGGTGTTATCTGCATATCTGAGGTTATTGATATTTCTCCTGGCAATCTTGATTCCAGCTTTTGCTTCAACCAACCCAGCATTTTGCATGATGTACTCTGCAAATAAGCTAAATAAGCAGGGTGACAATATACAGCCTTGATGAACTCCTTTCCCAATTTGGAACAAGTCTGTTGTACCATGTCCAGTTCTTACTGCTGCTTCTTGAAATCTGCACACAGATTTCTCAGGAGGTAGGCAGGTAAGGTGGTCTAGCATTACCATCTTTTGAAGAATTTTCCACAGTTTTTTATGATCCACACAGTCAAAGGCTTTGGCATAATCAGTAAAGCAGAAGGTTTTTTTCTGGAACTCCATTGCTTTTTCTATGATCCAGTGGATGTTGGAGATGGGATCTCTGCCTCCTCCACCTTTTCTAAATGCAGCTTGAACATGTAGCAGTTCCTGGATCACATACTGTTGCAGCTTGGCTTGGAGAATTTTGAGCATTACTTTGCTAGAGTTTGAGATGAATGCAATTGTGGGGTAGTTTGAACATTCTTTGTCAATGCCTCTCTTTGGGATTGGAATAAAAACTGGCCTTGTCCAGTCCTGTGGCCATTGCTGAGTTTTCCAAATTCCTGGCATATTGAGTGAAGCACCTTCACAGCATCATCTTTGAGGATTTGAAATAGTTCAGCTGGAATTCCATCACCTCCACTAGTTTTGTTCATAGTGGTGCTTCTTAAGGCCCACTTGACTTCACATTCCAGAATGTCTGGCTCTCGGTGAATTATGACACCAATGTGGTTATCTGGGTCATTAAGATCATTTTTGTATATTCTTCTTAATATCTTCTGCTTCTGTTATTTCCATAATGTTTTTGTCCTTTATCATGCCCATCTTTGTATGAAATGTTCTCTTAGTATCTCTGATTTTCTTGAAGAGATCTCCAGTCTTTCCCATTCTGTTGTTTTCCTCTATTTCTTTGCATTGATCACTGATGAAGGCTTTCTTCTTTTTTCTTGCTGTTCTTTGGAACTCTGCATTCAGATGCTTATATTTTCCTTTTCTCTTTTGCTTTTGAGTTCTCTTCTTTTCTCAGATATTTTTCAGGCCTTCTCAGACAACCATTTGCCTTACTGCACTTCTTTTTCTTCACGATGGCCTTGATTACTACCTCCTGTACAATGTCATGAACCTCTGTCCATAATTATTCAGGCACTCTATCAAATCTAATCCCTTAAATCTGTTTGCCTCTTCCACTGTATAATTGGATTTGATTTAGGTCATACCTGAATGGTCTAGTGGATTTCCCTACTTTCTCCAATTTAAGTCTGAATTTTGCAGTAAGAAGTTAATGATCTCAGCCACAGTCAGTTCTGGTCTTATTTTTGCTGACTGTATAGAGCTTCTGCATCTTTTTCTGCAAAGAATATAATCAATTTGATTTTTGTATTGACCATTTGTTGATGTCCATTTGTAGAGTCATATCTTCTGTTCTTGGAAAAGAGTACTTGCTATGACCAGTGTGTTCTCTTGGCAAAACTCTGTTAGCCTTTACCCTGCTTCATTTTGTACTCCGAGGCCAAACTTTCCTGTTACTCCAGGTATCTCTTGACTTCCTGCTTTTGCATTCCAGTCCCCTATGATGAAGAGAACATCTTTTTTAGTATTAGTTCTAGAAGGTCATTAGATCATCATAGAACCATTCAACTTCAGCTTCTTCAGCATTTTGGTTGGGGCATAGACTTGGATTACTGTGTTATTGAATGGTTTGCCTTGGAAACAAACAGAAATCATTCTGTGATTTTTGAGATTTCACCCAAGTACTGCATTTTGGACTCTTTTATTGACTATGAGGGCTACACCATTTCTTCCAAGGGATTCTTGCCTACTATAGTAGATATAATGATCATTTGAATTAAATTTGTCCATTCTAGTCCATTTTAGTTCACTGATACCTAAAATATTGGTGTTCATTCATCCCATCTCCTGTTTGACCACTTCTAATTTCCTTGATTCTGGACCTAACATTCCAGGTTCCTTTACAAAATTGTTCTTTATAGCATCAGAATTTACTTCCATCACCAGTGACATCCACATCTGGGCATTGTTTTCTCTTTGGCTCCGTCTCTTCATTTTTTCTGGAATTATTTCTCCATTCTTCTCCAATAGCATATTGGGCACCTACTGACCTGTGGAGTTCATCTTCTACATCATATCTTTTTGCCTTTTCATACTGTTTGTTGGCTTCTCAAGGCAAGAATACTGAAGTGGTTTGCCATTTCCTTCTCCAGTGGACCACATTTTTTTCAGTACTCTCCAACATGACCCATCTGTCTTGGGTGGCAGTACATGGCATGTTTCATAGTTTCATTGAGTTAAAAAAGGCTATGAGCCTTGTGATCAGTTTGGTTAGTTTTCTGTGATTGTGGTTTTCATTCTGTCTGCTGTCTTATGGAAAAGGATAAGAGGCTTGTGGAAGCTTCCAGAGATGACTGTGGGGGAATCTGGGTCTTTCTGATGGGCGGGCTGATGCTCAGTAAATCTTTAATCCAATTTTCCATTGACAGGTGGGGCTTCGTTCCCTCCCTGTTGTTTGGCCTGAGGCCAGGCTATGGTAGGGATAATGGTGATCTCCTTCAAAGGACTTTCACCTGCACTGTGTGTATTCAGTGTCCCTAAAGCCACAGCAGGCCACTCTCCACCTACACCTCCACCAGAGCTACTGGATACTCACAGGCAAGACTGGCTCAGGCTATTCTGGAGACACTGCTCCCTTCCTCTGGCTCCTGGTGTGCACAATGTTCTGATTGTGCCCTCCAAGCATCTATTTCCCCAGTCCTATGGAAATTCTGTAATCAAATCCCACCGGCCTCCAAAGTCAACTTCCCTGGGGGTTCTCAATCCCTTGGCAGGATCCCCAGGTTGGAAAATCTGTTATGGGTCCTAGAACTTTCTTAACAGTGCAAGAATTTCTTTGGTGTAATTATTCTGCAGTTTATAGGTTGTCTGCTTGGCGGTTTTATGGTGAGGCTAATGGCGATCTCCTCTAAAAGGGTTTACGCCACACATCACGTGTCCCAGGTCTGCTGCAGCCAGAGCCCCTGTCCCCAAGGCAGACCACTGCTGACCCATACCTCCACAGGAGACATTCAAATACTCACAGTCAGGTCTGGCTCAGTCTCCGTGGTTCCTTTGAGTCCTGGTGTGCACAACATTTTGTTTAAGCCCTCTGAGTGTCTCTGGCTGGTATGGGGTTTGATTCTAAATGTGATTTTGCCCCTCCTACCATCTTTTTGGGGCTTCTCCTTTGCCCTTGGATGTGGAGTATCTTTTTTTGGTGCCAACATTTTCCTGCTGATGGTTATTCAGCAGCAAATTGCAATTTTGAAGTTTTCACAGAAGATGAGTGCATATGCTTCTACTCCACCATCTTGCAAGGGACTTGTCAAATTTCAGTTTTGTTAAGTGTATCGGTATCCTTACTGCATTTATCTCCTACCTCTCCTTGACTGTCTTTCAGTTTAAAATGTGTTAGTTTCTCAGTCTTGTCCAACTCTTTAGGGCCCCATGGACTGTAGCTTGCCAGGCTCTTCTTTCCATAGAACTCTCCTGGATAGAATACTGGAGTGAACAGCCATTTCCTCCTCAATGGGATCTTCCTCACCCAGGGATCAAACCTATGTTTCCTACATTGCAAGGAGATTCTTTACTGTCTGAGCCATGAGGAAAGCCCCAAAGAAATCAAATAGATCTTGAAATAAAGGGCTAGTACTTAATAAAAGCATTAAGAGGTTAATATTAAAATATTTGATGATAATGAAATATATTCCTTTTATTTAAAGGAGCTAGTTATTATAAGATATATCTTTCCTCCTCCACTGGAAAATGAATGTTGCAAAACTGAAAAAATATATCAATTAAATTAAAGCATCCATAAGGAATGCATTAGGAAAATTTTATGTGAAAATTTTAATCTTATAGAAATGAAAAAAGTGAAAGTGTTCGTTGCTCAGTTGTGTCTAATTCCTTTTGACCTCATGGACTGTACTGTTCCAGGCTCCTCTATCCATGGAATTCTCCAGGGAAGAATACTGGAGTGGGTTACCGTTCCCTTCTCCACGGGATCTTCCAGAGCCAGGGACTGAATAATCATTGCAGGCAGATTCTCTACTCTCTGAGCCACCATTCATATGGAAATAGATATAAGGTAAGGGTAAAAGATGTGAATAAAATTCCAGGGTTTCTATACAAAAATCTTATTTTCCCAATTATATTAGCCAAATCTGCTAGAAGTTTGGATAAATTTCTACTTAACTGATATGATGATTGACATTATTAAATAAAATATAAATTATATTGCAATATACTTATTTTTACAAAGCCATACTTGAATGAACACAAAAGCTTCTATTTGTTCTTTACTGTCTTCAAAGACCAATGACACAATTGGATTTTCACAGACTGATTGGACTGTGCAATTTACTCTAAATACATAAAAATTATGTATCAGGTTTCTGAATGATTTAATACCTTAGATTTATGTACAATCTGGAGACTATTTCTTTCTAGTATTGATATAGCAAATTTGTTTCCAACATGCCACTAAAAATCTGCTGCTATTTTTACCTGAAAGTTAAAGCAATGCTTCACAGAGTATCTATGCTATTATACTACTTAATACTTTGGTGAAACTCATTATAGATAATTTAATGCAATAATTACAATTGAATTTAGCTATTATAAGTCATGATTAATACAATTCTAAATCAAGCCTTCTCTCAAGTAAACACGTTTCACTTATCAATTTTGTTTATTGGATATAAATGATAATAAGATTGTGTATTCACTTAAAAGACTGACAGTTTGTATTGACTTAATATCCTAACAATTATTATATAATAATTATAGCTGAAACCCCAATACTTTGGCCACCTCATGCGAAGAGTTGACTCATTGTAAAAGACCCTGATGCTGGAAGGGATTGGGCGCAGGAAGAGAAGGGGATGACAGAGGATGAGATGGCTGGATGGCATCACCGACTCGATGGACATGAGTTTGGGTAAACTCCGGGAGTTGGTATAAAAAATATTTGTTCTTCAAAGTCTTTATGTATACTGAACAAGTGCAACAGAAACCCATAAAATCATTGATTTGGAAGCTATTTCTCTCTCCATCTAATCAAGAGTTGTAAAATAATCAAAAATTTCAAATAGTGCTTTACAAGTTACATTATATTATTCAATAATTTTAAATTATATTTACACAGAACATTTATGCCTTTATTGTAACACTTTAGTTTACAAAACTGATTGTTTTGCATAGAATAATTTTCTCAACAGTTATTCAATATGGTAATTTTGACGTTCCTAACTTCTGTCCCTATTTTAATTTCATTTATTGCAGGAATGAGTTTTCTCACTTGACTAACGTTAAAATGTAAAAATGAACTTCATTGCACTCTGATGTTTATTTTATAACATAAATATTTAAATTAGTGAATTTCATGGAGTTCTTTAATGGTAAGTATTAACTTTATTGAAGAAAATTTAATTGTAGCATGGTTATTACTCTGAATAAGTTTTGCATGTATGTCTATCTACCTGTCTTTTATTTTTATTGCATCATTAGTTTTAATTGCTTTAATTATATCAAGTTATATTATTTGCATATCATCATTGTGTATAGGTAGATATTTTACCAAGCAAGTACTTTGGATCACAGATATCTATAATGTATAGTCTGTGAATAATTTCAAAATAGATTTACATATTTATTTATGGAGTCATATAGGGATCACTGGGATACTTTCCCAAAATAGGAGAACTAATTTCTGCGATGGTATTAAGAAGACATCTGTCATAAATAATGCTTCTGAAGTAGTTATCAAATGAATGCTTCATTTACCTTTCTTTTGAAGTGAAGTGAAAGTGTCTGACTCTTTGCGACCCCATGGACTATACAGTCCATATAATTCTCCACGCCAGAATACTGGAATGGGTAACCTTTCCCTTCTCCAGGGGATCCCAATCCAAGGATGAACCCAGGTGTCCCACATTGCAGACAGATTCTTTACCAGCTGATCCACAAGGGAAGACCAAGAATACTGGAGAGGGTAGCCTATCCCTTTTCCAGCAGATCTTCCTGACCCAGGAATCAACGTGGGGTTTCCTGCATTGCAGGTGGATTTTTTACTAACTGAGCTATCAGGGAAGGCTACCTTTCTTTTAAATACTATAAAAAATATAAGTATATAAAGCTTTGCTTCTTTTGGAATTTCGTATATTCCATCTCTATGCACGTATATAATATACCTATAAAACTTACCTATGCTTTATATTTATAAATACATATAAATATGTGTATATTTGCACTTAGTATATATACCAATAAAAGTTTTTATATATACATATATTATATATATATTATATACACATATAGAATATGGTCTTCCCTTGTGGCACTAGTGGTAAAGAACCTACCTAGCAATGCAGGAGAAATAAGAGACATGGTTTCAATCCTTGGGTCAGGGAGATCTCCTGAAGGAGGGCATGGCAACCCAATCCATTATTCTTGCCTGAAGAATACCATGGATAGAGGAACCTGGCAGGCTACAGTTTGTAGAGTCTCAAAGAGTTAGGCATAACTGAAGCAACTTGACACACACACACATATATTATATACACATACTTCAAACTAGGTTTATACATATACATGTATTGGTGGTGGTGGTGGTGGTTTAGTCGCTAAATAGTGCCCAAGTCTTGCAACCCCATAGACCGTAGCCCGCCAGGTTCCTCTGTCCATGGGATTTTCCAGGCAAGAATACTGGAGTGGATTGCCATTTCCTTCTCCAGGGGATCTTCCTGACCCAGGAATCGAACCCAGGTCTTCCGCATTGCACGCAGATTCTTTACCTATTGAGCTATGAGGGAAGCCATATAAATTTCATTATATATATATATATATATATATATATATATATGCTATATTGCATATTGGAAAAGGCAATGGCACCCCACTCCAGTACTCTTGCCTGGAAAATCCCATGGAAGGAAGAGCCTGGTGGGCTGCAGTCCATGGGGTCGCCAAGAGTCAGACACGACTGAGCAACTTCACTTTCACTTTTCACCTTCATGCATTGAAGAAGGAAATGGCAACCCACTCCAGTGTTCTTGCCTGGAGAATCCCAGGGGCAGGGGAGCCTGGTGGGCTGCCATCTATGGGGTTGCACAGAGTCGGACACTACTGAAGCGACTTAGCAGCAGCAGCAGCAGCATACTGCATATACTTTGAAGCAAACAATAGGGATACTTTGGCATCAATGCAGTTGAGAAGTAAGGTAGCCATTCATAAGTTTATCCAAGATAAATATCATATATTAAGGAAACCACATGGCAAAATGCAAGCAGATCAGTTTAATACAATTAGGTACTTTGTACACTATACTCAGTCTCAGCAGAGGGGGAAAGTGAGGGCTGAAATTCGTCTTAGAAATCATAACACCTAGTCTGATCTTGCCTTAATGCCAAAGCAGTGGTAATTCATAATTCTTTACTCAAACGAGACTCATATGAATGTGCAGGTAGGTGATAATGGGACCTAGCAAAGAAAAACCACTTTCATTCTGGTTCCTGAATAAGTAAAATCACTGTCTGGAAATTAACTGTGAGTATTAGTCTGTTCTCCAACTTCAAACATCAGAGAATGGTTTTTAACAAAACTAAGTATGTAGTAAGAGGAACCACGGAGAGTCTGTCTTTGTGTGCATTTTCATACTTTGTTTATATTGATGTCTCGAACTACAATGACTACAGTCAAAAGAAAACATTGAATTAGGAAAAAAAAAATCTTACTTTTGAGCTAAACCACTATTAAAATAAAACATATACAAAAGCATTTATAAGAAAATAGTAAAATTTACCATAAAATGATAGTAAAAGAAAAAAATTACAGATCTGACTCTAAAACAGTAAAAGGCAAAATAAAATGTTCACAATAAAATGGGAATGATATATTTAGGTAAGTTGTTGAAAGATGGTACAAATTCTACATGGAAGCAACAGAACAAGGCTACAGAAAAAAGAAGAGAGATGGAACAATGAGAGAAAAGATGGTAAAGGTGGAACTGTTGGAGAATTGAGATGCCATACAAGCAAATAGTTTGGTATCTAAAAAGGAGATTAATACAAGAATAAAAACAAAGTAAAGATAAAATGTAGAGGAAATCGTCTAAGAAACAAGGTAGATTTGTGACCCCTAAAGGCAATGGCACCCCACTCCAGTACTCTTGCTTGGAGAATCTCGTGGACGAAGGAGCCTGGTAGGCTGCAGTCCATGGGGTCGCTAAGAGTCGGACACGACTGAGCGACTTCACTTTTACCTTTCACTTTCATGCATTGGAGAAGGAAATGGCAACCCACTCCGGTGTTCTTGCCTGGAGAATCCCAGGGATGGCAGAGCCTGGTGGGCTGCTGTCTATGGGGTCGCACAGAGCTGGACACGACTGCAGTGACTTAGCAGCAGTAGCAGCAGCAAACTCATCAAATTCATGGAAAAATTTATAGTTACAGTACACATACTCTCAGTATCTCCTTAAAGTGAAATCAGGAAATTATTTGAAAATATAAGCGATCAGAGAATATGTATCTAAAATTCTTGCCCTTGTATTATTTAAGCCATGGCTAAGCAAGTTTCAGGCAGGATAGAGAAAGGACATGTGCTTGCACAACAAAGGCATTTTTAAAATAGCTTTTAAAACTCAGTTTCTTTTGCCTGGTACAATATTAGGATTTTCTTTATTATCCCTAAGTTCTGGACTAAAGTCATTTTATTTATTTATTTATTTTTTAAATTTTATTTTATTTTTAAACTTTACAATATTGTATTAGTTTTGCCAAATATCAAAATGAATCCGCCACAGGTATACGTGTGTTCCCCATCCTGAACCCTCCTCCCTCCTCCCTCCCCATACCCTCCCTCTGGGTCATCCCAGTGCACCAGCCCCAAGCATCCAGTATCGTGCATCGAACCTGGACTGGTGACTCGTTTCATACATGATATTATACAGGTTTCAATGCCATTCTCCCAAATCTCCCCACCCTCTCCCTCTCCCACAGAGTCCATAAGACTGATCTATACATCAGTGTCTCTTTTGCTGTCTCGTACACAGGGTTATTGTTACCATCTTTATAAATTCCATATATATGCGTTAGTATACTATATTGGTGTTTTTCTTTCTGGCTTACTTCACTCTGTATAATAGGTTCCAGTTTCATCCATCTCATTAGAACGGATTCAAATGTATTCTTTTTAATGGCTGAGTAATACTCCACTGTGTATATGTACCACAGCTTTCTTATCCATTCATCTGCTGATGGACATCTAGGTTGCTTCCATGTCCTGGCTATTATAAACAGTGCTGCGATGAACATTGGGGTACACGTGTCTCTTTCCCTTCTGGTTTCCTCAGTGTGTATGCCCAGCAGTGGGATTGCTGGATCATAAGGCAGTTCTATTTCCAGTTTTTTAAGGAATCTCCACACTGTTCTCCATAGTGGCTGTACTAGTTTGCATTCCCACCAACAGTGTAAGAGAGTTCCCTTTTCTCCACACCCTCTCCAGCATTTTAGATAGGCTACTTTTTCTCATTCTCCTACCTCCCACTTTTTTTTAAATATAATTTTTAAAGGTTACACTCTATTTTTACAGTTATTTGGAAATATTGTCTATGTTCCCCATGTTGTACAATGCATCCTTGTAGTTTTATACCCAATAATTTGTACCTCTCACTCTACAACCCCTATGTTGTCTCCCCATCCCCCATGGTAACCACTAGCTTTTTTTTTTTCCCTATATCTGTGAGTCTGCTTCTTCTTCATTATGTTCACTAATTTGTTGTATTTCTTAGATTCCTTATGTGATATCATACAGCATTTGTGTTTTCTTGTTTGACTTATTTCACTCAGAATAATGTCTTCCAAGTCCATCCATGTTCCTGCAAATGACAAAATTTTGTTCTTTATTTATGGTTGAATTGTATCTCCCACTTTTAAATCTTGGCCAAGAATATAAAAATATAAAACCTAGAATAGATATTGAAAAAATGTATAATTTAAAGAGTACACATATGCTCTATATAAATATCAATAATTTGGATAGAAGTAGGTATAAGCATAGTAGTAATAGTTTAGTCTCTAAGTCGTGTGTCCCTCTTGTGACTCCATGGACAGTAGCCTGCCAGGCTCCTCTGTCCATGGGACTCTCTAGGCAAGAATACTGGAATGGATAGCCATTTCTTTTTCCAGAGGTATAAACATAGGTGTAGGCAATGATATAGAAGATAATCAGCACTTATAGTTTGGTCATGGACAAGGCAGATACTATTAAAGAGTCATTGATTTAGTTTAGATTAATTCAGTAATTTACTTTTATCTAAAAGGCAAACATTTAATAAATCTAGAAATTATAATTCAAGTAAATATCCATAATCTACTGAATCAAAGGTATAGAACCAAAAAATGAACATGATAGCAACTATTCAATAGTCTGTTTCTTCTAATGAACTGTTCACATGAGGAAAGAAAAATTATATAAACTATTTTCTCATGTAACAATGTAATAAAATTATTCCAAGGAATACATTATTAGAGAGTAAAGTAAAAGAAGATAAGCTTAACTCACAATATGTAAGCTTATAAAAATCACTATATCAGTTAGTGGGTATAAGATAAATTTATTATAAAGCAGGTATCTAAGTTTAATATTTAGAAATATTTTCTACTAAATTATTCTATAGTAACAAAATATGAACTTAAGCATCAAGTTCAGTTCA
This sequence comes from Bos taurus, assembly GCF_002263795.3. Classification (NCBI taxonomy): domain Eukaryota; kingdom Metazoa; phylum Chordata; class Mammalia; order Artiodactyla; family Bovidae; genus Bos; species Bos taurus. The sequence continues at coordinate 45,746,505 of NC_037347.1, forward strand.
GTTCAGTTCAGTCACTCAGTTGTGTCTGACTCTTTGTGACCCCATGAATCACGCACTCCCAGCCTCCCTGTCTGTCACCAACTCCTGGAGTTTACCCAAACTCATGTCCATTGAGTTGGTGATGCCATCCAACCATCTCATCCTCTGTTGTCCCCTTCTCCCCCTGCCCTCAATCTTTCCCAGCATCAGGGTGTTTTCAAATGAGTCAGGTCTTCACATTAGGTGGCTGAAGTATTGGAGTTTCAGCTTCAACATCAGTCCTTCCAATGAACACCCAGGACTGATCTCCTTTAGGATGGACTGGTTGGATCTCCTTGCAGTCCAAGGGAATCTCAAGAGTCTTTTCCAACACCACAGTTTAAAAGCATCAGTTCTTCAGTGCTCAGCTTTCTTTATAGTCCACCTCTCACATCTATACATGACTACTGGAAAAACCATAGCTTTGACTAGACAGACCTTTGTAGACAAAGTAATGTCTTTGCTTTTTAATATGCTGTCTAGGTTGGTTATAACTTTCCTTCCAAGGAGTAAGTGGCTTTTAATTTCATGGCTGCAATCACCATCTGCAGTGATTTTGGAGCCCCCAAAACTAAAGTCAGCCAGTGTTTCCCCATCTATTTGCCATGAAGTGACGGGACCAGATGCCATGATCTTAGTTTTCTGGGTGTTGAGCTTTAAGCCAACTTTTTAACTTCTCTTTCAATTTTATCAAGAGGCTCTCTAATCGTTTCTCACTTTCTGCCATAAGGGTGGTGTCATCTGCATATCTGAGGTTATTGATATTTCTCCCGGGAATCTTGAATCCCACTTGTGCTTCTTCCAGCCCAGAGTTTCTCATGATGTACTCTGCATATAAGTTAAATAAGCAGGGTAACAATAATATAAAAAATATGAATACAAAAATAAATTACTTATAATTTCTCAATCACTATACTTTGACCACCTGATGTGAAGAGCTGACTCATTGGAAAAGACCCCTGATGCTGGGAAAGATTGAAGGTGGGAGGAGAAGGGGATGACAGAAGATGGAATGGTTGGATGGCATCACCAACTCAATGGACATGAGTTTGAGTGAACTCCGGGAGTTGGTGATAGACAGGGAGGCCTGGCGTGCTGCAGTCCATGGGGTCACAAAGAGTCCGACATGACTGGGCACCTGAACTGAACTGACTGATCCAAAGAAAACATAAATTTAGATATCTAACAGATAATGCTGTTAGATACATGCTTTCACTTTATCAAAATTTTTCATGATCTGCTAAAAGATATTTTAGGATCTTCTAAACATTAGTGTTTTGAGAAAATGAAAAAATGAGTACAAAACAATTTCAAAATTATTACTAATGAATACCAATTTAAAAAAACATTTGTCCACTGATAGCCCACCATAACATGAGACAGACAATAGAGTCCAGGTAAAGACTGAATGCTTGTTATTTATTGAAAACCAATCATTCAGATCACATTTAAATAATGAAATGTATTTTATTATCTTCTTGGCTACAATAAAAATGAAAATAATGCTGACAATATTTGTTTCATTTCAAATGAATGATTGATGTCATGTAGCATTTGCCAGAAAATCTAAGATATCGGTGCTTTAAAGCACTTCAGTATTTTTTAAACGAAATTCTGCGTATAAAAATGAAAACTGATCTTTATTAAAATCCTATCCACCAAGGCCCTAGAAGTTCCTGGGAACTCATTTGGCTGCTGAAAATTTCAATTCCCAAGATCATCCAAGCAGAGCAGTTGCCAGATGCTTCCACAGCAACAGGACTGAATACCCTATGTAGTTAGACATAAAATGTGATATTTAGTGAGGAAAAGTTATTTTTCCTTTATTTTTCTATAAGAAAAAGAACCAAAAATAGTCTTAGAAACAGGAGATGATTTCACTCTTTGCATCATCCAAATAAAGTTAGTGCCAAACTTCTTAAATCACACACAGTTTAAAGAACAGAGCATGTCTGCTTTGAAGCAAATTCTTACATTATCATACACTATAGTGTGGTACATGGTGGCAGGTGAATTATATTTAAAGTTTAATTTAGAAATATTTCATAGGAATTTAGAAGTAGAAGAGATCTTAGAAAATAAATAGGTCAAATCACATATTACATGGATGAGAATAGAGTCAGTAATATTAATCAAATGGGTTCTAAAAGTGGAAGGATTATCCATTAATGTATCTCTCATTGGTAAAAAATAATTGTGTAGTTATTGTAGATTTCTTGGATATACAAAAATTGTATCTATTCTTTTTAAGGAATTTTCAAACTAAGCATGATGTCTTTCCTTCCAGGATATAAGACATTAAATGTTAATTTAGTTTATACATTACTTGTGTGCATAGGAGTATAATATTATGAATATATAAAAACAATCTTTAGTATAATACACTGGTCAGATTCAATAATTTTAATAGGTTATACATGACATACTCCACTTAGGTTGTTCTACTTATGTTAAACATGATAAATAATTTTATTATGTTTATCTATGCCCTAGATCATTCTTAATACACAAACATCCATATGAAAGAGCAGTTATAGGTGAATAAACACTTTGTGCATATCTTAAAAACAATGTATTATAGAAGCAGTGAAAAATATTTTTTCAAATATAAAATGATCTTTAAAAGCTGGATGAAAAGATTATGCACAAAATTTTGTATGAGAAGAAGAAAGAACAACCAATTCAGAGAATATCATTTCCAAAGAATTTTCATTGGAACTTAGTCCAGAGAGTTGTTAAAGTAGAAAAGCAGAACGAAGTATTTCAAGGTCAGTAGTTCTCCTTATTTCCAACACAAACCCTACAAAGATCATGGCGCACATTAGATTTTTCATGGTTCTAATGATCCCTCAGTAAAGAGGGCTAAAGATTCAAAGATGGAACCATAATGAGATGTGTAGGAAAGATGGAGATGTAGTATATTCAAAATACACATACATTAGTAGGTGATTCTCATGCTCAGGTAGGTGACCTACATGCAGGAGGATAATAAAAGTGGCACAGCTTCTCCCCAAGGAATGAGGAGTCTGAGCCCCACATCAGGCTCCCCAGCGCGGGGATCCTGTGCCAGGAAGATGAGCCCAAGAACAGCTGGCTTTAAAGGCCAGCGGGACTGGTGTAAGAAGCACAAAGGGGCAGAGACTCCACTCTTAAAGGGCTTGAGCTAAATCTGACATGCTCTAAACCCCAGTGCAGAGGTAGTAATTAGAAATGAGCCTGGGTCAGACGCACTTGTTGATCCGGAAGCAACTCCTGAGAGGAAGGAGGCAACTGGGACTCCCTTTGGGAAAGTAGATAACAGTAGCAACACTTTTATAGACTCATTCTACCATGAGGACATTAGTGCTAGCAAAAGCCATATGGGAGATCTCCCTTTAGCCTATTAGTGCAGATGCTTAACCATCCACCAGCTGAAAGTGTTTTCTATACGATCAGGATGCCAATTCTCACTACTTTTTATTCAACATAGTATTGGATGTCCAAGCTGAAGCAATCAGATGAGAGAGAATAAATAAATAAATGACTCTTTGTGACCCCATGGACTATACAATCCATGGGATTCTCCAGGCCAGAATACTGGAGTGGCTTGCTGTGCCCTTCTCCAGCAGATCTTCCTAACCCAGGGATTGAACTCAGGTCTCCTAAGCACTGCAGGTGGATTTCTTTATCAGCTGAGCCACGAGGGAAGCCCAAATACATAAAAGGCACCCATATTGGAAAGGAAGAAGTAAAATGGTCACTGTTTGCAAATAATGCAATACTATATACAGAAAATCCTGAAGATGCCACCAAGAGACTATTAGAATTCATCAATGAATTCAGTAAAGTTTCCAAATAAAAAATCAGTATACAAAACTCTGCGGCATTTCTAATACACAAACAACCAACTATTGGAAGAGAAATTACTGAAACAATTAAACTGTAATCAGTTGCATCAGAATGAATACAATACCTAGGAATAAATCTAACTAAACTGGCAAAAGACTTGTACTTGGAAAATAATAAGATACTTATGAAAGACATTGTTTGAAAAGACATACTGTACTTACAGATTGAAAGAATTAACATTTTAATAGAACAATAATCCCAAACCAATCTACAAATTCCATGCAATCTGTATCAAAACACCAAGGACAATTTTCACAGAACTAGAACATATAATTCTAAAATTTGTATGGAAACATGATAGACCCTGAGTAGACACAACGATCTTGAGAACAAAGGACAAAACTGGAAGTATCACATTCTGTAATTTCAAACTATACTACAAAGCTACGGGTAAAAAAATAGCATAGTACTGGCACAAAAACAGTCATAAAGATCAATGGAAAAGAATAGAGAATTCATAAATAAATCCACACTTATATGGTCAATTCATCTGTTGACAAACAAGGCAAGAATATATAATGGGGAAAACACAACCTCTTCAATATATGTTCAATATATATTCAAAATATATTCAATATATATTCAATATGTGGAAAACTGTATACAAAAGAATTAAACTGGACTACTTTTTTACACTATCCACACATACCCACACCCACATACACAAGCCTTCAATCTGGATTAAAGTCTTAGATGTTTCAAGACTTGAAACCTTAAAAATTCCTAGAAGGAAACATCAGTATTGCACTCTTTGACATTGGTCTTAGCAATATTTTTAAGATATGTCCTTCAGTTAAGGAAACAAAAGCAAAAATAAACAAATGGACTATGTCAACTAAAAAAAAAACTTTGCTCAGCAAAGGAAACTATCAGCAAAATGGAAAAGCAAACTGCTGAATAAGAGAAGATATTTGTAAATGACAAATCTGACAAGGGGTTAATATCCAAAATATACAAAGAACTAAAAAAATTCAACTTGGGGAAAAATTTTTTTTAATGAGCAGAAGATCATTCTTAGGGTCTTTTTCCTAAGAAGACATGTAGGTGGCCAACAGGCACTTGAAAAGATGCTCAACTTCAGTAATCCTCAAGGAAATGTAAATCCAAACCTTAATGTGATATCACTTCACACCTGTCAGAATGGCTGTTATCAAAAAGATAAGAAATAGCAGTGTTCCTTGTTCTGGCCTGGAGTTCCCACTCCAGCATAGCATTTGAGCCAGAGGCTCCCAGCCACCCTCCCCACTCCCCACACACACCTGGCAGAGCCCCTGTTGACAGTGTTGGTGCACTGTGACTCTGAGGTGGGGGCAGGAGGTGAAGTATTCATGAGGATTGGGATTTGCTTGATCAGTGATGTGAAACAGACTTCTCACAGACAAGCCTGAGATGAGGTGCCTGAGGCATCCAGGGTACCTGGATGTTAATCATCCCATAACTCACCTACCTGACTCTGTAGAAATTCTGTGAGATCTGGCTTCTGGAAAGAGTATAGATCCTAAGGCCTGTTTCCATGGTTCTCTATGTTGCTCCTGAAACTTAGTGCATCACAGACCATCCCCTCTCTGACCCTCCATCAGAACTTGCACTTATACAAAAAAGAGAGGAAAAAAAAAAAAATCAGCCTAACACCATCTGCCTCAGACTTCCAAAGATTCAGGCACACTCCATATACCAAATACAATCAAAATATATTCATCCCTTCCTAATAACCTCTGGTGTTGTGGGAGGAATTTTCATGAGGTTTATTTCATGTTTTATTGAACTCACCCTCTGAAAAATTATCCCTATGGTGGTAATCATCTAATTAGAAAAGGCAGTACAAAATCCATCCCTGACTATAGCTGAAGTGATCAATATCATTAACTCAGCCCAGGAAGACATTCTGGTTATCCTCAACACATCATGGAGATGATGCTGTACAGAGCCTCAGTTTCCACATTGTGGGGAATATACCCCACAGGATGTCTGCTTCCACATGAATATTTTCTTTAGACTCCCAGGTAGATTACTAACTACTTTTCATATTTATTCAGCACACCTTACTCCTCTTTATCACATTGATCTGTGTCCACTTATTTTGCTGTGTGTCTCATTAGCCTATACCTTCTTCAAAATGAGGTCTTGCTGTGTTCATTTTTTGTATTTCCATCAGCATGGTGAAATGCATTGTAATATATGCTTTCAGAAAATTGTATTAAAGAAATGTCTGTAAGAATACTTTTGTGGCATATTTTAATTGGAGTTTTAACAGCTCATTCAGGGCTTTTACAAGAGACATACAATCATGAGTCCACTAAAGACTTTTTGAGGTGGATAGTTATGTAGTCATATATGGAATTTAGTAAGACTAATTTGAGAGAGGTTTTTATAGTGCACTGGAGAAAGATATACATGAGGCAATTACTTCTGTTAGGAGAGTGTTTCAAAGTCTAAACGGTAGATGTAGTAGAGTTAATCCTAGATGGCTAATGGTCATTATAAAAAAGAAGTAAGACATCACATGGAAATATGCTATAAAACTAGAGGGAAGAGAATCTAAAAATTCAATAATGATGTGGTGGAAAGGAAACAAGTGCTTATTTATTAAAAAAAAAAAAAAAAAAGAAAGTAGACCATTGATTATGCCACATCTTTTACTCCTGAAGAGCTGGTAAACATTTAGTAGTACACACATAGTGTGTGAATTACGAAAAATTAAAATTAAGAAATGGTTTACTATCATGAATGACCACTCCTACTCCATAAAGCCTTGCAAATTGAAGCAGCTTTTAGTATGCTAATAATTTGGTCTCTGGCTTAATAAACCATTATGATGTACTTTGAATAACACTTTTACAAGGAGGAAATTAGAGAGGCAAGTGGAAAGATGCAATTTGAACCTGGCAAGATTCTATAGAGATGATAGTTGAAAGTAAAAGTAGGAATGAGTCAGTTAGTCAAAGAAAAACCGTGCAAGTAACATGTCAATCAGGGAAACATGGTGATTTCTGGCAATCATAATCTTTAATATTATGATTTAACTCTCTAGGGAGTTATGAGTTATCCACTGCCCACTGGACAGAGAATAGTTCCCCAGCACCTGGTTCAGGATTGATGCTTAGCATCTACAGCATCAGGCTCATTGGAATCACTCTTTCTAAAATTAGGATCAGTCTAGAAAGGCACATGCCTATGAAACCCTGAATAAAAATCTCTTCCATGTGCACCCTGTGAACTCCCTAGGATAGAACAACTTTTTGTTTGCCTTAGTATCAAATACTTAATTATGACACAAAAAATTATTTTGCCACTTTTGAGCACTGCGACCTGGAGGTAAAGAATTTAATGTCCTGGATTTCTCTTTTGTGGAAAGGGTATAACATTTCTACCCAATATATTTCTTGCTTAAACAATTAATAAATGAAAAAAAAATCTTTAGAACAAAACCTTGCAAGTAAGTGCTAAAAATATTAGCTATTATTTTCAATACTTGTACTATTCCTCTCTCTGCAAGGGAGATGGATCTTCACTCATCATAGTGATATACAGATTTGATTTGGAAATCTGTATCATCTTGTTAGATATGGCATTGTTAATATTTTAGAATGAAGTGGACTCAGGTACTTATGTGATTTCTATCACAAAGAATACCACTTTGAGCACTTTTCTGCTGCTGCTGCTGCTAAGTTGCTTCAGTCGTGTCCGACTCTGTGCGACTCCATAGACAGTTTCCCACCAGGCTCCCCTGTCCCTGGGATTCTCCAGGCAAGAACACTATAGTGGGTTGCCATTTCCTTCTCCAATGCATGAAAGTGAAAAGTGAAAGTGAAGTCACTCAGTAGTGTCCAACTCTTAGCGACCTCATGGACTGCAGCCCACCAGGCTCCTCCATCCATGGAATTTTTCAGGCAAGAGTACTGGAGTGGGGTGCCATTGCCTTCTCCAGACCTCTCTAAATCAGTTTGCTTGCATTCTCAATTGCTAAATTGGTCTGACTCTTTGAGACTTCATGGACTGTAGCTTACCATGCTCCTCTGTTGATGGGATTTTTCCAGGCAAGAATACTGCAGTGGGTTTCCATGTCCTCCTCCAGGGGATCTTCCTGACCCAGGGATCAAACCTGTGCTTCCTGAGTCTTCCTTCACTGGGAGGCAGGTATTTTACCATTGAGCCACCAGAGAAACCCTGCTTAATCAGTTTACTCATCTTTAAAACATAAAAATTTTAGAAGCATTGTGTAAAGGATAATATATGTAACATACTGAGATCAATATATGATTTATGATATTCAATAAATTATATCTATATTTGTTAATTAGTAACATTATTTTAATCATAATAATATCAAGAATATCTCACAGTTCCTCTATTGATGGATATATAGATTGCTTCCAGGAGAAGGCAATGGCACCCTACTCCAGTACTTTTGCCTGGAAAATCCCATGGATGGAGGAGACTGGTAGGCTGCAATCTATAGGGTAACGAAGAGTCGGACACGACTGAGCTACTTCACTTTCACTTTTCACTTTTCACTTTCATGCTTTGGAAAAGGAAATGGCAACCCACTCCAGTGTTCCTGTATGGAGAATACCAGGAATGGTGGGGCCTGGTGGGCTGCAGTCTATGGGGTCACACAGAGTCAGACACAACTGAAGTGATTTAGCAGCAGCAGCATGTTGCTTCCACGTCCTGTTCACCTAATTTATGACAAAGGAGGCAAGAATATATAGTGGAGAAAAGACAGTCTCTTCAATAAGTAATGGTGGGAAAATGGACTGCTGCTGCTGCTAAGTCGCTTCAGTCATGTCCAACTCTGTGCAACCCCATAGACAGCAGCCCACCAGGCTCCCCGGTCCCTGGGATTCTCCAGGCAAGAGTACTGGATTGGGGTGCCATTTCCTTCTCCAATGAGTGAAAGTGAAAAGTGAAAGTGAAGTCGCGCAAATCATGTCTGACTGGTAGTGACCCCATGGACTGCAGCCCACCAGGCTCCTCCATCCATGGGATTTTCCAGGCAAGAGTACTGGAGTGGGGTGCCATTGCCTTCTCCAGGAAAATGGACAACTACATGTAAAAGAATGAAATTAGAATACTCCCTAACATGATATAAAAAATAAACTCAAATTAGATCAAAGACTTTAAAGTAAGGCCAGACTATAAAACTCTTAGAGGAAACCCCTTTGACATAAAGAATTTTTTGATCCACTGCCTAGAGTAATGAAAATAAAAATAAACAAATGGGATCTAATTAAACTTAAAAGTTTTTGCATAGCAAAGGAAACTATAAACAAGATGAAAAGATAATCCTCAGGAGAGAAAATATTTGCAAATGAAACAAAGAAACCAAAACCAAAACAAAACAAAAATAACCCAATCAAAATGGGTGGAAGATCTAAATAGACATTTCTTCAAAGAAGACATACAGATGGCCAATAAATACATGAAAAGATGCTCAACATTGCTCATTATTAGAGAAAATGCAAATCAAAGGTACAATGAGGTATTTTATTACTTCATACCAGTCAGAATGGCCACCATCAAAAAATCTACAAACAAGAAATGCTAGAGAAGATGTGGAGAAAATGGAACCCTCCAACATTTTTGTTGGCAATGTCAATTGGTACAGCCACTATGGGTAACAGCATGGAGATTCCTTAAAAAACTAAAAGTAGAACTACCATATGACCCAACAATCCAACTCCTTGGAATATACATGGAGAAAACCATAATTCAAAAAATATGTGCACCCTAATGTTCATTGCAGCATTGTTTACAATATCCAGGATTACACTTATTTCTTTATTCTTGGTGTCTACTAACTTTGACTGACTTGACTGCCCTATCTCACTCTTTGCCATTAACATGTTCCTATACTTGGAAGAAAGGTTTTCCAGATGGTGCAGTGATAAAAAATAATCCATCCACCAATGCCAAAGATGTCGGTTCGATCCCTGGGTCAGGAAGATCCCCTGGAGGATGAAATGGCAACCCATTCCAGTATTCTTCCCTGGACAATTCCATGGAGAGAGGAGCCTAGTAGGCTACAGTCCATGGGATCACAATGAGTTAGACACAGATGAGCATACACTAGCACTGTACTTGGAAGATGTGTCTATTGAGTATCTACTAAATGTTAAGTAAGTAAGTGCTAGTTGCTCAGTTGTGTCTGACTCTGTGATCCCATGAACTGTAGCCCACCAGGTTCCTCTGTCCATGAAATTCTCCAAGCAAGAGTACTGTAGAGGGTAGTCATTCCCTTCTCCAGACGATCCTCCTGACCCAGGGATCAAACCCAGGGCCTCCTGCTTTGCAAGTGACTTTTTACTGTCTGACCACTAGGGAAGCCTGATCTACTAAATGCTAGATGTGAGACAAATGGTAGCAAACAAAAGAAAGTCCCTATGTTTAGAAAAAAGAAAATAAGCAAATAATCCTCACTGAGGCAAAGATAAGTGAATTATGATCATGGGTTGGGTTATTTTGATGAAGGATTATTGAATAGTAATCAATAAAGTCATCTTATATAAGGAGACATTTGAACAGAGACCTAAGGAAAGTGAAAGAACAAATGATACAGATCAAAAGAGAAATGATTCCAGGAAGAGAAATAGTAAGAGTCAAGGTACAGAGAGTAGGAATCTTAGGAAAGTTCTAGGAGTACCAAAGAAGCCAGTGTTAGTATCTGAACAAGAAAGAAAACGTAAAGTGATACGGTTAGAGTAGTCATTAGGTATGTGAGGGTGGCTATGTGCTCCTGTAGGGTCTTATGGAGCCTATGAAGACTTCAAGTTTTATTTTGAGTGAGCTATAAACTTTTGCAGTGTTTTGAGTATAAGAGTTATATAATCTTATGTCACATTTAGAAGCATCACTGGCTGATAGGTAAGACTATAGTTGATAGATGCAAAAATGAAAGGAGGGAGATCAGTTTGGAAGTTGTTGGTATTTTCTGAGTGATGCATAATGGTAACTTGAAATAGAATAACAGAAGCAAAGATTTGATAATAGCCTGGTTTGTATTTATTTCAAATATTCAGCTAAGAGAAATTGCTAATGGACTTATCATGGGACTATGAGAAAGAGATTTAAATAAAGAGATTTAAATTAAAACTTACTTAAGTGGTGTCATCTGCATATCAGAGGTATTGATATTTCTCCCAGCAATCTTTATTCCAGCATCAAAAAAGCAAGAGAGTCCAGAAAAACATCTATTTCTGCTTTATTGACTATGCCAACTCCTTTGACCGTGTGGTTCACAGTAAACTGTTGAAAATTCTGAAAGAGATGGGAATACCAGAACACCTGACCTGCCTCTTGAGAAATCTGTATGCAGGTCAGGAAGAAACAGTTAGAACTGGACATGGAACAACAGACTGGTTCCAAATAGGAAAAATAGTACGTCAAGGCTGTATATTGTCACCCTGCTTATTTAACTTCTATGCAGAGTACATCATGAGAAATGCTGGGCTGGAAGAAGCACAAGCTGGAATCAAGATTGCCGGGAGAAATATCAATAACCTCAGATATGCAGATGGCACCAACCCTTATGGCAGAAAGTGAGGAGGAACTAAAAAGCCTCTTGATGAAAGTTAAAGAGGAGAGTGAAGAAGTTGGCTTAAAACTCAATATTCAGAAAACAAAGATCATGGCATCCGGTCCCATCACTTCATAGGAAGTAGATGGGGAAACAGTGGAAACAGTCAGACTTTATTTTTTTGAGCTTCAAAATCACTGCATATGGTGACTGCAGCCATGAAATTAAAAGACACTTACTCCTTGGAAGAAAAATTATGACCAACCTAGGTAGCATATTCAAAAGCAGAGGCATTACTTTGCCAACAAAAGTCTGTCTGGTCAGATCAGATCAGATCAGTCATTCAGTCGTGTCCCACTCTTTGCGACCCCATGAATCACAGCACGCCAGGCCTCCCTGTCCATCACCAACTCTGGAGTTCACTCAGACTCACGTCCATCGAGTCAGTGACGCCATCCAGCCATCGCATCCTCGGTCGTCCCCTTCTCCTCTTGCCCCCAATCCCTCCCAGCATCAGTGTCTTTTCCAAAGAGTCAACACTTTGCATGAGGTGGCCAAAGGACTGGAGTTTCAGCTTTAGCATTATTCCTTCCAAAGAAATCCCAGGGCTGATCTCCTTCAGAATGGACTGGTTGGATCTCCTTGCAGTCCAAGGGACTCGCAAGAGTCTTCTCCAACACCACAGTTCAAAAGCATCAATTCTTTGGCGCTCAGCCTTCTTCACAGTCCAACACTCACATCCGTACATGACCACAGGAAAAACCATAGCCTTGACTAGACACACCTTTGCTGGCAAAGTAATGTCTTGCTTTTGAATATGCTATCTAGGTTGGTCATAACTTTCCTTCCAAGGAGTAAGCGTCTTTTAATTTCATGGCTGCAGTCACCATCTGTAGTGATTTTGGAGCCCAAAAAAATAAAGTCTGACACTGTTTCCACTGTTTCCCCATCTATTTCCCATGACGTGATGGGACCAGATGCCATGATCTTCGTTTTCTGAATGTTGAGCTTTAAGCCAGCTTTTTCACTCTCCTCTTTCAATTTTATCATGAGGCATTTTAGTTCCTCTTCACTTTCTGCCATAAGGGTGGTATCATCTGCATATCTGAGGTTATTGATATTTCTCTGGCAATCTTGATTCCAGCTTGTGTTTCTTCCAGTCCAGCATTTCTCATGATGTACTCTGCATAGAAGTTAAATAAGCAGGGTGACAATATACAGCCTTGATGAACTCCTTTTCCTATTTGGAACCAGTCTGTTGTTCCATGTCCAGTTCTAACTGTTGCTTCCTGACCTGCATACAAATTTCTCAAGAGGCAGATCTGGTGGTCTGGTATTCCCATCTCTTTCAGAATTTTCCACATTTATTGTGATCCACACAGTCAAAGACTTTGGCATAGTCAATAAAGCAGAAATAGATGCTTTTCTGGAACTCTCTAGTCAAGATCCACCCAATCAAGGCTATGGTTTTTCCAGTGGTCATGTATGGATGTGAGAGTTGGACTGTGAAGAAAGCTCAGTGCTGAAGAATTGATGCTTTTGAACTGTGTTGTTGGAGAAGACTCTTGAGAGTCCCTTGGACTGCAAGGAGATCCAACCAGTCCATTCTAAAGGAGATCAGCCCTGGGAGTTCTTTGGAAGGAATGATGCTAACGCTGAAACTCCAGTACTTTGGCCACCTCATGTGAAGAGTTGACTCATTGGAAAAGACTCTGATGCTGGGAGGGATTGGCGGCAAGCGGAAAAGGGGACAACAGAGGATGAGATGGCTGGATGGTATCACGGACTCGATGGACATGAGTCTGAGTGAACTTTGGGAGTTGGTGATGGACAGGGACGCCTAGAGTGCTGGGATTCATAGGGTCACAAAGAATCGGACACAACTAAGCGACTGAACTGAACTGAACTGAAATTTTGATATGAGCAATTGGAGTAATTGAGTTAATATTTAGAGAAAGGGATAATTTTGGGGAGACATAAATTTTTTTCAAGGAAAAACAGAATTTAATTTTGCACAAATTTATCCTGAAATGCCTATTAGATATCTAATTAATGAGTACCACTTTGAATCCATTAAAAAAAAAACTTTAATTCTTATGAATAGTGTATCTTATCTTAAAAAGTAAATCTCAATAGTATTTTATTTTATTTATAAACCTCTATTTTATATTAGAATAATTTTGTTATTTTATATTTTTCCTAAAGAAGTTATATATAAATATTATTTTTTGAGGATGAATCAAATGAAAGTATCTATTTCATGTTTGTCTTTTGCATCAGCCTTAAAGTGGGTCATTTCTTTGAGTTATTTCAGACCTTCATTGACCTCTCTTGGTATTTAATGTATTATCCCATGAAGACATAAGTCATATGTATTTCCATATTTTTCCTTCTTTTATAGTTACTAGTTAAATCCTGCCAGCTCCTTACACATCCATAGTGTTGTGTGAGATATGAGAATCTTATGATGATTTCCAAGGCATGCAATACATCTCATAATCTAATTTTGTAAGTTTTGTATTTGTTGCTGTTGATAGAAAAAAAGGTTGAGATTAGTGGGTTAGGATAAAGAAAAGTGTTAAATATAAGCTAATGTTATACAGACTCAGGTCACTTAGTGAATACTTTTGTTTCATGAAGAGTTTTGTGTCACCCTACTGAGAGTTGAGGCTACCTCCGAGCAACACAGGATGAATAATCTTTGTTGAGGGTTGTGGGAGGCTGACTACACAATCAAATAAATTCTATGGCTTGTTGATATTCCAATACAACTAGTGGTGCTGAATAACTGATATATGACTTTAAGGACATGAAATATTAGAGAAATCTCCTTTAAAGTGTAAATTCTTTCTTTCCATTTTTCAAAGCTCTCCTACCCAGAATCTAAAGGATTTATGCCTTCTTGGAACATGTATCTGGAGGACTGAAAAGTACTGTTGGCCTTCAGTGGTACTTATTCATACAGAAGAATGTGTACCTAAAATCAAACTTCAAGTAGGAATTCTTATGTAAGAAGAAGGAAACTATTTGCCTGCACTGGGGATGTTCTTGAAAACGTTCTATTAACAGTCTGTTGTTATTCATTTTAATGATACAGTGATGGTTTGAGATATGACAGTTAGAAGGTAAAAATAAATGGGCTTTTGAGTATTTAAAGTGTTTTGCCATGACCAAGATCAGACAAACATTATCAGTTGCAAAGGATTGACAGTGCCAAGTGACTTGCAGGAAATATAGGAAATGCAGAAGGTTTAGGTTGTACTATGTCAGATTGGTACAAAATCTGTTTAGCATTATATAAGGGCCTGAGTGGTAGAGAAATCAAAAGAGCATATGGTTGAGGAAAGTACACTTGGATCCACTCTGTTAATAACCAAGTGATTAAAGAATGGGGTATGTGTGATATGTGTACCTAGATACTTGGCAGCAATTCAGATGAAAAAAATCTATCTTAATTAATTTTCTAAAGAGATGAAAAAATGACAACATAGGTTCATCTGAAAATAATCTGCTGTAATTGAACAGTAAAGGGAATGGAAAAATATCAGGAATCAAAAGGATTAGTAATAAATGTTTCTCTCTGTAGACAGAGGATTGATAGACACAGATACAGATATAGATTAGATAAATAACTATATAGAAAATTGATGAAAACTCCATAGTTTTGGGTATAAAAACATACCTGCTCTCATAAATATCTTATAAATAAGTGGAGGAAGACAAATATGTAAATCTAAAATTATAAAAATGTGCTATACTCATTACTAACTGCCATCCAATGCACTATGAAAATACAAAGTAAGGTATTTTATATACCAGATTTTAGTTGTTAGTGTATTTTTAAAATGCACGAGTCTCTAGAAACCTAATATATAAACATAAGAGGAAAATAATATATTTGTAGGAGACTGTACACATTGAAAGAGATTCAGATAAAGATATATTTTGAGGAAACTAAAACTGCAGAAGCAAAAAAATAAAATAAAATAAAAAATAAAAAGAGCTCTGCATTGGTCAGTGACACAAAAACATTTTGAGAATCTGCCAACCTTCTAAGGAAACTGAGAAAGGCATGGCAACAATTAAAATAGAACATACTGGATGAAGAGGTCAAGACATAAAGATTAAACCTGTGAATATCTGGTGGAGATATAAGAAAAAAAGACTATATTCAGAGAAAAATACATAATGTAACAATGCTGTGCTACACTTTGCTTAGTTGCTCAGTCATGTCTGACTCTTTATGACCCCATAGACTGTAGCCCACCAGGCTCCTCTGTCCATGGGGATTCTCCAGGCAAGAATACAGGAGTGGCTTGTTGTGCCCTTCTCCAAGGGATCTTCCCAACCCAGGGATCAAACCCAGGTCTCCCACATTGCAGGAGGATTCTTTAGCAGTTGAACTACCAGGGAAGCCCAATGTAACAAGAGTGAAGAGAAGTTAACATATCATCCACAATAAGAAAGTTAAAAATAAAGTAAAACAAATTATACAAAACAAAAATAATGTATTCAGTTCATATATATATAATGACAAAGTCAGTTAACATCAATTTACTGGTTGATGACCAGACATTGATTTAAAGGCAATTCCTAGAAATACATAAAATTAAACAGAATATATTTAAGAAGTATCAGTTAGTCAGTCAGTTCAGTCGCTCAGTCCTGTCCGACTCTTTGTGATCCCATAAATCACAGCACGCCAGGCCTCCCTGTCCATCACCAGCTCCCAGAGTTCACTCAGACTCACGTCCATCGAGTCAGTGATGCCATCCAGCCATGTCATCCTCTGTCGTCCCCTTCTCCTCTTGCCCCTAATCCCTCCCAGCATCAGAGTCTTTTCCAATGAGTCAACTCTGCACATGAGGTGGCCAAAGTACTGGAGTTTCAGCTTTAGCATCATTTCTTCCAAAGAAATCCCAGGGCTGATCTCCTTCAGAATGGACTGGTTGGATCTCCTTGCAGTCCAAGGGACTCGCAAGAGTCTTCTCCAACACCACAGTTCAAAAGCATCAATTCTTCGGCACTCAGCCTTCTTCACAGTCCCACTCTCACATCCATACATGACCACAGGAAAAACCATAGCCTTGACTAGACGGACCTTTGTTGGCAAAGGAATGTCTCTGCTTTTGAATATGCTATCTAGGTTGGACATAACTTTCCTTTCAAGGAGTAAGCGTCTTTTAATTTCATGGCTGCAGTCAACATCTGCAGTGATTCTGGAGCCCAAAAAAATAAAGTCTGACACTGTTTCCACTGTTTCCCCATCTATTTCCCATGAAGTGATGGGACCGGATGCCATGATCTTCATTTTCTGAATGTTGAGCTTTAAGCCAACTTTTTCACTCTCCACTTTCACTTTCATCAAGAGGCTTTTTAGTTATATCATATAATTAAAAGGGCAAAGGAATCGGACAGGCACTTCACAAATGAATATTTCCAAATAGTTAAGAAATGTGTTAAATGCAAGCAATGTTATCAGAGAAAATAACGTGTGCCAAATTGCTTCAGTCATGTCCGACTCTGTAACCTTATGGACTGTAGCCTACTAGGCTCCTCTCTCCATGGCATTTCCCAGGGAAGAATACAAGAGTAGGTTACCATTTCTTTAAATAAAGAAAATTCATTGGATAATGGATAGATATTTCAACAAATTATACAAGAATAACTGGATGCTCATAAAAAAAAGATTCCTAACACATATATCACAACTTGCCCCAAAACTAACTCAAACAGAGCAATCAAGAAATTTAAAAAACTATAAGATTCCTAGGAAATTTTAGAGGAAATCATATATAACCCTGTGCTTAGCAATGAATTTTTATATACAACAGAAAAATCATATAGAAGAAAAAGTGGACTTGCCTGGTGGTCCAGTGGTTAAAAATCCGCCTGCTAATGCAGGGGACACAGGTTCAATTCCTGGTTCAGGAAGATTCCACATGCTGAGGAGCAACTAAGCCCATGCACCACAACTACTGAACCTGCATTCTAAAGCTGTGTGCAGCAACTACTGAAGCCCATGTGCCTAGAGCCTGTTGTGACCCCATGCATTGCACCACGCCAGGCTTCCCTGTCCATCACCACCTCC
This sequence comes from Bos taurus, assembly GCF_002263795.3. Lineage (NCBI taxonomy): Eukaryota > Metazoa > Chordata > Mammalia > Artiodactyla > Bovidae > Bos > Bos taurus. Next base: position 45,764,018 of record NC_037347.1, read on the forward strand.
TGGAGCCTCCTCAAACTCATGTCCATTGCGTCAGTGATGCCATCCAACTATCTCGTCCTCTTCTCTTCCCACCTTCAATCTTTCCCAGTTTCAAGATCTTTTCCAATGAGTCAGCTCTTCACATCAGGTGGCCAAAGTATTGGAGTTTCAGCTTCAGCATCAATCCTTCCAATGAATATTCAGGACTGATTTCCTTTAGGATTAACTGGTTGAATCTCCTTCCAATCCAAGGGACGCTCAGCAGTCTTCTCAAGTTCAAAAGCATCAATTCTGCACTCAGCTTTCTTTATAGTCCAACTCTCACATCCATATATGACTACTGGAGAAACAATAGCTTTGACTAGATAGATTTTGCTGGTAAGTAATGTCTCTGCTTAGTAATATGCTGTGCAGTTTGGTCATAGTTTTCCTTCCAAGGAAAAGGTGATTTTAATTTCACGTCTGCACTCACCATCTGCAGTGATTTTGGAGCCCCCAACAATAAAGTTGGTTTCCTCATCTCTTTTCCGTGAAGTGATGGGACTGAATGTCATGATCTTAGTTTTTTGAAAGTTGAGTTTTAAGCCAACTTTTTCACTCTCCTCTTTCACTTTCATCTAGAGGCTCTTTAGTTCTTCTTTGCTTTCTTCCATAAGGGTGGTGTCATCTGCATCTGAGGTTATTGATATTCCTCCTGGCAATCTTGATTCCAGCTTCTGTTTCATCCAGCCTGGCATATTACATGATGTACTCTGCATATAAGTTAAATAAGCAGGGTGACAATATACAACCTTAATGTACACCTTTCCCGATTTGGACCAGTTTGTGGTTCCATGTCCAGTTCAAGCTGTTGCTTCTTGACCTGCATACAGATTTTTCAGGAGACAGATCAGGTGGTCTGGTTTTCCCATCTCTTGAAAAGATAACTTCATTGACTTTAGTATAGTCAGTGAAACAGAAGTAGATGTTTTCTGGAACTCTCTTGCTTTTTTGATGGTCCAGAGGATGTTGGCAATATGATCTCTGATTCCTCTGCCTCTTCTAAATCAAGCTTGAACATCTAGAAATTCATGGCTCTAAAGGTGTAAGAGGAAGGCAAAAGAGTCAGAGCAAGAGATGTGACAGCAGAGGTTTGAGTAGAACAATCGTTGGCTTTATTATTATTTATTTTTGGTTGGGCTGGGTCTTTTTTCAGGCTTTCTCTAGTTACAATGAGTTGGATATGCTCTTCATTGTGGTGTATGGTCTACTCTTTGCAGTGGCTTCTCTTGCTGTGGAGCCTGGCTTGGAGAATTTTGAGCATTACTTTGCTAGCATGTGAGATGAGTGAAATAATGCAGTAGTTTGAACATTCTTTGGCATTGCCCTTCCTTGGGACTGGAATGATAGCTGACCTTTTCCAGTTCTGTGGCCACTTCTGTGTTTTCCAGTTTTGCTGGCATAATGAGTGCAGCATTTTAACAGCACCATCTTTTAGGATTTGAAATAGCTCAACTGAAATTCTATTACATCCACTAGGTTTGTTCATAGTTTTGCTTCCTAAGACCCACCTGACTTCACACGGCAGGATGTCTGGCTATAGGTGAGTGATCACAGCATCATGGTTATCTGGATCATGAAGATCTTTTTTGTATAATTTTTCTGTGTATTATTGCCAACTCTTAATATCTTCTACTTCTGTTAGGTCCATACCATTTCTGTTCTTTATTGTGATCATCTTTGACAGTTTTCTATATCTTTGTAGAGTTTTGTGTTATACAGATATATGTATTTATGAGATCTTATGTAATGAAACAGTTAATTTTCTGCATTTCATTACATTTAACTGAACTGACTGAGTGCTGTGGAATATCATTCACTTTCAAAACAATGAATTTCTTAGTCATGGCATCTTTATATGGCAGCTTTTGCATTTTATTTAAACTGAATAAATTCTTCCATATATTTAATCTTTTAATGTAATTTTAGTGTTCTTACAGTTTTTAAGTATATTCTATGATACTTCATCTTTCACTTGATAAATGTGATACTTAAGCATTACCATTTCTGGAACCAAACAGTTTTTAAAGATTTTTATTACTGTCTTTTATTTTTCTGTTGTAGAATCATTCCAGTCTAATTATGCTTACATTGAACTTTGCTATCTGTATCTCTATGAATATAGGAATGCACTTGAATTTTATATAGATATTGGAATTAAATCTGAATAAATGTGTTTATTTCAGTGTGTTTATAGAATACACTATACATTTTGTTTATATTCCAGTATATAAAGTACATATTAGGCAGATAATTATTTTAAAATAACTATATATCCAGTAACTGAAATGACCAAATGCTTCCTTTAGCAAATTTATACACACAATAAACTTCTCTACATAACTAATTCACAATAGTTTATATCCAAGTACAGCAACTAATATATTTGTGTGAAGTTATCAAGACATACTTTGTAGCTTTTCCTGAAAATTTCCTCAAAACAGTAATTCACCCATAATGTCTCTGACTGCTGTAATATCAGAAGTTTCTCTTTCACTTCTCCTAAATCATAAATTGATGTGCACCATTTTTATTAACTCCAGTGACTAAAAATCTTTAAGAGGTGATGGATGTGACTATTCCCAAATGAAGCAGCTACCAGCATTCAGACCTATAGAGGTGATCTCTGAAGATGATGGACTGCTAAATTCTGCAGGAGAGAGACTTTTTCTATTAAGGTTTGATAAATGACAGCAACTTCTGTGTTAATTTACTTTTCATTTTGCTTTAACTTCTTCATTTTTTTAACTTGAGTTTTCTAATCCATCTTCTGCTCAGAAGTGGCTTATCAGGTATTAGTTTAAAAAAAAAAAACCTACGAAATTATTTGAAGACACTGAAATGACTTGTTTAAATAGGATGACAAATAAATCACCATTTGATAATTTCATCAAATTTAACTCAGTAATTCAACTACAAACTTAATAAAGGTCTTGCTAAATTGACCAGATTTATTTTTCCCAGAAGCCACTGATTCAGTAGTCCTTTGGCTTCTAGTGGTCCCAACACTTTAAAATTCAGAGTTCCTTATGAGTCTTTGTCAGTATAGTATTATAGCTACATACAACCAAGACAGAATTAGCTTTAGGACTTTGTAATAGAATTTAATCTAATTTTTAAGTGCTTTAAATAAATTATATAGTCATGTAATGTGAACATAGTTTCTTTTTTGTGTGTGTTTTTGCCATTGTGTAAGAAATCATTCCTTTTTTCAATTATGCTTTAAAAATAAACTACAGCACATCCACAAATGCCTATTTCCATCTTTGATATATTTATGTAGGCATAAAAGTGAATGAGTGAATCCTACTAACCTAACTATATGGATCTGCCAGCATTTTTAGAACCTGTCCTGTTGATAATAATGAGAGTGGCATATTTTATTAGATGTAGAGTTCTGTGCTTTTAAAAAAATATCATTTATTTCACCAATATTTATGTAAATGGATTGTAAAATATTCAGTGAGTGCTGCATTTCTGTCCCTTTCCTTTCCAGTTACTGATCAGGATGTTAGAATGAATTATTATTGCCAGCTTACTAAAATTTTTGAATAATTGAAATATTATTTGCTTTCTCTCCTATGCCATAATTTAGCACTTAACTACGTTAACTATGTGCAGTGTTAGCAAACTAGAGGTAAAGGAATTCAAAACTGATTCATTTTGGCTCATGTATAGAACTCTCTCTACAAAATAATACACCTGTGTTAGAATTTTAATGTTCTTTTAATCCTTTTGTATGGCTACAGATTTGAGTGGCTTCAAATTAAAGGACAACAATAATATCAACAACACAAAGATAATAATAGATAACATTTATTGAGCTGATGTTATGAAGCAGGAATATACTATGACTTATGCCAGGATAGTATCATTTCATCTTCACAAAGTTCTACGTAAATTACTAATATATCATCTGTAACATATGAGGGAATTAATTTGTTAGAGAGATTAACTGACTTTTCCAAGGTAAACTATCTTGTCAATGGAGGTATTCAAAACATTTTACATCCAGTTTCTCTAACACAGTCATGTGAGGCTACAATCTGAGTTGACTCAACACATTTTTAAAAGCAAAATAGTTCTAATGATAGAAAGTGGCCCTGAATATTCATTGGGAGGACTGATGCTAAAGCTAAAGCCCCAATACTTTGGCCACCTGATGTGAAGAACTGACTCATTGGAAAAGACCCTGATGCTGGGAAAGATTGAAGGCAGGAGAAAGGGGTGACAGAGGATGAGATGGTTGGATGGCATCATCGACTGAATGTACATGAGTGTGAGCAAGCTCCAGGAGTTGGTGATGCAAAGGGAAGACTGACATCCTGCAATCCATGGAGTCACAAAGAGCTGGACATGACTGAGCGACTGAACTGACTGAGTTCTAATGATAGCTCTTGTTGAGGGAAGTTCAGTTAAAGTATAATAAATTTTAATTGATGGAATCTGCCAACCCAAAAGGCCATAACAATAATCAGACTTATGATCTCCCATTCACAGGCCCTCCTTTCCAAAATATTAGTGAGTATTCTCACTTTTTCAGCTTACACAGATTATTACATCTAAAATAGTTCTTTTCTTTTTCTTTTTATAAATCCTATTGACTGTTTTCCTACAATGATTACTAAAATTAGACAAATTTAGGGATCAAATTATGTATGTGCTCAGAAAATGTTTTATGAATTTAGTCATGGAAATCTGCCCAAGATAAAATTTTTTGAGAAAATATAAGCAGGAACAAAAATAAATACATAAAAATATCAAATAACATTTAATATGTAATATGTCATTGAATAAAATAAGCCATCATTTTATATCCAGGTATGCTGGGAGGGATTGGGGGCAGGAGGAAAAGGGGATGACAGAGGATGAGATGGCTGGATGGCATCACCGACTCAATGGATGTGAGTTTGAGTGAACTCCGGGAGTTGGTGATGGACAGGGAGGCCTGGAGTGCTGCAATTCATGGGGTCGCAAAGAGCTGGACACGACTGAGCAACTGAACTGAATTGATAAGCTAAAATACAGCTTTTTAATGATGTATTACTTTTAGAGTAGCAGGAAATTTAGTAATGTTAACAAAATTGAGTACTGTTAAATTCATAATAAGATGCTTTTGTATTTCTTTCCTTAGAAGTAGTGCTTATAATTCTGTTAACTACTAATTGGTGTGTTTTTTTCCTAGAACAAAACTTTCCTTTCTTGAAAACAAAACAAATTTGCTCCTCAATTGAAAATTCAATATCATAAATAAACATAAAAATAGCTACTTTATATAACAATAATTGCTAATCTTAAGGGAAAGCATTTATAAATTGAATTGCACTAAAATTTAATATCTACATTTGTTTATTATAAAACTCCTTTTTATGAGTGAAAAGAAAACTAAAGAGTAGTAGCAGATATATACAATATGTACACCAAATATTCTGAGCTAGAATGATCTAGCATGTTAAGAAGAACATAATGCAAATATAATTTTTTAAGTCTTTTATAAAAATTGGATATCCAGCTGGTTAATAAGAATATAATAGTTGTTCAACCTCAATAAAGAACAGGAAAATGAAAACTAAATCACAATATTATGCCACTGCATCGCCTCTGGATAGGAAAAATTGAAAAATAAAACAAACAAATTAAGTGATAATGCTGAAGGTTGACATGTTTGTTGAATATAAGAACGCTCATGATTCCTGGTGTATGAAAATTATTACAAACATTTTGAAAGTAAATTTAATACTATTTAATTGGAACATTCCTTTAGATACCTAGATAGATCTATATTATATAGATGTCAATATAGATACAACAAAAATGAATACATAAAAAACACCTATATGATAGATACACTCATATACCTAGTCCACTCTTTATAATAGACCCACTTAAGAAAAAACCTAAGTTTCAATAGTAGAATGAATTAAGAGTTTCAAAAGACATACTATAAAGGTGTTGCCCAACACAATTGTTACCAGATAGACCATATCCATCACTCTGGTAATAAAGAAACAGAATTAATCTGTGCTACACACAATGAGGCAGATTAATTTTACATAAATTTGAAGCATAAGCATAATTTGATTGAGAGAGGAGGCATAAAAGAATGAATATTGGATCATTCTATTTACATAAATTCAGTTCAGTTCAGTCACTTAGGAATGTCCAATTCTACAGACGCATGGACTGTAGCACACAAGGCTTCCCTGTCCTTCCCCAACACTCAGAACTTGCTCAAACTCATGTCCATATAGTTTGTGATGCCATCCAATCATCTCATCCTCTGTCGTCCCCTTCTCGTCCTGCTGTCAATTTTTCCGAGCATCAGGGTCTTTCCCAATGAGTCAGTTCTTCACACCAGGTGTGCTAAATATTGGAGTTTCAGCTTCAGCATCAGAACTTCCAAAGGATATTCAGGACTGATTTACTTTAGGATTGACTGTTTGGAACTCCTTGCAGTCCAATGGACTCTCAAGAGTCTTCTCCAACAGCACAGTTCAAAAGCATCAATTCTTCAGCGCTCAGCTTTCTTTAGAGTCCAACTCTCACACCCATACATGACTACTGGAGAAACCATAGCTTTGACTAGATGGAATTTTGTTGGCAAAGTAATGTCTCTCCTTTTTAATATGCTGTCTAGGTTGGTCAAAGCTTATCTTCCAACAATCTAAAGTCTTAATTTCAGGGCTGTAGTCACCATCTGCAGTGATTTTGGAGACCAAAAGAATAAACTCACTGTTTCCATTGTTTCCCTTCTATTTGCCATGAAGCGACAGGGCCAGATGCCATGATCTTATTTTTCTGAATTTGAGCTTTAAGCCAACTTTTTCACTCTCCCCTTTCACTTTCATCATGAGGCATTTTAGTTCTTCTTCCCTTTCTGCCATAAGGGTGGTATCATCTGCATATCCGAGGTTATTGATATTTTTCCCAGCAATCTTGATTCCAGTTTGTGATTCATCAAGTCCAGCATTTCCCATGATGTACTCTGCATATAAGTTAAATAAGCAGGGTGACAATATACACCCTTGATATACTCCTTTCCCAATTTGGAACCAGTCTGTAGTTCCATGTTTGCTTTTAACTATTGCTTCTTGACCAGCAAACAGATTTCTCAGGAGGCAAATCAGTGGTCTGGTATTCCCATCTCTTGAAGAATTTTCCACAGTTTGTGCTGATCCACACAAGCAAAGGCTTAGGCATAGTCAATGAGTCAGAAATAGATGTTTTTTTGGAACTCTCTTGCTCTTTTGATGATCCAGCAGATATTGGCAATTTGATCTCTGCTTCCTCTGCCTTTTCTAAAACCAGCTTGAACATCTGGAAGTTAATGGTTCACATACTGATGAAGCCAGGCTTGGATTATTTTGAGTATTGCTTTGCTAGAGTGTGAGATGAGTGCAATGGTGCAGTAGTTTGAAGATTCTTTGGCATAGCCTTTTTTGGGGATTGGAATGAAAGCTGATCTTTTCCAGGTCTATGGCCACTGTGGAGTTTTCTAGATTTGCTGGCATATTGACTACAGCACTTCAATAGCATCATCTTTGAGGATTTGAAATTGCTCAACTGGAATTCCATCACCTTCACCAGCCTTTTTTTGTAGTGATACTTTCTAAGGCCCACTTGACTTTGCATTCCAGGATGTCTGGCTCTGAGTGAGTGATCACACCATTGTGATTATCTGGGTCATGAAGGTCTTTTTTATATAGTTCTTCTGTGTTTTCTTGCCACCTCTTCTTAATATTTTCTGCTTCTGTTAGGTCCATACCATTTCTGTCAATTATTGTGCCCATCTTTGCATGAAATGTTCCCTAGGTAGCTCTAATTTTTTTGAAGAGATCACCTGTGTTTCCCATTCTATTGTTTCCTCTATTTCTTTGCATTGATCACTGAAGAAGGCTTCCTTATCTTTCCTTGCTATACCTTGGAACTCAGTACTCAAATAGGTATATCTTTCCCTTTCTCCTTTGCCTTTTGTTTCTCTTGTTTTCTCAGCTATTAGTAAGGCCTCCTCAAACAACCATTTTGCTTTTTCATTTATTCTTCTTAGGGATGGTCTTGATCACTGCCTCCTGTACAATGTCACGAACCTTTGTCCATAGTTCTTCAGTAACTTTGTCAATAGATCTAATGCCTTGAATCTATTGATCACTTCCACTTTATAATCGTAGGAGATATGATTTAGGTCATACCTGAATGGGCTAGTGGTTTTCCCTACTTTCTTTAATTAAATCTGAATTTTTCAATAGGGAGTTCATGATCTGAGTCACAGTCAACTCCCAGTCTTGTTTTTGCTGTCAGTATACAGCTTCTCCATCTTTGGCTGCAAAGAATATACTCAATCTGGTTTTGAATTGGCCATCTGGTGATGTCCATGTGTAGTCTTCTCTTGTGTTGTTGGAAGAGGGTGTTTCCTATGACTAGTGAGTACTCTTGGCAAAACTCTGTTAGCCTTTGCTGTGCTTCATTTTGTATTCCAAGGCCAAATTTGCCTGTTAGTCCACGTATCTCTTAACTTTCTACTTTTGTATTCCATTCCCCTATAATGAAAAGGACATCTTTTTGGGGGCAGGGTTTAGTTCTAGAAGGTGTTCTAGGTCTTCATAGATCCATTCAATTTCAGCTTCTTCAGCATTACTGGTTGGGGCATAGACTTAGATTACTGTGATATTGAATGGCTTGCCGTGGAAACGAACAGCTATCATTCTGTCGTTTTTGAGATTGCACCCTAGAACTGCATTTTGGAATCTTGTTCACTATGAGGGCTACTCCATTTCTTCTAAGGGATTCTTGCCCACATTAGTAGATATAATTGTCATCTGAGTTAAATTCGCCCATTCCAGTCCATTTTAGTTCACTGATTCCTAAAGTGTCAATGGTCCCTCTTGCCATCTCCTGTTTGACCACTTCTAGTTACCTTGATTCATTGACCTAACATTCCAGGTTCCTATGCAGCATTGTACTTACAGCATTGGACTTTACATACATTACAGGGAATGTAATCTACTATGTTAGAAATCATGATGCTTATTTCTCTTTTGTAGAGCAGGAAGAAATTAATGATTGGAAATGAGCATGACAGGAAGCTTCTGAAATACTGCTGCTGCTGCTACTAAATTGCTTCAGTCATGTCCGACTCTGTGTGACAGCCCACCAGGCTCCTCCGTTCCTGGGATTCTTCAGGCAAGAACACTGGAGTGGGTTGCCATACTGCTAATATTTATTTATTAATCTGGGTGTAGCTACCCTGGTATATTCACTTTGTGACAGTTCATAAACTTTTCACTTGTGATTTGTTCACTTTCAGTACGAAATGTTATTTTAAAGAATCAGAGAAGAAAGGAAAAATAAATCTGAGAAGAGCAAAATAATTAGAAAACAAAATGAAAAAATTGGCTTAACATCTTTATTTAAGTGGTGTCAATTTTAACTTTGTCAGGAAATGTATTTCTTATATTCAGTATATATAATTATGTGAATGCAAATTTTAGAAGGTGAAGTCAACATTGTGAAATATATCCTATTTTATACAGGACATAAGCCATTTATTAAGTCAATTTGTTAATAAGAAATTTTACAAGCTAATTTAAATATGTATAAATTCAAACTTTCATATAAAATGTTACATTGAAGAAGGTCATATCTGTTTTGGAAAATTATTTTAATAAATAATTTTACTGTTATGTATTCCTTAGATTAAGAAGGGTATATTTCCAAATGAAGAAAAATACAATAACTAATACTTTAGACTCTGTTTATCTACATGATTTAAGTGTTTCACATGTGCAAATAAGGTCTTTTCAGTTTAAGCAGGAAATTGAATTTTACTTCAGCTGACAGATATAATTGAGAAAACTTCCTGTTGTGCATTGTCAAATATTACTAAGACTTTCAGTGCCAATTTCTTAAAACCCCTTTTTTATAAAATATCTTAAATATTTGAAAAATAAGCTTGAGTTTTCTAGTGAAAGTGTCACAGAATTTTAGGGAACCATTGATCCGACCTTTTCTTGAATCATTTGTTATTAAAGTCAAGGACATGGTCTGCAGGTGACATTTAATGTATAAACACAGCATATTAAATAGCACATCAAATTTTTTAAAGTGCTCTTCTAAATGAAAAAGTGGAAGGCAGAACCTATAGTATGTTTCTCTGTTTTCCTAATTTCCCAGTATTCCTCAGTACGAGCCTTTAGAACACTTTCAAGAAACCAATAATGGATGGTCAGTAGACAGCTTAAGAATCAAACAACAATTTTTGTTAATTTTTCAGGTTACTGAAATAAATCCATGAGAAAAATGAAGCATATTATGTAATATCACATATTTGGTTAGTGGGAAAACGAAGACAGAATTTTCCTCACCTTAAAAATTGTTTATTTGCAATTCCCAACTACAACCCTTCCACTCAATACTACTACTAGGCAATCTGGAATTATGCTTACACTGCAAAGAAGTATGTGGACTTGCCAAATATTTCTGCACATTTTAATTTTTTGTCCTGCTCTAAAATCTGAATCCTGGGGTTGAGAAAAGATACAAAAGTGTTATCAGGAATTTCTAATTATTTTTTTTCAGGTTCTTTTCAAAACTTCTCATGTTTCCATGAAAATGACAAATTTTCTAAAAAAAAATGCTGTCCAGGGGAAAATATCATTTAGGTGAAAATAAAATGACTTCATTTCTCATAGATAATTGAGGAAAAATCTTTCTCTCTCTCTCAGCTTATTCTGACTGGATATAAACAAACGCAAGTTATTTTCAATTAAATTGGTATTAAAATATAACCACACCCTTAATTTCTTCTTCTTTGTCAAACTTTGGGTTGTAATGCTGCCACTGACTTTTAATAGTATGTTAGCATATTTTTCTAAAATATTTTCTAACAAGTAATATATTTTAAATATATTATTTGTAAGGAATGCCTATTTAATCATATATGAATCCGTTAAGTTCAGTTCAGTTCAGTCACTCAGTTGTGTCTGACTCTTTGCGACCCCATGAGCAGCAGCACGCCAGGCCTCCCTGTCCATTACCAACTCCCAGAGTCTACCCAAACATATGTCCATCAAATTGGTGATGCCATCCAACCATCTCATCCTCTGTCGTCCCCTTCTCCTCTTGCCCCCAATCCCTCCCAGCCTCAGGGTCTTTTCAAATGAGTCAGCTCTTTGAATCAGGTGGCCAAAGTACTGGAGTTTCAGATTCAACATCAGTCCTTCCAGTGAACACCCAGGACTGATCTCCTTTAGAATGGACTGGTTGGATCTCCTTGCAGTCCAAGGGACTCTCAAGAGTCTTCTCCAACATCACAGTTCAAACGCATCAATTCTTTAGCACTCAGCTTTCTTTAGAGTCCAACTCTCACATCTATACATGACCAATGGAAAAACCATAGCATTGACTAGATGGACCTTTGTCGGCAAAGTAATGTCTCTGCTTTTCAATATGCTATCTAGGTTGGTCAAAACTTTCCTTCCAAGGAGTGTCTTTTAATTTCATGGCTGCAATCACCATCTGCAGTGATTTTGGAGCCCAGGAAAATAAAGTCAGCCACTGTTTCCCCATCTACATCCCATGAAGTGATGGGACCAGATGCCATGATCTTAGTTTTCTGTATGTTGAGCATTAAGCCAACTTTTTGACTCTCCTCTTTCACTCTCATCAAGAGGCTGTTTAGTTCTTCTTCACTTTCTGCCATAAGGGTGGCAACATCTGCCTATCTGAGGTTATTGATATTTCTCCCGGCAATCTTGATTCCAGAATGTGCTTCTTCCAGCCCTGCATTTCTCATGATGTACTCTGCATAGAAGTTAAATAAACAGGGTGACAATATACAGCCTTGATGTACTCCTTTTCCCATTTGGAACCAGTCTGTTGTTCCATGTCCAATTCTAACTGTTGCTTCCTGACCTCCATACAGGTTTCTCAAGAGGCAGGTCAGGTGGTCTGGTATTCCCATCTCTTTCAGAATTTTCCACAGTTGATTGTGATCCACACAGTCAAAGGCTTTGGCATAGTCAATAAAGCAGAAATAGATGCTTTTCTGGAACTCTCTTGCTTTGTCCATGATCCAATGGATGTTGGCATTTTGATCTCTGGTTCCTCTGCCTTTTCTAAAACCAGCTTGAACATCTGGAAGTTCACGGTTCATGTATTGCTGAAGCCTGGCTTGGAGAATTTTAAGCATTATTTTGCTAGCGTGTGAGATGAGTGCAATTGTGCTATAGTTTGAGCATTCTTTGGCATTGCCTTTCTTTGGGATTGGAATGAAAGCGGACCTTTTCCAGTCCTGTGGCCACTGCTGAGTTTTCCAAATTTGCTGGCATATTGAGTACAACACTTTCACAGCATCATCTTTCAGGATTTGGAATAGCTCAACTGGAATTCCATCACCTCCACTACCTTTTTTCTTAGTGATGCTTCCTAAGGCCCACTTGACTTCACATTCCAGGATGTCTGGCTCTAGGTCAGTGATCACACCATCATGATTATCTGGGTTATGAAGATCTTTTTTGTACAGCTCTGCTGTGTATTCTTGCCACCTCTCCTTAATATCTTCTGCTTCTGTTAGGTTCCTACCATTTATGTCCCTTATTGAGCCCATATTTGCATGAAATGTTTCCTTGGTATCTCTAATTTTCTTGAAGAGATCTCTAGTCTTTCCCAGTCTATTGTTTTCCTCTATTTCTTTACATTGATTGCTGAGGAAAGCTTTCTTATCTCTCCTTGCTATTCTTTGGAACTCTGCATTCACATGGGTATGTCTTTCCTTTTCTCCTTTGCTTTTTACTTTTATTTTCACAGCTATTTGTAAGGCTTCCTCAGACAGCCATTTTGCTTTTTTGCATTTCTTTTTCTCGAGGATAGTCTTGTTTCTGTCTCTTGTACAATGTCATGAACCTCCATTCATAGTTCATCAGACACTTTGTCTATCAGATCTAGGTCTTTAAATATATTTCTCACTTCCACTGTATAGTCATAAGGGATTTGATTTAGGTCATACCTGAATGGTGTAGTGGTTTTCTCCACTTTCTTCAATTTCCGTCTGAATTCGGCAATAAGGAGTTCATGATCCAAGCCACAGTCAGCTCCATGTCTTATTTTTGCTGACTGTATAGAGCTTCTCCATCTTTGGCTGCAAAGAATATAATCAATTATACATAATATAAACACATTCAAGGTTTATATTCAGTTCTATATATTATTTCATTTGAGTTACTCAAGATATCATAACATGGTCATAAACAAAATGTTATTGACATACATAGTATTATCCTTTCCTTTATATTTCACAATTTTTTCCAAGACTAGCATGAGAAGAGTAATCAAAAAAGATCCAGAATGCCCTGTAAATGTTTCTCTTAAATCAATGGTTTTCATTTATATTTATGTATCCTCATGTTCTCAAATGTATACATTATTCATAATAATCTATAATAATTCAACTCTCAAAGTATTTACATTCAGTCAGTCATTTCAGTCACTCAGTCATGTCTGACTCTTTGCATCCCCATGAATCGCAGCATACCAGACCTCCCTGTCCATCACCAACTCTCGGAGTTTACCCAAACTCATGTCCATGGAGTAGATGATGCCATCCAGCCATCTCATCCTCTGTCATCCCCTTCTCCTCCTGCCCCGAATCCCTCCCAGGATCAGAGTCTTTTCCAATGAATCAACTCTTTGCATGAGGTGGTCAAAGTATTGGAGTTTCAGCTTCATTCAATATCAGTCCTTCCAATGAACACCCAGGACTGATCTCCTAGAGACGGAGTAATTTTGACTGGATTATTTATAGAGGGGACTTATATACTGAGTAGAAGCCAAAGATGAATTTAATGGTCAAAGACCTAAATTTGTCACCTATAATATCTTTGCATCTCTATAGAATTGCAATTATGCCAGCACATATATCTACATGTAAAAATTGTATTTACGTACACTTATATTTGCCTAAAAATATGGGAAAGAAATAGTAGTTCTAAAACAAGAATGAAACTTTAAAAATTATATCTAAATA